>NC_064768.1:35925785-36570428 GCF_011397635.1 Epinephelus fuscoguttatus | reverse complement strand
ACAAGGTCTGAGAGCGACCCGCTGCTGGCCAAGAAATGGACACTGGATGACTTTTTTTCTGTGCCACAGAATCTTGTGTTTACTACAATGACAAATATCGAGCTTTAAAAAGAGGATGCTGGGGTCAAAAATAGCCACTCACTGCTGCAGCCACTATCTGTACACAGTAATTTACCGAAAATATAAGGGTAAGAAACCAAACATATTCAGGTATAAAGCCATGCAGGTTTGTCCATGTTTTGGTTCCACTCCAATAAACCGAATCACTGAGATGTCACACTAACAACAACAATCACTTCAAGGTACACAATTCGATTGCATGGGTATGTGAAATCGGCAAACTTGTTAGTTTCTGTTGTCATTTTCAGCCGTAACTGTAACATTTAAAGATATATAGTTAAACATGGTGGTCCGACCTATGTGACATTTCTGTTGTGCTTATTTCATATATTGTGTTGCTTTGCTAGCGTGTTTGATGAACCAAATCTACCAGCACTGAAGCTCAGTGATGTACTGCTGTGGATGGGAGCTGCAACAACACGGACTTTAATTACCTAAAAACATCAGTATCAGTAACTGACCGAGGTGGGGGTGGATTAACTACTCCTGTGTTCCGTTGAGTAAAATTAGCGTTGTTGTCAAAGGAGAAAGTTGGCTTTAAGATTATGGCAAAGTAAAGTGGTGAAAGTATTCTGAGTATAGTGTTCACACAGCGTTAGATCAGGCAGGACACGATGTCAAGCTCAGCTCACATCCCAGCTACATCAGCTGATGTCAAACAGCCCAATCAGCTGATAGATCACACGATTCCTTTCTATGCAACCAACTGGAAAATCTCATTCAGGGTGCCCTATTTAAACTGCTCTGGTCTGCCTACTGTTGCTGCTTCCTCTGCAAGCTGCATTGCAACCTGCCTCCACCCCAGCTCCTCCTTTTGCTGTGTCTACCCAAGGAAAGGCAGGGGCCCCAGAACAGAGCCATACCGCCAAATATAACACTGCAAATGGAAATAAAGTTTTCTTTTACAAAGTGTTCCTGACTGAAATGGTTTTTTTTAGGTGGCTAAAAACTAGCCAATTTAGACTGGGATTGCTCAGCACCATGTCATTTCATGTACATAACACTGGGGGTTTCACCCGGAAGTGACTGTGAACAAACATTCATACAAAATTCGGTCTTAAAAATGGATGTTATTTCAGTTCACAACAGCAACTCTTTCAAAGAGCAATATCCCAGTTACTGTGTATAATTACAGGACATTACTGTGCAACTTGGGTACAAAAACTGCAGTACTTGCTACTGAAGAAACACTTCTGCCACTGTAGGCTGGGTTAATCCAAAGTAACATTAACACTGATAACAGAAACAGAAGCCATATTTAATCTGTTTTTTTTCCCCTGGTTTTACTGTATTTATTTTCTGTAAATTATCTGTAACTTCATTTTATTTATCGTACATGTAGTGCTGACATGTTTTAATCTTATTGGTTCCTTCTAAAGCACTTTTAAACTTTTTTATTTAATTGTGCCTCACTTTTAAAGTTTATTATTATTATTAAGTATGGTTGGTATTACACTATACTTGTGTGCTGGTGATATCAAACAGAAAAAAGATTTTAGGCATGAAGTTCATTATTGATTTGATGCAACTGCTAAATTACAGCTGCTGGTCATTCAAGAATAGTTCAGTTTATAAAAATGTAAGTAAAGCAAAGCAATTTGGAAACAAAGAGCCGAAAGGACTCGAGCAGTCAGAGAACATATCTCATAAGAGCGATGAATGGTGCAGAGAAACCTCCTGGAAGATGGTGCGAGGGATCATATCACAAAGAGGTGATCGAGGATGTTCTCCCACTGGTTTTATTTATACAGCTGACAGCTAGAGACAAGTGCCTCAGGGTCTCTTCAATTCGGATAATTAGATACTGCTCAAACACTCGCATCAAACCCATTCTACACAAAAGAATCACCCACTGAAGGACTTGAGTGACTTGCAGTCAAACCCACGTAATAACAACGCTTGAGAACTTGTCTAATGGAAATTACTTTGCAGCCCGACATCTCGGACAACATTTATTTTTCGATTTATATGAATACCATACACTTCCATTCGCTCTGCCTGATCATAATTTGCTCATTAGATCAGAGAGTCAGTCGCAGAAAGGTCAGGGCTGTCTGATGGTCGCAGGATCGCTCCTTTTATTCCTCAAATGAAAGAACAGCAAGTAAGCGAGGAGAGCGGTGCTAATTTACATGCTGTTTATGCAGAGCAGTGACCATTAGAGCCCGATCATTTTTCTCAGCTCATAGTGGTTAAAAAAAAACAGCCGCCGAGGAGTTATTGTAGGGTGAATTAGTCATTTCTTGCAGACTTAATGTGCATGGCGAAGCATACTGATGAATGAATGTTCATTTTTACAGTATCACCATCACAATTTCATAAGAATTTCATCAGAAATATGTAACCAAGGACTTCTGCTCTTTCTTGTGCTTTATAAGATTGTGATGCGATGTGATTCAGGAGGATTAACCACTATCTCTTAATCACTGTTAATAATAATTAATCCAGTGCTGGATTAATTATCACAATATTTACAATACCGCCCTGCTGAGTTTGAAATTTTAAATGCTCAGAAAACAAAGTTCAGGGTCTTCTCAAAAGCTCGCTCACAGTTGTTGGATGATTTTAGCATCTTCACTTCTGACGGTAAATCCATTGAAAGAGTGTCCTCATGCAAGTGCCTGGGTATATTCATTTAATGTACGTATTGCTGCTCTAATTAGGAAGCTTAAAGTGAAGAGTGGCTTTTATTTTAGAAGTCTTGTTTTACTTTCAGTGCTAAGAAGGCCCCTTTTCTGTCTGTGATTGATTACAGTGACATACTGTATACTCATACAACCTCCTCCATTTTATGTGGCCTTGATTCAGTGTACCAAGCATCTTATTACAAATGCAAAGTCACTTACTCATCACTGCATTCTTTATGATCTGGTGGGCTGGATGTCATTGACCACTCACAGACAAACAGCACTGGTATATTTTTTATCTCTAAAGCAATACTGGGCAAACTCCCAGCCAACCTCTGCACCCTTCTGTGTGTCAGCTCCACTCCTCCAGGTGGTTGCTTTTAATGTACCTGGGTTTTGACAGATCTGGGGAAAACTGCGTTCTCCTACTCTGCACCATGGACATGGAACAATCCAAAAAGGTCTAAAATTAGAAACACTTCTATCCATTGATGAATTTAAGGGCATCATAAAGAATGTAGTGACAGAGACATGTGCTTGTTTTTCTTGAGAGGCCACTGTGTTTGAATACTTGTTGTTTTATTGTGGCTTTCTGTATTATATGTTGTATTTGTTGCATTTTAAATGTATTTTGATTGGCTGCTACCTTGGCCAGGTCAAAGAGGTTTTCAATCTCAATGGGACTTCCTGGTTAACCTCTTGCACTCCACCCCCATTTTGTAGCAAAAACGCCTAAAATGACATACCCAAATTAAAATGACTGTAGCTTCTGAACTGCTCTGACTACATGCATGCATGCCTGAAGTTTCTTGTGAAAGTGTCAGAAACACTCTAGGTAATACAAAGACAGAGTAAGATTTTGCCTAAAATAAAATAAAAAATGTTTTTCAGGATGAATAACTGTCTGTGGCTTCATCTGAGCAGGTAAATGACACTGTGGGGCTGTAGGCACACTATCAATGAACATTTGTTTCAAATTTGAGGAGGATTGCTCAAAGTATGACCATTCTACAGTGTTTTTTCCATGAAAAGATCCATGCGGAGCTCCACATGACAAGAGCGCTCACTCGGCTTCAAAACAGTACTGTCAGTCATCAAACAACACTCAGACAGCTTCAAACATTGTACCTTATTAAAATCATGTGTGATTATGATAGCTGATGTTGTTTATGACATAGAAACATCATAAAATATCACCAAATAAAGCCATATGAAACGTGAAAGTTATGATCCCACTTTCTAGACGGTATATCTCAGCCAAAAATAGTGGTAGGAGTGAGACTCTTACCTTTTATAAAACAGCTACGTGTCCACTGACGGCTCCGCATAAGATCGCGAGTAATCCTTTAACTTTTCCCGACGAAAAACGGCATGACGTGACTTGTCACCACTCATCGCGATTTTGGACTTTGGAAGAAAAACAATGTTATTTTTGAAAAGTCGAGAGCTTACTGAATCCGGCAATACCAAACATCACATGGTTTGATGACGTAGTGCGCCTGGGAGATACCATTTAACAGAGGAGGGAGTCCTAGCGGAGTTAGAGAGGTTAAATAAAAGTTACATAATTTTATTATTTATTTATTTTTACCAAATACCTGTGTGGAGGAGAACTGAGATGACCGATGGAAAAATGATCTAGAGCTAATGTCTGATTTGTCCATTCTGGGCTACTGTACAAACAACATGGCCGACTTTGTGGAAGAGGACCCGCTCTGTATGTAGAAATAAACAGCTCATTTTAAGGTAACAAAAACACAACTATACTTCTTTTCAGGTGATTATACACCAATGAGAGTTAAGCTAGCTATTCACAGGCTCATGTTAGCGCAAAAGTAGCAGCTCAAACAGAACCTAAGTGCTACTCAGTCGGCACAGGGGGAGCTGAGCCTAAGACAGGAGAGTACCGCAACAACATAAACTGTAACTGTATGTTTGTGTTTCATTATTGAAAAGAGGGACAAAACTTTAGGGTAATATCAGAAACACTCCTTTTTATCTCAGCTGGCAGGAGGGGCGTGTTGATTGACAGCAGCTGGCAGGCTGAGCATCAGCAGGACGACAACAAACAAAGTAAACAAACTTGCTCTGTAGTTGCATGTCACACTGGCCGACAGCGCGTTGTTCGTGGACCACACCAGCATCCAACCAGACTCAAGGGACATTTGCAGGTACGTTTACATGCTGTTTAATGTGCTGCGGCTCAGCAGCTAATTAGCTACCCAGCCTGCACACTCATGTCAGCTGCGGTGCACTTTTCCCCACTGAATGTTTATTTGGTGGCTAATTTAACAAGCTGAGGTGCAGGACAAGATGTGTGTTCATGGTTGGAAGTTGGATAAGAGGGAGATTTGGTTGTTGATCAGAGTTTGTGGCTCTTGTGTTGTGTGTGGCTGTTTGTCGCCTCGTTTCGTCCAAACAGTCTGGTTCAGTTCAGTCCGTTACACAATATTTATTTTCCATTGTTAAAGTTGTGGATGGTACTGTTAGATCTGCTCCATTCCCTCCTGTTTTTTCGTCACCCCTCTGTTGGGATACTGAGCACATTGATCCGATACTAAAAGGGGGAACTAGAGACACCGCAGTCTATTCATAGGCCAAAAGAACATCAATACTCTTGCTCAGACTACAGCGGACTGTAGCCACTGTTCCTGCAGTGGCAAGTTTACATACATTAGTCAACTATAACTTTATAATGAGAGGATGTTTCGCTGCCTTTTCATCTTACTAGTTAACAATTAGCAGCTAAAGACTTTGAAAATCTAATTTGTTCACCATGCTCCTCAAAGGCTACTGCTGGCAGCTACTGGCAACTTTCAAAGAGGAATGTTTTCTCCCGTGTTGCTTGATGCATGAGTTGACATCAAGAATCAGTCATCCATCAATCCATTTTTGTAACCGCTTATCCTCGTGAGTGTGGCGTGGGGGGCTGAAGCCTGTCCCAGCTGACATTGGGTGAGAGGCGGGGTTCACCCTGGACAGGTCGCCAGACTATCACAGGGCTGACACATAGAGACAGGCAACCATTCACACACACATTCACACCTACGGACAATTTAGAGTCACCAATTAACCTGCATGTCTTTGGACTGTGGGAGGAAGCTGGAGCACCTGGAGGAAACCCATGCTGATACTGTACTAACCACTACACCACCGTGCCGCAATCAACACACCTTAAATGTTAATATATTAACTCTGACCATTCCATTTGTTTTTGCTGGCTCTCTTGTATGACATACACCTCAGTGGTGACTGTATCTTTGAGCACTTACTCCAACAGGGTTATACAAACTGTAGATATTTCTTCACTTGGAGAAAAGTGTTGCTCCTATGCACTCAGGCAATTCTGCTCTGCTCTAAACACTCCAGCCTGTTCTTTTTTTGCGCAGAAAATGTCATGCAACCCTGTTCCATGAATGAGGTGCAGGAATTCCTCTGCATCATCCATGAAGAGGAAACACAGCAAGCTGGGTGGAGCACTGATGCTGCTGTTACTATCCGGTAACAACCCCACCTACATTTAAGAGTACTGTCCACGATGGGAACGCAAAAGACATCTACTGTTTAAGTACATGTTTGTACGTGTATGTATGGCTCTAAGGGTACTATACTGAAAGTGTTTGGTGGAAACACGACGACTGTGAACGCCTGCAACTGTGACATCACTGCTTTATGCAAAATTTCATTGGCTGCATGGATGTAAATTCTCTACATAGATATATTGTAGAGGAAGAACTAACAGTATGACAAAAGAATATAAAATATAAATGTTGCCCTTTTACTTTAGATTTTTTTTCGCCAACTCTCGACCTTTTAGATTCTCAGAACAATGTCTTTTGACCGTCCCACGATCAAGGCTGGTGGGTAAGGGATGATCGTACCTGTGCGTTCGTTGCTCCAGAGTTATTTTGCTGTTATAACTAGACTTGCACCGATTGCATTTTTTTGGGGCGATACCGATTTCCGATTTGCAGTTTTTCGATGGCCGATTCTGATTTCATTTTTTTCAAACCACTTTACAGCAGACAAGATATTGCAATATCTTCTCTTTCCTTTTTTAAGAACACTTTAACCAAGATACAACCAGCTTTTCAATAATCATCTCAAACAAACAAACAACAACAGTGACACAGGTTAAGAAACATTTTCCTTTTTGCTCAAATATAACTTCAGGTACAGTATTAAAATAAGTTAAAAAGTCATACATAAATAAAAACATAGATAAATAAAATAATAATTCTTGGTGTAGAGCATGTGTGGATAATTTCTTGAATAGACAATAAAGTAAAAAAATATCGCCTGTGGAGAATTCACACAGGTCTTCAGGGCGCGCCTGCCAGTAAGCGCGCAGACACGCTCATCTTCGGCACGTGGACACGCGCCTCGTCAGTTTCAAGCGGCACAGTGCAGCAGTGAGAGCTCCGCAGCTCAGTTTAACACTGACAATTAACACCTTTCTCCTTCTCTGTCTTGATGTGTGTGCATCAATGATTAAGGTGAGAAGCCGCACATGTTTCACTTCCTCACATCGTCCAAGCCTGAGTCGCACTTGTGTGTGTGTGTGTGTGTGTGTGCTGCTGATGTTACATGATGTCAATCATGCGGCGCGGCGGAAATTTGACCGGCGTTTTAAATCGGCATATTTTAGACTGACCGGCCGGTCACAGGTCACAGCAGATCACGTGAAAACCGGCCCGATTCCGAGCACTGCCGATTAATCGGTGCAAGTCTAGTTATAACATCTCATATTTGTAAAATTTCTTGCCCAAATACCTAACCTCAGCATTCCCACAATTTAAAGACAACATTTCAAAACTTTTCCATGACTTCTCAAGGACCCATAAGATTACCATAGCAATTAATTTTATTACACCCAACAAAATTCAATAACTTTTGTGGCAAAATGGGCCATAACAGTAGTTTAAAAACACTGTATGCTTGATTTTTAATGATTATCCAAACACTGACTCTTAACATGTCCAATAATTAAACAGGGAAACTGCTCCAATTTGGTATCATTATATTTCACAAAAGCAAACCTCTCTCAATGTGAGCCTGTTTAATCTTCCACTTTGGATACTGTTGAACCAAAAAGGCTACACCAAGAAAATCTGGAAGACCTAACCACAAAAGAAAAGACAGGTGCACATCCTCCACACGTCCTTCTCTTCTGCTCCATTTCAAAGCAAATATGGAAAAATCCAAGTTTGAGCATCACTGTGTGGTGTCGCGCTGGTCTTTGAGAGCCTTGTTGGGCTCCAAAACATCAAAGTGACCATTCACTTTCTGAGGTACTTCACGTTTTTTCATCCACCATTAAAGAACACCATCAAGGGGATAAAGACCTTGTAAAAGACATGTCTGTGAATGATATGAAAAGATGAAAGCAGCACTCTGTAGCTCACCTCTCCACATGTCGCCTTCACAGGGAGAGCACACACACTCCACACACTCCACTTACAAACACAACCAGTAAGATCTCTGTCTTCCAGTAGTGTCATTCAATAAATGGAAGGTACCACCTGTCGCAATCTAAAACTACTTAAATGTGGCTGTACCAGATGATGGAAACAGTTTCCTGCTGCTGTCTTCGTGTTCCCTTTATATGACATTCTTTCCTGTTTTCCTATGATGTTCCCTAGACTCAAGTCTGGAAACTATTAAATGCACTGTTCAAAGCGCGATACGTCTCGCCATGCATGAAGGCGTTTCTGTTTCTATTTGTGTGACCATGAAAAAGCTCAGTGGAAACAATTAAAAATCATTTGTTGCAGGAGGAAAGCATGGATGATTGACAGGGTCATTTTTGCGACTGTCGGATTGAAGTCTTGGCTTCACCAGGCCTGGATGAAGAATCCAGAAAACATCTTGCGCCTGACACCTCATTCATCATAGAACAGGAGAGAAATATGAAATGACAGGGCCATCTGATGTCAAGAGAGGATGAGTTGAAGAGACAAGCACAATATGGTTCAGCAGACGGAGATCTACGAGTCCGTGGCCCCGATTCTCTCTGTATGCAAAATCCCACCCCACTCTGAATAATCTGTGCGTGTGCTGGGTGTGTGTCAAAGGAAATGATCAGCGTGTTGCCAAAAACGGAGCCGGTGATGATTGCGGCTGCATCAACTCGTCTCAGCCTCACAAGGGTATCGACAGAAATACAGTTTGCTGTGAAATGAATCAATATGTAATCTGATGAATAATCAATACATCTGTAAGGCCTCGAGACAAATCCCAAAAGGAGGGAAGCTCTGATTGGTGGAGTCGAAGCCAACGGCCGTGTCTATGGGGAATGTCATTCAAAGGGGGAAAAAGATATGTAGGTCTATATATACATCTGCAGCTGTTACCAGACTTGACGTTTTTTACCTCAGAGGCACACTGTGTCATACTGTATCAGTTTCCAGACAGACAGGGTTTTATATCAATTATACAACTGGTACATTATGTAGTCTGACCTCTGCTTAGGTTCCTATGTATAACATTGACTTTACAATGATATCAATGACAGATGGGTAAAGTAGATCTCTGCAATTTGGATAATTATGTGACGGTGACAGACAGCCTGACTTAAACCTAACAAAGAGACTGACAGGAAATAGCAAAGATGACTGATCTATTTTTCTTTTACTTGATTTACTTGAGAAGGCTCATCCTGTGTAAATGGAGGGACTCTTCACCTCCAACACATGGACATTGGATCGTGTATCATTTACAATTGGAGAAAAAGTGTTGTTTTATTAAAGGATCAACTGCTTCATGCTTCTGTGCCACCTGGCAACCATTTTTAACTTTTGTGGCAAATATGGAAGCTGAAAAATTGTAATGAAACATGCTTTACTCCCCTACTTATGTCATACAAGTTAATTAATTTGTCGTCATTTTCCATCCATCCATCTATCCGCTTATCTGGGGCCGGGTCGCTGGGTCTGCCCCGGGGCCTCCTACCAGTGGGATGTGCCTGGGACACCTCCAGCGGGAGGCGCCCAGGAAGCATCCTAATCAGACGCTCGAACCACCTCAACTGACCCCTTTCAACACGAAGGAGCAGCGGCTCTACTCCGAGCTCCCTCCAGATGTTCGAGCTCCTTACCCTATCTCTAAGGCTGAGTGCAGACACCCCACGGAGGAAATTCATTTCCACCGCTACATTTTCCCTTTTTTAAATTTTTATTTTATTATCATTATTTTCATTTTATCTTCTTTTAACTTTTTTAATATATACCCTTTTTTAAAATTATTTTTTATTTATTTATTTTTATTTCTTGGGGTGGGGTTGTCTTTTTGTCCTTTCTGGTTCTGTGTTTGTTTATTCTGTACTTCTTCACTGACTTCTTCAACCTTGTTTGAAAAAAAAAAAAAAGGGGAGCACAAATCTTCTGCTAGCTCACCTGGCTCCACTAAGCTAGCTAACGTTACAACCCAGCCGAGGAGGACACCATTTATGTTTTCACCTTACGCCAGTGGTTCCCAGATGGTGGGCTGCGTCCAAAAATGGGTTGCGGGCCCTTTCTGGATAGACAGCAAGTCACTCGCAAACGTATTGAGTTTGTAGAAGCAAACTTTATTCCAAAGTACAGTGAATTTTTGGTGCATAGCTTTTATTTTGAAGTGCCATTTTCTGCTGTGGAGTGAGTCAGCTACTTAACAGAGACAGCAAACTAGCTCAACGACGTGGCCAAACGCAAGTATGGCGCTGAATTGTGTGGATCTTGAACTAATGACTAAGGAGAAATGTGGACCTCATGGCTGGACCAGTTGGGAACTACTGTCTTACGCTGTCACGAGCAACTGCCTCTCTTCTATGAGTAGATGCACGGTTGGCACAGATGTAGTTCCATAGAAAGAAAATAGTCCCTCCATGAAACTGCTCACAACAAAGTCTGTGGATTATCTTGAGTAACTGGGCCATGATTCCTGGAAAGAGACATTGCTGTAGAGTTTTTCAAATGTATTTTTTGGACACTTTGAGCACCACAAGCCAAGTGCCATCTAGTGCAATTATACTGGAGAGAAGACAGACATCTTTACAGCCAAAATCTCCAACACTCTGCAAGTCACACCAAAACAATCTAGACTGATAAACAGCGCTACAGGTGAGAGGAAAAATATGTAAGTTTGATTTCAGCGTGCACTGTCCCTTTAAATAAAAGTACTATCAGCAAAATGTACTCAAAAGTGAAAGTACTTGCTCCTAGGTGCAGCTAATTTTGACTACTTTATATACAGTTTGGTAGTTTAGTCCAGTGGTTCCCAACCCACAGTAGAGGTCAGGCTCCTCTACATGGACACAAGATAAAACTGAAGAGTCATAAGATGATTAATGGGAGAGGAAAGAATAAATAACAAAGTTCTGCAACACAAATCTGTACTAAGTTTTCAGGCTTTTGCCTAAACTTTGGGAAATCAATGCATCATTGTATCACTTTGTGCCTCAAGTACTATATCTCTCTCTAACTGCTAACAACTCAAAGATTTTTGAAATGTAACAAGGAGCCCTGAACATACCTTGCTTTTCTGAAAGAGGTACCAGCCAAAAAAAAAAAGGCTGGTTTAACCTTGAACAATATTTTTCTGTATTTCATAAGCTTCTTATTTGATTTTTATGAAGTCTTAGCCTGAAAAACAACTACTGACTATAATCTGTCAAATAAATGTAGTGGAGAAGAAGCAGAGTTGCATAAAATGAAAATACTCAGTGAAAGTACATGTAAAACTTCTAAACTGTACTTGAGTAAATGTACAAAGTTACTTTCCACCAGTGTTCCTGAATGATCTTTATGACCACCTCACTTTCCGAAATGAGTCTAGTCTATTACTACTTATATTTCATGTTTAAATTCATGAAACTTTGATAGTGCTTACAGTCTGACAAAGTTCTACATAGTGCAAGTGTTCCACAGGCAGAACAGTGGGCGGTAAATGGATAAACAGCATGGGACCTTGAGATCAAAATCTCTTCTGAGAGACTCTTGAAAATGTTAAAACTGGGAGCACAACTGTCTTTTTCTTTGGCAGAGATTCACTTTTACTGAGGTGCGATTTGTTTTGCTTTTTCAATGAAACAACAACACAACAAACATCAAAAAATATAATGACGCATCAGAGTCAAAAGAGAACAGCGCAAAAAGAGACATGTGGCTCACTGTCATCATTAAGCAGTGACTCCTCCACTGTGGGTATGAAACCACTTGTAGTAAATAAACACCTGACCTGTAAAGTGTTTACAGCAGTTTAAAAGACCCGGATATTTTATTACAGAAACACAAGCAGTGATGTCGGGCAAGGTAATGTGACACTGTGTGACATTCATTCACCTCATCATTTCAAGTCAACGACACTTGAAGTCAGAAGAACTCATAAGATGTGAAGTGGCCCGACCTGAGCCTGACGGAACCCGAAGCTTGGATAAAAGTTAAAACCAGCCTACTGCCTGTGTTGGGCTACTTCCTGTTCAATGGTGAGGTTTGTTATCGAGGCAAATTATTTTCCTCGAGACTTCATTAAATCTAGTGCAACTAACTATAGAGGGAATCGCCTTGTCGTTTACAAATACTTCTGGGTAGAAAACCAGCAGAGTTTAGCTGTGTGTACATATATATATACAGTACAGGCCAAAAGTTTGGACACACCTTCTCATTCAATGTGTTTTCTTTATTTTCATGACTATTTACATTGTAGATTCTCACTGAAGGCATCAAAACTATGAATGAACACATGTGGAGTTATGTACTTAACAAAAAAAGGTGAAATAACTGAAAACATGTTTTATATTCTAGTTTCTTCAAAATAGCCACCCTTTGCTCTGATTACTGCTTTGCACACTCTTGGCATTCTCTCCATGAGCTTCAAGAGGTAGTCTATAAACACAATGATTGAACAAACATTACTATTTCTGTGTGCACGTTTTGTAATTAATAACATGGTTATCGTAGATTAGCTGGGCTAACCGTTAGCTGTTAGCCGTTAGCGGTGTCTATTATAACTCAGTTACTCAATAATCGGTCCGTGAAAAAATATTTTTTCCAGCGGATGTCTTAGTTACAACATGATTGAGCTAACTGGAGTAGTTTCATGTCGTATCCGACAACGGGAGGCTTTTAACAGATGACATCCTGATGTTAGCTTTGCTAGCTTTGCTGCTGTTAGCTGTCCCTGTCAGCTGCAGCCACTGATGCTTTCTAGACATCGTGATTTCCCAAAACTGAATAAATACCACACATAGCAACACAAAACTGCTTTGCTAGCTCAATCATGTTGTAACTAAGACATCCGCTGGAAAAAATATTTTTTTCACGGACTGTTTATTGAGTTAATGAGTCATTACAGACACCGCTAATGGCTAACAGCTAACGGTTAGCCCAGCTAATCTACGATAACCATGTTATTAATTACAAAACATGCACACAGAAATAGTAATGTTTGTTCAGTCATTGTGTTTATAGACTTTACAAACATCAGATTAGTCTAAATGGTGATATAGTGATGTGAAAGATGAGACGTATATATATACACACAACATAAAGTGTGTATTTCAAAACAGAGTTAGCATACCACAATAGCACATCCTCAATGCTACATCTACATAGAAAACATCAAGTGTATGCATTGAGTTCAACGAGCAGTCCCGACACAACAAAGTACGGTAACGTCATGTTTAATTGCATTTAACCTTAATCAGTGATCGCTAGCTGAGATCCATAACGCCTGTAAAGAACATACGTGTATTATGGCTTTATAATGGCTGATTAATAACAGATATCAATGCGGTGGCTAACGCTAGCTGGCGATGTATCATGTGTAATAGCCAAGTTTTGCTAGAGAAAATAGCACCCCTTACCAACTCATTCACACACTCACTGACACGTGCACCCCCTCAATCACTCTCAGACACACACAGTAGAAAATGGAGCCTAAATGCACAAATCAAGTAGTCAGCAGGTGTAAGGCAACCCTTGAGTGAATCTAGTCTTGAGTCTAAACAACCCAGGAACTTAAAGTATGATATTTATGACGGCCATGTTATAAATATCAATTAAAAAAAAAAAGAATTGCACTCTTAAGTCGCAGAGTCTTACTTTGGACAGCTTTGTGCAGAGAGTTCCACCATATTCAACTGAGCAAGAACAAATTTGTTACTCATGTCTCTCATTTCAGAGACTTCTAATATTTTCTTTCTATATATATTACTATTGCCCTCAAATAAAGGTAAAGTAATTTAATGAAAACACGCAGTATTTCTTATCCGATTTCTTGAATAATCACCAGAATAATCAATAGAGTACTCGATAACTAAAAGAAATGGTAAATAGTTCAGTTAACAGTGGTTACAGTTCAAAAAGAGTTCATGGAGATGAAGACTTAACGTAGAGCAACAGTAAGACTCAAATTTCATTATTTATAACTGCTGATGATATGTGTGACAATGTCTTTTTATGGTAATTTGCAAGCTGCCAGGTGTGTATAAACAGGCAAGCTGTAACCATGGTAACAACACTAGCGTAACAAGGACAAACCGTGTGCTACAGTAGCGTTACATTAACTGTGTCGGACTCAGGTCAGAAAATAAAAACTAGAAAGGTGAAATTACTTCAAATTAAAAAAACACACTTATGTATATTAATTAAATGAGAAATTATAAGTTGGTTCCACGAAATGATCGTAGGATGATTTACATTATATTTATTGTTTGAGTCCAACACTGTAATTCAGCAGCTAATCCCTTAACACACAGGGTTAAATAAAACAGTATTGCTGAATGCAACTTTTTTTGATAGAGTTGTGAAGTGATCTTTTCTGTGGTAACAAGATGCCGCTAAGCTTATCCTAACAGCTCACTTCTGCACAGGAAAGATTATTTGGAGTGAGCTGGGAGATGAGCTGTTTGGCTCTGTCTGAAAAGATCCCTTTCCACCCCCTAATTCCCCTCAAATAATAACATTCCACCCCTGTGGAGAAAGGCCTATGAGTCACCAGCAGTGTACCTCCACTTGTGGCGAAGGATGCACTGGAGAGAGAGCGTTGACAGGAATCATAATTTGCCACTTTCCCGTGAAACGACAAGCAGAGAGAGAGAGAGAGAGAGAGAGGCTGAGGTGATCTACACAGACGGTTGGAGAGCGATGATGTGTGTGTGTCAGATCTTGTTCTTTGCCCTTTACAAATTTAGGTTTCCCCAGATTTTTTTATTCGTGGCAAAGACGAAGACTCTGTGAGGAAGCAATTAGACTTTCAGAGAAACTTAAACTAAATCCACAGTAAGAGAAATCTTTCATGAAAGACGTTGGGGGCTATAGCGGTCTAATTGTCAACTTTCCAGATTTAAAATAACATATCAGTCTCTTTTATAGCGTGCATACTGTCACACTCACACAGTCTGATATAAACAAAGTTTGCATTCACTTTAATAATAAATATGATGCTTAAAAATCTGCAATTTCAGTGCTGGGATGAATTTGTTATGAAGCAAGAGTTATAAGTGGAGATGCTACAACTCAAGAGATGTTAAGATCATGATTTTTTTGCCTCCGATCCTCATTAAATATTTAACATCTGTTGATACAAAGTCTTGTGTGATATTTAGATTTCCATACATGATAAAGCTGCATATTGGCCTAGAGAAGGCCTAACTTAAAATTCAAAATGTTAAGCATCAGTTTAGCCCCGTTTCCACTGAGCAGTTCGGTTCAGTTCAATTCACTTTTTTCCAGTTTCCATTGTGAAAAGTTGTGGATGGTACCAACGGAACCGTTCTGTACCGTCCCCATGTTTGGTCCCCCCTCTGTTGGGGTACCTAGCACACAGATCTGGTACTAAAAGGTGGAGCTGTGAACACTGCAGTCTGATTGGTCAGTAGAGGACGGTCACTCTGCTCAGCGCTGAGTTGTGTCTGGTTTTGAGGCTCATGTAACCACTGTTCATACTGTGGAGAGTTTTATTAGTAAACTGTAACTATAAAATGAAAGGATGTTTTGCTGCCTCTCACAGCAGCTGGAGTCTGAGAAAAAATAACTTCATTCACTGGGCCGACTGCCGGTGACTTTTAAGGTGGAACGTTAGCTTGTAATGTTACTCAATGCATGAGTTGATGACGTGAATCCATCAGCACGCCTTAAATTTCACTGTGACAACTTTGACCATCACTTTAGTTTTTATAAGACACACACTTTTAGTAATGAGTGGATCTTCAACCTTTTATATATATTAATTTCGACAGGTATGTGAAGGTCATAAATTCTAATCCTCACTTCCTGTGGGCTCCAGCAACACTAAACCCCTGAGCTTGCCTGAGAAGGACTAAATGCACAAAGCTGCTTTTTTAAATATCCCATGGAGAGAGACTCTCACTGCAGCCTGTTCTATTTTGCTCTGAAAATGTGGGCGTGCAGCCTCGTTCTGTGGACGATAAACCGGGTGCAGACTTCCATCTGTGTTACCGCTGATGAGGAAATACAGCGAGTACTGGATGGAGCAGTGAGTGACAACAACCCTGCCCACATTTAAGAGGACTGTTTGCAGTGGAAACACTAGGGTCTAGGTACCATTTCTGAAGGATTACTGTTGGTTCCAAAGGTACCATACTGAAAGTGCTTGGTGGAAACGGGGTTTTAGTTAGTATTAGGGCTGTGCCTGACTCAGATTTATGTCAGTCAAATTACATTTTGGTCTTCATTACAAATACTCAACTATTTTCCTCTTTTTCCTTATAGACAGTTTCCTGTTTTCCTGTATAGACATTTTAACGGGTTCAGCGGGACGTCTAGTGTGACACTGACATTTATGTAATGTAGTAGACAAGCTAATTGCGCCAATGATAGATCAGAAATGTGCAACATCATTTTTGCTGACACTAAGTATCAAACAAAAGCCAGAGACTGTGTCATATTAAGTTGCTATGAGGTGTAAATTCACCATTTCTAAGCAGACAGCAGAAGATAAAACTATTACGGAGCCTGACCGGTCAATGCCTCTCTTACACCTGGCAGTTGCCTCAGTATACACAGTTGCCTTCAACGAAGAGCAGCATGAAAGCAAGGAGCCATTACTGAGCAGCTAAATCTGGGGACCAGAACATATCCAGAAGTACACTGCACAATGCTGATAAATTAAAAAGAACAACTTGAGTTTTGTGCGTCTGATGATTCCTACCTCCATCTTCCAGGGGGCTGCCATAGTTAGTATTCTGTACAATATCCATGGAGAGATTTGTCTTTCAGTGGATTTGCTGTGGTACTATGGTGTGGCTACGATTTGAACAGCTAGCCTTTATTCCCTAAATAAAGTCCCAAGCTATCATAAATACTTCTGATCTGCAACTTTCCTGATCCTTTCGGCAATATGCATGAATTCCCATAAACAAGCAAAATAGACAAAGACAAAGAAGACATTTTTGAGGTAAAGTCTGAACAATATTTGCCCTGTTTCGCATGTTGGGTGCGTGGAAGGTAGGATGTCAATACAGAAACTTACAGTTTGCATTGAGTGGTATCTTGCAGTAAAGTATCTTGCTTGAAAGTCTTCATTTTTGTTATCATTAGAAACGCTGGGAGAAAATAAACTTAAGAGCTGGAAGACACTTTGCTTTGAGACGTCGACACATGGGTCATGGTAAGACTGCATCTATTTGTATGTAGACAGAGAAACCTTCCACTCACCTCTGGCACTCGCTGGCATGGAGAACCAGGTCCTGGTTGTTCTTGGCGCTGACGGTGAGCTCATGCTCCGTTGGGTTGAAGATATCGAGCAGCAGATGACACTGGCGGGTGCTGTGGACAGACAAAGACACAAGAGCTGAGTGTTGAGCCAAAATCTCTCGGCTTACTCAAAAACTAAATTATAAAAAGGGTATCTGTTTGTACTGGTGATCATCCCCATGCACCATTTCTATATATTATACACAAATGCATAACAAAAAGTGTCCTGTAAGTGACTGTGTCGCCCATATAACCTAAGCATAACGACTTGTTTATGTGTATGTGAGTTTATACTTTATGCATGAGGTTATGATTGGTTTCTAAAAATACACGGCCACATACACGCACACAGCAAATGCACGAGATCAAGAGAAGACACGGTGTGAAGCACTCATCAGTCCTTGTCGTAACATCAAAGGTGGCGGCGCTTTCATCAGGCCCAGAGGCCCGGCTGGAGCAGTCCATCTCCACATCATCCTGAGGCCTGCTTTTCTCATGCAGATCATAAGAGGGCCAATTTGTGATTTAGATCAAGACAGGAGAGATGATACTGGATTTTCAAAGAGTTAATTTTAAGTAGTAGGTGTTTTTTTCCCTGGTAATGACAGATGAAAGGAATGGACATCTCAGAAACAGAGAACAGACTGTCCAGTACAGCCAGTGAGCTGTTACATTAATAGTTTCTGTCGCTGCACAGGAGGAATGTGACGAAGCTCCACATAAACAGAGGCCCTATTTTTGACCCTGACCCCTGAGGTCAGGCGCATTGTTGCCACATTTTTACTTAGAGGGATCAGATCACAAGCCATTGCACCATTAAACAACAGAAACCTGGTCTAAGTCAAAATGACTCAGTATTTTTTGTGCTATGTAAAGGGCACATTATTCAAATAGTAAAGCCTCTTTATCTCTGCAGAAACAAACCTGCTAACACCAGTTAACACCCGGCTTTTAATGTAATGGGAAAGGTTAGAATCAGCGTTCACACCTGGTTTAAATGACTCTGCAGTAGTCTTGGGTATTTATTGGCTCCAATCGGCACTGATGGAAACACAATACCCAGGTGAATGCAATAGTTTTAGTCACTTGAAAGGCAGTGATGCACCATCAAAAACTACCATCCATCTCTGCCCAAGTAGTGCTCAATTTTGGTAGGAAAGGGGTTTAAGATGCGCCTACATAGGAGGGTTCTCAACAGGCATACACTCTGCTTGTTACACACACAGGAGACGTGCGGATGGGTTGCAGGTTGTTTAATAATACATCATTAATTAGAAAAACATTAATAACATTCTCTAAAATGTGAACATAGCAGAGACCACAGTAGAGCTGCTTAACTGCAGTGTGACTCCCCATTAACAGAGATGCTGTGCGCATTTACACACAACAGCTGAAGTAACTTCAATGTATATTTCAGTTAGTTCTGTTTCCTCTACTTATGGTTTCATGTTTTGCTGCCTAAATGTTACACAATATTTGCCACAGAGACATAACTGCACAGCTTGCTTCACCAATTTGCCGAAACAGCCATGTAAACAGCAGAGTGCCAGGTGGCTTTTAAAGGAAATAGGTGATGACACTCCAATTGATGGGACTAAATACAACTCCTTGCCTCTTGGGCCTTACTTCCTGCCCAGATTACGCACCATTAAACTAAGTAATAATTAATTTTCCACATAACATACTTGAGATTTTGGATATACTGATTACATATCATAACTACATAGACACATTCATAAATTAAATAAAGTGATGGTAAGTGAGGTCAAGTTTTGACAATTATTTATTATTAAGTTTTTGATAAGGTAAACCGTTTGTTTATGCTGCATTTGTGATATTTGCATTTGTCATACTAAGGAGATAATATCTCCTACGTAGGAGATAAACTTATGTTTTGGCCGACATCGCCAGCATTTCTTTCCCCACCTTGCCTCTCAGGGCTTCCGTACAATTGTCTTCTTCATGAGTATACATCCCCCCCCAAAAAAAATAATTTCTGAGGAAATACCTCATGTCTCAAACCCGAGCCAATGCTGTATTTTTAGATTGCCATCTTTCACAATAAGTGGAATCAAACTTGTACAAACTGAGTGCTGCCCATCACCACATCTGCCCTTCATGTCACTCTAAGCCCCCCTCCCTCCCTGCTCGCTTCTTGCCTCTTAAATCTCAGGGTTAATGGAGGCTTAAGTTGATCTTGCCCAAGTCCCTAATAAACTGCTGTGGCAATTAAAGGAGCATATTTTTTAAGGCCTACCCATGTTTCTTTAATTGTCTCGTTGTCTTTGTTGGCGGACGTGATTAACGCGCTGAGTGGGGCGAGGTACTGATTTATAGGCCGGGCCGTTTAGCTGAGGTGATCAATCAGACCACCCAGTTAAGAAACACAGGCTCACTGCTCATGCACTAAGTACCCAAGATAGAGTGAAGGAAAAGAGGCAGGGATACAGGCCCAGACGATGTGGATTTGCACCTTTTGATAAGAGTTAACAGACCACAGCATGAGCCCAAAAATGACGCTGAACAGTGACAGACACTCCATTCAGGATCTGTAGCTGAAACTTTAACAGAATGTGTGTTGACAAAAGCTGAGGATTATGTTTTTGAACCAGAGGAAACTGAATCATAACTGAATCATTTTGATAAGTATTCTGCTGAGCTACTACGCAGGGCACCGAGATCTAAGCCAAATAAATAATTCACAACTGCCAATAGGGTTTCAAACTACTTGTCTTCATTTCAGTCTGTGAATTTTTAAATTCCCCCTTAAGAGTCGAGTGAGACGGAGAGGGAACAAAGTGATCCCCCGTGTTTCAAAGTGAACACATATCGAACCTGTTTTCTTTGCTCATAATGTATAAAGCAAGTCATCCATCAATGAAATATCAATACATCTGCCTCATGTACATTTAATGAAGCAACTGTGGCTGCGTGTGACTGTAAGTGTGTGAAGTAGGGATTATTCATCATCAACACAGTGTGTAAATTATGAGGTGAAAATGAATTCTAAGGAGACGGTGATGAACACAGAAGACGACCTTTTCTACAGATCATTTCAGGTACAGCTGGTGGTGTGCCAAACGGGGAGAAAAAGCAAGTTAATGAATGCCACTGTGTATTTCTGAGAGCACTACCGCACCAACAAATGAACCATGAGGTCAGCATTTTTTCTGTTATTGATCCAAAAAGGACACTGTTGCAGTAGAGTAACTCTCTAATCCTGGCGCCACACATTACTACGCCAAGATGACAAAAAGACATCAATACAAAACAGACCAGGGCAACAGTCTGATCATCTTTGTTCCTACATCAACAACACAGAGCCAATCGACTCTGACACTTACTGGGCATTAGTCTGGGACCGGGGATACTGTTGCTGCGAGGAAGTGGGTGGTAAAAATGGCACACGCCGTGGGAGGAGGCAAAAACGCAAAGATCAATGGAGCCAGGCCCACGCTTCAGTCAGGTCTGCAATCTGGGATCAATAAGTGCTGATTTCGCAGCCCCACTCTGGCACAAAAACGTGACATATTCCCTACACACAGAATGTGATGGCCTTAATTACCCTGGTTGGATTTAGAGAACTGCCAATGGTGGGCTATTTTTAGCTACGAGAGCCAATAAGGGACTGCTGACTTTATGTCCACGTTTAAACATTTAATAACAACTGAAAAGTAGCCAAAAACTAATTGCTGAGTTGTCACTATAATAATACTACATTGGATTTATAAAGCGCTTTTCAGGATACTCAAAGACGCTTTACAGAGAACAACAACAGCAAAAAAAACAACAAAACTACGCTGAATTCAGAGGTTGCAGGCAGTTTGGAAAAGGTATGTTTTGAGGGTTTTCTTGAAGGCAGAGAGTGAAGGGGAGTCTCTGATGTCTTTAGGGAGTGAGTCTCAGAGGGTGGGAGCAGCAGTGGAAAAGGCCCTGTGCCCCCAGGTGGGGTGTTTGGTCCTAGTGGTTGGGGGTGGGGGACAAGAGGTTGGCATCAGCAGACCTAAAGTGAGATTTATACTTGTGCGGCAGACCGTATGCCATAGCCTATGCCGTTGTGAGCATCTATACTTGTGTGGTGGTGTGTCTGTGTCACTCTGCAGTTACACCTCCAAAACACTAGTTGGCAGCAGGGTTTCTGTGAAGTGCTGTAAAGTTTAGTTGATTCAAAACACACATTAAACACACATTAAACACGGCTCAATAGAGACACTTTCAAACACAAGTACACAAATCAGCTTCACTATAACTCGCAGCATTCACAGACAAACACTTGTCTTTATCTGGACACATTTTCCCCACAAATACAACATGCTAACGTTACTAGCACACGCCTATGGCATTTTACATTGTATAAATTAGCCTAGCAGCTAGCAGCCTTTTCCTCTTCTCATATAAAACCAGGAACAACAGCAACATTTAACAAAGGTAACAGTACAACTCACAAGGTTCACTGACAAAACAACTGTCTTATAATAAACACGCTTTCCAAACAAATACAACATGCTAATATTATTAGCACAAGCCTATGGCATTTTACACTGTGTAAATTAGCCTGGCACTGAGTGGAGATTTCCTCTGCTCATATGAAGCCAGGATAAATCACACACACGACTTAAAATGCTATTTTTGTGGAGGCTTTATTGACTTCATAATTTATTGTTTCTTATCTGTGAAATTAAAGTAAATAAAACCTTTGTTTCCACTGAGGGAAATGGTTTCAGCTTACAAGAGCAGACAGTAGGTCAGTGTTGCTGCTATGTGTACTTACATTCATGAGGCGGTGCACGTCAGATTAAGGCTAAGGCTCCATGTCGACGCAGAGCCTACGCTGTAGCTATGGCATTGATTCAACACAGAAGTATAAAATCCACATAAGAATGCGGGAGGGAGTGTACCAGTGGAGGAGCTCAGACAGGTAGGGGGAAGCCAGGTCATGGAGCGCTTTGTAAGTGATGATGAGGAGTTTGAAGAAGATATACCGGGGGATCGGGAGCCAGTGGAGGTTATGAAGAACGGGGGTAATGTGGTCATGGGTGCAAGAGTGTGTGAGAAGACAAACTGCTGAGTTCTAAATATACTGTAGTTTATGAGGAGACTGTTGCAGTAGTCCAGTCTGGAAGTGACAAATGGGTGGATGAGAGTCTCTGCAGCTGAAAAGGAGAGAGAGTGACAGAGGTGGACGATGTTTCTGAGATGGAAGAAGGCTGTTTTGATGATGTGTTGGTCAAAGGAGAGGGTTTGATCAAAGATGACACCAAATTACGGACATGGGGGAGGAACACACAGTGGAGCCATCGATGGATTTGATAAGAGATTTGGGACCCATGATGACTTCTGATTTGTCACAGTTAAGTTTTGAGGAAGTTGATCTGCAGCCAGGACTTTATTTCAGTGATGCCTATGCCTCTGTGCAGCATGTCAAATAATAAATTAAGGTAAAATCATATAAAGTCATTCACTAAAAGGCCAGTTTACCTAAAACGTACTTTCTCCTTTAACAGTGCAGATAGATTTGTTTTATCTGCTTCAGTTTAAGATATCAGTCTGAGATGTCTGCTCCCACCCTGAAACTGTAGAAAGTGAATGAAAGTATATTTGTAGTGCATTTAGAAATTAAAGATTCAAAAACAACATTAGATCTTCAACAGTTTTTGTGAGGCCTATGTCTTCCATAGAGAGTAATTCGTGTTTTAAGATTATTATTTGGCTTTTTATTCCTTTATTTGATAGGACAGACCAAGCGTGAAAGGGACAGAGACATGGGATAACATGCAGCAAAGGGCCACGAGCTGGAGTCGAACCTGCAGCAGCTGTGGCAAGGACAGTGCCTTCGTACATGAGGTGCCTGCTCTACCCACTGAGATCCTCAGCGTGGAAAGTAACTCTAATAAAAACTGTCTGCACTGACATCTGTTAGCTGAAGGCAGCAGAACAGCGGAGGCTCTCCTTCATATAGGAGCTGCAAACTGTTTGAATTACTCATATGACGACACGCAGGATGCACTTTCATAAAAACACATCAGAGGATCAGTTCATTTCTCCCAGTGGAGCAATGCATTTTTCCAGTGCAACACCAAGGTTAACAGGTTCCAGTTAACTGTGGATCACTGCGTATTTCACACATCCCAGCTCTCTGTCACTTCACAGATCTGTCGCCGTACATATGGCCGTAAGCGAGAAAGCACGAGTGGAGGAAGTCAGGTCTGGGCTGGATATGGCAGGAAAGTGATACCACAGCCAAAAGGAGGTGTAAAAATGTATACTGGGGCAGAGAGAGCAACAAAGGAGGGTAGGGGAGACGCAGAGAGACACATGGAGGGAAGTAATGAAAGATGTCACGAGACACAATAGGAGGGAGGCAGACAGAGACAAAGATTGAGATGAAAAAGGACGAACAGAGGATCTGAGAAACGGCGTGACAGAGAAAGGAGAGACAATTTAAAGAAATAGTGAAAAGTCTGAAGCAGACAGTGAGAGAGCAAAACAAACGGCAAGACAGAGGCTAATGAGATAGAACAGTGTAAAGCAAAAAAAATACTGTCTCTGCAAAACTTTAAATGTTTCCTTTTTAAGCCTTGGTTTGTGGTGTTGCAGTGGATTATATTGTTATATTGTTCGGAAAGGTGTATCTGAAGTTGGGTGACAGGGCTGAAAAAGAAATGTGAATTCTTTAAAGCTTTTGGATGATTCATAATTCTAACTACATTTGATGCAAGACATTTGTGTCATTTAGTTGAATTAGCAGTTTCAGAGCAGATAAAGCAGATGAATCCCCTCAGTGATCTTCGCAGAGAACTAGCTAGCTACCAATAGCTAACTGGAAGGTAGAGACAGACTAAACAAAGTAGAATCCACACACTGATCCAATAAATCAGGTGGCTTTATCTTAATCATAATATCTCGTCAACACACTCTTGTGGACATGATTATTTGAGTCATTGGTGGGTAGCCAAAGCCAGCTAGCCACCACAAACTTGGACACACTAGCTACATCCACACTAGTACGTGATAATTTCAAGACAATGATCTCTGTACACATTTAGCACATTTTCAGAAATAGTATCTGTCCATACCAACACGCCTTAAAACCCATATCACATGATCATCAACGTAAAGTGAGCATGCTGATGTAAACAGGAAGAGGACTGTCTACTCTGCAGTTCTTTGCTTAGTTAGAGAAAATACTACAAAGATGGAGAAGAAAAGTAGGGCCAGAGATTTCTTTGTTTGGACGGACAAAGAGGTGGAACTGTTGCCGAAAGTGACACATACAGACAAGAGCTGAAACCACATTAGTCTCATACTCTGTATTGGAACTATGTTAAATTGCATCGTCCCTATCAAATAGAATGATAAAAACATATAAATCAATTGAAAAAAAAAATAGTATAAGGCAATAAAGGTGGTGGAGAACAGATGAAGAGTTGTTGCAAAGACATATTAGAGTGATACAGGAAGCATTATCCGCCACCAGAGGAAGCCACGGTGCTGGGAAAGGAGTACCTACACAAGATGGATGAAATCACAGATCGTTTGTGGGCCTAGCTATAATGTTTTGGCTTGACACGACATGACTGATAAGACCCAGTTGGGACGCTACGCCATGATGTTCAAAAGTCTCTGTCTCCACAAGTCCAGACTACAACACAACCCCGGAGTTTCCAAACTAAAATGGGGTCAGCAGCATTTTCAAAGGTCTCTGTGTAAGGGGTTCCAAATTGCTGGAGTATTGTAGATGCTGGCCGTAAACGTAGCAGTAGGTATGTTTCAGACCAAGAACACATTCATGTAGCTGTAACCTTAGAGTCGTGACTGTAAACGGCCATGAACAGCAGCAGGTGCAATAATATTGGGGAACTATTCACATCCAGATTACAAGAATCAATGCACTTGACACAGAGGTAAAAACAGAGCTCAAGGAGACAGGTGAGGAGGTAATCTGAGGGAAGAGACGATATGATAGGGATGGTGAGAGGTAAGGGAATATGACAAAAAGAAGGAGAAGTGGAAGAGAAGGGTAGGAGGCAAACTTAAAAAGAAAAATATGTATAAAAGCAAAAAGAAAGGAGATAAAAGAACAAAAGAGACCTCACGAGCAAAGCAGAGGCAAACGTAGGAAGAAAGTGAGCTCAGCTCTGGTGACCTCTGACATGCTAACTTGCACCACTGACCGACTGCAAACCATCTTGACATATGACCCTGCGCTGGTGGAGTGTTCATTGCTCAGCAACCGAAATACAGCATAGCCTGCAGTCAGTCCAGATGCAAACACTGATGGTATACATATGCTGAATAAACTGTGCCATAACATACTGTCCAGCTAGTGAACGAGCTAGGTAGACAATAGCAAGCCATCTAGCCTGGTAGTTGGTGGTGTGGCTAACACTTTACCAGCTGGCTAGCATGTTCGCGGTTAGGTTGCCAGTCGAAAAAGCTTGCCAAATACAGGAATTCGTTTTTTGTTTTGTTTTTTTCAGACGAACCTGGAAGTCAACAACACCCTGATTACATTAACCCAACAGGATTTCTCAGATGGATTTTGAATTAGTGCAGAATTTAAGCCTGTGGCGAACGAAAGTTTATGGTACTTAGGCCAGCATGTTTTGTTCAGCACGATAATATCATGACGATGATTACTGAAGCATACTTGTAATAGCCAGAAGTAAAAGCTAATGTTCGGCTATAAACAAACTACACCACGGTCACATGACTTCAACATTGACGAGGTTGTAAAGCTGTGTTCGGCGTGATGATCTCCTGTAGTCTTGTTTAGCCACTTGTTAGCAACAGCCTGTTTAAGGACACGTCAAAGCCTCAAAATTCATGAGTAGGGTATTTACTAACTTATTTTTGTCATAGAACAAAACGTGAAAGTCTCCTAAGCTTGTGTTCACCACTGACCTTCATGCATCTAACCAAAAACCCATTCAAGAAACCCAGTGACTTCAAGACGAGGCAACCAAAGTGTGAAAATGCTCACTTGTTTCTGGGCTTTTGCACTCATTCCTGCACTACTGTCCAGTGCTGCAAGTAGGTGCTACTGTACGTCGCCAAGCTTCCAGCTCCACCTTTTTTGTGAGGACACACAAATGACTTTTGCTGTGACATTTTCTGTCTCACTGAGCACTAATGGTACAGTAACACATGGATGGAAAGAGAAACAAGCAGGAAAAGAGGGACATAGTCAGAACGCTGTTTTTTCTGGAGTGAGGTTTTTTTTTGCCTGCACCTGTTGGATATGTTAGTGACTTGCAGAGCACTGCGGCTGGAAGAGAAGCAAAGTAAAGGAAGTGTCACTGTCAATCCAGCAGCGCACTGATATTTTGGTACAAAGATTAACCACATTTTATGGCGGCTGCCAGCTCAGAGCACGTCAACACAGCACTCAGAGCAGCTGCTATTTTTGTCTCTTTAATTGGTGAAGGGACAAACACACAAACTTCCCCAAAATCTCCCAGTCAACACAGTATTCGTGTTTTGATTGACTGTTTCTACTTCACCTTACACTGCTCAACCAGCAGACACGTCTAATTGCACTGTTCTATTCTAATTATGGCTGTGATGCCAGGAGGGCAGGATAAAGATTAATATCAGATTTTACCAGCATCTGTCATCCACAACAGCTGGTATGGATAAAGGCTTCCCCTTCAGGTGAGGCATGTGTTCCATACACAGTCGCTAATTGGAGTGATGCACATCGTCAAAGCCTGATTATGCACATCTATTCCACTGGTTACCTTGATTAAATCTTACATAACCGGGCAGGTGCTATATAACTATACACAATTCTGTGCAGTTGTGAACATCACACCGTATGCTTATATTTTGATATTCTGCACAGTTTTGCATTGTGAGCGGAGTGTTGGAGACAGTGGCGTCCTTGAAGACATGGGACATTCTGTTTAATAAAAAAAACAACAACATTATTTACATCAGCTGAACCACGTGTTCTCATATTTATATTCTCTTCAAAATACAGCAATAGGAGAAGCACTTTCAACCGCAGTAGATTTCAGCCTGTTCTCATCCCATGTCGTCAAATACAAGGCTTTGTCACGTCCCTTAGTGCGTGATATTGGTGGCAAAGTCACCCTTGGTGTCTCTATGGGACCACCAGGCCTTCAGCAAACTCCAATGTAAACAAATCTGTGGCAAAACTTGATGCTGAGAACAACAAATGTAATATAAATAGTCTGCATAGTGCAGGAGGAGGCTAAGTGGGTCAAACAAAACATGACTTTTACCAAGGAGACCATAGTTCTTGCCCTGTTTGAAACCAAAAGTCATAACAAAAGTACTTATTTTAACCAAAACTATAATCTCTTTCCTAAACCTTTCCAAGTAGTTTCATTGCTTGAACCCAAGCAGCAACCTCCGAGGCCTAAAAATGAAGCCAATGCGGAAATGCCAAAAACTGCAGTTCACTGAATGGCCACTTGAGGCTGGCTCCAAAACAGAGTAAATCCCCTTAGGACCCCATGTTCAAATGCCCAACTTTACGGCAGAAATAAACATCGTACAACAAAAGGTTTTGGTCTCTACAGCTGATTTCCTCAACTGTACGGGGGATGGATTGTTTTTTATAACTCACCTGTTTACATTTCATTAAGGCCCAAAGTTAGAAATTTTTAAGGGCAGGGTGTCTGTGAGGTGTTGCTACAGTCTATGAGTCAGATCCACCCCTCGCTCCTCCACAGCTCAAACCTATCATCCAAAAATGGTCACTTCTAGCTCCAAAAAAAACAAGATGGCGATAGCTGAAATGCTGAACTCCAGGCTTTAAAACAACAGTCCACAAATTAATGGGTGATGTCATGGCAGCTACATCCATTATTTACACTGTCTATAGCAAACCTAACGCAGACGATTAATAATGTTAACAACATGTTACAATGTGTTTGCAGAGGGGTGTGACAAAGTGACTGGGAATGGGAACGGGTTGGTCAACCTGTGATATGATTGTGGTACACCCTTGTGGCTACCTTTAGCCCCATCTCCACCAAACACTTTCAGTATGGTACCTTTGGAACCAACAGTAACCCTTCAGACATGGTACCTAGACCCTAGCATAATGTGGGCGGGGTTGTCGTCACTGCTCCGTCCAGCACTCGCTGTATTTCCTCATCAGCGGTGACACAGATGGAAGTCTGCACCTGGTTTATCGTCCACAGAACGAGGCTGCACGCCCACATTTTCAGAACAAAATAGAACAGGCTGCAGTGAGAGTCTCTCTCCATGGGATATTTAAAAATGGCTGGTTTGTGCATTTAGTCCTTCTCAGGCAAGCTCAGGGGTTTAGTGTTGCCGTAGCCAACAGGAACCAGTGAGGATTAGAATATATGACCTTCACATAATCCGGTCGAAATTAATATACATAAACACTTGAAGATCCACTCATTACTAAAAGTGTGTGTCATATAAAAACTAAACAAATGATCAAAGTTGTCATGTGGAATATTTAAGATGTGCTGATGGATTCACGTCATCAACTCATGCACTGAGTAACATTACAAGTTAACGTTCCACCTTAAAAGTCGCCGGCAGTCAGCCCAGTGAATGAAGTTATTTTTTCTCAGACTCCAGCTGCTGTGAGAGGCAGCAAAACATCCTTTCATTTTATAGTTACAGTTTACGAATAAAACTCTCCACAGTATGAACAGTGGTTACATGAGCCTCAAAACCAGACACAACTCAGCCCTGAGCAGAGTGACCGTCCTCTACTGACCAATCAGACTGCAATGTTCATAGCTCCACCTTTTAGTACCAGATCTGTGTGCTAGGTACCCCAACAGAGGGGGGACCAAACATGGGAAGGTTTTGGAATGGTTTCATTGGTACCATCCACAACTTCATTTGATACAGATGGAGGTATGTAAAAGTTAGATATGTCTTTCAATAATTCTGACTTGTCTGGGTTATGAAACTGCTTTGCCCATAACAATACTTTATTCAGAGTATTGTCTACATACATTTAAAATAGAAAATTCAAGTGTAACAGAGGAAAACTTGAACAACGTGAAAGTGAAAATGGTGCTGCAGAAAGGGGCTTAGAGATGGGACCAAGTCATTGTTTTGCAAGTAAGTCTCAACTCTTTGCCCTCAAGTCCAAAGTTAAGACTACTAAGTCTCAAGTCAAATCCTAAGCCCTAAACTTTGAGTTTCGAGTCCCAAACAAGTCGCATATGCTCTCCACATAATGTATTGTCAATGTAATGCAGGAGGGAAAGGCAGATACAGAAAATGTATGCAGTGTGGGGTAAAAATAAGGAGACAAGGAAAAGAAAAAGAATGAATGAGGAAGTGAATGAGAATTTCTGTAAGCAGCCACTGTACTACTGCACATTTTAGGACATAAGGACACCACAGCTAAACCACACACTGCTAACAAGAAAAGTGTCTGTCAAAGGTTAATGTATGTTTATTTATAGCGTGAGAGACAGAGAGGTGGATGATTGTAAGGTAAGGAGGGAACCAGAGACAGAGGAACACAAAAACAGATCGAAAAGATAAGTTGCTGTATTATTGAGCCATTTCATACAACCACTTCCAAATTCTCTTTTAACTTGCAGCCAAGAAGAAATTCAATAGTACTTATCTCAACAAGTAAAGTGTGTTACAGGACTTCAATGTCAATCCCTCCAGAGAAAAAATTCTACCAAATAATATATGAATGTGTATACAAAGCCTGAGATATTGAAAACTGGATGGTGATTATATTCTAAGAAGTTTCTAACGGTAGTTTGAGTACTAAAGTCATCTTAACATCTCATATCTAAGCCTTGGAGACATAATGTGAGAACTGTCTGAGTTTATGGGATTTATTTTTTTAATTTTGACCAATATTTGTACAACTATCACTGCAGGCAAGATCAAGGTTTGGTATCAATGAAAATTCTTGATACCAAAGTTGTGCTGATGCAATAACTGAGTTTCAATCCAAAACCAAACATCTGGATAACTTTACTTTAAGGAATATAAACATCTTTCTAAAAGACCTTTCTAATAACACTTAGTTTTGTTTAAGAAACAAAACAAGTCCTGAGGTAGACGGTGTTTGAGAGTCAATTGCCCGAAAAGTAACAAAACAATCCATTGTGGCTCACAAGAGTGTCCGTACATTTGAAATAATAATACAACTAATCAGCCAATATGTTTCAATAGTACCTAACTGTTAGCTAAATAGCTTGCCTCGCCGTTATGTTCAGGTGCCACATAGTGATGTAGCGTAAACTAGCTCACGTGGTTGGACAAGAATTCATAGGTTACACTGAGGCAGAATTTATACGCAGACTTCCTGTCTATTTTTGTAAGCTGGAATAATTTCCCTCAGCACTTATCTTTAATTTTACAGATAAGTAACAATAAATTGTGAAGACAGTCCCCACAGAAATACTATTTGAAGTCTTGTGTGTGATTTATCCTGGCTTCATATGAGCAGAGGAAATCTCTGCTCGTTGCTAGGCTAATTTATACAATGTGAAATGCCATAGGCTTGTGCTAGTAAGGTTAGCATGTTATATTTGTTTGGAAAACGTGTATAGTATAGTTGTAGTATAGTTGTTTTGTCGGTGAACATTGTGAGTTGTAATGGAGCCAAGTATTGTAATGTTACCTTGGTTAAATGTTGCTGTTAGCCCTGGCTTGATATGAGAAGAGGAAAAATTCGCTAGCTGCTAGGCTAATTCATACAATGTAAACTGCCATAGGCTTGTGCTAATAATGTTAGCATGTTGTATTTGTGGGGAAAATGTGTCCAGATAAAGACAAGTGTTTGTCTGTGAATACTGCGATTTATAGTGAAGCCAATTTGTGTACTTGTGTTTGAAACTGTTTCTATTAAGCCATGTTTAATGTGTGTTTTGAATCAACTAAACTTTACAGCACATCACAGAAACCTCTGTCGCCAACTAGTGTTATGGAGGTGTAACTGCAGAGTGACACAGACACACCACCGCACAAGTGTAAATGCTCACAACAGCATAGGCTACGGTGTAGGGTCTGCTGCACAACTATAAATCCTACTTAAGTCTGTCCTTAATGATGTATTCAGAGGTTAAGAGACTTGATTAAAGCAGCTGTGCAGAACTTTTTACCATTCATAAAACTGTCCCTAGTTCGTATCACCCCCCCTTGAAGATCCGCATATTTATTTGAACCCAACAGCGACAAACACGCCTTTCTCTATATGGCTATTTAGCGTAGCCTCGCGTGGGTCGGACGGACAGCGGAAGTCAGCAAACCAGTGTGCGGCACCTGAGGCGGAAGTGATTCTACTCGCCCACAGCGGCCCACAGTCACTAAACCACAGAAGAAGAAGGAGCCGTGTTTACAGAGAGTGTTCTCCAAGTAAGCGGTACGCAACGGGCATTGCTGAACACGTAACAGTTTTACCAGATGTATCTATAAGGACTTGGTTGTACTTTTGATGTCATGGCGGATACAGAAGGAACACCATCTAAAAGAAAAAGAACAGAAGAAGGCTAAACGGGACAGTGATAGGGCTTGAGCCCAAACGTGTGTAAACCTCGGTCGGGCATTCACCAAGTGGAGAGAGCTGAGAGATTTGAAAGGTTTTAAAACTGATCCTGAGTTGACCCTTTTCCTAATCGACAGGTATGTAATTTTTGTTTTTATTTAGAGAATATACCGCAACTTGTTAGACGTTGTTTCACTTCAATATATGACGACATGGAAGTTATATGCAAGCTAAATGTAACGTTAGCTGATGTGAACTGCTTTTGTCTAGTAACGTTACAACAAACGCCACAAAATGATCTGTGACTGTGACCATGAACACAAGTATACAGCAGGCAGTTGTCCTCAGTTTTTAAGAAATTCAGAGCTACACCAGAACATTTATGAACAGGTCTTACTTTACTACTAATTTGTGTGTAACGTTAGCATGTTAGCATGTTTCCACTAATTACTTGGACTGACCTGACGTTAGTAGCGTTAGCTTTGCAAGCGAAGGCTGCAGGTAACAGCTTTGCTGTGTTAGGATTAGATCAAAACAGAAACACGACAGGAGAATTTACTGAGTCATTTTGCTGTTTCCTCTAATCACTTGGACTGACCTGACGTTAGTTAATCATCTCGCTCTCCAAAACAAATGCATGCAGTAATTGCCAGTTGCAGTCGAGATTTTACGACACCAGGTTGTGGGTGTCATACCGCTTCAACCAAAGGGGCGCTATAATCAACGAAAACGAAAAGTTCCGTACAGCTGCTTTAAGAAATAATAACGTTTGGGGCGTCGGTGGCTTAGTGGTAGAGCAGGCACCCCATGTACAAGGCTGTTGCCGCAGCGGCCCAGGTTCGAGTCCAGCCTGTGGCCCTTTGCTGCATGTCATCCCCTCTCTCTCTCTCTCCCCCTTTCACACTTGGCTGTCCTATCCATTAAAGGCAAAATGCCCAAAAACATATCTTTAAAAAAAAAAAGAAATAATAATGTTTAAGTTATCTGAACACATTTAGGTTCGTGAATTCAAGCTAAAATGTAATATCAATGTTGAAGTATTTTAACATCTCTGGGACATAACAGAACAATGGATAGTTGTGGGTGCTTGAAGTATTTAAGGACAATGGAGTCTTAAATTTAAGTTTGTTATACTGGACATATTATGAGCCTGTTTTCGGGGCTGTGTATAGCATATCTTTGAACAGTCCCTTTAGTTTTATTTATACCTTCTATCTTTATATTCTCAAATCAGTCAAGGAAATACTCTGGACTTTTCCAATTTTGCTGAAGTACTGAGGTTTTTAGTGGCTTGTTTTTAGACAGGTTATCCTGAGCACAGAAGATATCGGCCTGTAAAAAATTCACCAAATGTGATATTGAGCTATACAAAAAAGCTTTATTTAACTTAAGACACCTTTCCAAGGCCTTCAGTTTCAGCACATTTCAAATGTTTTGCTTGAGAGTCGGTGTGATGGGGCAGAGAGTGCTAAGGCTGCCGCCGAAGTGAGGTTGCGATGACAGGTTTGATGGTATATCAGCCAGTGCAGCATCTCTATGTATGCGTGCATATCAGCGCTGAGACAAGATGAATGGCTTAAACCGCAGATATTATTACAGCTAATGATTCACCTCAAGTGGCCATTACTCGGCTACGATCCGTCTCCCTCGCTTGGAGTTTTTTCATGAGAGTTGGGGAGCTGAAGAGTGGAGTGAAGTGAGACATGGTGAATGTGTGTGAGTGAGGATGTGTGATGGCATCCAGAGTTATGTATGTCCATGAGATAGAGAGCGTGTCAGAGCGAGAGAAAAGACTGAATATCCATTCAATATCCATTCAAGTCTGCCACTCTCTGGCCTGTTGCTGAAAAATACAATTTCTAAGTCCTCTGGTTTTGATAGCAACAATGCCTTAGTGAGTGTTCCTGCAGTGGTTTAAAGAGAAGGTCGATATCTATTCACCGAGTCATACTCACCGAATTACGAGAGAAAAAAAAAGGCACATTGTATCGTATGTGAGATAAAACGAGTCTTTAGAATTGAGATTTATCACCAATTATTGGGACAAAAGCAGCTTTGAGGTAGATTTTACTTAACTGTTCTGGCACTTCACTGAAGGTTGAGTGGTATTGCTGTCTTATCTAACAACGGCTGGGTTTAGATTAATAATATAAGGCCCAGACACACAAAAAAAACATGACAGGCAGGGTTAAAGGCTCATCGGATTAAAGACACAGAGGGACAACCACTGATCAGAACGTAAGCAAGTGCTGTGACCGTTTGACAAAAGCTGCTTTGACGACCCATTTTGATGTGAAGTAACTCAACTAAAACTGAGCAGTGGTTCACCTACAGTGTCCCTGGTGAGCAAGGATCATTAAATATGAATTAGCACCATTTCACTGACTTATTGACTGAATATGGTTCCCAAAGAACAAACCTTGCAACAATTGTTTCAGTTCATTACTCAGTTTGTGTTATGGTAGTTTCAAGTCACCAGGATGATGGGAGTAGTTCCTGTGACAGTGCAGTAAATTAGCGCAACTCTGTGTCTGCTGTTTGTCAACATGTCCCAGATATCAACTTTAGAAGTTGCTAATAACTCAGTATTGTGTTTAAAGTTTGTTGCACTGTCTTCAAGTGGCAAAAATGAATCAAATTAGGTTTAAGGGAAGTGACATCAACACATTTCTGACAGAGCCCATGGGTGGTAAGTTTGAAAAACTTCAGGATTGCAGATCCTTTGATGGCTGAAAGGCTGGAAACAAAGTTTTAATATGTGGCAGAATTGTCCAACAAAGACAAACTGCAACAGCGGATATGCCAGCACCTCTGGGATACTGTGATGTTACGATCACAACAATTAATGCAAATTCACCCAATCACTGTAAATTCTGTGTAATCTTGCAATTTTATCCAATCACCACAATTTGACCAATCATAGTTTCCAGCAAGTTTTATCAATTCTAGCAGTCTGCCACACATCATCAGTAAACTCACTTCCTGTCTTTGGTTGTGAAAATGCAAACATGCGACGTGAACATCTCACATTTACCAACAAGAAATTCTGCTTGACTGTGCAAGGCATGTCCCTAATGTTCGGCACAAAAGCAGGTGTAAACTGTTCTGTATCGGTGTCATTAAAAACAGAAAATAAAGTCATTAACTGACCAAAAATATCTGAAAAACACACTTGTAGAATGGACGAAACACATGGACAACCGACAGGAAAAGTCACCATGACAGAGGGTGATGGTTTAATTCTCACTGGAACAGGCTGTTCTCAATTTTTAATGAATCACACCAAAAAACAAGAAGTAACTTTTTTTGAGCTCTTAACTTGCTACCACAGTTTCATTGCAAAAAACCCACCTAACACATTGAAAAGTTTTTTAAAAAGCCTCTAAAATCCTGAAGTGACTGATGTATGGAGCAAATTATTTGCTGCATTTTTTTAGCTACAGAATACACAGGAAGATTTGGTGCATTTATACATACTTCTATCATATTTTAATCAAATCTTATAAGTGATTACTTTCCATGAAGAGAGGGTTTGGATTTTTCAACTCGCTCCTTATACAACTCTCACATGCCTGTATATTGAAGGACTTTCAGGTTGCTGTAATCAGTCCACCTGTCCTTACTGGCTGTGAAGCGATACGTCAGAAGGACTCTGCCAAATGATGTGGGTATTTCCCAGAAAAACACCAGCAATAAACCTATCTACTATGACTTCCAGGGTGAAGATACCCACTTGATTCTGCTTACCCAGACAGCTGAAGCCTCATGTTGGTAATGCACTTTTACATGCAACAAGAACTGTGGATCTTGTACCGCATTTCCTTCAGTGCAGTCAGTGTATAAAGGTGGCCAGTGTGGGAACCAGGAATTATTACAACGACCTGTAACTTTCATCGTACATACAAACATACTTTAAGTGGCTCCTTTTCCAGCAGGGATAGTGCCGTGAAAAGATGTTTTTTGGGTTTTTTTGTTTTTTTAACAGAGACACGCTGCCTTTTCAGCGGGGACTGTGCTCCAAAAACTGGGTATTTTAAGCCAAAACATCTTTTCCTAACCATGTCCAAATGTTTTTTGTGCCTCAACCTAACCACGTTATCCACAGTGTTGTTGAACCGTAAAGTTTGCACATATCCGCTTCACAGTAACATGCAAATGTAACATATCTGTGGTTTGCAGAGATGTACAATGCCAACATTTCTACTAGTGATTGGGTTGTTAATTTTGTGTTACCTGGTTGCAGGGAGGGTGTTGACTCTGGTGAAGAACACAGATGGCTCCACATCAACATGGACACCCAAAGACAGCTCCCTGTAGTAGCCCTCCACTTTGCCTGCTCCCCCCGAGTACTTGAAGTTCAGCACTGCTTCCAAAGTCTGCAAAAAGGACGAGGGAAGGTTATAAATGTAGATCAAGTTTGACGGAGCACTACAATGAAAGGCTGATTCGGTCAAAAAAGAAGGAAAAAAAACCTGTGATGTCAGAGGAATATCTGTATGGAAGACTGAGTGTGATTGGGGTCAGAGGTCACCACAAGCATGTTGCTTTCTGCCACTCCATCAGTAAAACTGGTGCGTTTTTAAAATCGATGCATCAGAAGTCATTACGGCGAGATGATAAATGCACTTTGCCATTGTGCTGTTTAATGAAATGGAAGTGTAATGGTGAGAAAGCCTGCGGGGTGGGGAGGGTATGATTGATGGCTCAGAACAGATGATTCAGAATCAACATGTCTCGTCCTAAAACAGTATAGGAGGAGAGGGCGGCAGGTGGGTGCAGGAGGTGGGATACGCTGGCGGTGTTCCACAGAGAGACTGAGGGGAAAGTGGATACAGAGAATTACTCAGAGGTACTCGGAGGTATTCTGTAGAGAAGAGGGTGGGAGGGGAGGGTACAGGACAAGCAGCCAAGTCGGCGAAGGATGGGGAAATTAAAAGTGGCAGTTTATGGTGAGAGAGCAGTAGCTGACTCAGGCATTGGGCTAAAGCGGGGTGAAGGGAGCATCCAAGGTCCCGCTTTTCTTCCTATGCAGCCTATATCATCTCTCCACATATTGCTGATGGAGCTACTGGCTGTGCCTTTCCAGAACGAATTTCACTGATTCTTTGATTATTTCTTACTCTTTATCCCCTCTTGTGGGGGCGCAGAGCGCCAAGTGGAATGATTCAGAGCCTGCTGGCTAGACGTCTGGCCTATTACAACCTAATGACAGAAGCACAGCACACTGAGCAAAGAGAGATGAAAACATCAGACAGGATTATTATCATTGTAGACTGAGCATCTTAATTCTAAATTTCCACTTATCTTGAACTGCGTGGGCTTTATTTCACATCCTTACTATATTCTCATGTCATGTACATATTATTATTTTTCCTCGACCTAGTATACTTTTATGCTTTTCTTTTTAGGCATGCCAGCAGCTCCATGAATGGTTAATGTCCTCCACTGGGCTCTATATTTTAATACAGTATTGAAAAAAACTACTGAAGGGAATACAATTTAGACAGGGCAGCATTCTGTCTCCTTTTGTTTTTAATGTAAACAAGGATGACTTGTTGCAGCAGCTGAATGCACGTAACACAGGTGGCAATATGTTAATAAATAATCTTATGTATGCAGATGATCTAGTTATGTTCTGCCCATATAGTGCTGGCTCACAACAGCTGCTGAAGATTTGTTCTAACTATGGTGCAGACTTTGACATCAAATATAACACCAATAATAGCAACACAATGATTGTCAGAAGTAAAGAAGACAGAACATTAGTATTTCCTGAATTCTTTTTATCTGGTATTGCTCTTAACGTGTGTAATGAAATTATATATCTTGGTCATTGTAACGTCAATGATTTATCTGATGATGAAGACATCCACAGACAGTGTCACAAGTTGTATGCGTGTATTGTACTGTATCCCAAATTTAGTATGAGCATTTTGCATTCCGCTGTATACTGCCCACTTGCGACGCTCCTATAGGAAGAGCAATATGCAAAGACTTGATGTGGCCTATAGTGATGGCATGAAACTACTTCTTCCGTGATTGTGCAGTGCCAGCCAAATGTTTGTAAATGTTGGTGTGCCTACGTGCCCTGCTTTGATACGTAATCTTATATATCGATATATGTGCAGGCTCTCAAGAAATAGTATCGTCCAAACCTTGGCCAACCATAGACTGCGGGGCCGCTGGAACTCCTTGTTTGTGGGTGCAGTTTATTGAATTTTGTCAGCTTTTATGAACTTGAACTAGGGCTGGGTGGTATTCGTGGTGACGGTAACTTACTGCAGTAAACATGAGTGGTACTGCTTTTGTGGTTACCGTCATACCGCACTACTCCGGCTTCGGTGGCAGAACAGGGCCCGGCGCTCGCTACATGATGGAGGTGGCCTGGTCGACTGCCCCAAACCCGCTGGCCCTCCCTCTAAGTTTAGACATACTCTATAATGTTTTATACACAGTAATAGATGGATAAGCAACCGTAAACAATAACAATAAATAGTTTCCATCCTAGACTTGTATGGCTTTTTAAATTGTTTTATTTAAGGTGTAAAAAAAAAAAGAGAGAAGACGATACCGCGATATCATACCGTCACCGCATCCCCCCAAAATAATACTGTGATATTGATTTTAGGCCATACCACCCAGCCCTAACTTGAACCTCTCACCCTCTCAGGGGGGTATCTCTGTATCATCCTCAAGCTCAGGTCCTCTACCAGAGTCCTGGGAGTTTGAGGGTTCTGCACAGTATCTTAGCTGTTCCTAGGACTGCACACTTCTGGACTGAGGCTTCAGAGGTTGTTCCTGCAATCTGCTGGAGCCACTCTCTCACTGCTCTTACTATCACAGGGACCACGTCAACTTTGACCTTCCACATCTGTTCTAGTTGTTCTTTCAACCTTTGATTTCAACCTTTTCGTGTTGCTTCTTTCTGATGTTGCTGTCGGCTGGTATCGCCACATCTACCACCACTGTCCTGGATTATTGGAACTTTTGTTCAGACATTTATGTTCCCCAGAGGACAAAACCTTCTGACTTTGAGGATCCCCCTGAATTTTCCTGTAAAGCCACCATGAGGTTGACATTTCGGGTTTTTGTGAAATGTTTCCACAACTGTTGGATAGATTGATGGTGCCCAGAGGATGAACCCTAATGACTCTGATGATTCCCAGATTTGTCTGTTTGTTACCTAGTGTCACCAGTGCGCCGAGTTTTCACGTATCCTACCAAATATGTTAACATCTACTGGATGGACTGGCATGAAACATTCATGGTTACCAGAGGATGAATCCAATCAACTTTGGTGATCCCCTGGCTTTTCATCTAGTGTCACCACATTTCCAGTATTGAGTGAAATGTCACGACAGCTATTAGATGGAGTGCAGTGAAATTTTCTAAGACAGTCATGTTCCCCTCAGGATTAATTGTTCTAACTGATCCCCTGACTTTTCAACGTGTACAGGGGTGAACCTCAACATCCCAGTTCACATCTGGCTGGGAGACTTTGTTGCATGTCACTCCTCATCTCTCTCCCATCACTTCCTGTCATTTCTCTAATTGGTTATGCAATAAAGGCATAAAAATGCTGCATAAACAAGCAAACAAACAAACAATGACTTCCCATCAGTCTTAAGTGCAGTTTGCATTCTTGCGCCTGTGCTAATTAACAAATGTTAGTAGGCTAACACTCTAAACTAGGACGGTAAACACATACTTGCTGAACATACAGCATGTTAAAGTAAGCATTTAGCTCAAAGCACCAGTGTGACTGAGCACAACTTCACAGAACCACAAACACAGCTGTAGACTTGAAGTCTTGTTATTGTTATTCCTAGCTTATTGTGCAGTAGCTTATTATGTGGTAGAGGTGGTACAGGTTATTAACAAAATGTATTCTACGTCACAGCTGACAGTAAGTCATCTGATATGGTGAGGACACGGAGCCTAACATCATTAGCATGCTTATTTTCAAAAGAGGGAGATTGCCCTCATGATGGAGTATTTCATAAAGCGTGCTTGATGCAAAGGCTGCAAATTAAAATCCTGATATCCTCTCTGAATACCATTTTCCCCACTATTTGTCATCCCAGTGGAGCCAGTCTGCTCACGACGTGGAGGAAGAGCAGCAGCCCTACAATGCAGGCAAGAGACAGTCGCATGCTGTGCTGGCAACACAATGAAAGGAACAGCACGTTGATATGAATCTCATTTGAATTGATTGAGTGAAATCTCTCAGATTCCTCGAGCAGCGACACTGGTTAGAGAAGTCTGTGTTTCCTCTATAACAATGTTTGCTTCAGTTGCTGTTTTCCTTCTGTTTGTTAAAGGATAAGGCTGGTGTTGTTTTATCTTTTAATTATCATCAACAAAGCCCATGAAAGGAGAAAACCAACAATGACTTTATCCTTCTGACAATATTGTCTGTGTTGTCAAAGCCTGAAATTGCAACAGAGCTCTATTGTTGTCCAAAAACTATTAAAAACACATGAAAGACCAAAAATATTTCAGTGGGTGACATATTGCTTCATAACAATAAACACAACCAGTGTCGTACATGTATATATTCTGACATATATTAATAGTGATCAGAGCATACAATGAAAAAAAGCAGTCGACTGCTGTGTTACATGCAGCTGTGTGATTCTGCGGCTGCCTGTGTGGCACTAATGGCCTCAACATGATCCTCTTGAGAAACAGCGATTGTCTCAGTGACACCAGCAAACAGAGGCTGTGCGCCCCGATTCCCCTTCCAGACCAGGGGCCGACCCCGAGCTCCTCCTCCGTTCAATCCTCTCGCTCTGCTCCCGGCCCCCTCAGGACCCTATTTCAATCACACTGGTCTAAAAATAGGCTCCGCTGTAATGAGCTGACAGTGTTTGGGAGCGGGCCAGTGATAGCAGCACACAGCCTGAGCAAACACCCTGACCGCACACTTGCACCACCTTCACATGCATACAAACAGCGTGATTAGTGAGAATGCCCAGAGTAAGGTAGCAGTTCGATTAAGGCATTCACCGGCACTGATAGCCACACTGCATGAGCTGTTTTTAAGCTGATGTCTTGTAGCTTGTAGCTGAAAGGCAAACAGGAAATAAGAAGACAACAGAAAATGGAGGGACATGGACCTGGAGTTGATTCTGTCATTTTGATGAATGATTACAAAGGGTTGCAATATGATGGCTGGTATCCTTTAAAGTACTCTGCACATTTTGGCCACAAGTGACAGCTACGTGATTACACTAAATGTAACTACTAAAGTTAGCACAACAAAAACTACTTGTACTCGTACTTCCGCGGGAACCCTGAGGCAATCCCAGGCCAGCCAGGTGATGTAATCCCTCCAGCGTGTTCTGGGGTGGCCTCGAGGTCTCCTCCCAGTCGGACACGCCCGAAACTCCTCCCAAGGGAGGCGTCCGGAAGGCATCCTTACCAGATGCCCGAACCACCTCAACTGGCTCCTCTCGATGTGGAGAAGCAGCGGCTCTACTCCGGCTCCCTCCCGGATGTCTGAGCTCCTCACCCTATCTCTAAGGCTGAGCCCAGCCACCCTGCGGAGGAAACTCATTTCGGCCGCTTGTACTCGCGATCTCATTCTTTCGGTCACTACCCAGAGCTCGTGACCATAGGTGAGGGTTGGAACGCAGATCGACCAGTAAATCAAGAGCTTCGCTTTCTGGCTAAGCTCCCTCTTCACCACAACGGACCGGTTAAGCGCCTGCATCGCTGCTGACGCTGCCCCAACAAAAACTACTGCACCAAAATTTATACATATTCTACGTAATCATGAACTGGTAATGTGTGTATTACCCACCTATTTGGGAGGGCTAAGGTTGTGTGACCAATGCGCTGACGGGAGTAAAGACTAAAAAAGGAAGCGGTCCGATAAGAGGGCAGGTTGGGGCGATGGATGGGTCATAAAAAATGGGACTTCCCCAAGAGACTGTTGTAAGCATTGAGTCATTTTGACGTACGTCCTCACCATGTTTCTTTTCATAAACCTAACCACATGAACTTTACTTGCCTAAACCTAACCTCCATAACTTATGTTAAGTACGCTACCTAATTCGTGGGGTGCTAATTCATAGTATGTCATACATACAGTTGTGTGTGCGTTTTCGTAGAACATTGTACGAACCGTTCTATGAGGATATGTTCACTGATCACACCAGACCAAGTAAAGCTGTAGCAGCAAAATCCCTGAGTGCACTGAGCTGAGCAATTTACATCATTGCTACTTCTATTTCTTTGTAAGAGTTAGACTGTGGTATGTTTCTTCTTCTTAAAACTTACCTTGGTTTTAAGTTCACTTCTCCAACCATTCCCTGCCTTTTTACAAGAACACTGACCAAAAGACGGCCGCCGATTCAATGGATTAAGACCTTAAGTCATTTTGTGTATAAAGCCCCAAGTCACATATTTGTGTAAGGGTTTAATAATTTGTACAAAATAAAACACTCTGTACACCCCGAGACTTCGGAAGGACAGTATTCTCAAAGGCGAGCTCACCTTGACGCGCTCAGAGAATAAGAAGGCTTCTCATATTACTATCAGACAGAGAAAGGCCAGTGATCTGCTTTTTTTCAGGCCTTTCAGCTTCAGATAAGAACACAGCATTATGACAAATATTCAAGCCAGTGTAACTCCGGTTATTGAATGATTACCTGCTTTGCATCAAAAGCAGATATCTTCAGCATAACCAGACTGGGAAATCAGGTATTTTTTTGATGATTATTGGCACCAGAATATTTACCTATCAGGCTGTCATCACTCCCTCCCTGTCTTTCATTTGGCACCGAAGCTGCATGAAGGGGCGGAGCTATCCTCTACAATCTGTGTGCGGTCCACATCCTCCTCCTCTTCATCATCATCCACCTAAATGCTACTATCTGACCTGTTCAACATGAGCTATCTGAGCTATGAAGGAATTCTGTGCGCCCCATTCCTTTGTCTTGTCACGGCTATGTACTGGCGCCACATTTTCTTCACTGATTTCCTGGTCAAACTTCTCTAAAGGCTTCTGACGGATGCAAAAAATGCAAAATCAAACCTGTACTGAAAATTTTAATGGCGGACAAAAGTTTCTGACTCAGCGTGCGAACATAATTGACACAACGTGAGGTTTTATTTATGTTTAGATATGCGACAATTTTGGATGGAAAAAATGGATTCAGCATGCAAAGGCCTTTAATTTAGACTTGTGCTCTGTATCGTCTGTAGTCTGTATGTATATACTTGTGTTAGGAGATTCGTTGTTTTCCTTTTTTGTGAGTCGGGACCATTTGGTGGGGGCAGCAATTGTGTCAGGGTGGCCATGTCCCCCCATGGCCCTCTCTTAGGGGCTCCACTGATTGAATGGATATGGACAGACGGACTATGGATATCCCATGGATATTGCTTGGCAGTCCATAACATTGTTGTCTACTTTGCTGATAACACTCTTAATGGCTCATCCCTTTAAAACTCAACCTCCACCATCATGGGTCAAGAGTTAAACGAAAGGGGTATAAAAAGGTGAATCCCTTGATCATACAGCATTTACTGAAAAAATGAGTATTCACTTGCAAAAAAGCTGCACCTAAACATGTTGCCTCTGCACACCTTCTGCTTGCTGTGATGCAATGAGCCTCTTTTCAGCCTTCTATTCATCAATAATTTGCAAACTCCCTAAATGTGTTTGTGCAGGTTATGTTGTTTCTTTCACATGTTTGGCCTTTGTTTTATCTTATAAAATACTTATGTAATCTGAGCTTTGAGCTAAGCATCACAGACATGACATGGAAAGCAGAGAGTGTTAGAGTGGCTCCTACCTTGAATGCCATCACTCACTCAATCTTTTTATTTTTTTTTGCTGTGTCACAGCAAAGCCTCAGAGGACTCTCCATCAAATCCATCCATACAAATGCAGCATTTGTTTTGACAATAGAGGTGAATTGTGAACGTCACACGCAGTATTCTCTCTCTTGCACATGACGGGCCAACAAAAAAGAGGCTTTTTGAATTGCTCTGGCACTGAGATAAAGATCCTGACACATCTTGCTGAGGAGATTATGGCATGGACACATGTCTCCTGACAGGAATACTAAGATAAAGCAGCCCACTGACAGGTAGGTAGGGACTGGGCGCTCTCGAAATTGTACAAGCTGGTGTGGTTTTGCACGCCCAGTGCCAACCTTTTGTTGGCATTGTGGCGATGACTTGCTAAAGTGTCTCTTCAGAATACTCTAAAATTTTGGGAAATTCAATTATAGGCTGTCTTAGAATTACACAAGATGAATATCAATACAGAAGCAGCTCGCTGACAGCTTCACACAAAGACTGGAAGGATTTAAGGAACGTCCACCCAAGGGACAGGAATACCCTGCAAAAACATTTATGCACCAATTATGTATTATCATGTATTCTCTACAACGTGAAGCATTTACAAAGTCTTTTTTGTATGTATTAAACCCTAGACTGTTTACCTATTACAGCACATGGCAGTCACCAGCTACACTGGACCTTTAATGTTTGGATTCTCAACAGCTGAACATTGTTTCAAGTAGACAAGTTTGTGTTTAAAAGCAACATTCTCATAAAAATGTCTGCCACTGAAGATGACGATGTCGATGCAAAGCTACTGCCACCGCTGGACTACAGGTCACCCACACTACCATGTGGCGAGATGGGACCTCATCACAATGAGCTAATGGCAAACTCAACAAATGTCAGTAAGTCTGCCCTTGTGTGGTCACAGTCCTACGCAGGATTTATACTTCTGCGTCAAATCAACGCTGTAACTACGCCATAAGCTCTGCATTGACCTAGAGCCTACGCCGTAGCCTGACATGCACCCTTTCAGAAATGTAACTTTGCGCTGTGGCAACTCAGACCTCCTGTCTATTTTTGTAAGCTGAAGCCATTTCCCTCAGTGGAAACAAAGCTTTTATTTACTTTAGATAAGAAACAATAAATCGTGAAGACAGTAAAGCCTCCACTAAAATAGCATTTTAAGTCTTGTGTGTGATTTATCCTGGCTTCATATGAGCAGAGAAATTCTCCGCTCATTGCTAGGCTAATTTATACAATGTAAAATGCCATAGGATTGTGCTAATGACATTAGCATGTTGTATTTGTTTGGAAAACGTGTTTAGTATAAGACAGTTGTTTTGTCGGTGAACCTTGTGAGTTGTAATGAAGCCGAATTTGGAACATTACTTTTGTTAAATGTTGCTGTTGTCCCAGGCTTCATATGAGTTTCCGCTAGCTACTAGGCTAATTTATACAATGTAAAATGCCCTAGGCTTGTGCTAATAACGTTAGCATGTTGTATTTGTGGGGAAACTGTGTCCAGATAAAGACAAGTCAGCTTCGCCGCTGACTACTGTTTTGGAGGTGTAACTGCAGAGTGACACAGACACACAACCGCAGAAGTATATATGCTCACAATGGCATAGCCTATGGCGTAGGGTCTGCCGCACAAGTATAAATCCCCCTTTAGTCAACCTGTACCCTACTCTTTCACTTTAAATAAAGACAGATAAGCTTGAGGTTACAAAAGAGCAACAAATGCTTCAAAATAAAATGACTCCCTGCACTTGCGCAGTCTTTCTCTTCCTTTCTCTCCTTTCTGACCATTTTAGAGTGAGGAAACTAACACACAGCTAATGGTAATAATTGCAAGCACAAAAAATTGAATTTCACCTCGCTATTTCCACAGTCTCAGCAAAAGCCACAGTAAAAGGCACTGGTGTGAAACATAATTATCTTCCTGCAGATGGCCAAATTGGAAATGGCGTAAAGCCCCTGTTTATGGGAGATACACTTACAACATCAATTTCTCTGTTTGTATCAAAAACATTTATTTTTCCAACCTTAATTTGGAAAGAAATGTGGTGAATAACATGTGCAGGCCAGCTACAAACACTCTCTCCTTTTTTATTTTCTACCCATGGATCCCAGGTGTTTTTGTGTTTCCCTCATAACTGGGACAGGTGTTTGAACGATGGGCAGACAGAGGGTCACAGTGTACTTTGATGATGTGATGAAATGGAAGTCTGTGTGCCTAATTGTCCTTAAAATGAGGCCTGACCCTACTCGTTGCATCTGCCTAGTGGCGGGGAAGTGAGCCGTCAGCCGGGAGAGCTATTTAGTCACCTGGTGGCCTCAGCTTCCACGGAAAACTGAAAAATGACTCGAGGGCATTCGGATGCAGTATGTCCATTTGGAGAGCTGATGGGACTGCCTTTCATATGTACACCTGGCTGTCAATCACTGAGCCAATCAGTTGGGCACCCCAGGGTTCCCCAGTGAAGAGAAACGATGAGTTAAACAGCATCCTGAAGACGGCTTTACATCTAGTAGCGACAGTGAAATACAAATCAAGTACTGAGTGGAACTAAATTGTCTGCTGTCTCCACAGATAAGTGGGAGTAACAGCAGCACAACACTCCTCCTGTACACCTGGATTTACCAAGGTCTCGTTGTAAAATCTTGATGCAATATGTTTGCAACAATATGAGCAAATGAGATCACAGCACTGCCTTTAACACAATGCTTGTCGATGTTCGAGATAAAGCGTCTTCTGAGTCCGTCTGTTTGCGATTTAGCTTCTATGAGTCAAGTTCATCGTATCTGTGGCCTTGAGACAGATTGGCATTATCATGTTTCTGCTGCGCTTGTTGGCAACTGATGATTGATGAGAGGAGAGTGCAGGAGGGCAGGAGGGCTGATAAGAGAGAATATGTTCTCCATCGGTCCCATGGTGTAATGACTTAGCAATAATCGCTGGATGATGAGGAGCGAGGGCGCTGTGAACAAGTCTGTGTTGATTTGACAGCTGATGGGGGTTAGAGCATCTAAAACTGCTCAGTAACAACCAGGCTGCATACAGACCAAAATAGCTGACACTGCTGACAGGAGAAAGGATTTTTTTTTTTTTTTTTTTAAGGAGGAGGACTCAGTGAAGCACACAAGTTTGCATAGTATGATATAATAACTCACCAGCTCCAAAAACCACCCCAAAACCAAAAGCCTGTGTGGAGCAGCCCTGAGCTGGTCCACTTAATGATGGCCCTGACATTTCTGCCCACAGCGTTTTTAATGTCACGCTCTGCACCCACTCACAGTTAGGGTTTGCCTCTGATGTGGCAATTAGAATGGGAGACATTTTAAAGAGTGGGTGGGCAACCTGCCCAACTATGAGGGATCTATCTGTGAGGAGGGGGACTATGGGATGTCAAGCTCACATTATTACAGGAGGTGGAGGGTAGTAAAATATTGCCACAAAATGTGAAGACACAAATTCCCTCCAGCTGCATCTGAGAGGTAATCTAATGGTTACTATGGAACGCACAGTGGAGAGGACAACGATAGTTAGTAAAAACCTTGCTGTTCAGCTGATATTCAAAATGTCTTAAAGTCAGCCTCACCTGTCCCTGAAATCATTAAACAGTTCAGGCTGTTGGTTGATATATTTGTTAGGAGTAGGCATCACTGGAGGTCCCACAATGCAATACTGTAACATCACATAAATCACGACACATTATAATTGCAATTTTTAACATTTTGCGATATGCTGACGATTACTAATATATGTTGTGATGTACTGTAATTTATTACCTTTTTTATACTGCAAATTATGTCTCAAAAAGAAAAACTGTCAACATCTGTTTTATCTAAGAAGTTAAAATTTCAGTCTGTTTGTCCCAATTCAATCATTTTTTTGCAGCAAGATGTTTCTAGTGGGCTGAAACAGCAGCTGATGTTATTTTTCTAATTGCTACTAAAAGCTAGGCTGCTCTTATGCACTGTTTGCACATTTTCCTATGAAGAGCAATGCACCAACATTCGTACATATCCCACATTATTAGGGATGCACCGAACGCTTGGCCGAATACTGAGTACTGTTGTTTAGTTTTTCATTAGTTTTTGCAGATGAACCCCCTCCAGATTAGTGTTGTCACGGTACCAAAATTGGGACCCACTGTACGATACCAATGAAAATATCACGGTTCTGAGTAGTATCACGATACCACAGCAGAAATGAGGCAGATGTGCCTTTTGTCATTTATAAAAAGATAAATCACTTTTCTATAATACATCAATGATATTTCAATGGAATAAATTACTTATTGACTTATTCATACTTCAAAAACAGCATCAATAAGTGATTAACATAGGGGGGATCAAAATAAAATAAATAAATAAAATAAAAATCAACCAGCCACCCTCCTCCCCTGACAAGTAAAGAACAGTCTCTTCATAAGTAAAGAACAGTCCCTAAAGTGCGGTGAGGTTTGTGGACTGTGAACGGCTCAATTCTCCTCTGACACGTCACATACCTGTGTTCGGCTGGCTCGGCTGTAAAGGTACTTCTGGGCAGTCATGACGCCAAGAAGAGGATTTTATTGGAGCTGACTTCTCCGTCGTCGGTAAGTCAATGGCCGCTGTATTTGACAGGAATACATCACTGTCTGTGTCTGTGACCGCCGTTCAACCCACAACCGATGGGATTCGCCTTTCGTTTATAAATCGAAATCTGTAGGCTGCTCGCGCAGCGTGCTGAATGATTTAAGCCTATTTTCCTCGCTCAAAACTATTTTGATTGCGTTATCAAAACACGCCGCTATTATTCGGCCTTGCTTTTAACTTATTCCACCGAATACTGAATGTGTGTTTTTTTGCAATATTCGGCCGAATATATTCGGTTACCGAATATTCGGTGCATCCCTACACATTATCATGAGCCAGTAATTTCTGCATGATCCACGTATTTTGGAAGGCTGTAATCACATGATCATTGTGCTAAAGAGATAAAGAAGGCAGCGGCCCCAAGCACGTTTGCAAAGACAGGATTGGATGGTGGGCGGGTCACAAAACATGGGACTGTGTGGACTTTGAGTCATTTTAAGGTACATCCTCACCATGTCTGCCTTAACTTGACCTATGTACCTGTAAACTAATTACATAACCTTACATGGTACACACAACTATGCCTATTTTCCATGGTCTAAGACAGTCCAAAAATATTAGTAAACGTGAACAACTCTACTAGAGTGCTAAAACTCAAATTTGTGATGTCATAGGGTATTAAGTCTGGAGCTGCTCCATGGACAATTAATCTGGAAAGATGCTATAGATGACGCTGAGAGCACCCAGGAGAATGTTCTGAGTATATGAGAACAGTTTTTGTTGCAGGACTAAGGGACCGATCACACCAAGATGAAACGCTAGAAACGCAACGCCAGTAAAACCATTGTTTTCCTATGATACGGTGCGTCTGACCAGCGTTCAAGCATCTTTGTAGACGGGCATTTTTCTGGCGTCTTTTTAGACATGCGTTTTTGTAGACGCTTCTTTATAGACACGCGTAGACGCTGAAAAGTTAAAATATTTTCAACTTTTTGAGCGTCAGATGCCAGTAGCTAGCGCGCATTGAATAAGTGCTTCCAGCGTTTCAAGTGTCTTTGAAGCATCTGCGTCTCTAGCGTCTCATTTCTGTGTGATCACCCCCTAACAACTCTGCAACAGAATAAAGCTCATTTGAGTATAAAAAAGTAAATGGGTCCACAAATTCAGGCTCCCATTCATTATCTATGGAGCAGCTCCGGACTTTATACCCTATGACATGGCAAATTTGAAACTTACTTCTCTGATTTATGGCTTTTAGTAATTTAGGGGGTGTTCCCCTTTAAGTATGTAGCATCATACATGGGGTGGTAATTTGTGGGATATCATATGATCAGTTGAGTGCACATTTTCACAGGATATCATACGAAAAATCAAATAAAGCTGTAGCAGCAAAAGCACTGGGAACTGAGCAAAGGGGCATTTTACTTCATACTGTAATAGGATACGTTGGTAAAGGATACGTTGCAAAAGTTTAATTTGCATTTGCAATATTAAGAACTTAAGTACTCGAAAAAATCAATCATGTATTGATGTAATATTGCCATGCAATTTGTAGTTTCTGACATTAAAATAACATTTAAAGATGTAAAATGGCTCAAAGTATTCACTGTTGTCACATTAAATCTCAAGAAGTGGACGTTAGTGCTAGTGACAGGTTCTGCCAAACCATTTTTCAAACTTGAAACTTCTTTATCTATTGTTCATGTTTCATGTGTGACAGGAGATTAAAATCTAATTTGACAGCTTGGGAGGAGAAACTCCCTGTAGAAAGTGATTCTTAATGACAGCCACCTGAAACAAGCTGCACTCCAACCATGTCCCCTATGACTGGAATCAAAAGATAAACCCAACCAGGACTTGTATTAGTCCTTTTCTTCTCATTTTCTTCTTATTTGCTTTTCTTTTCAGTTTCACTTGTTTTTTGTCATTTATTATGGTTTAAGTAAAGCACTTTATAATTGTTGATTTTAATTTGTGCAACTTCTAATATCATAAACTGTATGTAAAGCATCCTTGGGTGCCTTGAAAGCCATTACTTTTATTGTTATTGTTATATATGATGCTACACTCAGTTGCCAGTTAATTAGGGACACCTTGCCAAAACTAATGCAATCCAATGCAACAGTCCTGCAATAAGGTTGCAACTGAAATGAAGGTTAGAAAAGTTTGTGGTGCTGTGTAACTGTATTGCATTATACAGAGAGGTAGTTCTGTTATTTGGCCTACCTTTATTGATAGAAATAGGGCGGACAGAGTAGTAGAAAAACCTGTCAATGTAAAAACTTCACACTGTGCACCTGTACTCTGATACTTTCTGCACTTTAATTAGTCGAAAATGACCCCATGAAATCACACAAATATCTTTTATTCATGTTGTGCTGGTCTGTTCCCATTTCATTATACACTCCGCAGCCAGGAGACACGTCTAAATAAAAAGAAAATGTCTGCGAGGCAGAGTAAATGTTAATGCCTTCACAACTTTCATACTGTATCAAAGCTTTTATACTTGCGGATAATCTTCCTTTACAGTCTGAAGGTGTCAGGTCTCTAATTTGAATGATACGCATTGTCAGTCTGTGGTTACACACACCAGAGCCACCAGGCTGTGGGAAAATAGCACCACTCACTGCGACATGCGAGACACATAGTTTAAGGTCCAGGAAAAATCACATCCCAATTAAAACTTCTCTTTCCTCTTTACTTCACTGAAACCCTTCAGGACTTCCTTTCCCACAAATCCTTTCTGTATCCCTGTCCAACAGCATCAGGTTACCAGGGAAACAGCTGTGTTAGGCTTATGCAGATATTTAAAACCATGGCTCCCTGGTTAATTACAACACCAGGTTCATGGAAACCCACGGTATAATGGCCTTGTTATAACCTTACCTCGTACTCCTATCACATTTGAATACTGATGTGCACTTCAAACTATGGATGGTAATAACAAATCCCCGATCAATTCAGTGACTTTAAGAATCTGATTGATCAAGAATATCTTAACCAAATATATGCAAAGCTGACATTATTTGAGTATCACCAGACATACACAGTTAGTTAAATCAGGATAGATAATATGTACCATAAAGCTTGATCCACTTCAAATACTTTGGTACTATACTGTTTGTCTTAATTGGTTGTGATCAGGGTACGCCAGCTGTCAAACACTGTCAGCTAATCTAAAAGGGCGACTCCAGAAATTTAATAATGTGCCTACGTAGACTTTGGGGAAATACAAAAGAACTGTCAATGTCAATGCAACAGAAGCTGCATTGTCTTACTTTCAGTCAAGACATCACTGTCATTCAGTCAAAGAAAGATGTATAGAGGATTAATACTTGTGCGGTGGTGTGTCTGTGACACACTGCGGTTACACCTCCAAAACACTAGTTGGCAGCAGGGTTTCTTTGAAGTGCTGTTTAAGTTAAATTGATTCAAAACACACATTAAACATGGCTTAATAGTGACAATGTCAAACACAAGCACACAAATTGGTTTCACTATAATTGTAAGATCCACAGACAAACACTTGTCTTTATCTGGACACATTTTCCCCACAAATACAACATGCTAACGTTATTAGCACAAGCCTGTGGCATTTAACATTGTGCAAATTAGCCTAAAAGCTAGCAGAGTTTTCTTCTACTCATATAAAGCCAGGGAGACCAGCTAAATTTAACAAAGGTAACGTTACAAAATTCGGCTCCATTACAACTCAAAAGGTTCACTGACAAAACAACTGTCTTATACTAAACATGTTTTCCACACAAATACAACATGCTAATGTTATTAGCATAAGCCAATGACATTTTACATTGCATAAGTTAGCCAAGCTGCTAGCAGAATTTTTGTCTAATAATATGAAGCCAGGATTAATCACACACAGGAGTTAAAATGGTGCTTTTGAGGTAAAAAAGCAAATAAAAGCTTAATTTCCAAGGAGGGCAGGGTTGCAACAGTATGAGATTTTCACAGTGCATGACCCATAAGGTAATGGAGGAGTTCATCTTACAAAAATAAGCAGGACGTCTTTTTCTGGGGAGGTCATGGTTTAGGCTTGCAGCGTCAGATACATGTCTACGCAGAGCATATGCCATAGGTATCACGTCAATAGAGTGTGCCAGTAAACCTGGAACTCCGTTAGCGCTTTTAGCACTTACGGTTCTCTCGTCTAAAAGTCAATACATTTTTTGAATGGGATTTTGGTAAAATGCCTCAAATAAGGTCTGTGGTTAATGAAAGCTTAAGCAAGTTTCAGGTTTTGTTCTGTGACATAAAACACGTCAGTAAATACCCTACTTGTAAATTTTGAAGCTTTTACATGTCGTAAAAGAGGCGGTTGCTAACAAGTTGCTCAATACGACTACAAACGGAGACATTAAACATTAAACGTCATCACCCCCGAACAGGCGAGAGTGCTGGCAGTCCGCCATTACAGCTTCTTATTTAGCTTAAACAGTCCGATTTCCCCATTATACAATGTTTTTAAAATAAAGCGGCTGAAATCAGTTGAAAGCTTAGTGGCGGTGACGTCAAGCGTCACGCGACCGTGGAGTAGTCATGTAGTCTGTTAAAGCCTAACGTTAGCTTTTTACTTCTGGCGATCACATTTAAGCTTCAAATGCGGTATGAGAGGTGTTCATATGTGAAGATTATCTCGCTGAACAAAACCTGTAAGTATCATAAACTTGTGTTAGCCACAGAGCTTATTTTCTGACATAATCCAAAACGCAATGAAAAAATCACATTCACTTTCTCCTCCGGGAACCAGCGCGATGCTAAACTTCCGGGTTTTGACGTCAGCCCTGGCACACTCTATTTGATGCAGGAGTATAAAGCGCACCTATAGAATTGCAGGATCCTACATTTCCCATAATGCAACTCAACTGCACTTCAGCAGGACCCCTGTCTGGTGATTTCTGAAATCTTTCATTTCCAGCTTAGAGTTTCGTTTCCAGTATTTCCAGTTCATGACACAGGCAAAACTGTGCAGCTGTAATGTGTAGGAAAAAACACACGATAAATAAACAACTGATCTTTGATCAGGACATGCATATTTGTAAACTCTTACCAATTAAATCTACACTAAACCATGCCCAGTGTTAATAGCACTTTGGTGCTGAGCCGGGTGATGACACATGCAATGGAAACCCAGGTGTGTCTGCTTCGCGCAAATAAGTACTTCCTGTGAATGGTCGCAATAAAAGGACCATTTCATCCAGAGTAATCTGATTTCTTTTCTGAGTGTTGACTAATTCACTTACATTTGGTTCAATCAGATTATACGTTGTGAGTCATGACGGGAGAGGGAAGTGGATGAACAGCGGCACTAAATTTTGTCAAGGGAGAGTGGCATCTGTCCCAGATGAAGACTGGCTACAGCACACACACACACACACACACACACACACACATATACTGTACACTCACACGTGTGGTGCTCTCTGTTCATGTGTGATCAGAGGTAAAGAGGGGGCCCACGGGTGCCCCAGACACGAAACGGCTGCTCTTTTATGTAACCCTGTGGTCCTGTGCAGGTGTCACACCATTTACCAGCTGGAGCGACGGCGGGGAGAAGCCGCACATCACCCCTGGACCCCTACTGCTCCTCTTACAGTACATCAACAGCCAGTCAACCATGGAGATGTGAAGTCAGCTTCAAAGATGGGACTAGCGGAGCTGAAAGCTAGAAGCTCCAAGGCCTGAAAAAAATGATAAATTGCATGGCGATGCATGAGCAGACTAAACTTAGATACACACACACACACACACACACACACACACACACATATATATATGTAGAACAATGACCTGTCAGATGAAAAAGCAGGTGTGCTTGGATGGTGGAGCGTGCTGGCATATAAACATCCTGCTCAGTGTGACTGCGGTGCAGCTGAAGGTGATCTGATCGACACCAGTTCAGCCATCGAGCGCAGTGGCATATGGAGCCACACTTGGCCCGGCTCGTTGGATTTCACACATGGATTCAAGTCCAGTAAGCATGATGAAATGCTTGATTCTCTACTAATTTCACCCGCTGGGCTTGCATACACCAGCAATTCCAGACACACACACACACACACACACACACACGCACACAGAAGCCAACAAACAGAACTTTATGACCTTCTGGGGGCGGAACTGAATTTTACACTACGGCTCATTTATTTGATCTTTGTAGGTTGTTGTTCTGAGTTATTTTTGGACCTGTATAGTGAACATTTATTCTCTAAGCGGAGAGACTGGGAACTAAATCTAATCACTGTAGGTGTTGATTTTCCCATTTATAAAGTATCTTTTGACTTGTGACCTAAGCTTTACAAGAACAAGACTTGTCTGACTTGTCTGTCTCAGAAAAAAAACACATAGAGCCTCATCCAAACTACATTGAAGATTTAAAAGAAAGGTTCAACCCAAGTCCAAAATACATATTTGGTGCTGTTTATTTATCTGGATTGTTTTGGGTGTGAGTTGCCAAGTGTGGTGCTCAAAGCGCTTTGAAAAGCTCAACATCAATGTCTCTTTCCAGAAGTCATGACCCGGTTACTCAAGATAATCCACAGACCTTGTTGGAAGCAGTTTCACATCACACTATTTTCTTTCTACCACACTACACCCTCCAACTGTTGCACTGCGCCGAAGGGCACGTGCATTTACTCACGGACAAAAGGCTCATGCTTAGTACTGTGCGAGATGTAAACAATAATGGTGTAATGTTCGCTAACGCAGTGGTGCTAGGTGAGCTAGCAGTACATAGGGTTTTCTCTGTGCAGTGATACGGTGCATTACCCAGATGTGCTAATCACTGGTACCCTTCTATAATGTTGCCTTTAATGACATGACAGGCACAAAAACCACTCTTCGGGGGTTGTTTTTTTTCTGGAGGTGCACTAGCAGAAGCAACATGGATGACGTGGATGAATGAAAAAGTGATAAAAGTTAATTTCGTATGGTGATAAGAAAATGCAACAATAACACCCAAAATCCGATTAGTGACACATTAGGGGGCGATCACACAGAAATGAGACACTAGAAACACAACGCCAGTAAAACCATTGTTTTCCTATGATACGGAGAGTCTGACCGGCATTTAAGCGTCTTTTTAGACGGGCGTTTTTCTGCCGTCTTTTTAGACGCATGTTTTTGTAGACGCTTCTTTTTAGATGCGTGTTTCAGACGCACATAGACGCTGGAAAGTTAAAATATTTTCAACTTTTTGAGCGTCAGACGCCAGTAGCACCATTCGTCATTGTCATCATTGGCCCAGGCAGCCAATCAAATCCTCCTCCCTGTTTTGTTGTGGCAGTTACAGCAGTTTGGTCAGTTACGGCAGTCACGGCAGTTACGAGCAACAGACAACACAATGCAATCCAAAGACGAGAAATTTACCCTGACAATATTTGATTTTGAAGAATTATACAACACAGGCACACCTCAGTACTCGAACAAACACAGAAGGAGATACGCATGGAGCTGTGTGAGCAGCGCAACATATTTGTCTGGTGAGTACAATGTAATTGACGACGAAGATAATATGCTAGCTAGTGTCGTAGCAGCTAGGTAACTTTCAGACAGTGGGATATGTGAGAGGGCTGGTAACCTTATTTCGTAGTTCACAGTTTTTGTGCAGCATTTTTATGTATGAAAAGTGCTATATAAACAAAGTTGAATTTGATTTGGTAGCTCGTGACAGTTTCATGTAAGCTACTGTCTCTACTGTCTTTGAGGGAAACACTAGATTCAAGGGGAGCCATAGGCCACAGGCGCTCCTTGCTGTTTATTTTTTTGTCTAGCACTTTTGAATAAGTGCTTCCAGCGTTTCAAGCATCTTTGAAGCGTCCGCGTTTCTAGCGTCTCATTTCTGTGTGATTGCCCCCTTTACATTACTTCATTACTGCTGAAAGTGTTACTGTAATGTCTTTTGTAACATGTCATCCCAACACTAATGAATGATGTCATTCATCCATGACTTCAAGTTTTGGTCCACGTGGCAGACACCGTCTCCAGTGGACTCTGAAGGCCTTTGCACACTGGTCTGTTTTTTTTACGTCCAAAACTGTTGAATATGACTTCACTTTGTGTCAATTATGTTCGCACACTGAGTCTGAAACTTTCGTCTGTCATTAAAATTTTCAGAACAGGTTTGATTTTCTGCATTTTTCTCATTGATTAGCATTTGGTCGACTAAAAGGGGGCGGACCTACTATCATTATTATTCATGTTCCGATTATTATTGTTATAGTTGTTATTGTTCTTATTGTTGCTGCTGCCCCCCCGCCCCCATATCATTTTTTCATATGAATTACTGTAATTTTATCATGATGATCTGTTCTGTACGACATCTATTGCAAGTCTGTTCACTCTGGAAGACGGATCCCTCCTCAGTTGCTCTTCCTGCTCTTATTCCCCTATTAAATGGTTTGTTTTTTTGGCAGGGAATGTTTCCTTATGCACTGCGAGGTTCCAAGGACAGAGGGATGTCATATGTTATAAAGCCCTCTGAGGCAAACTGTGATGTGTGATATTGGGCTTTATAAATAAAACTCAAGTGTCATTTTTCACCCACCACACACCAGAGTAACTTATTTCCTTGAAAAGTCCCACCTCTCCATAAATTTCAGTGAGATGATAAAATATAAACAATCATTGCATTATATAATACATACACAATAATTCAGAAGCCAAAGTTTATATTTCAGTACTTTCTTTGAACAAGGACAGCCCTCTGAAGAGATCTCACTGAAGTCTAAAGAGCCACAAGGCAAACCAACTGTTGCTCTCCCGATTGGCCTGTCTCGCCGCAGCTCATAAAAAGCTGCCTGGGAGCCCAGACAGAGCTGTGTATTTTACATGAGCAGTAATTAGGAAGACGAATACAAAACTCAGTTATCCCTGGGGTTAGGGTCTTAATGGACCAGATCATTTGGCCATCAGTTAGAGACAGGAGGCCTGCGGTGCCACATCACAGTGTTAGCGCTGACGGAGCGCCGACAGGTCATCAGGGACAAGATGAACGGCGCTGACTTTTCTTCTCTGTCTTTTATAGATGAGTACATCCAGGAGCTAAAAGCTAAATAAGGGGAGTCGTGGTGTCGCTGCCAGGATGAGGTGCCCCCCTGCCTGTTGCAACTACAGTCGAAAAATTAGCTGTAGAACCGCATGCTGACTCGCTGCCAACACTATAACTGCAAGGCGGGCCTGCAGGTTTGCTGACTCTCAAAGGAAATCAAGCACCCTCTTTTACAATTTGCTCAAATATTAACAATCGTCATATGAGGGTTTAATTTGATGAGTTACAGATACCCAGCAGCCAGCTCCTACAGGAAATGCTAATCGCAAGGCAAATAATCAAAAGCAAAATAAGAGTCTCACATGAAAATCATATCACTCAACATTTGAGGGAGTTTCCAAAGAAAAGTGAAATGAATTAAACACTGTATTATCATAAATGTAATGACAACCCTGCTTGAAAAAGAATGAAGCAGGTAATTACATTTGGGCTTATCCAGCTACTACCCCAGGAATGAAAGAGCCGACAGCGGGCCCTGCAGCATCTCTGTCAGAGAGCGATAGGACGGGGAATGGAAGCAGATGCGATGTCCACGGAGACGGAGGATGCGACGAGTATCTTCTCATATGTGACTCACATGCAAGCTGCAAAAAAAAATATCTGCAAATCCCTGTGGTTTTCCATACCAAAATCAGCTTCTCAGTGACACATCCCCCACCCCAAACACCATCCATCCTCCTATTTCTCATGTTTCCTCCTGTCATCTATCACCGAGGCACAAGGGATATGCTTCATGTTGTTGTAGCCTGAAGACAACAGGCATCCATATACAGATAAAGTGGAAAGTGAAGTTGGAAGGGGGCACAGCTGTGGTTTGCAGCTGCGGCTTCAAACTCCAATCAGTGAGCGCCGTGCATTGCGGCCAGGTAAATTAAGCACTCAAGAGATTAAACGGCTTGTAGGAATAAAAATGTTGGCAAACAGCCGGTGACTGTGGCTGTGTGGGGCGTGTTAGCTTTCTGTGTGTGTGTTCCTGATGATGATTATGCCTTTTGATTAGTCTTAATTATCTCCCTTTCCCCATCTCTCCTCTCAGCATCCACCGTCAGGCAAACACACACTCTCTGTGAGCAGGAAAACTTTCCAAGACCTGACGGGAAAATCTAAAAATAGACTGACAGATCGACAGATAGTTGCATGCTAAACCAAGCTCGCCATCCTGAGAAAGGATAGACCCCACACCCGTGGCCTCAGTGGAGACAGTCATCTCAAATAAGGCCAAATCTTGCACCAAGGGAGCTGCCTGTCAAAATCCCCCAAAAGGAGTTTTCAAACAGCAGAGAGGAGAAGCAGCTCTGAACACTGACGACCCTTGTAATTCTTTGAACCTTTTGGGAGGGCTGTCTTCCTTTATGTAAGGTCTGGGTAAGTGCCCGGCATGTGGTAGAAAGTAACACCACACTGTTGGATCCTTTAGCATGGTGCTGTAAATGATGGAGAATCATGGAGCAACAGCCCGTTTACAAAGGCCTGGTGATGTGTTCACGGCTTAATGAATTGTATTTTTTTGGGGGGGGGGGGGGGGTCCTCTGTTGTGAAGTGTAGTTTAGCCTCAAGGGCCTGAAACTACCAATCAAGATACACAGCTCCAAGATGTTAGGTTCACTTTAGGTCCAATCATAGGTTAACTGAACTATTGCTTTCACCCTCACCTGTCTCCATCTGTGTATCTCTCTGGAGTCAAAGCTGAATAAACACAGATTGACCTGTTTACAGCCAAAGTAAGCTTTGGCATCAATAGCCAGGCTGTTAAGTAACACCCACAAAGCAGCAAGGTCCAACAGCAGCTGCTAGTGAGCTACTGAAGCTGAGATGTCAAATAAAATATCAGACTTGTTGTATTTTAGGTATAGTCCTTGGGCACATCCATCCATCCATCTTCTGTTTATCCAGGGCCAGGTTGTGGGGGCAGGAGGCTTTCAAACGTCCCTCTTTCTAGCAACGTATTCCTGCTCCACCTCGGGGACCCTGAGGTGCTCCCAAACCAGATGAGCTTTATAATCCCTCCAGTGAGTTCTGGGTCTACCCTAGGACCTTTCTGCCAATGGGAGGTGCCCAGGAGACATCCTGAGCAGATGCCCTCACAACCTCAGCTGGCCTCTTGACACAAAGGAGCAGCAGCTGTACTCCAAGTTCCCTCCAGATGTCAGAGATCCTTACCCTTTCCCCAAGTCTGAGCACAGTCATGCAGCAGCAAGCTGTTTCATGACTGGTTAAAAACTCCTTGTAGTCACATAAACTAGCAGTCCACCTCCATGTTTTGGTACAGCTGGAGATGGTTGGTCCAGTGTGTACTTTTAGACAACATGCCAACATCCCGGAAGCAAACATGGCATGATGGGTGTGGCGTTTAACACGACAGCATCATAATAATATAGCAAAAACAATCATTCACTGTCTCTGTTGTGTGGCAGCTGATCTGGTCCTCTGCTCGGAGGATAAGGAGCTCTCTTACCTCATACTTTATCCAATATGCCAACATTTTCAGCCACTGTTCTTCTTCTTTGAGTTAGCTGCTAACTGCTTCTAGCTGCTTTTTAAATCTCACTTGTGGGTCACAAGCATAACATGTCATCAAAATGTCCCACCTGTCTCACTCATGGTCCCATCCTGCTGTCTGTCCCTTTAACACAGACACCAATTCTGTTCTATTTCAATCTCCATTACTGGTTTGAAGGCAAGACAACTCTGTCCCCCTGTTCCACCATCGAACCTTTAATACAGAATGGCGAGGCGGCGTAACGGCAGAGGCTTAAAATACCTTTTGCATCTCAAAGGGGATCTATCCATCTATTCCTCTTCAACACAAAAACACACACAGCTCCTCGTCAGTATCTCTCCATCCCTCTGTTATCTTAAAATGATAACCACAATAAACCTGATATCAGTTTATCACTTGTCGCTGTGGATGTCTATCGCTGATAGAGACACTGATGGAGAGAGGATGAAGAAACGTAGACCACAGAGAGATGACTGGGATTCAGAAATAATGCAGAAACCTGCAATCAGACACCTAGCTTACACTATAATCAGGTACAGAGGGATATGAATATATTCCAGACAAATACATAATATCTCAGTTGTGATCACTGCACATACATACTCTGTAATGACCTCAGATTCAGGTAGAAAAAATAGGAAAATAATGAAGGACTTTTTTGTTCTATCGTGTGCTCCATTCAAGACTACAAGAAAAATAACCTTGCAGAATCCTGTGCCACTGAAAGCCAGGCCTCTTCGGTCTTCCATAAGCAATGTATCAGCAGCTAATCAATAAAGCTTTCAAAAACCAATGCTCATTCAAAATCGCATAAAATGGAACATAAAGTTGGTGGTGAGCAAGCCAAAAGAGAGAGAAGAGAAGGAGCAGTTTTAATCCTTAGCCAAGAAAGAGAAAATCATTTGGTTGTTCAGCTGGAGTTTCACACTTGGGCAGACAGCTGTGGCAGTTATAAATATCTGTATCACGAGCTGGGATCTGTATCTGTGAAGAGAGCTGAACTGCCATCGGCCGGGCTGGGCTTCTAAAAATAGCAGGCAGGCAGGCTGGCTGGCAGGCAGGCAGGCAGCCGACTCTGCCTCTGTCTCCACTGGATTTGATTAGCCCTGAAGAAGCTCTGCCCACCCCGACAACCCCCCAACTACACCCCCTACCCTCCTCCCCGACACTGGGAGTGAGTGTGTGTGTGTGTGTGTGTGTGTGGCAGTATGTCTTGTCTCCAGGCCAGGTTCTTTCTCACTGCACACAACCACCGACACACTCTTCATTGTTGAGGAAATGCTTACATCGGCTTTTCTGAAGTGCAATCTTATCTTCTCAACAGCATGGTTAAGGTTAATATCGCCGCATATATGCAGTGAGTTATGATTACCAGCTATCTAAAAACAAATAAAACCTTGTTCAAATTATGACACAGCAACATGTGTTGTGTAATCCAACACCAAAGGCAACAAAAAAGATGGTGACTTAGACAGAGCATCAAAGCAGAATCCTTCCTGACAAGATTTTCAAAGGGGAGCTGCTAAAATCACACCTTAATCATTTATGATTGATTATCAAAAGTTAGTTTAGTTTTATACCAACAACAACAAATGGCTGTTTAATGTTAAAGTTGTCGCTCATAGTGACAAACTCACAGCATTTTATCACCAAACTCATTTTAGCCTCCTGTTAATGAAGGGCAGAAACCTCATACCTTTACGTCTGTCTGAAGCTTTTACAAATGTTTAACCGATGACACGTATTAAAAAGAGCTTGTGGCTAAATGTTGTAATTTCATGGATAATCAAACTGTCGGCAAAACCTCACAACTTCCCCCTGTCTCCATCTGCAGTGCCACACAAAGCAGAGCTGAAGGTAATCATGACAAGAAAATTTCGTCTGACCTCTCAATAGAGAACTAAATATAGAAACTACATGAATAAAGGTTTAAAAAAAGAACTGGTTGTTTGAAAAATTGAGTCCCTGCTGGATATGTAAACTTTCTGTTGCTGCCGTTACACAGGTTAGACCTAGTGCTGGCGCTGGCCACCAGCCCACTGTGACACCCAGTGCTGGCTGAATTCAAGTTGCTACAGCGGCTGCCAAACGCTCTCCTCCTGGCAAATACTCTCGAAGCAGTAGGGAGTGATCGGAGGGATCACAGGATGCGCTAGCTAGCCAGCTATCCAGCTATCCAGCTAATACCTCACTCATTCCTGGTCCCATAAAAAGAGAGAATTTGGCCAAATGTACTGAGCAACAGGAAAATGTGAGTGCACACAAAGCTACAAGAAACTTTGTAGCCTGTAAGTTGATGATAATGTGATGCAACGCACTTACTGCCCTTAGATGAAGCTGTTTTAGGCAATGGACAGAACAAATATGTCGACGTTTGCTGATCACATACTTTGAAAATCAATATAAGCTTGAATTTGGTAAAAGAATGAATAATATGGTGACACATGGAAGTATCTGTACATAAAGACACAATGCCAACTTTAATGACACACTGTTAATCTTAAAAACACAGGGTTGTTTTTAATTTAATTTCCCAAAATGTAACAGTTTTGGATATACAAGGTTTCTGCCTGATAGTGATGGAGCTGACGTGTGAGGCAGCTGTCAAGCCAGTAAAAAGTTTTGAAACTGTAAATCCTCTGATGCTATCTGCCCAGCACCTACAGGCACACTGATAATGGTCATGACTAGATGGCAAAGAAAGATCTATCAATTAGGTGGTGGTGGAGACCAAAACAGAGCAAAAAGGAGAGTGACTATTGGACTTCCTTTCATCCACAGGTCCACAGAGTCTGTCATCAGATCCTGGATTGTTATCAGTGAAGATTCACCATCTGTTAAATCAAGTTGTGGCTTATTGGGGCTGTGTAAAACGGTTTAAATCATTCCCATTATATCTAAAGAATAATCTTCAGTTATCAATTTATACTGAATTATGATATGGCAAATGTATATGGAGCTATTATTTTGTGACATCTTTACATTACTTGGCTTGTCTGATCAACGGTCCACATATATTCAATATTTAATTTTATAACAATATATGAATATAAAAAATATAAAAGCAGAAAATCTTTGTAACTATCCCTCAGTTTTCCAGTGATCCAGTAAGACCAACTAAAGGCCTTCTGAGTGTCTCTGAAACCCAATCTGGGAGCCACTGTCAAAGATATTACTGCAGTGTCCACCCCGGTAATATCTCACCAATGACCACCTGAAATGGGACAATTTCATTTCATATTTGGCTGGGTTAAGAGGTGCACGTCATATAGAAAATTGTGCACTCTAAAACCGCTGATGCTGGCACTAGGAAGCCCGGTAACAGCCTCCCCACTCTCAGCCTGTTTGCTCTTCAGCCTCAGAGGAACACATACAGGACATCTCTATTCTAACAACAATTTCTATATTACAATAACACGGCATAATGAGGAGGGAAGCAAAATTGCGATGGATGCAGCTTTGCAGCACCCTAGACATTTGGCGTTTTGGAGATAATCGCTGGGCGTGTCAGAGAGACCTATCATAGCTTCAGTTGAAATGCCCTCGATGACATCTGTCTGGTGAAGATAGGTTCATGGGAAGGCTGAGTGAGTGAGCAGGACTGCACGCCAGCCAGCATTACAGTGACTCATGGGCAATCGCAAAGGTGGGATGGCTGTATCCCCTTCTTTTCTCTTACTCCCAGCCTGTCACTCATGTCAGCCCTCACATAAATCCCCAACAGATGGAGTTGGGGGGGCAAAATCCCCATAAAACTCTGCATCTGCTGCTGTTTCGGTTACGTGCACGGGAATTCCAATGGAGAGCAGAACTTTTATTCACAGCGCTCTTTACAGACCCCATCAAACTATAACAGAGCTTAAAGAGGTGATGCGCTCCCACTGAGGACAGGCAGGTGGAATGAGACACAAAGCTGCGGTGATGAGGTTAGAGGACTAATCGACAGTGTCAAAGAAAGCAAGTTGTGGAAGCGCCCTCACTCTCCTCGGCGATGAGTCATTGAGAATGTGTAAATAATCAGCAAAACCAACACGTCTGAGCAGCCAGACCTCCTTCACCTGCGCTGGATTCTTCCCACCCTGACAGCATACACATTTTTCATGCCCGCAGGCATTCACAATTTGGTGGGAGGACTGAAAAAACGGGCGCTAAGATTGAGTGATAAAAGGTCAGTGAGATAAACATGTTGAATCCTTCTGTGCTGATTACAGATCAGTCATGACTGATTGCACTCATAGTCTGTGGGCTCAAGTACACACGCCAAGGAATGCCAGTGCCAAAGAGCAGACACTCACAGATCAAATATTCAAAACATAGGAAAGAAACAATATAAAGAAAGGTATGTCAAAACTCAAGCCTGAGCAATCATCTGGCCCAAATCTGGTTGAGGTGGTCATAGATGTCCAAAGTCACACTTGACTGGCCAGTGTAAGATTCAGATATGCAGGAAACACCCTGCTTCGCTGCCAGCCGGTTTGGCTAGAAGGTTTTCAATTTCCTGTGCATCTGTCCATCCATCCACCCAGCCAAAATCAGTTATTAGCAGCTAATATAGATTCTCTCTCATTCTATCATGCACACACACTGACAAATCATGATCCACATAGCACCAGTGCAATGCCTATAAGCACTTTAACATATGCACGGAAACAGCTCAAAAAGGTAGCAATAAGAGGGCTAGAAAGGTTCACAGCGATGTCTGCGAGCAACATATCCGCACTTCCTGTTACAAATTGAATCAGGAAGACTGGCTTGTGAGAAAGCTGTCTGAGGATGAAGGCACTTTGGCCATAAATGTGGGCCTCCAACACAAAAGGAGAAGACGCAGACAGGTGAGATAATGAAGAAATATGGAAGAGAAGCATTGCCAGCACCGACTCATCAGCCTTCCAGAAACAAGCAGCCGAGAGATAAGAATGTTGATACTGGATGATTGTGTAAAAACACAGATTATGTTCAGTGACAAGATTTTCTTTTTTTACACACAATGGCAGAGCTTTTAGAATCCTCACTTTCCACAATATCTGTGCAGGACAGCTGATGTGGCTACAGGTAATAGTAACAGTTATAAAAAAGGCAAATGTTAATTAAAACTCTGTTTTGGGACTGTTACGGGACGCAGGTTTCAGTCTCCTGCATGATAATCTCAAATGCAACACATCAAACTCCCACCCTGACCTGTACATCTTTAAGGCCTGTGTCCACATAGCATTGTTTTCTGAATGCTGGTACCTTTTTGCAAATGTTCCCAATGAGGAGAGCATGTACAGTATATGGCCGCATGCAGCCATCTAGAGAAAAACTGATGTGCCAAGCGTCTTTTTTCAGAGTGCTCAACCTTTTTTTGTGCGGCCACTGCCACTGCACAGTCTCTGAACTTATCAGAAAGATGCAGGTGATGTCACAGACGCTTCTTCAGCAAGTCCAGTCTATCGTCACCACAAAACCAGAATTAACTTAGTGTATAAGTTGTGAAAGTCCATGAGTCCATGACTGATGCTGTGTCTCAAATCATGTACTTCTGTACTTACACTTAATATTTTGAGTGTATAAGTGCACTCACACTAAGAAGTATGGAAAATGCAGTGCACTATGAGTACCCGGATGGCGCACTCAAAACGGTCAAGAAGTTGAGTGTGGAACTATGGACACTTCTCGCCCTGAATGGTCACCATCTAGGCTATGTAGCGGAAGGGGAGGGACCACTTTTCAAACTGGAAATAGCAGCCGAGGACTGTGCGACCATGAAAGTCGCTGCATTGTACAAATACATGTGTTTTTTGCACTAAGCACCACTATACTGTTGTCGGGTATAAGCCAGCAGTATGTTTACTGGGTTAATTTAGCAGTCTGTAATGATTTGGTAATGCGAACGATAACGCAAATGCTAATGCTAGTTTGCTAACTAGCTACTTTGCAGTTGTCATTTCTGGTGAGTGCACAACAGCCGTGTTTGGTTTGAGACAACACTACCCTGTCGAAATTTGCTCACTACGCCAATGAGTACATAGTGCACATAGTGTACTACATGGCAGTGTACTAACTAAAGTATGTGATTTGAGACACACCATGAGTTAGTGCCACCACTTCCTGTCTTCCTGTTTCAAATTAAAAGCTGTTGTTTCATACACGACACAGCCATATACTTGGTTTTTACCAAGTTTTGTCTGTTATAGTTTATGAATTATGGATCAAGTGTTTTGAGTATTTAGGGACCCACCAGCAAAAGACTGAAAATATTATTCATGTCGGTTTAAGTGTCTTCTTGGCAAATGGACTTGCAATGGACATAACATGACAATATTTACAACTAAGGAATATAAATAATTGAGGAATGGACATTTAGTCAGAATTTATGACCACTTCAAATGTAGGGAGTTTGACTGACACCTTTCACACAGCCTAAATGAAACCAAACTAAACTGTGCTCATAATAATAGGCTCCGAATCCAAGACCTAACAAAGCGCTATAAAACAAACAGTAAGCTAGCTCAAAAAAAATGTAAAATTTGAATTTATATTTGCAAGATTGAGTGTTTTTGTTACACTGGTTAGACGCAGCACTACAGAACTGTCTCCTGAGCTGCTCCCCTCTCGGCAAACGATCAATTCAGTGTCAGTGAAGGTAATGTTAGCCGTGTGATGCTAACAGTTAGCCCTGTCACTAGCTGGGTTTCCATCCAAATGTATCGCAAATTTTAAGCTAATTTTGTGAAAATGCGCAAAAGAAAATGCGAATTTATGCACGTTTCCATTCATTATTGTTTTGCGAGTATTGGGAGTCAACAGGTCGAGCAGAAGGTGGCGCTTCTCATGAAAAATAAAAATGCAAAAGAACACCCGTAGAAGAAGAGGGCGCCGTGAGATGACGTAGCGTCTCATGTCCACAACTGATGTAAACAATTACCAGCACATCCATGACTACGACGAGATGGAGAGATTCCTTGGGAACTTCTTGGCTATTGCGAGAGCTCTCATCACACTCATATCAGCGTTGTCAGCGTAGCCTACATAATGCCGTGATGTCTGTGTTGGTACACCAGGCAGCGCGCATGATGCAGCGGTATTCAACACATCCAGTCTATTCAGGTAAGTTGTGAAATACACTCACCTGACACTGGAGTGATTACCTCTCTCTAAGTTCACACAGGTGTGTGTGTGAAGTAGAAGTAGGATTCGGTAGCCTACGTCATTGTTTAGTCGCTAAATCTGTTTCCATTGCCAAAAGTCGCATTTTCCTAATATCAATACGCTGACTTTTCCACCCCCTCCAAGCGTAAAAACTTTTTTGCGATATTTCGGCCTTTTATCGAATTTCTGGCGTTTCCATTCAAGTTTTTTTTTGCAATTGTTGAAAATGCGAATAAAAATAGGTGGATGGAAACCCAACTACTGTGTGTATGTGGGTGGACTCACCAACTGTCCCTGGCACAGAGCTAAACATTCATGATAAAGAGAGGAGATCATGAGAAAAAAAAGTTGATAACAAAAAAAAAAAATGAAGGGAAAAGATTTTACCCAGTTTCAAAAGTAAAAAATAATCATAATAATAATAGAAAATCAATATGTGGTGGTCAATGTTGAAATCAATCAATCAATCAATCAAATGCTGGGATTTATAATCATCTCTAATATAATCTAAATGTCATTTAAATAAATCCAAAAACTGAAACTCAAATACCTACCCAATGAATGATCCACATATCCAAACAGTCAGGTCCAGCTGAACATAGTTTTATTTCCGCCACAGACAAACATCATCAAACTTGGCGTATTGCATAACTGTGCTTGGATTTACATCTAATAATATTCTCCGTGTCCACCCCTTCTACGTCATCATGTGTCAAGTGGTTGCTGGGTGCTGTGGGTTTGAGTCAAACTGCTGAAAACAACACAGCCCCTAATGATGATGACTCATGCAGCTGGAAACCCAGAATATATTTACTACAGTGTACAGGCAGTGCTCAGGCTTTGGTTGAGCACACAGTGAATCAGTCACTCTGGTGTCTACTGTATGTCCAACAGCACGTCTACAAAAGAAAAAGAAAAAGGAGCTCATGTCCTCACAACTTGCTTTAAAGCAGACTTTTAGCAGGTGGAGAGCCCCTGTGTAATTGGCTTTACTTAAACCATGGATTCAACACCATATATTCTGCTATGAAAAGTCAGAGCTGTCAGTCAAACACTGCCTTTAATAAGCCTAACCACTGATTAAAATGCCCAGCTTGCCTTTAACAATGGCTGGTTCTTTTATTCTTGTACAGCAAAGGTATTGGATATCTAACAGGTTATGCAATAAATCCAAAGGGGAAAGAATTGTGCTTCTAACCTGCAGTGTTGCTGTGCAGCATGAGGAGGATTTGGAAGTATAGTAGGGATGCAAACTACAACTCTGACAGATACAATCAGTGGAATTGGCTCTTCACAGTGGTGAGAATTTTGGAAATCCATATCGAGGGTAAAGGTTCATAAATATGTTCAGGAATAACACAAAATGGAGTTCCTTATATCCTCACATCGGTTTTCCTTCAGTATAACCAATAATCCAGGTGATATATGTCTGTAAAGTGCACAAATTCTACCCTGAACCTTTAACTGAAGCCTGGCAACTCGTGCAACTTGCAACCACACGGGGACAAGCTGTATAAGGGCCGCCTCAAAACTGCATTCATAGACACTTTAAATTAACTTTATTTTTCATATGGACCAATGAGCTATTAGCCTGGCGTTGGACATGGAGTGTACATTTCCTCTATTCCCGAGGGGCGGTATCAACAGCTGTCACTCAAAGTGCCCCTTCATGCAATTGAAAAGACGGAAAACCAATCAGAATAAACGAAACGTGTGACGTAGGCTAGCACAACGCCACTGTAAACAGACCAGCAAGCTGCAGCGGACATGAGCTGTGACGATGTCTGGGAAAGAGTGCTGCCGTCTTTGTGGATTTCCTCCTCACTGTGGACTCTGAGTTGCATGGCTGTGATTCCCAGCTTGGTCGCTTCCCTGACCTGCTCCTCCATGAGAGCAACTAGCGGAGACACAACAATAGCCACTGGGTTTTCACTGAGTCCCATCTTTTTCCCAATCAACGGAGCCAGTTGGTAAATTAAACTTTTACCAAACCCTGTAGGAAGGACGGCAAACACATCCATTTTTCAATAAAAGCTTTCAGTGCAGCTGTTTGTTCTGCTTTCAAAGAAAATGTACATTCCAGTTCGTTCAACACATTTACCATTGCAGTTTCAAAATCAGTAGCCATGTTGGTTGTTTACCGAATACATTCACTCCGCTCCCTGTCCCTCCTATTCTGATGACGTGCCCGCCCCAGAGTAATAAACAGTTGTGATTGGCCCGGTAAGCTTTAACCGATGCCAGAATGCGCCTTTATGATTGCATGGCCAGACTGATCTGCGGAGCGAAATAGAATATGAACTCATGAGATGAGGATGGTTTCACCAGGCTAATGAGCTATGGCCTGATTTTATAGCGGCATATGTTTCAAATTCCAGAAATTCCAGTCCAACTTTATGTTCATCTAGGCCTCCTTTCATTATGTATACAAAAACAAGTTTTTAATGAAACTTTATGCAATGTGGCCAAATGCACTTTTGAACTGTACTGTATATCCCCACTGTGTAACCCCTTCCACTTCGTGATTTGTCCAGCATTCCTGATGTAGCAGGCCGGTAGTAGCAAAACTATGACAAATGGTATCGTATGAAACTAGAAGACCTAAGGAATCTAGTGGTACCAACCATGCCGTGCTAACTTGTCAGGAAGGGGGCTAAATAATGCTCCAAATTTAGGCTAAATTTTGGCAAGGGAAAAACTGGTATACCTATTTTCACAAGGAAACACTTACCTCAAGATATCTGAATGAAAATGGGTACAAATCTCCTCTTTATGCTAGTCCCATGCAGCTTTTGCAAAAAGCACGCAGTACAAATGTGATATTTTGGCCAATTGTATTTAAAAACTGTGTCTCTCTTCTGTTCCTGAGTTATGACGTTGAGTAATGAACAGAAAAGTATTTCTGCCGAACGTTATGATGTCACAGTGAAGATGACCTTTGAACTTCTGGATACAAAATGCCATTCCTTCACCTTTTTAACCCATTAGACCTTTGTGTGAAATTTTGTCCTAATGAGCATGTGGATTCTTGAGTCATGGCCAAAAACATGGTTTGGGAGGTCACAGTGACCTTGACTCTTCCTTTGACCACCAAATTCTGATCAGTTCATCGTTCGTCTAAGTGAATATTTGTGCCAAATTTGAAGGAATTCCCTCATAGTGTTCGTGAGATACTGAATTCATAAGAGTGGGGTCAGATGGACAGACAACCAAAAACATAATGCCTCCAGTCACAGCAACAACTTACGAGACATAACTGAGCATGGGAATGACCTTTGTATACTTCTATCATAATGTCCTAAGCCCGTTTACGTTTGAATAGGTGCCTCACAAAACATAATGTTTATTACATATTTATGATTAGAAATTAATCTTCATGTTTCCAGCTTTTAGATGATGTATATTACTTCTATGTGGCATATACTGTTGACCTGCTATCTCCACATAAAGATCCCCTGTCCACCATAAAAAAAGCCAAAAATGTGTCTGTTGTAGGGTAGAAGACGTTCAAACTTCTTCTGTGTTCACTATTAATTTCCATTTCCATTTACCAAAAACAGTAAAATATTTTAATTAAGACTCAGCTTTCTTTATTTTTTTGAGGGTAGGTTTCACATATAAATTATGTTTTATTATTTAATTTCAAATGTTCTTTTGTATATTTAGTTGGCAGTTGAACCAATAAAAATCCATCCTTTATACTGTATAAAGTATGCATAACTAATGTGAACTGCTAATGTGATTTTCTAGCACAAGATGCTCTTTCTGTGAAACTGTTCAAAGTAAAAACTTGTCACTGACTGAGTCTTCTTTGACCATGAGCAGCTACGATCTTCCTGCATTCTCTCTACCATTAGTCATCATCCTGTCAAACTTCTCTTAAGAAAGTTAGAAAAGTTTGCTTTGTTTGGCAGCACATCTGAACATCAAACATCAATGCTGTTTCCTCTCCTGATGATTCACAAAGGAGAGAAAGGGGTTTTTCTGCTTTTTAAAGGTAAGACAACGCAGCCACCCCACTTGCAGGTGGTGTGGCTATTGTGCTCCAGATGACCCTCAGCAGGTACACTCTGACAGCCCGCCCATTTCTACCTCTCCAACATCCAGTCCTAAACAAACCCTTCTCCCCTGCTGATCAGCTCAATCTACTGCTTGTTCTTGCCTTTTTTTCCTCCCCTGTCACACTATCTATATTTCCCCTTTGCACTCTTTGCAGCTTCACACAAAAAACCTGTAAACACTTTTTTTTCTCATTGCTATGCCTATGTTGCTCTGAGTCCTGATTCAAAGAGCAGAGTATATCTGCAGCCAAGGTGAGACACCAGCCACATAAACTCAGCATTCTTTCTATAGCAAAAGCAGCAGTTTGGTGGTAACTAATGCCATAGATTTAACTTTTGCAAAGATATGCACACAAATATAGTGGTGTAAAGAGAAAGAAAAAGAGAGACTGAGGGGGTTAAATATCCCAACCTGAGATATTCATTGTCAGCAGAAAAGTCGCAGTGAGCAACTTTGGCACAAGCCAGGAAAAACAAAAGAAAACAACTGCTTGCATCTTAATCAATGACTGAGCAAAACAACAGGAACAATTGGTGATGCACTTTACACAGGCTATTGTTCATTTACCTTAATATGGCTGTACTCTGCCTTGCCGGACTCACTGCCCACGTTCTTGGTCTCGGCCCTGGGTTTGAGGACTTGGCGCAGCGGACTGGAGATGGGCAGGCCTGTCACACTGATTCCATCTGAAACACGTCATGGCATCGCACAGTCAGCAAAAGAGTATAAAGACAAGGCTATCACTACCACGGAGATCAGGGTATCAAACATTGTTAGACATCAACCATTTAATTAAAGTTATATTGTAATGAAGTGTTTTAATTATCTATGTATGTATGTATCTATCTATCTACCTACGTACCTATCTATTGATCTACCTACCTACCTACCTACCTACCTACCTACGTAACTATCTATCTATCTATCTACCTATCTACCTGTCTACCTAACTATCTATCTATCTATCTATTAATCTATCTATCTATCTACCTACCTACCAATCGATCTATCTACCTAGCCACTGATCTATCGATCTATCTACCTATCTATCTACCTATCTGTCATTAGTTAGTGAATTTCTATATTTCTCACACTCCCAAGAAGAGCCGTGTTCCTCAGTTATTTGACAATCACCAGGAAACCAGTCTGAACTTAATGCATTTGATCAAAGGCAGGAGTATTAGATTAAATTGTATATTATTACTATCATTTACTGCTTGTCGTGTTCAAAGGAGTAAAATGTGTTTTAGATTGTATCCTTCTTTTCAGTAATCTACGGCTATTATGTGCACTTAATCAACCATTTGCTAGACAACACCCCTGAACAGCAATTGTTCAATCACTTTTTAGCAAGTGTAAGTCAGCATGGTGGGACTGACAAGCTTTGGATTTCTCCACAGGCCGAAACATTGATCATGGCGCTGCAGAAAAAGCAGTACTTGGTATGTGAAGAGTTTGTAGGATGGTGTTTTTCAGCCTTTGCGTAAGGAATGGATTAAACAATGTCCATCTGCTCAAATGAACGCTGCAAATGTTAGCATGTCCAGCTAACGGAGTTATTTTCAAAGGCAAGGGCCATTAGCTTATTACATTATAATGTGGGTTAGGGTTTGTTGCCAAACACATCCCTTGTTGCTCATATTCAATCCTGTCCTCTTGTCAAAGCAAAGCACACCATTTGAAGATTTGAAAAGCATTCATCTCACTACTGTGGATGTAGCCAAGTGCATATTTAAAACCCTTTCTGTGGCTTCTTGTTTTAAAAGCTGGGGGCAGTTTTCACGTAGCTCATTTAGCATTAGCAACAGCTAACGTTAATTGCCTGAATTCGATCTAATTGGCTAGTGACGCATTATTTTTTTCTCCCCGAGCATGTTTCGCCTCGTCCCGCCCTACTGTGATGTGATTGGCAAGTACTCACTGCACGATACTTCCTGTGATGGATGCTAGCTCCAGTAGTGTGCCTACACTGGACTGACTTGCACCTTTAAATTGAGTTGCATCCCCTCATATAAGGATTTAAAATACATATAGATTTGAATTGTACGTATATTACTGTATGATATTATTATTACCTTTGTCACTAGTATTGTGCGACTTCAACAAAAAAAAACAAAAAACAGTGGAGCTAGCAACCTAGCTCCTCTGTACCTCTCCGAACTCTTGCACATCCACACCCCCACTCGCACTCCCAGCCCGCCTGACCACCATGGGGTCTAGAGCAGTGGTTCCCAACTGGTCCACCTTCGGGGTCCAGATTTCTCCTTACTCATTAGTTTAAGGTCCACGCAGTTTAATATATTCAACATGTTCATACTTGCATTTGACGATGTCGTCGAGCTAGTTTGCTGTCTCTCTACAGCAGGAAACAGTACTTCAAAGTAAAAGCTCTGTGCTGGAAATTCACTGTACCTAAAAATAGAGTGTGTTTTTTTACAAGCGTAACATGTTTCAGAGTCACTTGCAGTCCATTCAGAATCGACCCGCGACCCACTTCTGGACCCCGACCCACCAGTTGGGAACCACTGGTCCGAAGCCGTCGAGGTGCTCTGCCTCCCGCCTCTGGATCTCCCTCCCACTGATCAACTGTAACATCAACTTTCTTTCCACCTTGTAATCACGCCTCAAAACTCATCTCTTTGAATTTCATTAATCCTACTATTAAACTGCATCATAATGAGAGGTATTCCTATTATTTTGTCTACCCTCACTCATATTAACACACTATGTACACACCACATTTGTGTATTTTTAGCAATGTAGATCTATTTTACATTTAAAACAATGACATCAGTGTAATTTATCTCAATAAACTGTGGTCACTTTATCTTGTTAGACTGCAAACATCACTCTTGGCTTGCACTAATAGTCCAATAATTGCCCTGGAAGCAATTTAGTTTTAAATATTTGAAAATGATAGAACATTTGAGATCACAGGGTTCATGGTGCCACTGTCGGCATGTGAAGAATAAATGAATGGTTTTGTATTCATGACCTTGACGGAATCAGTCTGGACACAGTCGCAGCTGCACTATCTGCAGCTGTGTTAGGCACCACCACAGGCGCTGCTGCTTTCAACCTCACAGACAATACCCAAAAATGACGCCCAGAGCCCACACTCTGACGTCAAAGGAATCATATCTCTCTCTGACGTCAGTGGAAAGCAAAGCCCTGCAATTTCCCCTAAGAGAGGGGAAATTACTGGTCTTTGCAGCAGCTCAGGCAATTGGGCTCACGATAGACAGACAGACATATTTACACAGACTATCAAACCATAACACCCACACACACGATTGGTAAAACAGAACCAACTAGAGGAGGATATCTGTTAAAAAGAGAGAGTCAGAGCAACAGAGTGGTGTGCTTGGAATGAATATGTTGTTGTGTTGATGGAATTAAAGCAGTGAAAATGTGGATTATGCTAAATTTACCGTGACAGCAGGTAAACACGGAGGAAATGTTGAGTTTGTACCAACAGCAAACAGCAGGAACAGCAAATTAATACAGCAAACTGCAGCAGATCAGAAAACAGTCTTGGTAAAATAATAAAACATAAAACAGGGAGACTTGTACATAAAGGTGTTCCTCCAATAATAGGCAAAATAGAGCGAAACACACACTCTACTCATTCCTTTGTATTACATCTCAGCTTTTTCTTCAGGGTGCTACCAGCCTGGAACAAAGCCCCAGAAAGTCATACGTAAGAAGAGCGAGCACTCTTCTTGCATTTTTATTCCATCAAATAAATAACAAGAGTCTGCTTGAATACACGGATGCTTCAGGCTCTGCCTACTTGTGCATGTGTTGTGCTGTCTCCAACAATAATCTTAAACAGAGACCTTGTGTTCTCTTCAGCTGAGGTAACTACAGGGTCGGACACCTTTTAATCATTTTCAGAACTGAAAACCGTCCATGTCCTGTGTTCTTCAGAGGTTTTTGCAGGTCCGTGAATGTAGCACGTAACTCTTAATGAGTTCTTGTTTTCCTCAGCAGCAGTTTGTAAAGTTTGAGTCCAGAGGTGCATAATAGATCCATCAATCCAGTCAGAGCTGATCAGATCAAAACGATGGATAAGAGGAGCAGCTGCTGCAGAGGCCAGTGAGAGCAAACTTTTAGACCCCGCACAATGAACAGTTCAGTTTCACTTTGACTGCACCTGCCATTCTACTGCTCCTCCTCTGACCAGAGTACGCTCTGCACCCTGAGAGTGTGAATTTGCTCAGCGAGTCACTCTGGCAATCAGTAATGATGCTCATTACCTATGCCCATGAAACCGAGCTGCACCAATCACATCGGTGTATCTGATATAGGCGGGCCAGAGGCGAGCTAAACAGATGACAACAGCGCTGCGACGACGAAGTCCAGAATCAGTCAGTAAACACTGCAAGATGGCTACGGATGAACACCAGTTGTTTGAAACGGCTTTGGCCGCTACAATGAACGAGTTAGACTTGGCTTTTTCTCTAAAAGAGGAACAGAAGACGGCGCTCGAATCTTTCCTTTGCAAGAAGGACGTTTTTGCTGTTTTGCCGACCGGATACGGCAAGAGTCTAATCTACCAGTTAGCTCCGCTGGTAGCTAAGCTCTGGATACGTCACCCCGTGTATTGTTCTGATTGGTCGTAGTGTTATCCAATTGCGTGCAGTGATATTTTCAAATGTATGCTTGGTGCCGCCCCTCAAGTTGGGCCATTTTCATTACTCATAGCCAGACCCTAAATCTTTCTAGATTTGGGTCTGGATTTCCAGGCTAAGAGTGTGGTGCAATGAATGACAAAACAGTATTCAAACAGTGCACCTAATGAATGGCCCGGCTCCAGAAGTAGAAAATACAGATATTGGTAAAAAGATATTGTGGTGGGCCACCACCAAGAAATGAATGTGCGGGAAACCCTGAGCTCTCAGACATACTCACTCACTGGGAGCCACTTGTGGTTCAGAGCTTTAGTTAAGCACACGTTCACAAATGAACAATACAACAAACTAGAAAAACAAAAAAGGCTTCAGTGGAGTTGCCAGAAGAAAATGTTGACATTGTATGTTTCTGCAAACCATGGATATGTTACATTTATACTTTTAATACGTATCATATCAGCATTTCTAAAATGACGAAGTGACTTCGTCATCGAATAGCGTGTCGTCAGGGCAAAGTCTGCCAATCTGCAGGCCACTGTATTGAACCAACAAGCAAAACAAACAACAAAACCTTTTGACGTAGCGAGTCATCGCTGCGTTTACAGCGGCTTTTTAGCCAACAAACATGGGTGTGTTTTAGCAACCCATTGCAATGTCTCCATCAGGGACAGTGCCACACAGAGCCATGATTTTTAGTGAGCCACCGCTGTGTTTGTATCTGTTAGGATAATGCCACAAATGTGTTTTTTTGGGGGGGTTTTTTTGTTTGTTTTTTCAATTGAGAAACCTGAGCATTTAGTGCCACAAAAAGCAGGCGGCTTTCACAGAGACATCGCTGAGTTTTTTGCCAGGATAGCGCCAAGAGCAGCAGTTGTTTTTTAGTGAGCCACTGCTGCATTTTCTGCCAGGATAATGCCGCAAAAAAGAGTGGTTTTGTACTGAGCCATTGCCGCATTATTTGCCAGGATAGTACCGCAGAAAGAAGTTGTTTGCTACCGAGACAGTGCCACGAATAGAGTTGTTTTTTTACCGGGCCACTGCTGCATTTTCTGCCAGGATAGTGCAACAAAAAAGTGGTTGTTTTTTACCAAACTGCTGCCACATTTTCTACCAGGATAGTGCCACGAAAAAAAAGTTGTTTTTTTACCAGGCCATTGCCGCATTTTCTGCTAGGATAGCAGTGTTTTTTACAGAGACATTGCTGCATTTCCAGCCATGATTGTGGAACCAAAAGCAAGTATTTTATACCAAAACATGATCTCTTCCCCACCATAACCAAGTGTTTTTTTGTGCCTAAACATAACCACATGTTAACCGAAGCATTGTAGAAATATAAAGTTTTATCATATCCGCTACATTAATGCACAAATGTAACATAAGCCATAGTTTGCAGATGTGCACAATGCCAACATTTACTCTCGCGATTGGGTTCATCGTTTCATGGTTTGATGGTTGCAAAAATTACAGTGTGAGATTTTTCTCCTTAGTTTCTGACAGTCAGACTTTTAGCAGCTGTCACTTTGTTCAGTGCAGCTGAAAACCAGCCTTTATAGACAGTATGATCTACAGCCATAGGTTTTGATTCAAATTCACCCCATTTCACTCACAACTGTCAGCTTTCGTCCGGGACAACCCAAAATGGCACAGCATACAGTCAACTAAACTGTGTGAAACGTGACCGTAGCGACTGCTGTCACTGCTCTGATGAGAACAATCTCCTCTTGTTATTGCCACATTCTCTACATCCCGCTGTTAAACAGATTAGATATGCATCTAGACATAGACTCAGAGTGGCAGAAAGAGGAAGAAGTAAAAACACTTTTGGACTCTATGAACTGCATCCTTCATTATGGCACGCAGCTGGATTTCAGGAGATACACATGACTTGTTGTGTCCTGTGGCAAAGAGACTGTGTGAGCAATGGGCACCGTGATTAACGATGGCATTGTTCACAATCGTCACCCTCCTTTATACCCTCCTTCCAATCAGTATCTGTCTCGGTCCGTGTCTAACTGTCTCGGGGGAAAATCGGGTGAGCTCAGCTTTTCTATCAGCGGGTGAGTTTAGGTATACCAGCAACGACTGTGTCACCCCAGGAATAATTCTAACATCAGCACTTGTCTGGATGTTTATATGACACTGTTGATCTCTGCTGTGTCAGGCGTGCTCACATTTATGAGCCTTTTTCCTGGAAGATAGATATATTATTTAGTAAATATGGAAAATATGACTTGTCACAGTGTAAACATTAAAAACCCTGTTCAATTTCCTGTTCGAGGAAGAGAAAATTAATGCATATAAACACCAAATACTGTTTGACCTGAGCCTCATTTAACATGCACTACATGGACAACATAATGTTTCATAATGTTTTGACCGATACGAAGCTTTGTCATTTCTGGGCATCAAATACGCCATTAATTCAATTCAAACAATGACAAAACAAGATATTACAGCACAAACTCACAGCGCCTTATTCAACACCGCAGTTATTCTGAGCTGACACGCAACACTGAGACTGTAAGAGCATCATTACACTTCTATCAGTCTTACAGAGGGCGGGAGAGAGAGGAATGGGTCTTCATGATGAGCAGAAATCTGTTAGGTAATATACAAAGATCTGAACAAATGATTGCCGTCATTACAGAGAGCCATTCCAGTCTGTCTGGACGCTCCATTAAAGTCATCGACAAACAGCTGCTTTGTTTTAACAGCACTAACAAATGTCTGGCAGGCAGAAATTCACATGGCATTTAGTCGACGATACAACCGCTATTTATTGTCTACTACAGGCTTTTGTTATTTTGCAGCCACCAAGGTACTGTTTGCCTTGACTTCAGTAACACACAGGCCTCAGTCTCTTCACTCACTGTCTGAGACCATCTTGTGATAAGCATTTTCCCTTTGATTTTCTGTTAATTAGGTTTACTTAGATTTCTATAGGTTGCACTCTTATCTTTGTCTGTTCAGCCATGGGGGCTATCACTGCTCAATTCTTCCTCTATTTATTTCCAACAAACTGGAAAACTGGAAGTGGAAGAACATCACTTCCTTTGCTACTAAACCAGGGTATCATTTAAAAAACGAATTTCTAGTGTCAAGAACAAATTGATATATTTTGTGATACTTTACATGGAGACGTATAAACATCAAGAAATGAACACATAAAATCCAGATGCAATTTAGTACAAACTATAAACTGGACGTAGCCACCATGATGTCACACATTGGTCTGTTGGCTGCCATTTTGATGTCTCAAGTTTGGCATTTTGGCTGTTGTCATCTTGGATTTTTAGAGCCAGAGGTGACCATATTTTAGGCTGACCAAACGTCCTCTTTTGCCCGGACATGTCCACTTTTCACGTCCTGTCCGGGGCGTCCAAGGTGGTGTTTATAAATTGATGATAATGTCCGGTTTTCCTTGTGTGTGTGTGTGTGTGTGTGTGTGTGCGTAATCCCTGAGGGGCTGCCTTATCGGCGGATCTCCAACACTCACAACAAGGAAGCAGCAGACATGGGCGGCACAGCATTATTCTAAGCTTCCAAGATGCCAAAGTACAAGTGCAGTTTCACAGATGAACTGCAGAAAAAATTCCCAACATACCGTCCCGACCCGGTCGGGATATATGGGAGGCTGAGTGCACCGTGTGCAAAGCTGGCACATATGATTCTGTGTCTAATAAAGGTGCCGGGGAGCTCAAAGTTGGATTTTCTAATGCAGAAGAGGTATTATTTAGAACATCATTTCATATTATTTATTTGTCCAGTAAGACTTGAAAAGATAGCTATTATTTTACAAGTTGATTTTCTAATACAGAAGAGACATTATTTATATCATTATTTCATTCCAGAGATTTTACATTTATTTCACATTTACATTTATTTTGTACAGTTGAAACTTGTAATAAGATTATTATTTTAGGCATAATAAAAGCAAGTAAAGTAACCTCTGAGAAGCCTACGTAAATTTCTGTCTTTGAGAGATATTATTTTGTAATAGAACTGAATTTTCTATCCATACATATAAACTTTAAATATATTAAAATTATAAGGCATCTTTGAGTAAACTGCGAGTATCATTTAAGTAGGCTATCTCATGGCCGGGGCGAGTGTCCTCTTTTTTGGAAATCAAATTGGATAAGTGGGTGAAGCTAACCCTAAAGCTAGCTGCTAGCTTGGTTAGCACAGCGCCTATGGGTTGCGTTCATAAATCCAACCTGATTCTATTCCCACACGAAATAAAGAACCATTAAGTTAATCACACATTCAGTCCGCTTGGCGCGCTGCTGCTACATCTCCCCAGACAGAGTGCCCAGAGTGCACTCTGCTGCTCCGAGAGTGTGAAGCGCTGAACAACTGATCGGTATATTCCAAAAGCGCTCCGAATTTACAAACAGTCCAGTTTGTGCCAGAGAGCCCCACGGCACTAGGAGTCAGTGTGTCCAAACAAACCCATAGTTAGCTGTGATAATGATAATACTAATTTTCACTAGCAAAGAAAACAGGCTTAAAACCATTGAATAAAATGTACTCACAGGAAAGACTGAACATAAGACTCCTTAGAGGATGTTTTAATACAACCAAATGCTGAATGATAATTTTTTCAGGCAACCAAAACATTACAATTAACTTTCGTACACTGAAAACACACTAAAAATAGCAACAGCTAAAGCTATACCTATACTATGTGAATCTGGGGTTATGCCATGGTTACGTTATGTAACCAACATTATCACCTTTGTAGTGACTTGTCAATGGATAGCACCGACCAGTCACTCAAAGTGGCAGCACCTTAAATCATGCATAACTTTATGGCCTTAATAACATTTTAACGGGTGAGTTACTGAACAGGAAAATTAGCTACAGAGACCAAGACCTTTATAGGAGGGAATGTTAACTTTATTAATTTCTGCTGTAAAGTTGGGCATTGTAACATGGGGGTCTATGGGGGTTAACTTGCCCCTGTAGCCATTTGAGGAACTGCAGTTTTTGGCACTTAAATTTTAGCTTCAGCCCAGGAAGTTTTAGCTTGGTTAACACTTAGCCACATTTATGCATCTCTGTTCACTACATGTAAATCAGTGTCAGGCCAGAAGGTGGTGGTAATGATATTATATATTAGTAACAGCCAAAAATCCTAGAAGCAGAATGACTTGTAACTTAACTACCAAACAGCTAAGCTAGCCAGCTAACAGTTATCCATAACCTAACAGAAACACAAAGATGTCCCCCATGGATGGACTACTATGAAGTTATTATCGTCTTATTAAAGCTGTTCCCACACCCACTGATTAGTCAGTGGTCGAACTGATCAGGGATCAGTTAAAAGCAACAACTCATCTGAGTTTCCCGGTCATAATTACCACTTGGAAGTTGAAGTCTGAGCAATCAGATTTCCGCCTGTCTTGGACGCTTCTTGGACTCATTGAAACGTAGCTTTAATTGATAATCAACTGCTTTCTAGTCCACCAAAGGTGCACAGAGGGACTGAGTGCAAATGGAGTCTTTGACTTAAATCAAGACGTCAAAAACTTATGTCTGATACAAAGTACTTGAAAGGATTTTTCCTTCCAGACACCTATCAGCACAAGGTACTCAGAACAGCAAATATAAATCCCTTTATAAAATGCATATAGGTTGAAAGAAAACAGAGAGAAGTAAAACAGAAATGTAACACGAAGGTTATTTAAAGTGTTCTTAGGGGCGAAGCCTGCTGGTGTTGGAAGTAACTTAAAACCATCTATACAAGAAGGACAGCAGTGCAAACTCCTTGACAGCACCATCCTGTCCCTTACACATTTCAGCAGAGCTTCTGAAAGCATCCTCCTCTCCATTTAAGTCTTTTAATTCATGTTGATGGCTGGAACAACATGTTATTTGTGTCTCCTTACTTTAATGCAGACATTTACTGTGGTACGCAGCGCTGTCTTCAAAGACAACACTAATGTAGGCCGCAGTGTTGTCATTAGATACAACGCTCACACCATTTAATACGATAAAGCTCGCTAAGTCAAGGCCCATTAGTCCCGAGTAATGACATCACTCCCATCTGATCCTGAGTTATGGTGTCGTGGTCTCGAGCCGGACCCAAAGTGAGGGACAAACTCGTCTGGGGATAAATCAATGAGGCTCAGCCTGTTTTGAATGTTCCCTCTGCACCGTTTCCTGTGGCCTTGTCTGCTTCGCCCCTTCTGCCTCAGCTGGAGCACAAAGGACATCTGGTGCAGAGGTGCCACGCAGCATTCACAGTTAAAGCTGATAGATGTGCATACAAATACAGGCTGATCAATAAATAGCACGTAATTAGTGGAAAAACTCCACAACTCTCAACAATATTCTGAGAGGTGTGAATCACGTGAAAACTAATTCCCAGTTTCAGTGCAGCACAACAAACAGTCAAAACTAATCTTTGGTCACATGAGGGCTGCTAGACATCTGAGACTATAGTTATATTTAATATAGAAGTGCTGATGTTAACACAATGCACCAGCAGCAGACACATCAGAGAGACTCCACAAGCTGCGAGCCATCATTTATCCTCGAGCTGTGGAGCTGTGAAGAGAGACGGCATGACAGAGGAACAGAGAGGCAGAAAAAGAGTGCGTGTGTGTGGATCTTTTCACCTGGGCAAAGAGGAGCACTTCATTCATATTCATCCACGTATTCACAATCATTGTCAGGTTTTCCATGTTGGAGTGGGAGCAGCTGATTTTAATACATTTTTATTAAAACTTTTTTTCATCCAGTACTGATTGTATTGACCTACATAATGCTACCAAGGACAATGAATATTTATAACACCACTGAATTTAAATTAAATATGGCTAAAACAATGGGCCACTCGCTGGGGTACTAAGTGTAGCATTTTCAAATGTCAATATCTTATTAAAAATTGATTTGTTGTTATAATTGCTGTGAACGAATGAGACTGCAGCAACAAGTAGGCATTTGACATCATTATTCAGTGCAGGTATCATGTCTGGCTTATTTTAGCTTAGCTTAGAATAGCATAAATACTGGCATTATCCATCTGAGTTATTTTGCATTATTTATCCGTTTGTTTAATTCATACACAAACAAAACTGTAAAAATCACAGTTTGTAGTTTTGCAGGGAGGTTATGTTTTAAGTTAAACCAGTCCCCTGCTGGCTCAAGCTTCATTCAGTGTATAGACATGGCAGCCCTATAGATCCTTTGATCTAAAAAGAAATTTTTCCAAAATGGTGAACTCTTCCTTTACAAGCATATTTTTTTTATTCCTGCAGGGTGTCTAGGTATACACACGTATAAACAAGTTAAATAGACTTTTAAAGACCATTTTACCACTTTAAATAAATGAAAAGACCAAACTTAGGATGGAAATACACATCAAAAGTGAAAATATTCACCTTGATGTCAGTTCAGTTCAGTAAACACATTAGTCAGTTTTAAATCAGTCTCGCTCACCAGTCCTTTCTCAAGAAAAGAAAGGTCTGGCTGGGCCGACTCTCACTTTAAGATTGGAGAAAAAACGCCCCTGCTGCTTGTATTTCTTTCAACCAATCACAGTTGTTCTGGGCGGTGCCACAGCAACGGTGCGCTTGCAAAAATATTGCCGGGGGGAAACAGGTTTTGGTGTAACACGCCCACAAAAATATCGCCTACAGGATGCGAACCATGGCAGAAAAATGGCTACATCCCCGCAAGATCAAACACCGCAAAAGTTAGTAAAGGACGTGTTGAAAACTGCTACACAACCGGAGGTGGCAGGGCAGGACTTCAGCGGGTGGCTGGTTCCGCCCAGTGAGAGGCTGATCTATGCAGCGAACTTCCGCCCACTCAGACTAGCTTTAAATGAACAGTAAGGTAAAATGACACTGATGATACTAAACTAACAAACAAGCTGTTGAGCAAGGTCTAAGTTTAATGATGCAGACTCGTTGCAGGATCTAAACGTGTAGAGGGGGTGAAATTAGGATTAGTGCATGCATACAGGTGTGTTTAAGTCTGTTTCCCACCTCGAATAGTGTTTCCTGTAGTGGCAACACCAGGAATTCTTGGGGTGACGTGACTGAAAAAGATTTTGGACCAATTCAATCTGTAGTCAAGAAGATTTGATAATTTTTAAGGCCTTTTATTATGAAAAGTTTATTTTAGACATCTGAAGACTTTTTAAGGACCCACAGCAACTCTGTCCTGTTTGATAAAGACTCGTTCTGTATGGAGCTGCAGCTTTTGAAAGACGCGACCTTCGTGGTCGACATCAGCCACATCCTTTGAAGACTGCATCATCCAAACCAAACAGTCTCCGAAATGGGACGGTGTGGTCTGCGGAGGATTTCCTGGTTGCATCACCAGTTGTTCTCACCCTCACCCGTTGCCGTTCCTGTTACCTAGCATCCAGCTGTGCTTGACGAAAAAAGGAGTGAGCTAGTAAGTTAGTTAATCAGCCCTAAATCATGGACCCGGAGACTGTTATTATATATTTTATTTTTTATTTAACACTTGAGGACATGATTCACCACGGGAGACACCGCCATTTGATATATTTCAGGCTGATGGACCGTTTTAAGATCATCTTGTTTAAGCTGTGTGCTTTTAGCTGATAGTAATGTTAGTAACAGTTAACTGTCAGCTAGTTAACAACCGTTATCCTTAACTTAATATATAATCATCACCGGCGCACAATGCATCTTAGGATAGGCTGGGCCACGAAGGATTCATCCGTTGCATCCTCTAAATTCTGGGAAAGAAGGCCGCATTTCTTGGCCACATTTGAAGGAGCATTCAAAATGGGACAGCCTTGGTTGTGCGAACTGAGACAGCTGAAATTGTTAATTTTCAATGTCTATTAATAGTTACTGTCCACTGTTAGTGTTTGTGATAAACAAATGTTTTATCGCTGTCCTTGCAAAACAAACGGCACCTCTTTTTGTCTTCTGGTTGGCAGGGGTTCAGGGTTGGCAGCTCCTCCTGTTCATGTGTCCAAGTGTCTATGAGCAGGACACCAGACCCACAAATGGCTCCCGATGGACAGACCAAGCGCCTTGCATTGTAGCACTGTGCTGTTGGTTGAGTGTGCGCGTGAGTGGTTGAATGAAACGCAGATTGTAAAGCACTTTGAAAAGAAGAACTTTGTAAATGCAGTCCATTTACTGTACATTTACTGTACATGCCTTGGTGCTGTGAAGAAATCCACCACATGGAACCCAGTGGCAGGAAATGCAAATCTAAAATAGACTACCAATTTGCTGGCGATGGTTTAGTTCATTAACTGTATCCAGAAGGTGGGGACACATTAAATGAATGCATTAATCCACTGAGCATAATGACTGCCAAACAAACATATTGTGTGTTGATGTAAAATGGCTGTGGTGAATGCTTTTTTAGTCGATTCAGTGCAGTGTAGAAAACGGCAAAACTGAAGTACTGAAGCGTGACATGCATCATTCTTCTGTTGTTATTGTGCCTTCAAGGTCTTTTTTTAACATTACGCCTTGTATGAAGAATAATTAGTGTCGTTTTGAAATACCACAAGAGACCAGAAAGGGATGTTATTCCACTAAGCCAATGGCATTTGAGACCCTTTTTGTGGACAGAAAAACTGACCTGGCCCTGTCAACACCTGAACCATGTTTAGCTACAAAGGATACGAATTTAAAGACCAGTTCAACACTTGGGCAAATACACTTGTTTGTTTTCTTGCTGAGAGTTAGAGGAAAAGACTGATTTCACTTTCCCATCTGCACGCTCAATATGAAGCTACAGCCATTAGTCTATTTTTATACAGAGAGAAAAAGCAGGGGGAAATTTCTGAGAAACAATCCCAGCACATCACGTTCCACAAAACAACGACTGATCGTTTTTACATTTCTGATTATGAACAAATTAAACAAGCAAGGTACAATGTGTTAACTAATTAACTTCAGACATGCTGGAGGGCATATCTTTTTTTGTTTGTCAGAGCCTGGCTTGTGGCCTCACTTGGCTTACAGATATTAGGTTAAGCTAAGCTAATCAGCTCCCAGCTCAGCTACACAGACGTGAGAGTCGTATCAATCTTCTAATCTACTTCTCGGCAAGTTTGTTGATAATTCTAAAAATGTCAGACTATTTCTTTAAATAAGAAGCATCACAGTCAGCTGATCCATGCATCACAAAAAGACCCAACAGTCACACCTGTACCTGGCCAACGTATCCTCATACAACAGTTGATATGTTATCCTGCAAAAATGCACACACAATTTGTATGATAACCGACAAATTAGCGCCCCACCAATGACGTTATGTACTTATCGTAAAGTACATAATTCGCATGAAATTTTGTGGTTTAGGTTTAGGAAAAGAAACATAGCTGAGCATCTTTAGGTTTAGGCACGTAAAGTTACTTTGGTTAGGTTTCAGAAAAAGAAGATATGGTGTCTTTGTATGTTAAAATGACTCAAAGTTCTTACGATTCCAAACTCCAGTCTCAATCCACCACCTAAAGATGCCTCTTTAACGGGCCACTTCCTTCTGCATATCGTCAGCACATTGGTCACGTGATTGCAGCCTTATATATAAATTAGTGCCTCATGATTGTGTGGGATTAGGGGTGTGCCATGTCATCTCGTTCACGATTATACTGGTAGAATTTCTAATATATAATATGAGATACTCACAATATTTCGACTTGTTGACATTGACGTCACACTGTTACCCATGGCAACAACAGGCATGGCTGAAAGCGAAATTATTACCGACTCCTTGGTGGTTCCAAAAAGAGGAGCAGCTTCAGTAGTGTGGAATAAACTGTGGCGTCCTGAATGTTTAATGAACAGCCCCGGACTTCTCAGACTCTTTTAGTGACTCTTTAATGACTTTCTCACTCTCCTCTCTCGCCGTGCACACACGGGAGTCGGTGTCCTTGAGTGATTTTGTCATAAACCTTTGGTAATGTAAACCTACGTGAATAAACTCCATCTATGTGACTGTGTGATAGTTGTGGTATCATAGCAGCCTGTCACAGGTTACAGCATGATGATTAGAGGAGAAATGGCAGAGCATAAAGGTCCAGGTGGAAAAAAAACAACTAACTATAGATATATAGTTTTAATGTGTAATTTGTGGTAGATTTTATTCTATTGAATTTATTATACTTATTAATACTGTATAAAGAATCTGAATCTCACTCTGAGTTACTGTTGTTGTTCACAAACTAAAGAAATAAAGGATCATTTTTGTTCAGTTTTTACTGAATATTTGAAGGCAGATTGTTTGGTTGACATGTAAAACTGTATCACTGATTTTGTTGAAATTCTGTATTCCTAAACTAATAATTTTAATTTGTCATACATTGAGAATAAGAATATCATTATTGGGAAAAAACCCTGAAATACCGTGATATTAATTTAGGGCCATATTGCCCACACCTATGTGGGATATGAACAAGTTTTCATGCATTCATTTTCTTAGGAAAACTTGGTGCAAATGGTGCATGAGATCAACCTGACCTGACAGTGCCTGGTTTAAAAATGTCTCTCTATGTGAGATACTCAGGTAACGCCCATTATGCCGTTGCCTCTAACAAGGTAATGACTAACTAATCGTGCAATGTGGTGGCATTTAAAATTTGTATGTGACCATGTGGAGTGACTAAGCAGTGCAACTGAACAGTTGTTAAAAGCATCAGTTGTGCCTAAAATAATCCCGAAGTTTAATTAGCGAAGATGGCAGGACTCGGTAATCTTCCAGCACAAAGCAGCACTAACTGAAAACAAAGCAGAACAACTGTCTTTATGCAAACATGTTCATCTGTGTATTACCACAACATTATTAATGTGATTTCATTCATGTATTACAGTGGCAGATAGCATCAAATGTGTTGAGCAAAAACTGCATCCCATAATGCCACAATAATAACCGAATTCAGAGCTGCTGTTTCGACAGAGCCATGTCGCCTTATCTCCTTAATTCAGGGCCCCAATTATTGCTCAGCTAATTAAAACATTAAAACAGTATCGCTTAAATGACCTCATGAGGAGAGCGACGCTGGGACTGAGATAAACATGCGGCGTCATGTGTATTTCCTTTCCCTGTCACCTGAATCCACATACACACACAAGCACACACAGTAAAGTCTCTGCCGGTGCAGGAGCGGGTCAATATTGATCGCTCATTAATATTTATCAGCCCATGGAGTCTGTGGAGGTTCAACATTTTGAAGGAGGAGGAAGCGAGGCTGGGAGCGAGACAGGAGAGAAAGGAGGCTGGGCATGAACTATGAGAAAGACTGGAGAAAGAACACAATGAATGAGCTCCGAGGTGGGGGAGAAGGTCAGACTGTTTCTTTTTAAGCAGGAATAAGAATTAGAGGAGAGGAAATCCGACAGTTGAAGTGAGGTAGCCAGAAGCTGGGAGAGAAATGGAGGTGTAGAGGCCTTGAGACCTCTCTCCTATTACTGCTGAATCTTAAACAAGGCAGCCAGAATCCCCGTAACACAGTGTTCCATGTGCAGCGACACAAAACCTATTCTGCATCCAACATGTGCATAACTTCAGCTGGACAGTTAACAGATAGGATGACAATTCTACTATAATCCACCGCAAGAAAACTGAAGTAAGAACATTTGCCCAGATAACAAAGATGCACTCAAATGTCAGTTCAATAGATACACCCAACTAAATCAGTGCTGTCAGCACTGCAATAAATCCCTCATGAAGGTTACAATGTGTGGTTGCCTGGCTGTTCTGTATAAAAGGTATGATCGCACAATGGGGGGACAGAGTTGTCTTGCCTTTAAGGCAGCATCAGAGGTCGTAACAGCACCAAAATTACGTCTATGTAAAAGGAACGGCTGAAATGACGGGAACAGAGGGCGGCACGGGTGTGACATTTTGATAACGTGTTACGCGTGCAACCCACTGCAGGGGTTTTTAAAAGTGACTGTTAGCAGTTAGCAGCTAACTCAAAGAAGAACAGCAGCCAAAAAATGTCTACATATTGGGGAAATAACAAGGTCCAGGAGCTCCTGACCTTCAGAGCAAAGTATGAAATCAGCCACCACATAATGGACGGTAAATGATTGTAACTGCCGTGGTAATGCTATCGTCACGCTGTAGGTCGACAATTGTTTTATACGTCAAGCCTCTTTTGCTTCTGTGATGCTGGCATGCTATCCAAATTCACGCACTGGAGCAGTATGATGCTGCCATTGTTTGGTTCTGTGTAAAAATGTAAAGGTGGCATAAAGAGAGGACTTCACTGCAGCCCTGTAGCACAATCTCTGCGTAGAAAGGGTTTTACTGAGGTGCTGATTCAACTTTGTGCTCATTTCGTAGGCTATGGTTTGTGATGATATTGAATTCTACGGCCTTACACTGGGAGGTGTTTTTCATATATTTTTTCATTCATATAAATACTACAGATATCATACTTACGAGGGTCTATTTACTGTAAGGCTAATCTGTGTATTAATGTCCCTCTATCAATAAATATACAGACAAATGAACATTTGCTACCGAGCCACTCTTTTTTTCATTTTGTCTAATCAATATATTTCAAAAGTATGTTTTTAACATTTCAGTTTGGCTTTGTGGCACTTGTTTGTCAAAATGAGCGAGATGGGTTAAAGTATGTTTTAATGCAGCTCATTAAAAAACATTTATGACTTGATAAAAGGGGAAACTTTTGAAAAATGGTATACTTTTTTAGATTTATTATGTAAAGCTGCAAACTTGTATTATCACATAATCAGCTTACAAAAGTTAGGGCCCTATTTGAACAATCTAGTGGTCTAAAGTCAAGTGAGGGTGTGTCTCAATCCACTTTTGCTGTTAAACAATGCATAATCTGGGTTTTAAAGTAAGACTCAAGGGGCAAAGGGGTTGTATATAGTCCCTTAATTAATCATAGGTGTGTTTGGGTGTAATATGAATTTCAACTAATCAGAGTTTCATCTCCCAGCACGTTTGTTTCCATGATGAAATCAGCAAATTACAGAAGCACGTGTTGTCACAGTAAGAGCAGTAATGTCACCGCAGCAAATATGCTGCAAACCAAACTTGACTGAGGAAACAGAACTTAATTTTCAGCTCTGAAATAATCACTGAAGTTAGGCTGCCACCTGTGCGTAATTGCACACAGCCTCTCTCATAATGGGGAGTCAGACAGCAGCTCTGCAGCTCTGCTTTGTTCATATTTTAGAGAGTGTTATTTCATATTTTCCCCATTAATTGTGTATTATTTCACCCACCCTCAACCCATCTGTGTGTCCCTGTGTGTATAAAGAGTGTACATGTGTTGTGAACAGGTCTATGTAGGCACATCTCACTATCTGAATAACTTGTAAATATCCGTGTGTGTCCACTCACCATCGTTGAGGTCCTGCAGCAGGTTCTCCTGACCAGAGAAGTCCAGCTTGACTTTGATGTTGACAGTCAGTGTCACAGCCTGACCAGGCTTTAGAGGCAGGTGAGACAGAGCATCCTCCAGCTCCCAGCTCAAAAACTCCCCAAACACCTTCTCTGCACACACAAACGGGAGATAAAGGTAATTAAAAACAAACAAATTAAATAAAACAGATTTTGGAACATGAATAACAAGCCATTTTCTGGGTGTGATTATTCCTGCTGGGATAAAAGATGACAAGACTCGCCAAGCTTGTTTTAACATTTTTGGATGCAAATATTTTTGGACAGGGGGAAAAAAATGGCACTCGTAGCCACCCAGAGCCAATTTACACACATGAGCATCAAGCACAGAAAAAAATTCTGTTGGAGTTGCTGGTTACTGTCTGTGTATAGCTGGTGGAGACGGGCGTCTCACTGTACCTGCTGCAGGTTGCACATCACAAAGAGAAGCCAGTGTTACCATGATTCTTCTTTTGCAACAAGCTCTCCAGAGCAACAGAGCAGCTGATTGGCCCCCTACCTACGAGTCTTTTGGCTGCTCGTCACCAGACCTGATTCGCTAATTTATGCCTCCAAGCCCTTCTACCTGAGACAAATGACTCAGCTGCATCCACTTCAGCCAGGAGCATCGAATGAATGATACATCACCTGAATAAAGCATGTGTTCTGTCTGTGCAGGTGAGCCACTCATGCTCTCAGGGATTGCAGGAACAGCAAGCAGGCTGATTTGAACAGAAGGGGAGATGCAAGCTCACAGTAAGAACAACAGTTTACACATCCCTGCTTGATTCGTAACCAAAGCCGTTAAAATCCTCTAAGAGCATGTGAATGTAGGAAGCATTAAATAAAGATTTTGTGAATAATCCTCCACTTTAAATATTCATAAACTCAGAGCTGAATCAAATGAGAGGAAAGAGGAGAGTGAGGCAATGGGGAAATTATTTAAAAGAAATGGGAACACTTTTACTTGAATATTCACCACCAGGCCTCGTAATTCAACAGGTAGAGAGCCAGGACTGTGGATGGCTTTATTGCCATCACACTACTAAACTACAAGTCCCGAGAAATAGCAGCCACAATGACTGACGAGAAATATTTCATGCCTTATTTAAAGTAGAAACCAGAGACATTCCTACTCTTGAATATAATATAGAGATCACTTCAGAGCAGATATTAAACAACCTCTCTTTCAAAGACTGTCAGGAACACTTAGGCTAGGTTTTCAGATGTTCATCCTCTCTGGCTGCTTTTCTCCCTCAATAATCCACCTGTTGGGAAATGAGGTGTGGAGGCATTACAGTAGATCTGTAAGGTATGAACGCGTAACAGGCGCCGATCAGGACAAATCAGCCCCAGTCAGAGAAATCGCAGGTGGTATTGTGTGACAAATACTAATTGCTAAATTTAGTAGTTGGCGAACATTAAATTTCTCGTCACGCCAAAAAGTAATTAACAAGGAACAAAGGGCTCCGGGTGTGTCCAAGTGAATCAATCAATACAACAGTCTGCATGGTTTAGTACAAAGGTAGACGCAACATCAAAGAGATGCATCTGACCTCAACACTGCCGTACTCTCAGGTGCACACGTGATGTTCACAAAAACAATTGAAAGCAGGCCATGGAAAATAATTGAACCACAACTATGTTAAGTGATTGTAGTGGTAATCATCACAGGTTGGCTTTATTTGCGGCGAAACACTGTCTGACACAGTCCCTTTTTTTGTAGGAAAAGCTAACGTGTGTTGTGCTGTGGTTAACAAGCATCGCCTTGCCTGAAAGAAAGACCAATATCACTCTCAGGAAGTACAACATTAAACTAAAGAAAACGGAGCACACCGCAAAGATTTTTAAGAAGAGATAGCGATGCTTAAAACTCAGCACAGGAAATTAGTTGTGACTGATTTCAATGGTGTAAAAAAAAAAAAAAAAAAAACACAAATTAGAAAAAGTAGAGCCAAATGGCTAAATAAGTACCATGAGGGAATGATGTAAGAGGAGCAGAGAAGCACAAGTCACAGTGCTGTTCAAACATAAAGCTGGACTCATTGTTCATCATTACCTAACAACTATAATATGTTTAAGGAATGACTGTGGTTACAGTCATGAATGTTAATTGCAGGTCTGTGACGGGACACAAACTCTGGTCTTCTGCAAGAAAGTCAGACTAGAGTTTAACTCACTACAAATGGGTGCAAGAGCTTCGCCTTCAGACGCATGTCCATCATAAGTGAATTTGTTCCCTACTAGACAATTTATTTTTACAGTTCAGTCAGGAACACTTTAGTTAAAGAAAACTTTATTTCCATTTGCAGTATTATACTTGGCGGTATGGCTCTGTTCTGGGGCCCCTTTGACTTTCTTCGGGCCTACGCAGAAAGCCTCTTCCACGGGCCTACGTGGAAAGCTTAAGGCGGAGAGAGCACACCTGTCTGCCCTTCCATGTGCAAATGAGGAAAGCCTGAGGCAGAGAGGCAAATCTCCCTGCCCTTCCATGTGCCTATGTGTAAAGCATAAGGCAGAGAGAGCACACCTCTCTGCCCTTCAACGTGCAAATGAGGAAAGCCTGAGGCAGTGAGGCAAATCTCCCTGCCCTTCCATGCAGAACAGAGCAACATCAATGACAAACAGAAATGACATTGATAAGTCAGACACAGAATGAAAAGGAGGAGCTGGGGTGGAGGCAAAGCACCTTGCAGAGGTAAGCAGCAACAGTCAGCAGGCCAGAGCAGTTTAAATAAATTGGTTGCGTAGAAAGCAATCACGTGATTTGTCAGCTGACTCCCTTCCATCAATCAGCTGCTCCATCAGTTGATTGGGCTGTCTGAGATCAGCTGATGTAGCTGGGATGTGAGCTGAGAATTTAAGGGCATTATTACCTTCAATTTTGTTTCAACCTGTTTGCATTCAAAGTGGTCCAGTGTGTAAGTCTGGGACTTATTGTAAGGGCTACAACGTACAGAGTGAAGCTGTGACGCGCTGTCCTTGACAATATGGGAAGCAATTAAGCTTCTGACATCTTGGTTCAGACTACAGAGCCTCCGTGTCATTATTTGGTTACCTTCATGAGTATAGATGCAGCTTACAACCCTCGGCTACATTATTAAAAACCTAAGCATTAATAGGCTCTGACGTGACTGGCTCTGTTCTCCGTACTTTTCAAGGTTTTGCTGTAATGTATTTATTACACTGCAGCCTCCCCTCTGCTCTCTGTGTCCTCCAACTAAAGTTACCCCCATCACTGTAAGAACAATAACACCTTTGTGAGTAAAAAGCCTTTATCAATACACCCGTTCAACAAACACCACCATGTTTCACACAAGCTCAGCTCTCCAGCTCTGACTGTTACAAACATGCTAAAACAAGTATCCCCGCAGCCCTACAGTGACTTCACACCTTTGGCACTAGTTGGCTTTGCAGCATAACCTGAACACCAGTAAAAGAAGTTCATTTGAATAAAATAAAATCTCACCAGCACCCATGACTTTACTAACCTCTGCACAAAATGAAGGCTACACAATTCTCTGCATTGCTACCGAACTTTGGCATCAGCTGTAAATCATGAGGGGTGGAAACATTCAGTATGGACGTAACTCTGAGAGATGTTGGGCTGAACGGTCTCCGCTGAGCTGAATTTGGTCTGAAGTTCTACTTTCCATTGCTGGTGTTGGATCTGCCTTCCCCTATCAAAAATTAAAATATGCTTAGACATGCACGGCACTCCTGTAACATTGTCAAGCTTAACTCAGGTCAGCAGTATTTAAGTATTTCAGTTTACAAGTTATTTATGAAATTATATGCATATAAGTAAATTATAGGCTTCTGTCAAAAAAAAGACAAATATAATTCACCATGTCAAGCAAAGCTAGCACGAGGAACCACAAATAAACAGCCATCACGAGGAAATTGATGTCGTCAAATGAGAAAGATGGACCGCACAGGCAGCTGACAGCCGCTCTGCTCATAACAAAATCACTGAAGCAATATTAATCCCCTCTTTTCCTTTTTACGGGCTGCACAGTGGAAAGTGTTTTGTCCTTATGAGACATTTGATATGAATGTGCATGAGTGTTGTGGAGGACAATCCAGCTGAGATGATGTTTATATCCACAGAGGAGCAAGCAGTGATGAACAAAAGGTCTGATATTCTGCTATTCAGAGACGACTCGGCTTATTTAAATACGATACAATACATTATTGCATTAAGAGTTTCTTTTTGTTATCTGTTAAGTTTTTTAATGAATAAATATTTGTTTTTTAAAAACTGATCTCCTATCTCGTGTGTCATGACGGCTGTGCTGTGGCAGAAAGAGTAATGTTTGTTTTGCTGCAGATGTCTTCCTATTGTGACTCTTCATATTTTATTCATTCAGTTCCCACAGAAAACACAGACGGCTTCACAGAGGCCCTCCCAACTGTGGCCTGTCTGAAGCCACTACCAGGTTACAATTCAGGAGCCACAGGCGGGATGGGACACTGTAATATGAGGACCAGGGATGGTAGGTCCTGTCACCATGGTGCTGTAGTGTGACACTATAGCCTCTGTCGTAACTGCATAGTGAACACGGGCAACATTACACTCCCGGGAACGAGTTGCTCCAGTCCAGCAACGGAGATCTTTGAGGGTGCAAATTCACTCCAATCTTCACTACCAGTTTATAAGAGGGAAATGGCATCAACATGTTTTGTGTTTATGCATGGTGTATATGTCTAACTAAAGCCCTTTTTAGATAGGAATTGTGCAAATTTGCAGGAAAGCCCAATCAGTCTTTTTTCAGCATTGGCAGTATAAAAACAAAATCAGGGAGTGCAGCAAAATGCCGCCTGCCTACTTTTGTTTATATGTGCCTTTTTCAGGGCAATGGGGGGCGTGAGCAAGTAACCAAACGTGTAGCTTAGCGTGTGACGTAAACAGTGACGTGGGAGGGAAGCCGTGGCTGGTCAGTCCTTCAGCGATTCTCTCGTAAGTCGGCCCGTTCTTCACCGTCCCCGTCATCTGACGGTTAATGGCCTCTTCGTTTGCGAGGACAAGGAGGGCGCGCAATTCCTTGTACAGCTGCTCATCTTTACAGTGTCTGTCAGGTTTGTGTTTCCCTCTTGCTACTAGCTGCTCGCTAATTCCTGCTATCAGCTGTTTCCTGTTTATCCACCGCCAGTGGCTCACATGTGCAGCGTCATCAACAGCTCCTCCCACAAGTCATCAACAGCCCCTCCTGTTGCGGAAGGCCGCCTCGGTCTGTTTAAACTAAAAGGGTTCCGCCAATATGTCTACCCTACGAGGCAGAAAATTGGGCACCTCGGATCAACTCGCCAACCTGGCTCTGTGTGTCTAAACGCTCGGAGCTTGCCGGCAAAACAGCCCAAAATTCGCTGAAAATCTGACAGTGTAAAAGGGGCTCAAGTTTCATACAGCCTCATAGACCGACAGCATGGCTTAGTCTGACTCAGATTAATTTTCTAGCAAACATTACACATGATCCATTCATTGTTGCTGTTTTTTTCTTTTAAAGATTGTCTCCACATAACAGCATTCAGCCTCCAGAGAGTTGTCTGTCAATTTGAGAGCATTATTTATTGATTTCACTTTCACATTTTGCAATATTGTCCCTCTAAACCCTGCCCTCGCACACAAATAGCTTCTGCTTTCACTTAGATCTACTCTGTTTCTACTCAAACTGTGTGCTCGCACTCAGATACTGTGTTGCTTGCACAGATTTCCTGCTCCAGCTTCAGCTCTTCTCCTCGTGCTCAAGCTGCTTCTGTGCACTCGTGGAATTTCAGCTCTCAGGATTTTTTTGTGTCACAACCCTGTCAAAATCCCCCAACCAATAGAACGGCAGGTTTATTGTTGACCAATGAAATGATCCCTGCCTCCTTGCGGGTGCTCTCGCTTTAGTTTTAGAGCGTCCCGTCCGGGTGGGTACTCTTTAATCTGGTTCATCCACTCCCGCCCTCCAGGGCTTAATTAAATGTTCTTCCCTTGCTTTCTTTACATTTTTTGGAATAAAGAGAGTGTTAATTTACACACGTGCGCCTGTATTTTTTACTACAATAGCCGCATACAGTATAATAGTAGCCGCTAGTCGGCGTGCTGGAGGAGAACCAGTGGTCGAGTGGGCTAGAGAATGGATGAGGAGAGCGAACAGTGATAACAAGAAAGCCGGTGAATGAGAGGAATAAAACATAAGATAATTTAAGAGAAAGAATCTAGAGATGAGTTATTGTATGTCTGGTTGTTAGTCAGTTTCAATAGTTGTGTGGTTTCTTTGCAGCCATGGCGACCTGTAAAATGCCCATCATATCAATGACTTGTGTGATCAATTTTCATTTAAATACATTTTATTTTCCTGCACTTACAACCTTTCTTTATATCTTTTGTGAGGTTTTGTAGCAAATGTGAAACACTGTGGAGTCAGCTCTGATATGAGTGTAGCTGTTATATATGAGCTATAACTCAATTATTATATTTCTGAGGTCTACCAGTGAAAATTAGGGAGCGCCTGACGGCTTAGTGAGTGGAGCAGGCGTCGAATATACGAAGGCAATGTCCTTTCCGCAGCAAAAGGCCACAGGCTCAATCAGAGCCTGTGGCCTTTTGCTGCATGTTATCCCTCTTCTTTCCCCCTTTCATGCTTGACCGTCCTGTCAAATAAAGGCAAAAAGCCCCAAAAATAATCTTTAAACAATGTTAATTAGGAAAGTCCCAATGATGAGTGGTTTACAGGTACATGTGATGAATGAATGATATGGTCACTATGTTCAGCCACAGACATGTGTAATGTGTGCACGTACTGACAGCTGCTCTGGCAGTGTTTAAGTATTTGAAAGTAACTGGTGAAATTATGGTGCGTCTTTGCCACAGCAGGCTTGATATGAAAAAGGACGATGGAGAGTATGTCTAGGTCTATTTCTATCTAAATATGAGGGTTGAAATGAAGCTTGTTTATGTGCACCCAGTTTCACAGTGGTTGAGATGTTGAGGGTTTAGGTTGACAACTCTTAATGTCTCAGTAATGACATGCAGATAAAAGTAAAAAAGATAATTGGAGTTCACTCAGTTCTACATTCAGAAAGCTGTATCCGTCTAGAAACCACCTTTAAATAGGACCATTACAAGTGGATGATTCCTCATCATTAATGGAACGAGGTGGCAAAACACCAGTAAAAATTAGATTTACCAGATTAAAAATACATATTCATTAAAACGTGGTAATTTCATCGAGGACTGGGCATATTTAAAGCCTTGAAACTGCAGCAGTTTCAGAAGTTATGGCAACACAAAAGATGAATTTACACAGAGAAAAGAACTGGATGATCAATTGCACTGCAATGCAATTAGCAGGTTGGGTTGTACAATGCAGCCGGCCACACTGTTCTTCCTCTGAGGCAATATGTGAGCTTTGGCTCAACTGTCATTTCCAGACTCTTGAAAGCATTTACAAAAGACTCCATCAAGTAACAAGGGGACACTTCAAAACCTTGTTATTCAACATAATGAAAACTTCGAGCACAGCCATTTTTGTACTGCATAACAGAGACAAGAAACACATAAGCTGCAGCACGGCTGCAGTGCAGACAGAAGTACACTCTGATATGTGCGAATTATCAGCCTCCAGAACAAACTGGGAACAACACCCAGCAAATATCGGTTATTTCAAAGGCAGCTCATCTACAGGCAGCTTTCAGGGGTCACTGTGGTTAGCATTAAACAGAAGGCGCTCTGCCATAAACCCTGTTTCTATGCTGACTACGAGGTAAAATAAACTCTTTCTGAACATAAAAACAAAATCTCAACAGAACAGCGCTATATACCACCTGACTCCTGAAGAAAGACTTTAGACAGGACAATAAGAACCCTTACAAGATTACAAGAGCTGTTCCATCTCCCCAGTTTAAAATCTTCCCAAACAAACACACCGTCACCACTGTTGTCTTCCCCTCAAGGTGGTACATAACGGAATGCTAACCAGCTTTTAATGTAACTTACTAAGTTACTAACATATTTCCAAAACTAGAATTACCGCCTGCGGTTGTATGCTTCTTACAGTTTACATCCATGCGTGAATACACGGATGCTTCTCACACATCTTACCCCCAGCAGCACAGAAGATCTGTACAATCATCACAGTTTCATCCAAAATTAGGGTCACCAATTCAACATCTGACCAAATGTCTTCCCATCTGTCCCTGACTTATTAAGTTGAGTAATGGCAAGAAAAGTGTTTTTGCAGAACATTACGGTGTCACAGCCAAGTTGACCTTTGGGATGTTAAGTGTCATTACTTCATCATTATACCCTATTGGACATCTGTGTGAAGTTTTGTCATAATTAGCGTAAGAAATCTGAAGAAAAACATACTCTGTGAGGTTACACTGACCTTTGACCACAAAACTCTAATCAGTTAATTCTTCAATCCGAGTGGACGTTCTTACCAAATCTGAAGACATTCCCTCAAGGTATTTGTGAGATGTTGACATGACACGTTCACCAGATTGACACATGCAAAGTCACACTGACCTTGACCTTTCACCTTTGGCCACCAAAATCTAATCAGTTCATCGTTGAGTCCAAGTGGATGTTCATGCTAAATTTGAGGAAATTCCCTCAAGACATTCTTGAAATATCGCTTCACAAGAACTGGGCGGACAGACTGCCCAAAAAATAATGCCTCAGACTATGGCTATAGCCGTCACAGAGGCATAAACAGGCTTAATTCCAACACCTTGAGGGAAGCAATCTGCATCAAACTGGAACGACCATCTTTTAACAGAGGAGGTGGCCTACGACACCACTTACCACCCACCTACAATAGAGTCTTGGGATCCCTCCGCAGATGACTTAACACCCATTCATACCTGGACCCATCTAACCCAGATGGGTCAACCACTCACATGTGACCTTGACGACTCTTTTATTCGTTTTCAAATGTCTTAATGGTCTTGGACCTTCTTACTTATCTGACCTGCTTTTACCATATCAACCCTCTTGGACCCTGAGGTCCTCCGGCACCGGCCTTTTAACCATACCACAAGTTAGGACTAAAACACACGGGGAGGCGGCATTTAGTTATTATGGCCCCCGATTGAGGAACAGCCTGTCGGAGAACATCAGGGCTGCAGAGACTGTTGATGTTTTTATAAAGAGGCTCAAGACTCATCTTTTTAATCAGGCTTTTAACTGATCTCTTTATTTATCTATTTTAAATTCCTTTTATCAGGCTTTTAACTGATGTATGTATTTGTTTTTTGTTTTGGTTTTTTAAAAAATGCTCTTACCCTTCCTCTTTTTACGTTCTTATCCCATTTAATCTTTATCTTTTGTTATTTTAGTTATAGGTTTTAGTTTTGATGCATTTTATGTCTCTGTTTTAGATCATTCTTACCCAGCTATTAACTTAATTTTATGAGCTAAATAGCTTTTTGTTGATTTGGTTCATTTTATACCTTTTATCCTATCTTACTGTTTTAGTCTGTTTTTAGCTCCAGTGTTTCCTCATGGGGGCCTACCACACTGAGAGTTGTTCCTGGTCTACCGAGGGGGGTGCCGTCCCGTGGACAGCTCTGACCTGGGTGGCTGAAGGGCACTGCACCTCAGTGTGGAGCCTCCTGTCTGCCCGGGTTGGGGTGATCTCTACGGCGGCGCTCCCTGTGGCCGTAGACCGTGGGCCCTCTCACTGTGGACGGCCCCTAGAGGTGGATTTTTCCTCGCCTCGGGTCAAGGTGCTCGGCCATGTCTCTTTAGTGACAGCTAGTGTGTGTGTGTGTGTGTGCGTGCGTGTATGCTTATGTATCACTATGTGGGGTGGGAGGGTTGGGTTTTCTCTTTTCTTTTTTGCTTTCTGTTTTGGTTCTTTGTTGTTTTTAGGCACTATGTGTTACTGTCGTATGAAAAGTGCCATATAAATAACATTGATTTGATTTGATTTGAAACTAAGAGCTCGCATGTGACCTCAACATCTCTGTAAGGGTTCACAACCACACAGGGTTAAAAGCCTGCAACTCCCCACCAGTCAGTTAGAACTGAAGAAACCTCTTGGATGAGAGGTGAAATGTCTTCAAGAAACTCAAGCAAGTCCAGTGGCCTACAAAACAGCACTTATTACCATGACCTGGATGACTGAGAATCTTCACCGACTTAATTCCAACTGAAATCAGATTTAGTCAGCCATTTTTACAGTCTCTTTTCAGTCTCTAGATCCAGCTAATAGCAAACAGTTTTTCTGATGACGGATGCTTCTTTGGCCAATGAAAAACTGGAAGAAGAACAGCTGTCAGTTTACTTTAAGTATGCTCTGGATAGGTGTTTTCAGCAAATTTCACAGCAATGGTAAGGTCCCAGATTGCTAGAAGTCATGTAGGAATTCAAAAAACCCACATTATTTAAACAACTGAAACTAGCACCTCACAACTTTTATCCTTTATCTCAGCAGACAGGAATCATAAATTAAAAAGTCTAAATCTGATCAGAAGTGAGCCATGTGGGTTATATCTGTACCATTACTTACCCTGCTCAGCTGCTGCTGTCAGAAGCATTATAAACATACATCTGCAAAAGCCTTAAGAAAATAAGGGGATTTTCTAAACACAACAAAGTTACTGGTCTGGTAATGTTTAACTACACCAGTGTGGTATAAATAGAGAATATGAAGGTTCGACAGCTGCCGTTCCATCTGTGCCAACTACTGAAAATAAGAGGAGCAAAACTTTGGAGAAAGTGACAACAACAGTCAAACCTGTTTGTGAGGGGATGAGTGAGATTTTACAACTGGTAGTAATCTCTTGAGGAGTTAACTAAGACATCTTAACGAGACATGGGACAAACTGTAGGTGGCATGTTTTCCTTTTTCTTGAAAACCATGCATATGGTGAGATCATCAGCCATGCAACATCTCAACTGGGTCCAGTCATTGGCTGAGCAAGGAGCATATAATTTTATTTTTTAAAACCATCTGTGCAAACAAATACAATTTCTCAACCATAATAACTACTGATGTCCAAAGCTAAATGTCTTAATTCCTTAGATAACGCTTTGTTGTGAAAGCGTACACTGGATTACTTGATACAACCACTTAAACATCAAACACTATCACAGACGGCCATTAGGAACAAAGTGAAACCCAGATTAAATTTCGAAAATGACTCCGGTGACACACTCCAGACTGGTGCTGATCTGACATTAAAATGGCCTTCAAAGGTTTCAGAGCTCAGATGTGGTACACGCAGGGGTTCTTTCTTTGTACTGTAATGAGGCCCATTTCAAGAGCCCACCTGAGGAGCGCCCAACAGGAACGAATCTTTACTGTGGTCACTTTGTTATAATTAGGTGAAATAATGCAGATTGTCTGGAGTAAAGTTTGTGCTTGAATAATACTGACACATCCAACATAAAAAACAAGTGAGAGTGGAGTCGTTTGTGGATCCAAAAAGGCTAAAACAACAGTGACTGATGATGAATTTGAACATTTATACATTTTGATTTTTTGTATTTAGAGCTGGGTGTCATTTCCAGCGCTGACTGTAATGTATCCACTGCAGCAAGTACTGAACACTTTAAAGAACAGAAACCTGGCATTTCTTTGAACAGACAGTTTTTAATTTAAACAATTTCTTGCTATTTCGAGCCTTTTATTGAAGACTTGTGATATTATGACAAAATCAAACACTAATTCATTTGGAAAGTTTGTCTTATTTTGGTGGATGAAAGCTCCGTCTCGTTGCCGGCACAGACCTTCAACAACATTCCTTTGAATGCCCAACACAGAACACACAGAGGTGGATCTGGTTTGAGAAAGCAGGAGTGGATTTGTTAGCTAACCAATACAACACCCACTGCCTGCTATGGGCAAGACGATGCATTGCTATTGACTGTTCTACACATACAGATGCATGTGCATGTCCCTTCAGTGACAGCCTGGTTCAATGGCGAAGAATCCTGCTGAGAAAGTTACTATTCCAGCATTGGCAACAACTGCCTGCGCTGCAAAGCCACCCAAGAAAAGGAGACAGACTTATTAGAGACTATTTCTAATAGTTTAGCTTTCTGCTGAGGGATCCAAAGGCTCATGGCTGCGGCTTCAAATTCACATTTATGGAGTTGAAGCCGCAGCAGCCGCAGAAACCCAAATCCAGCCAGTGCAAATCCCAGCTGGGGGCCCCGGACAGCCCCGACTCCCCTGCTGAGGGGCTGAGTGAATGAGCTGTGTGCAACTCTATAATAAAATAAGATTAAATAAAATGGGGAAACACTGGGTTACTGTATAAAGCATGTGCATGTGGTCGTCTGATGGGAGGGGCTCAGGAAAGACATGGGAGCGCTGCAGGAGGAGGATATATTTTCAAGTTCTGCCATTTTTACCTTTTCCAGATTTCCACCTTCCCCAGCTTTAACTAAGCAGCTGACCATCTTCCCCCCAGCTCCTTCTGCCTCTCTACAGTAACTGGAGACTAAATATAGTCATATACCGTTTAAGCTAAAGGGGCAAGAGCAAAGTAGATAGAGGATTGAATTTTCAATGAGACTTCAAAGAGTAAGTGTTACTGGTCACTCTGCTGCCCTGGATAGGAACCCAGAGAATGACATGAGCTAGACAAAACAATAAGGAGAATGAGAGCTATATGAGGAACTAAGTGAGTTATTCCCTGAAACCGGAGCAGATAAGGATTTGAAGGACAGCTTGAAGGGACTGAAAAAAAGATAAAGCAAAAAACAAAGAGAAGGCACTTGAAAACAAGGATGAAGACGAACGGGAGAGTGACAGACGAAGAGCTTTGTTGATGGTTTCTCTGCTGGCCAGTTCTTCAGTTATCTGCTACAACTTAAAATGACCATTCATCCACTTGTTAAGCGAGTTTTGACCTTTGGCGTTCGACCAGCCCTGCAGCTTAAAGGAAACATGAGTGAAAAAATGGTAGAGGGAAACTAAAGGAGCAGAAATGTTCATTTATTTAACAATGTTTTAACAGTGCAATGACTTTTATTGAGCAATTTTTGTGTCTCAGTTTTAAGACACAACCCATATTGACTGGTTGTTGAACTGTTACATAATAAACCAACCCTTGTTTACTGCATTAATATTTCATCCACATTTATGAAATCACTGAGCCGCTGTGTTTTTAATGAGCATTATTGATTACTTTTTAATTTTTTACCTTTAATTAATCAATTTGAATGGTGTCATGCTTCCTTGTGTTTATATTAACTCAATAAAATATACAGTACATGTCAGAGTTAAAGGGGCTCAATGCAAAATTCAGAGCATACGAGTTGTCTGGACACTTCTTACCATTGAGGTGGCTGAAAGCTCAAAGCTGACAGAGGGAAGGCGAAAACATTTTGACATAACTGTTACCCAGTTTCACATTTAAGTCTGAGTGTATCCTGAGGAAGAAGTAAGCAGCGGAACGGCGTCCTCGTTAGCAACAAACAAAACAGGGAGACCAGGACATCGTCCCAGAACAACTCCGCTCAAGGATGACAGCACCCTGAGCACAAAAGAATGCTGGGAAAAGGGCATAACGACGGAGAACAGTGTCCCGGTGGAGAGCCGCAAGGCCGGGGATAAAGAAAGTGTTAATTGTGGACAAATGCCTGACGCACATGAACACACACAGAGCACAGAGCGGGGGCGCAAGACCGTACTGTGAGTGGAGCCCGTGGGACACCAAACTGGAAGAGGCCCAAGACTCTGAGAGCTGGAGCGTTTCTTTACAACAGGTATGAGACAGGTGACGAAGAGGAATCACGATCAGGAACATGAGAGGCGAGAGCCAGGACGAAGCTTTCCACACAGACAGGAGGGCTGACAGTACACTTCCAGGATGATGCCATCCCAGTATCAGTGGTGTCCATCGTATGAGCTCAGAGCAAAGCGGTGGCGACATAGTGACGTTTTGGTCACAGACTTTCCACGTCCACAAACAATGTGCAAGGTACCCCGGGTGCATTGGTAGTTGACGTTCTGGGACACCATGTCAAGTTCTCTTCTTTCAACATACACTTCTGTTTTCACAGGAAATTCAACGTTGACATAGTCTCTTTAAAAATGAACGCACTACGCCAGTACAACACTGCGAATTGAGGTTGTTTGTCCTTCAACAAAAACACGTGGTTAGGTTTAGAAAAACAGACCATGGTTTGGCTTTAGAATCTTACGGGACGTCAGAACACCGCTCTCTCGGGTGAAAGTCGGTGTTTGTTGGACCCATACACCGCCCCTCCAATCTGCCCCACTCAGACTTCCACCGCCTTTCATCCTTGTCCTGCCACATTTCCCCCTGACACTGCCCAGGCGCCATTAAACTATAACATCAATCAGCCGTGTATCATGCTGTTATTAAAGGATGCCTTTTTTCATTGGTTTGTTATGCCACAAGCCACTGCCCAAGCATTGGATTTCGACAACTTTGGAGTGAGACCGTGCTCACACGTGCAGCCGGACTGGCTTACCACAACAACCCCAGAGAAGTGCTGATTAGAACACACTTCATTCTCTGCTCAGGATGCCATTACACCACTATATCTTTAAATAGAAAATCGTGGTTTGCTGCTATATTAATGCTCTGAATGTCACACACAGAACCTTTAAGTCTACAATTATAATATTTTCCAAAGTAAATGGTTCCAGGACATTCATTCAAGTTTAAAGTGTTTGCCGAAAGTCTTTGAGTGAAACTACAGATGGTGTTTTCCTAATTCAGGTCTAGAGAAGTCAGCTTCTTTTTGCTTGTTCATCCAACTCTGAAAATAACATTCCCTTGGAGGCAAAACTATGTGTGCAGCCTAAATCATTTCCAACAACCACAACAACAGTTCCATTTCAAAGAGAACTCTTGTTAACCAGAGAGACTACACTGTACCTTGGAGTCCGGCCAGCAGGGAGCAGGAGGTGTGAGAAGCAGGGAGGATCTGAGAGGTAGAGTCACTGGATGAGTGTCTTCAAATCACCAGACTACTTTAATTAGACTTCTGTACTAGTTAGCATTGACAGGCTAATTTTTATCCACCTTAGGGCAAAGGCTTGATGAGGCTCCTGTACAGAAGTTCCCAGGCAACAGGAGAGACACAGTAATTCTCTCACCACATTGTCATTGGGCCATAAAGTCTACATCGAGGCTGGTCAGCAAAGGTTTTTCCCATCTCTACACAACAGTGTGAGGCATTGACATGCTTGTGAGAGAAATGCACAAAAAGTGAGAAAAAATATACAAGTGCAAGACTGACAGAGCTGCTAAGACAGGATCTATGAGCGTTAACCCTTGGACAGAGGATATGTTAGTGTAGCCTGTCTTCAATTAAACAAAGAACCCTGGGGCTATTTCGAAAATGTCAGTTCAATTCCATATACTGGCTCCCAGCCACTCCTCCTTTGCTCATCACTGTGTGATCAAACTGCTGCCGAGAGCAAAGGTGTGACAAGTGGTTGGAAAAAAGCAGATCTGTCTCTGGTTCATCATGAATCTACTGCTTTCACATGGTTAAATCACAGGAAATACGCTGCTATTTTCTCAGTATGATCCAATTTGGTATGTGTCGAGAACAGCAGGTCAGAAACCTTTATTATAGGTGTTTCTGACAAAGTGGGTATAACGAGACACCCACAGGCTCCACGGGTATGAATATAAAAGATAACTGTGTCCAAAAGATAGAGTGTACTTTCATAGCCAAACACCTATTTTGGTTCTGTTCAATACAATGCGGAATAACATGCAATCAGAAACAGTGGTCTTACAGATGGAGTCTAAGATTCTGGAGAAAGAATGTTAACAATCGACCTCAAAACCCAAACAAACACATGTGCTCCCCCAAATTCATGGACGCACATTGCCAAGTCAATAACAGTAGCAACTGTAAGCTTGTTTGCAAATACGTGACTGTTATGACCTGCAAAATTCAGACTGTGAGCAGGACGTGATAAATGCATATACTGTGTGAGCTGAAAATAGAAGAGTGTGACTACATAAAAGGGTCAGATGAATGTGATCTTTCCCACAACATGACTGATTTGCCTGGTATGGACACAGTGATCATTACAAATTACCTTGTCCTCCAGACCCCCTAATGTTACTAAAACTGCACGACAAGCTAATGAAAGCGTACAAGAGTCTATTGGACTGTAACTACTTTGTGTGTTGTTGGGGCCATGTATGAAATGACTGCTGTCTTGCTTTTGGCTGGATGAGCAAATGTGCTTGAGTATAAATGTCTTTTTTTTTTTTTTTTTTGAAGATATTTTTTAGGGCATTTTTGCTTTAAATTGATAGGATAGTGAAGTGTGAAATGGGGAGAGAGAGAGGAAGAGACATGCAGCAAAGGGCCACAGGCTGGAGTCGAACCCGGGCCGCTGCGGCAACAGCCTTGTACATGGGGCGTCTGCTCCACCCACTAAGCCACCAACGCCCCATAACTGTCTTTCAATGTATTGTAATTGTAATAGCATCCAACTTAATGTTTTTAGCCAAACGCCTTAACGTTAGCATTTGATAATAGTTGACTTTGCTCCTCTGGACTGAAGATGGAGGCTTTTGATCAACAGGTGCACCCGTTTATCCATGACTTTTATTTTAACTTCTCCCCTTTATGTTCTATTGTTTTCCGACTTAATATGGCCTTTATTTTTTCCCAACTGATCGACTGGAACAGCCGTAAACAGCGCAAATTACAGTCATTTGTGCAGCCTTGGTAGTCTTTGCTTCAAGTTGCCTGCCCTCCATCTGGACAGTGCAGCTATGTACGATGTCATTTGTAAAGACGCTTTTAGGGCAAGTCAGCTGACCAAAAGAGTAATATGGCGGAATCCACAGCGTTTGCTGCCCGAGGGTAAGGTAGACAAGAATGCGAGGTCTGAAGTAGTGCAGACTGATTCAAGTGGAATCTATAAAAGTGTTGCTTTTTGATCTGCTAACACTGCAATTTTTGTTAGTTTTAAGTACCAATGATGTAACTCTCAACTGGTGTCTGACCAATACATGAACTGACAATAGGTTTTCTCCGCTCAGTAATGACATACATAGGTCGTCCGGTAGGGTTGGGTCGGTTCTCGGTAATACCAATCTGGTTCTATACTCCGTCTTGGACCAGGTTTTTTTTTGTTTGTTTTGAGACTGACCAGACCGCATACGTCATTTTACAGCCTGTGTCTGCCTCTTCGCCAAGCACACAGTGAGCAGGAGAGAGAGAGGGAGGTGGGGGTGGGGCGGGGACTGAGCTATGGGGTGCGAGTGCGCATGCGCCGAGGACTCTACTGTAGCCTGGAGTTTGTGTAACAGTGACGGGGAGTCGATAATGGCAGACAATTTAGTCTCGAAGAAATCAAAGAATGCGCCAACATGGCAACACTTTGGCTCTGAGCCAGACGAAGGAGGCAACCCTTGTCTGCACTGATTGGGTAAGCTAAACCTGCAAATTATTTGTAAGGAATAAAAGAAACAACGTGTTACTGTCCTATGGTCGTTTTTTTATTTTAAATGAGTCAATTGCGCCCCCAAGTGGCGAAAATCCGGTATTACCAACTTGATGCGGTTCACAAAAATCTGACCTTTTTTTTTTTCTCATACCGACCCAACCCTATCGTCCGGTAATGCCTAGGTAACACTATACAACATTAGCCCTGAGTTTCCATTCGCCAACTTTGAGCTTTCCAACCAAAACCCAGATCAGAGAAACTTGGCATTGGTCCCCAAGATGCTCAATATCCGGACCTGTCAGGGACCTTGTCGGCAATCTACAGCCAATGACAGCGCAAGACACAGGTTGAGGACAGAGACAAGCAGCACTGCAGCACTTTCAAAGGTGTGTTTATGTTTGAGAAGGAGGTAAAGAAACGACAGAGAGAGGGGAAGAGAGGGTGGAAGGTGGACTATTGCACATATTAGCCTTATAACTTACTCAGAGCTCTTCTTTGAGGCTTTTGACTCTAATATTTTCTAACAAGACTGCATCATTTTTTAAATATTTAATTTGAATTAAACTGAGAGTAATCTCAGACCATTAGTTATACATTTTCAATCAAATCATAATTTCTGTATTTTAAAACTATCTAAGCTACTCTGAAATCTTTGGGATACAAGTAGCCCAGGTTCAGGGTCACTCTAATCAGTAACAAGGATTTGCAGTGCAAAACTATAGATATGCTTCAGGTAATTTAGGTTTGTCACCACACAGTTTGTTCACCAGATGGCACAAGTTTATTTTCAACTGTAAAATGTGAAGATGTGAATGTGAATTTTTTTTTAATTTTAAAATACTGATCAATATCATCCTCAAAAATCTGGTATCATTCAGGCTCTTCTCTTTATAGTGATATCAGTTGGTACCTAAGATCAACCAAATGCAGGATTGGGCTTTAGTTACTCTTTTAATTGACAAATATGTAAATATGCAGTATGATTAAGTTTACATAACTGATAAAATATATCACTGATGTCAAAGTAAAGATGTAGAAAACAACCTCAACACTATATTCATGCTATAAGACATCAAATCTGTTGAAATTCCCTTACAGAGAGGTTTCAGGTTCATTGAAAAAACATCGAGTGGGGTTTTAAATCTGCTGACTACAGGCAGCACTGAGCCAGGAGTTTCAAAAGCATGATTCGTCATCTATCCCATCATCAATAAAATATAAAAGAGTTGAATGTTTGGGAAATGTTGCTACCTATTTTAGCAACACAGCTGCTTTTTTCACACAGAAGGTGAGACAAAGACAAAAAAGCAAGAGAGAGACACACACAGACAGCCAGTCGGAGTGAGGGGGACTGCAGAGATCTGAGGACCCGAGCAGGTGTTGAACAAAGAGATGGAACACAGAGTGAAAAGCCACAGGGGCATGAAAGATGTGTAACCAAAGACAACGGGGTAGTGACCTCTGTTGTACAGCGGACACGCAGACTGCAAAAGCCTGTAGCAAAAACTCAGAGGGTGATGAAGTATATCAAAAACTTTCCTGACTAAAACAGCACTGATAACAAACACTGGATGCAAATCAATGATCTCAGAACATCATTTGTTTCAGCATGTTACAGTTGTTTCACAGATCAGGTCCTTGAGATTATTATTGCCTTCGGACTCAAAGAGGGACTTTGTGGCAGCCCTATAGCATTATCTGTGTAAAAAGGACTACTGTAATATCTTCTTATCTTACATGATTTTGTCATGTATGATCTTTATCTAATTCTTGCCCTCTATTTGAAGCACACTGAGTTTAAAACAAACTGGACTTGAGTATTACTGGACGTAAGCAGTTTCCTCGTATGAAGTCCGGAGTTTTCCTTTCACACATGTAGCCCACAAGAGGAGATTGTCTGTGTCAGAAAGGTCCTCACCTACTTTAGACAAAGGTTGGCACCTGGTGAGAGCGTACAGGAGGAATGGCATGACGCGGTTTACGTTGCGGTCACGTAGCCAGTTCATCATTCTCGGAACCCATCGGCTGCATTCTGCGTCTGACTTCCGGCAGACGGCGATACAGCCTCTGGGGGCAAACCTCCAATTTTCTGGTTTGATTTGGGAGGAGGAGGCGAATTTCTGTTTCCGACTTTGGTTTATATATAATTAAATATGCTGAACCATTGCGATGGATTCAGAGTTTGCAGTGACGCCAATTATGTTCACCGCATGGGCCATTTAACCTGGCAACAACTGCAGCCAGCTCAAACGTGATTGGTCAATATCACGCAGACTACAAACAGCCTATAACCAGAAACCAGGGCTCTTCCGCTCTTCTTCCGGAGGCAAGATCTCCAGGGTTTGCAGACTCTACATTCACTGAATGTATAGTCTGTATATAGAGACTACCAGTTCATTAACTGGTCATAAATAACAGTCTCTTGATGTTCCTTGAATTTGTCTGATGATTCCAGCTTCGGCCTTTATCAACAGAAGTTCCCAAATCTCGTCATCTCCCCAGTTAGACATTTTCATTGAGTTTATCGTGTGAAAACAACTTTGTGAACACGGTGACTCGTTCACTGTGAATTTTCCCAACAATTACCTGCTCTATTAACACGTGGACTCAATCGGACATTAAACGACTTTGTCAGGCAGGGCAAAGTCCATTTAATGTCCAATCCAACTGACTCTGACATTTGCTTTCTCACATGCAGCTCCTTTGGGTAGACTATACTGTCATGTTATCGTCTTTGCTGTACTGTCACAACTTCCTGTTTCCAGTCCTAAAATTAAAAGTAAAATCAACAGACAGAGGCACTAACCTTTGGTGCTGATAATCTTAGAGGTGAGCTCCAGAGTCTCGATGTCCTCAGATCCAATGTTCTCCAAGGTGATGGTCAGCTGCTGGGTCTCTCCGTTGAAAAGCTGGACGGACACAGTGGTGGACAGTTCCTCTTTGGACGTCGGGTGAGGTGTGTGAGCTGACCTGTTGAGATTTGTGAGGGATGGAGGAAAAATTGACTAATAATCTTGCTTTTATTCCCTAAAGGAGTCAATATGAATTAAGATTTCTAATAAATGAACTCGAGAGATATGAGGCCTGCAATGTGGAAGACAAGATGTGGTTTGATATGATGCAAACAGTTCCATATACTTGTCATAATTTGAAAAACAATTCTTCAGGGATTAATCAATTTTAAGACTGGTCAACTTGAGGTGTATGAAGACAGATAAAGTTTTAAATGCCCTTTCTCAGATTTTGATGAAGATGATAAATGGTTTTTGGAATCTCATTAGCTGGAACGTCATTTGTTGATGGCTTTTTTCCCCTCAGTGGAGAGCGCTGCTGAATGATTTGTGGGTTTCGCCATCAAACCTCATTTGGGCCGCAGTTAAAACGTTTAACATCTGAAAGCTTCATTTGTGCTTTTCTTTGTGAGCTCAAACTGCGTCTCGTTGTATTTCTGGCCACATCTCAGTCGGTGACATCATGGCAAACTATTTTCATCAGTTGTCAAAAGCAAAACGCCTGCAGCTGATGCTTTAAGTTTTAAAGAGCTGCTGGCATCTGTTTTTGCAAAGTAATGCAAATACTGGGGCAAAAGGGAATGTACAAGACTGTGAAAGATCAATGCGGATGTTCTCTAAAACTTGCCTCATTAAACATGCACATGTTCATAACTTTAAAATGCAACAAACACTCTGCCTGAGGCTAAAATTACAATGTCAGTCATCACATGCTGCCTATACGTTTTTTCTGAGCTTGACAGTGTTAACACAAACATAACTCTTCGAAATGTTAAGACACTTCAAATGCATTCTGAAAGTTACAATAGAGTAATGATGGAAAACCTTTTACAATCAAGAAACTGAGAAGTCTAAATGGTTTTGCAACTACTGCAGCAACACACATTGTTTGCATTTTATTAAATATGTCTCAGTAAAATAGTTTTGTAAAACACAGCTGAAGACGGTAGATCTGTCTGAGCTTTTTGAGATGTTAGAAATAATTAAAGCTAATGTTTGACACTGATGTTAGACATGTGAGAAACTGTAAGAACACAGCTTTGTCCTGGAGGCAAAAAGATATCTGAGAAATCACCCAACTTTAACTGAGGTCAGAGCTGAAGGTCTGCCTGCAGACACAGTGAGAGCACCCACGAGATGAAATACTGTATTGCATTTCTATTCTGTTTGCTTCATGTATCCGCCACGGTACTCTTCCAACGCTGGAGAATAAAAAGATTTTCCACATCAAAAGCTGCTGAAGTGCTGTACTTACAGGCATGACCTAAATAGTGGATTTTTCAGCAGCTCCACTGTCAGAATGATTTAAGCACTCCAACAGGGGCCTTTACTAGAATTAATTTAACCCATGATTTCTCCTCTTATGTTTCCTGCTTTGACTGCATTGAAAATGTCATTTCCTGACAGGATGTACATGGAAACAAATTCACCTGCTACTCTGATGTTTAAAGTTGACAGACAACTGCAGCTGTTTCTGACAGAGGAAATGCCTCTCTTATTGTCAGTTTTGTTTGAGTTTGAGTTACGCAGCAAAGACCTTTTGGTTTGTTGTGTGTTTTAAATATACAATATGGAATTTGTGCCGCTGTGGGTCTCCCAATCAAAACAGTGACAAAGGACACTGATGTTGATGTGAGGTGGCATGGGATTATAAGAGTTGTTGTCTTCATTGTTCATTCAGCCACCATTGCCGAGTGAGAGAGAATGAGATTCTATCTGACGTTACTCGGTGGAAATCATGTTCACTGACAAGGAAATGTATTCAAGTGCTATTCACATTAAATTTCATCCTGTCTTTTCATTCAAATGAAATATCCACCTGTAATGTTAACTTGCTAACTTACCATTAGCATTAGATGAGCTGACTACCTTGACAGTGACAATGTTATTTGGCCAATTCAATCGTGGGGTAGCCCAGCCTTGTTATCAGTGGTTGAAAGAATCATACTAAAAATAACTTTAAGATGGTGCTGACTGGTGTTTGCTACAGAATTAGATCAAATTCAGCGAGAAAACCCCCAGCCATGCCTGGCATCTGATCGCAGACTGCTCTGACTCCCTGCTGGATCGGCAAACTTTCTGTTGCTGCCATCACACAGGTTAGGCCCAGCACGGCAGCTGGCCAAATCTGAATTGCTACAGCCAAGCTGAAGGTCCATCTCTGGAGCTGTAACCTGCTCTTTTCCCAGCAATGTAGTCCCCTAGATGGGGAGTAGCAGGACCGCGGGATGCGCTACCTTGCTAACTACACTAATTCAGCTTGTCTCATATGTGACAGACACAGACACTGTTGCCAACTCCTCAGGAAGAAAAGTAGCTATTGGCTGTCCTAAAAGTCGCTAGAAGTCGCTAAATGACATCATCGCCTAATTTGCATAATTGTCCATATGCATGTAATTGTAATGGCCGCTGTAGGAGAGAGGAATAATGTCGCGGAGAGACAAAAACTGAGTAAAAAAACACCCTGAATATGTTTAGAACTACAAATGAACCTTTGTTCAGTGATTTATATTAAAGAAAATTTTACATTTACATCCCGCCCTGACTGTAAACCAGGTCAGGATCAGCCAGCGGCGGTTCCGCGCATGTGCGATTCACTTGCAGTCTGGACATGAAGGGGTTAACATCTCCTGCTCTGACTGCTGCTGGGAGGGAGGACTGGGCCGCCTGTGAGTGCTTTGGGGTGAGGGAAGGGCCCACGGCAGCATCCGCTGCTCGTTGAGAAGAATAAGAATGATACGTGCTCTCACAACAGAGTCTCCAGAAGTCTTCAATAACATCAGAAAAAGTCGCTAGAATTGTCGCTAGAGGGGTCTGAAAAGTCGCTAAATATAGTGGCAAAGTCGCTAAGTTGGCAACACTGGATACAGAGAGCAGGAGCAGGATAAGGAGGGGCTGAAAATATCACATCAATATGTGGCTGTAAATGTTGATATTGTGGCAGCCATAACATATAAATCAATGTGTGGGAAACACTGTTATTGTAACGTTATAACACTGAAACCATACATATTAGCTTGCTGTACAATAAGCTTGGTGGCTGGCATGAGCAAACTGTCATAGTGCCTGCCACATTTAAGAAAAAAACTAGATCAATAACAAAAAACATCAATAAGTTAGATCTCTTCAATCAAGAGTTTCAATATAGTGTCATCTGCTGTTTACCCAGACGTTAAAGCAACTAGAGGGGGTAAAGGCGATTGACAATGAAATGAAACACAAGTAATCTTAGGGTTAGGGTTAATGTAAGTGCAAGGTTAGGATCTGGTTCCTGAATTAAAAAGGGTTCACAAACCTAAACTGAGTTTTAAGCAAGCATGACAGTGCTACTTAGTATGAAAGGGATAAGTTTCCATACTGTGAGTTACACTAGGGTTACAATAAATTATTAATATGTCACTTTTAGTCCACTCTGCCATAACCCAGAGGAAAATTTTGCTGCTCACAATAGTCTTTACTTCTCTCATCAGAAGAAATCAGCATCTTATCTGAAGACATTTCTCCCGACACCCCAACCCCCTTTAGGAGAAATGAGGAGTAAAAATAAATCAGCAGGAGTTCTTTAGTTGTGCTCATAGGCTTCTCAGAGGGTTCTTAATTCTGAGAACAGATAAAATCAAGACTTGAATTTAATCACTGAGACAAATTTCTGAAATTGTGCGGGCTCATTTTAGTTTTCTTGTGGATCTTACAGTTATCTCAAGAACTGATTATTTCAGACAAATAAAGATCACTGCAGTGAGAGAGGGAAAAGAGCATTTTAAGATCTTAAATAAGGATCAGGCTGAAACAAGAGAGAGGCTATTTCTCAGGAGCTGGATTTAAGAGGTATGAGAAAATGGTCAAAATCTTATACTGATGTTTTACCGAGCTCAGTTATGTCTGGGAGAAACAAGCTGGACAAAGAAGAGATCTGAAGTTGAATTTTCTTTTTCTCTGGGAAAGCTTTTTTCTTTTGGATCAGAAAGAAACTTGAATGTGAGTCAGTGCATAAACATTTCATTTGCATGCACAGGTCTTGTGTGAATGGCAACAACCGAAAGTCTGTTTAATCTCAAATTATGCAAACTTCTGGTCGTGGTTAAATGCCTGGTTGATAATTTGGCATAAAATGGTTTGGTGCTTATCCTGCATCACTGATCAGATTTATGTCTGAAAACACATCTAACAGGTCAGAGACACTCTGCTGAACATTTACCTTTTGTTACTTGTTAAGCAATGGGAGTATCAGCACCATCCAATGAGAGTGCAGTCTGTGATTTGTAGGACAGTGACACATTTTTCATTGTTTTGGCTCTGAACTCCGGCACAATGGATGTGAAATGAAACAATAGCTACGAGGTTAAAGTGCTGACTTCCAGCTTTAACGGTGTGTGTGAGGATGTTCACATCAATCGTGGATGAGCAGCGTAGGACTCGTTGCCCTTTAATATCTTTACGGCCCAACAGTGCAGTGTTCTTGTCTGTGCAGTCTGTCACCTGACCTTGATTCAATTGAGCACATGTTTCACTTACTGAGGACCTGAATGAAGCCAAAAGGTCTCAACAGGAGCACGAGGCTGCAAAGGTTTCGCAACAAAGAAGAGGGACATAAAGATTGTATTTCAGTTCATGTCAGGGTTTTTTTCCAGGACAGTTTTGAGACAAAGGTGGAAAGGTGTGCATGTGATATGAGGTGCCTCATAATGTGTGTTTTCTGCAGATTACACACAACAACCAATCGGGCATGTTCATAAGCCTGCTATGGCTTTTAGGCCAGTCTGGGTCCAAGCTACTTGCTCTGTGCTTCCTGTGCTGACTGTTATATACGATAAGGCACAAAAACCAAATTAAGTTCATTTTTAGTTATTAGGCTATTCTTCATATTCTTCTATATTTCAGTAACTTATATAATTGCTCCCTGTTCTCTGGTTTGAGTCTTAGATTGACCCTCACTTACCTCATGAACTGTCTCAAGTGGCTGGCTCCTTTATTAAGAAAGTGTTCGACTGTAGGAGACATTGACAGTGTATTAAACTTCGCCATACTGAGTTACAGCCCTGGTCTAAAGATGTTAAAAAAAAAAAAACATTATATCTCTATATTATCTCTTTCCTCCATCGTCCTTGGCCTTTTATTGGAGAACTCTGTTACCTTCTTCTTTTTAATTCTGGAGATGAAATTTCAAGCTATTGCATGATTTTAGCCAGTGAGGGCTGGGTATCATTTGAAATTTTTCAGTAGTACTAGTAGAGTCAGGCACGCCTTTTGCCACTGTAGTAACCACGGTTACCACAGTAATCAATGTGCAGCAATGTGCTGGTTTTCTACCCGGAAGTATTTGTAAACAACAAGGCGATTCCCTCTATAGAACAGTACAAAAACAGGTTTTTGATATGTAAAGAAAGTAAGTATACACACTATTATCATAATCATTATTATTAGTAGTAGTAGTAGTAGTAGTAGTATTTCTCCAATGTTAGCATTTACTTTTGTTCGTAAAAGAACATGGAAAAACATAAAAGAAAACATGTATATGCATCTTTCAGGACCTTTGCCTCACTTGGACACCATCCATCCAAGAGGACTTTGAAAACAGCAATCTTTAGGATTTATCTAGCAACCTTCTGGCAAAATAAAAATTACAACCTGCCTAACATGAGGACAAAGAACGATACATAACGATGTCAGCATTATGTTCTTAAAATAACACACAAAGTACATGAAAGAAAATGCTTTTTTGTATCCTTCAGGACCTTTACCTAACATGCACATGCGGTATAAGCGCATCAAGGCAGTTGCTGATTAAAGGCATGATAGTTTTTGGCATAAGTAAACAAAACAATCTGCATTTTTCTTGGAATATTTAACCAAGGCAGCAGCCAGTAAGATGAAGGCGACCTGCCTTTGAGTTGGACAGACTTTGTGTCTGAGTTCATTTTATGTTTTGGTCCCATTAAATCTGTTTGTTTAATGTGGATGTAAACACTCTTAAATTAAAGCTGTGGGTCAGCGCTTTAACATCCTAATTCTCATTTAATTTCCAATGTACAGAGCTCACAAAAATGAATGATGTCACCGTCCTACTCACTGAGTGCCCTGCAAACTAATAAATGCTCCAGTTAGCTAGTTGCTCAAACACTGTCGGCATTCCCAAACACAAATCTGCAGCCCTGCCCATGTGACTGTTACCTATTGTGTTGGTGTTCAGTTAAACTCGTCCCTGTCGCTTTAGAGAGCTGTAAAAACCATGAAAATAAACAGATTCAGAGAGTTTCTGACCGTGGTAGTGATGTGCTGAGCTGAAGACGAGGAAGGGAGGGAATGACCTCCACCAAACAGCCACTAGTCTTCACACTGGGCAGGCCCTCCAACAGGCAATCACTGGTCACCCCAAACACTGATGTGTGGTAACCTGGGTTTAAACACAGAATATAGGACATGTTTAGCTTGAATGGATGAAGAACAGGAGCTTAAAGTTAAGATCAAGGCCACAATGTGTCTCTGATACAGCAGCATATGCATCAGAAATCGCAGCTAATTTGAGCAGCTCATTATTATGTGCAACATCTGAGTGTTGGACAGACTCACCATTGACAGTGATGTTGCCAGCTGTGCGTGGGACGCCAACCAGAGTGACGGGGTACAGGCCAGACTCTGCAGGCAGGGACAGCGCAGCAGGCAGGGATTCAAACTCGACTCCAGATGTCAGCAAACCCTGAAAGCAAGACAAGAGAGGATGGGACATGATTGTAATACATATGTAGAGACTAACCCTTTCATTGAAGCAAAAAGGACACAGGAGTAAAAAAAAAAAAAAAAAAAAAAAGTGAAGTTCATGGCAAATGATGAGTTGAAATTATAAAAAGATGAGAATAAAATACAGTGTGGAAAACTTTGTGTGCTTTTTTGTTAAGACAGGGATAAAATATGGCCATAGCTGTCTTTAAAATTGTTACGAGAAAAGTTTATTTCCCACCTGTAAGTCTGGTTCAGCAAAAATAAAAATGTTAAAACCTGGAAAACCTCTCCTATCACAAAGAGCACCTTAGTGACAATAGCAGATTTTGGTACTGGTAATACAATTGCTTGAAACCAATAAAAACTGACAATGAAACATCGACAAACAATAAAATCTCTCAGCTCTCCTCTGACTGTTGGTGCACGCCATGCTCACATTGCCCCCATTTGTTTTCCCTTTGAAAGAGCAGTGTGACATGCAGCCGTCTTATTCTCCACCAACAGATCAGTGTGAAGTATCTCTCCAACTGTTTCATGTGATTCATCATCTTAATCTACCCACGATGTCGTGAAGATTAAATCTCTATCAGCATGAGATGGCCATTCCCATTGGAGAAAATTGCTCTCCATGGTAAACAGCCACTTGAGCCATGCGTGCCTGAGAAGTGATTGAAAATAAGTCCTACAGATCGCAACATGGAGGGAAGAGGGAGAAGACAGGTTTCAGACTCAGCAGCCCAAATTCCCACTGGGCGTTGCACAGACCAGAATATTCCATGCCAAGGTTTTTAATGCATTGGGAGTGTTTGACTGTCCAAAGGGTAATTCTGAGCCCTTTGATGAAAGTTTTTGGAGTGAATTGAATCAGAAACACCAATTACATAACAGAATCGCTCAAAGGATAATTCTGGTTTCTTAAAACTTGGGTCCTGTTTTCAGTTTTGACCATCGTTTGATAACCTTACACTCGACAAAGTAACAGCTCAGATCTGGGAACAAGGCCAGACGATCACACAGGTTGTTTCTTGACCTGTCGGACTTCTTTTTCAGTGATGTCATCACATCGTCAGATCTCAGCAATTAAATTAGTGACTTCAGCATTATTATTACTGATAGGAAGGACAACGAAGACTTCAACTTTTAAAGCTACTAAAAATAAAACCCAAATTGTAATAAAGACCCCAGAGAGCAATCATGACTGTCTCCTTGAGTTCCTGTTGTGATGTCACTACATTAAAGGGCAGATGCAATGCTGTAATGAAATGGGGCTGGTTTTGAACCACCTGTGTCATTTAAGCTCTAAAGAGCTGGACGAAGCAGCCCAGTGGAGCAACAAGGAAAATACATGTATGAGATGCCTTTATTGTCCTAGTAAAGACAGTAACTTCATCACAATTGGTACGTTCCCATACATATTGTAATATCACTCACACTGTCATTAAGGTTTTGAAAGCAGGTTTGATTTTCTGTGTTTTTTGTATCCATCAAAAGCCTACAGAGTTGTTTGACCAAGAAGAAATTGTGGCTTTACCTGAGGGACACATACATCAACAGAAACAACAACAGGAAACAGGGCAGAGGAGGACAGCGAGCCAGCAAGAAACAGAAGTGAAAAGATTTGGAAGCAATGTCTTTCTGGAAATCTTCCACGTCAAAGAGAAGGTAACAATCCAGAAATGCACAACAACAATGATGTTGCTGACAGCAGAGTATAATGTAACCGCCACACAATATGATTTCAGAACTCAGGTAGCCGCGGTGCCAAATGCAAGACGCAGACAGAGTGGCGACAACCTAGGGAGGTAACTCCAATGAAGACAGGCAAGGGAGCATAGAGGCTGTGGCTGTGGCTCCGTCCACTAATCGGAAGATTGGATCGATCTCCGGCTGATCCATCGGTATATGAGACTGTTAAAAACTGAGTAGCAGGTGGCTTGTAAGCTACCCTTAGCCACCAGTTTATGAATGTGTGTGAAAGGGTGAATGTGACTCATAGTGTAAAAGCACTCTGAGTGGTCAGAAGACTAGAAAGGCACCATAAAAGTGCAGGTCCATTTACCATTTACCAACATGTGTCTTCCATTTACCCTTGTATCGAGAATTCTTGCAACAAATGGAACAGTAAAAAGTATCGGATTTAGTGTGCAAGGTTTCTGTGCGTTACAATTTTTATCTTGTGACGGATTGATACAGCGTACACGAAATATTACAGACCTGGTTTTAGACATGCCTGCTCAGATTTTAAAGGCATGCTAGTGACTGTATGATGCCATACTAAGATAATAATGTAAAATGCTTGCGTTAATTAGTTAAGTGTGTTAGCATGCTAACATTTGCTAGTTAGCACTTAACTAAAATATAGCTGAGGCTGATGGAAATGTCATTAGTTTATCAAGGAATTGGCCATGAATTAAAACACTGGAAAAATTCCAAATGTAACTTGTGACTGATGCTGTATGAAAAGATGTTGAATTCATGACTTTGAATATTTATAGCAAACATAAACTGCAATCCAAACTGTTGTTGAGATATTTAAAGGGGAACTAATGTTTTTTTCAACCTGGGCCCTATTTTCAGATCTGCTTTTGTCTAAATGAGTGATAGGATGTTCAATATGTGACATTTCTCCAGTATGAAGCTAGGGCTGACCTGCCTGCAGCCCGTGAGCGCACTGTATTAAATAATAGGGCACTCAGACAGCGTCAAACAACGTCAAAATACGTCCACTAAAAGTGCATTTTTTTCTGGCTCGGATTGTTAGTTGGTCAAAATCGGGTAAAAATTTGGACATGTTTGTTGTAGCAAGTCAAAACACTCACTCAGAGAGTGAAAGTCTGGCTCTGAAATCTCACGTCTCAAGAGATTTGAGTTGTTGCAGGAAGTTACCACTGAAGTGACCTCACAAACGCGAGGAGTTACTCTGTTGGGAGTAGTCATGGCTGAATTTTTACCCGATTTTGACCAACTGGATCTGGATCAGCCACTTGAATTTGATGAGCGCCCGTATTTATTTGAACACGGACGTACACGGACGCAGAGCTCATTGAAACTGAAGAGCGGACGAGGAGAGAGAGGGAGCAGCAACAGGCAGAGGAACATGTCTGAATCCAGCTAAAGGCAAACACAGACGTTCATTTCTCCTTTCCGTTATAATGTCAGATAATTATACTAACAATCCGAGCCTATCTGTGTGAAAAAAATGCACTTTTAGTGGACGTATTTTGACGTTGTTTGACGCTGTCTGAGTGCCCTATTATTTAATATAGTGCATGCTCACGGGCTGCAGGCAGGTCAGCCCTAGCTTCATACTGGAGAAATGTCAAATACTGAACATCCTATTACTCATTTAGACAAAAGTAGATCGGAAAATAGGGCCCAGGTTGAAAAAAACATTAGTTCCACTTTAAGTCTGGGCCAAAGTGGTGGACCAACCATAAGACCAACCAACACTGATGTTAACGGAGCCACACTGTTGTCACTGTTGAAAGTCATCATTTAAAACAAGTCTTGTGAACTTAACCACAGCATGTTCTCTTCTTCTTCGGCAGAGACGCTCAAAGATTTGCTGTGTGCCGATTTAGGGAGCCAGCTCATGTTGCTAACTTTACCCAAACAGCACAAGCAGTGATGACAGAATGTATTTCCTGCGACACTCAACCAAGGCAACCAGTAGTTTTCTACAAGTTCTAATTCCTAACCTGACAGATGCTTGTTAGAGAGACGCAGGTTGATGCAGTGGCTGAGTACTGTATAAAAAGCAAGCTGTTAAAAGTAGAAGTATTTTAATGGACCACAAAAGATTAATATACAATGAATGCATTTTATGTCATGTTCAAAATGTTTCTGAGGGTCGCCACTGGCCTGCAGGCAGCATTTAAGTGGCAATGTTCTCTAATTATCTCCCCCAATATATCAGTTGTAATAGCTGATAGCTGTATATTTTTGTGATATTTAACTTTGGTACTTTTTCTGTTTGTGCAGTTTTATCTTTTTAATGTGTCTGAAAATTTTCTGTGATTATCTCCTGTTAAACCAACTCCCCTCAGCAGTCCAAGAACAGTTTGGTTGGTCTCTGCCCGCCAGTATGTCAGCTGTTACACACTGACATCACCTCCAGGATCTCAACAGTCTGTGATAAAAAATGTTTTATTAATGAATACAACTGAAAGACACACTTTATAGCTGTCAAACTGGTTGCAGTGACAAACGCAGGCCACATCAGCCAGGGCTCATTTGTAGTCAGAGAGTCCTTCGTGTCATTTCTAGGTTTTCTTTGGATGTGTACTCGTTCACCCTCAGAACAACTGTATTTACATTCCCAGTACACACCGCCTGGTTGCACGAGGCAGACTGAGGTGACGTAATGACTGCATCAATCGCCAGCAGCAGACACTACCTCACTAGAGGGAAGGCTGCCGAAGAGCTGAGCCTCCGAGGTGCCACGGCTGTGATTTAAACTCTCCTTGCGTTCACTTCGGGGCATTATTCGCCTTTATTGGATGGCAGGAGTATCAGTGGTAACCTATTGGAAATAGTTCATTTGCATTCAGCCTTGATAAGGTTAATTAGCCTGTTTCTCTAACAATAACGATTAGTGTGTGCATTGTATTGTTTGAGCTGGTTTGCATCGACTCCATTGTACAGCACTGACAGTATGCAGTTAACCTTTTGTTTTGCTTTAACTAATGCTATGAAAACAGTATGATTATAATTCATGATTATGATCATTCCTTTGTTCTGGCACGTCACTGCACAGCTGACAGCAACAAGAAAAAGTATGCAGACAAAGACAGATAAAATAAGAAACAGATTCCCAAGACAGAAATGTCTCTTAGTATTAATTTGGCTCGTACAACATGATGATAAATACGTTCTTGTTCCATTATTAAACTAAATGATGACTCCACCTTTACTGCAAATAACTCAGCTGACACGAGGTCAGTAAAGGAGAGACGAGACTAAAAGTATGATTTGTCATTTTGAGGAAAACCAAATAAATATCCCGAACTTGTTTGTGGGGACAAAGAAGCGTCGGACGGTGACCCCTCTGAAAATGAGAGGGTGGGAGTGGGGATCGGGTAAAAAGCAGCACTTTAATGGAAAATCAATAAAGCACAAAACAAAGCTGGGTATTAGTGCTGAAGCCGTGTGGTGACTGAGATGGAGCGCCGTCTTGCCAAACTACAGGGTCACCTTGGTGACGAGGATGGAAAAGTGACCTTGTGTGTGTTTCAGCGAGCTGGTTTATGTACAGCGGATAGATGCTTGCTCCGGTCTAACGGCAGTCACTTTGTCTGGGGTACAGAGGAGCTCTTGGCAGCTTGCGTCACCCTGTCTGTCTCTACCTGCGTGACTGTACAACGCCACCTGAGGTTCCCAGCTGCCATGGAGCTGTGAAGGGCCACAGCTTCCATCTGTGACCTGATCAATTCACCTGTAGGTGAGAGGAGTTAATGACATCCGCATCACTATTTGACCTTGTCTGTTTGATTGTTCCACCTCACGGTAACTCTGCAAACAGGCAGCTTATATATTGTGGAAGTGCTGTAACTCCCTGAACTTCAGATGGCGTTTCAAATCACTCATTAAGTGCTTATGCCAAGAAAGTTTTCAGGCTTTTGCAATTTGGGGCCCGTTGAGCGTTGTCATTAGAGTCCTCATGTTGAGCCGGCTGACTTTAAAGGGAAATTTCGGTTTATTTCAACCTGTCTCCTATCGTCCTAAATTTGTTTCAAGTGACTAGTGACATAAAAATAATAGTTAGCATGTTAGCCGTTAGCCTAGATACAGCCAGGGCGCATAGTAGCGTCAGACCTGTTAAAACGTAAGTGAACAGGCAACCTTCAAGTGCAAAGTTAGTCCACTAAACAAGCTTTTTTTCCACAAAGACCGCCTCATATCGTTAGGATAAATGTCAGAGAACATATAGAAAACGACATGTAAACGTGTTGTCTTACCTTACCGGTGTGCTGCCATGTTTGTTTACCATCTAGCTCTGCTTTCCAAAGCGCAGCCGAAATATCGCGAGCACAAGCAGCGATCTCATAGCGTGCCTGAAATCTCGCGAGCTCTAGATAAAGCCCAGCTGGATACTACTCCAGGTGGAGGTGTCTCGTCCTCGGTCACATCCAGACCTTGAAAATAAGGCTGCAACAGGTCCCATTCCTTGCAACAGAGGCATTCCTCTTCTGTGGGCACTGGGGCACAGCATTCACAGGTACACCACCAATCTCCAGAGCTACGCAGCCTTGCAGCAGCCATTCCTCCCCTCTCGTCCTCTACCTGTTGCACCTCTCTCTCTCTCCTCCTCCGTTCTTCAATTTCACAAAGCTCTTCGTCAGTGTATTCTGGCTCAAATAAATAAGGGCGGCCATCAAACTCTGCAAAATCAAATTCCTCCTCCACAAAGTCGAAGTCTGGCAAAAAGTTAGTGGACTAACTTTGCACTTGAAGGTTGCCCGTTCACTTACGTTTTAACAGGTCTGACGCTACTATGCGCCCCGGCTGTATCTAGGCTAACAGCTAACATGCTAACTATTATTTTTATGTCACTAGTCACTTGAAACAAATTTAGGACGATAGGAAACAGGTTGAAATAAACCAAAATTTCCCTTTAAACTGACTCCTCACACACATCAAATAATTGACTGATACTTTCATTTTTTTTTTTTTTTTTTTTTCAACATAACTGTTTATCCTGGTACAGGGTCACAGGGAGCTAGAGCGTATCTCTGCTGTCACTGGGTGAGAGGCACACCCTGGACAGTTCACCAGACTATCACAGGGCTGACACACAGAGACAGACAACCATTCACACTCACATTCACACCTATTTAGAGTCACTAATTAATCTAATCTGCATGTCACTAGACTGTGGGAGGAAGCCAGAGAGGGAAGGGACAACATGCGAACATCACACAGAAGCACAGAACCCTCCTGCTGTGAGGTGACAGTGTGAACCACTGCAACACTGTGCCATCAGATTTACTGGTACAGCTCGTCAAAATGTTTATGACATCAGAACAAAAATCTTAAGTGTTTTTTTTTTTTTCTTTTGTAATGTGGGGGAGTCCTATTTACTTGCCTTTTTTACATTCAAGATTATTTTTTGGACTTTTTAGCCTTTATTTTAAAAGACAGGGTTAGCGTGAAAGGGGAAGAGAGAGTGGATGACATGCAGCACAGGGCCGTAGTGAGAATCGAATTTGCAGCCACTGCGGCAAGGATGTCTCCTATATAGATGCTCTACCAGGTGAGCTACTTGCAATTCAAACTGGGACCACTACAGCAAAATTACTGTACAGTGCATTTGATTGGAAGGATTGTTTGATTTATTTATTTCCCGTATATATTTATGTTTGTCTTATGCTATCTGTACTTCTGATGGGAGGACAGGTGGATAGGTACTGGGGGGTGTCCAAGGTTATCAAAGATATTTACAATAATATTAAAGGTACAGGTACAGTGATTTTTAGAAAAGTAACTGTCACTACATCCACACTGAAATACTTGAGACAGAAAATCAGTGAAAAACAAACATGTTCCTCCTCGTATTGCTTCTATTCGCATTTGCTAGAATCTACTGAGGCTCACAGAAAGCATCCAGTCAGAGTCTCAACACAGCTGTTGATCATGTCACTCAAAGCTCATGAACTGTGGTCAAAGTAAACAGCACTGAATTGAGATTATCACACTGCATTGCCTATTTTTCACCTCAGATGTTTTCAGAAACATATTTTATTGACTGTTTAGCTTTAAAATGGAAAAGTATATGTCCCAGCTGCCATGATGGAAACACTCGAGCAAAGTACCAAGCACCGCCCACCAGCCTGACCAACTTTCTCATGTTACAGCTAAACAGTACACTAAAATATGCTTCTGAAAACATTTGAAAAAAAAAAAAAAAACAGAAAATGCATTGACAGACCTTTGATTCATATTTGATCAGCGTGGCCTGGTTGATTGCAGTTCATGTAGTGATTGACAGGACTGACGGCTGCATTAGAGACTCCTCAGCTCTGATTGTTGTTTTTACACTTATGTGTGGTAATGCCATTAAAAGAAATACGAGGAGGCAGGGGGATATAATTTTTTTTCACAGATCATCTGTGTCATGGTCTACTGTGTGGATATAGTGACAGTTTCAGCAAATATGACAAGAAAATATTTTCATAAAAGTTACCAAATACAGCTTTAAGCAACAAATCCTCACACTCTGGGTTGGAAGTTATAAATGTTTGGAATTTTTGCTTGATAAATGACATAAATGATTAAGGGGTATCAAAATTATTTTGTAATAATTTAATTATAACTAATAACGGACCAATGGACCAACTAATAACGAAATTATTTCACCATTTTACACAAATGTATGTCAGACTAAAGCCCCTTTTCCACTGCACAAAAAACCCACTAGCACCCGCTTACATCTGGCTTTTCTATGTGGGTAAAGGTTACAGTCAACATTCAGACATGGGTCAAATACCTCTGCAGTAATCGCACGTATTTAATCGGCATTGATGAAAAGACCACACACGAGTGAATGCGCTAATTTTAACTTTTTGGAATAGGTTTGTATTTTCCTTTTTTAAGTTCTGAATGATTATTTTTAATATTAAAAGCCACCTACAGCATATCTGATGGAATGAAAAACGTCTCCCTACTGTGAGCACAGTTTGTGATCTACTGTGATGATATTTATCAGAAACGAATTTGGGTCACTGGAGCTTTAACATACACAAACACACACTCAGGGACAACTGGCTGGTGATTACTCCTCCATTAAAAGCACTTTCCAGATGTTCCAAAACTGGAGGTCGCCTGCATTTCCTGCGTCTGTAACAGCATGTGTCGTTATGAGACAACGCGGGGCGGCTAAATCAACCAGCAAGACCTGTCCAAGTCTATTTGGCATCAGCTCCGAGACAGCCGCCGCAATTAAGAGGCCGCTGTCTCTGTTCACACTCCGCCACGAAACTTTCACGGCAATTTGTCCTCGACTTTCCAAATAATTAAAGGTAACATCACTTTTGACAGGTAGTACATTGTGTGAGCGTCTGTGTGTGCCACCGCTATCTAACAGCTGAAAGCAGGCCTCTCCCTGCTGGCCTTTTACTGAGCCTGACGATTGCTTTGCATTTCAGGGTTGCCCCACATCACCGAATTCAAAAAACAGACACAGCACTGAGCAGAAAGAAGGGTATTTTATTTGGTACCTTTGTAACCTTGACCCTGATAAAGTGGCTCATCTGGTGTGTGCTGAGAAGGAGCGGTAAAGTAGTGACAAAGTCCAGAAATTAAGAAGCGTAGGTCTGCATTACAATCAGAGGTCCTTTAATAAGGAAGTGTTCTGAAGTTTAAAAGCTGCAGTCACCAAGCTGATATTAAACAAAACAATTAAATGACTGCCTGGTGTCTGATGGCTCTTTTCAAACTTTACTTTGCATAGATAAAGAGAGCAAATGGCCTTATGCTTACCTCAATATAGAACCTATCCTGTCTGACAGGATGGTGTGTGAAACCATAAAAGTAATAGGACTACAGGGGGTGTGCGTCTCCCTAGTGATGTTTTCTCACTGTCAGGAGCAAGAAGAGCTTGTTCTCACAATCTCATACAATCATTACGATATTAAACTGTCAGAAAAAGCTTTCAAGGGACCTTAATTAGGCTATCAAAGATGACTACAAAGCATTATCACTTGCCCTGTTGCAATTCTTGTGTGGGTGCAGAGGGACTGTTTGTATTACTACTACATGAAAAGCAAGTCGGCAACCTCCTGTTTTCACAAAGCTGCGGTTAAATACTCAAAAATTCTGATTCATCAGACACTGATATCAGTGACTCTCCTTCAAAGCATTTATCACAGTACATTTTAAGCTCAGGTGTAATACATTTCACTGACCATGTTCTCCACACGAAGTTCGTAAGGCATGGGGTTGTAGACCATGAGTTGAACCTCACAGACATCTCCTTGAACCCACTGGAAGTCTGGGAAAAGAAAAAAAAAATAAAAAGACATGGATACATTAAAATAAGATGTCAGTGGTATTAAAACCCATTTGTAACTAATGAGCTGAGGAAAACACACCATTAGGCTACAGAAATATGCCTGCACCACTAAATTTGACTAATTAACAAGTTATGTCTCGTTTGTTTCATACATACACAAACCGAAATGGGAAGTTGACAGTTTGTAGTTTTACAGGTTACTGATGCGCAGAACTAAGACATAACAGTGGTATCAATTTCCTGGCGAGAAAGCGATTCCCTGAATGTCCAACTAGAGACTCAAAAGACTGGAAACAGGGGTGAAAAGCCGGCCTTGTGCTGTCCAAAAGAAACAATATCTGTCCACAAGAACCTCTAAAGCTTTGTTTAATCCATAAAGAACAAAGTGTAGAGGGTTATGTTTTGGACTGTTTCTTTTTCTGATTATAATTTTTGGAGCATTTTGTTGAATGCCAGATCCCTAAACCATAGAGGACGTCCCATATCAAACTATTCCTTGGCCCAGAGCAGTAACTTCCTGGAGCCTTGCTGTCACTGTGAGCTTGTCGGACTACCGGCTGAGATTCCAGGGTGTTACCACTCCCTGCCAAGACACAGTCTGATACATAACTTCACATAGAAACAAGACCTGTCCTTTCAACACTTAAATTCATGTACAGTGCCAAAACACTGCACAGTGGTTTACAATGAAGAGGACTTTACCACATCACAATACAGTCCGGTAAAAGCTGAGCCAGGTCCAACTTTTTTGCCTGCCCCTGTGTACTGGCGACCCCACTGCACCAACAAAGTAGCCTTATTCGAATGGTAACTTTTTTAACACAGGGAAAATGCTATCGTTGCAAAATAAGTGCATATCCCTGCAGCCAGGTACCACATCACGTCAGCAGCCTTCTCAGAAGAGTGGAGGTCATTACTGCAGCATAGTAATGCCCATGGATTTGGAATAAGATGTAATGGGTGAAAACTGTAGGGTGCACACATACTTTGGCCCATGGAGTGTATATACATTGATTATACTGTGCAAGAAATTCACATTAATTCGAACACCTGGAGCCGTTGAGGGTATAATAGGGCATTTTCAATGGGTCATTGTTGGTTCAGAGAATGACATTTATCCCTGCTGTAATGAGCTAACAGCAGGGATAATGGGATCAAATTATGTTAGGACCTAATTAAATGGACCCCTGAGAAATGTGAACTGTAAAAGGTAAGTTAGCGTTGCATTATGGGCGCTGAATTCAAGTAGATTCTATAAAGTCCAAACATTCTTAGAAAAAAAGTTGGATTTTAGAAACAGCTTAGTCTTACTTTTAGAAAAAATAAAATATGAGAAGAGATTACAGCTCTGCACCGCAGTTTCCATCATTCCTGAATGAGATGTTAAAAGGGTCTGTTAGACTGAGAAGCTACTTCAGTCCCACTGTACCCATACCCATCTCCATTTAAAACCTAACATATTCTATAGTCCATTCTGAGAGTCCATTTCTGTAAATAGACTTGCAAAAGAGGGCCTAAAAAATCCTGGCTCAGTCCCCGGCAGGAAAGGGGATTTATGGAAAGCAAACTCCAGCCATGCACCTTGGGAAATTAAGTCAGTCAAAAGAAAGATATCTATGATATGAATGTCTAGAAAGCCCCACACAACCTCAGGTCTGGCTCACAGGCATGCTCTCATAGCTGGCCAATTAAGTGTGAAATACACCTCAGAAAATAGAAAAACAGAGTGGATTGCTGCTTTCTTTTTTGTGTTGCTTCAGTCCTAACTCCTCAAGTGGCCATTGAGATTCTGCACAGATCTCCAAAGGCTTTAGCTCCTCAATGTACAAAGCAATAATGAATGCTTTGAGCCAATGTATGGCTACATGGTTGGTTAAACACTGCCTGTGTTTGATTCCTTAAAGGGCAAATTATTTTGTCAAACTGTCTCCCATGTGCCAGGAAAATCATCTTTTATTGACCAGAGACAGAACTCAAGATGTTACTGCAACTTACAGAGAAATATTCTGTTGAACTATCAGCAATGTTAATCTTTTATACTGAATAATATATACACACTACGCCTGGGCGCTGGAGCAAAAGTCATGCATGTGAAATGAAGCAACCCCAGAGCAAGAGAGAATGAAGGGAATATGAACATAAAGTCAAGCTTTCAAGCTCGTTTGAAATCACAAGTCATTAGCGCCTCAGACGGAGACACGTTTCTGGAGGACATTTAGTTGATACTGTAAACAGAGGGATTTAAAAAATATACACCAAAAACTGAAATGCTGTATCTATTTAAAATAGCAGTGAGAGACTGATGGTGAGAGCTCATTGTTGACTTGAGAGAAGTAGTTTGATCAAATAATCTTGACTGTCTGAACAAATTAAATTAGGCACTCTACCCTGACCTGTTGACATTGTTCTTGTTAATGGCATCGTTCTCAAAAACTGTCATTTTAACAGTTCTATTTCATTTGTTATTGTTTTTAAATGTGTTTCAAAAGTGCAGTGTTAGTTTGATGTCTATCCTCAGGGAATTTCTGTTGCCTTACGACAGTCAATAAAGCTTATCTTATCTGATGTCAATACAAAGTCACATTGACTATGAAGCAAACTCCATTTGCTGATCTAGACCACCATATGTGGCTGATAGTCACGCAAAAGTAGCTCTCGAATCACCATTATTTTGTCAAATATACTAAGAGAGTGCAGCCAATGCAAGCACCATTTAAGCAGGAGAACAGTGGGCACTGCCAATACATGCAGCAAACAGGTGGGTAAGACTGAGCAGGGATGGGGTGTACCAGAGGTTTTGGATGCTGACCAAGTATTCATAAAGTCCGTGGATCGAGTCTGACTGGGGACCTTTCTGGCATTTCAATCCTTCTCCTTCGCCTTGCTACTGGCATCAACTTGGCCTCCGATTTCCCCAATCTGAGTAAGCATTGGTGGGACCTGCCAGTATGCCACCCCACAACCCACATGAAGGTTCCACCATCAGCTCCCTGTATGGATACCTCGACAGGTCAAAGCCAAATCTGATCTTAAGGGGCTCAACCTTTGATCAGGGGTACCTCTGGGATACTGGCACGTCCCACTAATGTTTTTTAAAAGTGGGATCTGGGGCATTTTGAGGCCAGGTCAATGCCTTTCCTGCCATTCCTGAACAATTTTTGCAGTGTGGCATGGTGCACTGTCCTGCTGGGGCGGCCACTGCCATCGTGGGGTACTATTGCCACGAGGAAGGCACTTGGTCTGCAGTGGTGTTTGGGTGGATGGAGAGCATCAAGTGTCATCTACATGAATTCCAGGACCCAAGGTTGTCCAGCATAACATTGCATTGAAACAAGATGATCAGTGTTGTTTCCTTCACCCACCAGTCGTACAAATGTTTTGGCTGATCAGTGTACATTACAAAGTCATCTACTAAATGTGGACCTTGTCCGATTAAGTTGTTTTTAGATGCAGCAAAAGTTGATCCAGATGAAGTTTTTTGTGGCACAACCTTGCATTTTTTAGTGGCGCTCTCTGTGGTCTCATTTCAAAGAATGAGTATGCTATGATTTTTAACGCAGAGCTATTGTTGGTTTGAATGCAGTCTAGGGACTGTGTTGCAGCATCCTCAAACGCCAGGTGTTTAATCCCTGACCCTCATGCTAACCATGGATGTACTATAAAAGCTAAATACCAAGACTCCAACATGCCGCCCATTAATTTAAATTAATATTTCTTGCTAAGAGGAGGCCTCCAAGTTCTGCTTGGCCTTTGGGAAAGTTCTTGAAATTAAAAATTATGGTTTAAAAACTCAAAATACAGACAGTAATAACTGATCTGATTTGCAGTCTGTGGACAGTTTTATAGACATCTCTTTCAAAGTGGTGGTTTGTGAGGAAAATCCTTTTTCAGAGTGGTTTCCGCAAGAAGACATTGATGAATCTTTCTTCCTTCAGTCTGGTTTTCAGCAAGTGTAACACTCTTTGCTGGACTGAGGTTACTGACATGGCCTGTTAAGATTATTCCACTGTTCGACCCTAAAAGCTCTGTATGTCTCAGATCACTGCCCTGTTTTATTATTCTGATGTTGGGGGACAATGTTTAAAAAGGGCAAACTGCTCACTTACTATGGATGCGAATGCCCCCTTGCACCCTTAAAGCTGGAAGTCAGCATTTTACCCCCGTAGTTACTGTTTTATTTCAAATCCAATGTGACATAATATAAAATGTGTCACTGTCCAAACACTTACTAACCGCACTGCGTCCCTGCCTCCCCAACGAGGACAAGATGAAGTAAAGTTCACCTCCCTGTATGCTCATATACCACTGTAATAAATAGCCTATCACCCACATCAAAGGGAATGGATAGCTGTAGACTACACAGTTCTTAAAACTGAGTCTCAGAGCAATTACAGGGAAAACAATCTTCCATTAGAGGACCCCTTCTTTTATGGCTGAACATCAACCTGATTCATGGCATGTGATTTAAAGAGCATGAAAACACGCACACATATATTCTCAGCGTTCACACACCTTAATTGCCAGAGCCTAGGAAGGAAAACTAGACTTCGGTTGCCCATCAGTAAAATGAGTAAGTGGGAAGTGATGGTTTACTCTAAGCTGTAAAAGTTTACAGCTGTGGCTCATACCGGCGCATAATGAAGTCCTCAGAAATATCCCTATAGTGCACATAACGCTGATGACAAAGCAAGCACACACTAGACCCAAGTCTAAAAATGTCTTTTTCAGGTTGGAGAATCCAAGCTGTGCTATGACATTAAAAAGGGTAAAAGAGGTTGTGGCTGGTGTCATACAGCGTGACAGAAATAATACTGAGCTCTGCAGGGGAGGACATGCCGACATGTGGCCATTGTGTGATGAATGCATGTTCACAGTTAACCCATCTTTCAAACGCTTGATTTCTACAGTCCCTGCGTGCTGGGAGATGCCTTGAAGGAGTTAAGGCAGAATCTTAACTTCATTAGCTGGCAGCTTGCTCTCCAGAGGCAGATGGACTAAGAGAGAAAAGCATGTTTGAATGAATCTCCAGAGTCTCACAACACCACAGTGCGTCAGAGGAATATGTGACTTTCAACATCAAAATACGGATTAAAGACAAGGGCGGCTCCAGGGTATGAATACTGGCCATTTATGAAAAATCACTTGTAGTCAGCTCACTATCATCCACCTCTAATATGAATGATTTGTACATTTTGATTGATTACAGATGTAAGGCAGTTAAAAAGAACAGAATTTCTGAAGAAATATTCAAGCTTTTCATTCAAGTTTTACGCTTCCTGTCTGTATGTGACGATTGTTGAAAATTCTCCTACAACAGGCTGTATTCAAAGAATGGCAAAATCTCAAGTAACAACCCAGGGTGTGACCGGTCAGGCACACAGTTCATTCAACATAATGAACATTTCCACAGCACTGATACTATCATACAACAACATATTTGTGGCAACACTATAATAATCATTATTAAATAAATGGTAAACTAGTCCATACCCATTGGTAGCTTTGTCACCTTCTACCTATGCCAATCCTCAATGCCTATGTGCAGTTTCACATAGATTGACCACGTCAGTGAGTAGAAAAACGTGGGACAGACAGAATGACTGACTGACAGAATGACACACTGACAGTTTCCGTGATTATGTACAGCATACCATACCATGACTTAGTCATACCAAAAATTAGAAAAAAAACCTCAACATTGGTCCACAGGGGGAGCCACAGCATTTTTCTGTTGTTATAGCGCCACCCAGTTGCCAATTAGAGTTAAATTTCTCCAGTCACCTTGAGGCATCCTGTTCTACATATCTACCAAGTTTAGTAAAAATCCATATGGCGGTTAGGCCTAGATAAGAAATGAGCTCTCTAGCGCCCCCATTTTGTTTGATGGGCTCAATAATGGAGGGGTCCCCTCAGATTATGTGTGGTCATATGCCTACAAAGTTGCGTGGTGATGGGTGAAACCCTTGAGATGTTCTACACCTTTATGTGATGAGCCACGCCCTCCGCAATATTCATTGCCTTATAGAAGCTCAGTTTTAGGAAGTTTTCCAACTTTTGCCAAGAAGGAACTTTAGATATTGGTCCCTAGATTATGTTCACCCAGTTTCATGCAGATCGCTCAAACGTCCTAGGAAGAGATCCATTTGAAGTGTTTTTCAAAAAATTCAAAATGGTGGAAAATCTATATAAGCGGAAGTTATGGGTTCTTGAGGCAAATGTGTTCCTCATGAGGAGAGGCATCTCTGTGCAAAGTTTCATGTCTCTACCACATACGGGGCATGAGATATGCCCATTCAAAGCTTGACATTTCAAACAGTTGCTATAGCGCCCCCCTTTGGCCAATTGATGTAATATTGCTTCATTCTTATCCTCCTATGACCCTCTACCACTGTGCCAAATTTCACATGGATTGACCAAGTCAGTGAGGAGAAAAACCTGGAACAGGCGCACACACCCAGAGTTTTCGTCATTATATAGTAGGATTGATAGTTCATTAAACTTTGGTAACACTGTAGTTACTTTACTGTTAATAAACAATGAAATGACAATAAATCCTATCTACTGATTGTTTATTGTTGCACACATCATAACACTTTATGTACTATATTAAGTATTTGTTAATGATTAATAATTGGTTGGTAAACTGTTGATCAAAATTATTTGGACAGCCATTATAAAGTTGCAACTGATGATCATAACACCTTGTTAAATGGTTAATGAATACTGTGTAGTGTATCTTTAAACCACAGACTGTAAAAATAATGAACATAGCTAACGTGACATCACACACTGATTTGTGGACTCCCAAGTTTAAAGCCAACATTTCGGTCGTCACCATCATCACTGGTGCTTCATTTTTCAGCCTCTGAGGTTGCCACTTCCTTTAGACACTGCAATTTTGTAATGGCCACCAAAAAATGTTTGTAGATGCACTGCACAGTGTCATTAACCGTTTAAGAAGGTAAGGCAAGGCAAGGCAAGGCAAGTTTATTTGTAGAGCACAATTCGTACACAAAGTAATTCAAAGTGCTTTACAGAACAAGAAAATGCATTAAAATCACAATACAAAATAAAAACATAAATAATCATTATAAAATGAACTTTAAAAGAGAAGAGTGCAGATAAGATCCTTTCAGTCATATGCACAGTGAAATAGAGCTGTTTTGAGCCTAGATTTGAACATTGTCAGAGTAGAGGCCTGTCTCACATCTTCAGAAAGACTGTTCCAGATTTTAGCTGCATAAAGCTGGAACCCTGATTCCCCATGTTTAGTCCTGGCTCTGGGCACCAGCAGGAGGCCGGTCCCTGAGGTCCTCAGAGTCCGAGATGGTTCATATGGCACTAACATGTCAGAGATGTACTTTGGTGCTAGGCCGTGGAGAGACTTGTACACAAGCAGAGCTGCTTTAAAGTCTATTCTCTGAGCCACAGGAAGCCAGTGTAGAGACCTGAGCACAGGACTAATGTGCTCGTACTTCCTGGTTCTGGTCAGGACCCGAGCAGCAGCATTCTGGATGTACTGCAGCTGTCTTACGGCCCGTTTGGAGAGGCCAGTGAGCAGGCCGTTACAGTAGTCTAACCTACTAGAGACAAATGCATGGATAAGTCTCTCCAAGTCAGGCTTAGACACTATACCTTTGATTTTGGCAATGTTTTTTAGATGGTAAAAAGCTGCTGATGTTATTGATTTGATGTGGCTGTTAAAGTTCAAGTCTGAGTTCATTATTACCCCAAGATTTCTAACCTGATTTGTAGGTTTTAGAGAGAGAGACTGGAGGTGACTGCTGGGTATTGTAATCACCAATTGTAACTTTACATTAGTCATCCAGAAAAAGTGTATAGACCATTTACAACACAATCACTATATGTATGTATGAAAAATCTGTATAAGATGCTTCCTGTTGAAATTACGGCCACATTACTGCTTTCCAATTGGCTGCTGTGCTGTTTGTCATCAATAGCAAGACCTAATTAAACCTTGAATGACAAATTCCTAACCATTGCATGTATTTAACGCTCATTAATTAAATATAATTTCTAATCACACCACTTTTTTTTGCTCCCTCGGAAACTAATGATAATGATATTCCCACTGTCCAGTTTAATCAATTCTGTTATGTGGAATTCAATGACGTGCCTTTTATTTCATGATGTAACACAGAATCATAATCAACATCAATATTCAGGGAGGGTAAGTTACCTGGATAATTGACAGGGGGGCCTTAGCCCAAAACAGGTTGAGTACCACTACTACAGTACTAACACAAGCAAAGAAGATGAGACTATTTATACCCACACAAGCTTTTTTCTATTGTAGAGGTCTCAGTTGTGAAACAGAAAATGTTCCCATATAGTCAGAACATTTCCCTGGCTGCTCTCAGTGTTATCTAGAACATCTTTTACTAGTCATTAGTGGGGTTTCCATCCAAATTTATTGAAATTTTTGAGCGAATTTTGTGAAAATGCGCAAAAGAAAATGCGAATTTATGCCCGTTTCCATTCGTTACTGTTTTGCGATTATTGGGAGTCAACAGGAAGAGCAGTAGGTGGCACTTCTTGTGAAAAATGAACGAAATAAAAACACCCCTGTAGAAGAAGAGTGCGCCATGAGATGACGTCATAAGAGAGCGTCTTATGCCCACTGTAAACAACAACACACTCAACTGACACTCAACAACTGACCATGGACAGATTCCTGATAAACCTGTCGGCTCTTGGGAGAACTCTGGTTATTATTTTGTCAGCGTTCACAGCGTACCTGACCATCTTGAAGAAGACACGACAAAGAAGAAGTTTAATGTTAAGAGTACTGTCGGAAATAGCTGGAAGGAGACCGCCGCGTCGTTCTCCGTGTGTATGGGAACATAGGCGTGTGAAGGACTTTTGGGAAGTAGTTGTCCAGCAGCATTTCACTCACAAACTCTGGCTGAAACATTTTCGTATGTCAAGGGCCACATTTGAGGATCTATGTGCCGGTACGTCATCGTTTATTCGCAAAACCTGTTTCCATAGAAAAAGTCGCATTTTATTTTTATCAATACGCTGACAAATCCACCCCCTCCAAGCGGAAAAACTTTTTTGCAAATTTTGGGCCTTTTTTCGAATTTCTGGCGTTTCCATCCAAGTTTTTTGTTTTTTTTTTCGCAATTTTTGAAAATGCGAATAAAAATAGGTGGATGGAAACCCCACCATTGTCTATGGAGCAGCTCCAGACTTTAAACCCTATGACATCACAAGTTTGAGTGTTGGTACTCTAGTTTTTGGATTTGGAGTTGTTCATGTTTGCCAATATTTTTGGACTCTCTTAAACCTTTGGAACATGTATGAATTTTAAAAATGGGCGTGGTTCCCCTTTAATAGCAGATGTCAGGTAGTTATATAATGTCGACAGCCATTACTTTATTTGTTTTACGAGCCAGATTGCGCACTGATTTCACAACTACACTCTGAAGCAGCATTTTACATCTTTTGAGTACTTTTATCAAAGAGCTGCGGATGGACCTCAAAGGACTTCAAAGATGCTGCGAGATGAAGGGGCCCTGCATGATGTCCCTCACTCAGCACTGGACACGTGGCTGTTGGTGTCAACAAACTGAAGACCAACACAGACTCAAACACACACCAGCCAATTCACAGCCACTCATAGACGCCACAATGCTAATTTGTACTTTGATTAATGACTTTGCATCTGGGATTGTATGAAATGAAATGAATTCATTACAGACACAACACACACACACACACACACACACAAGCTGCAGTTTTTCATACACCAGACTTCCAGTCAGGACAGCAGTGATTCACTGCAGCACAGCCTTGAACCTGTTGCTGCTGTTTACATGCTAAGTGATGATGAATCAACTGTATGTTCCTCAGGCGATTAGGGCCTTTATGAGCAGGAGTCATCAATTTAAAATAGCACCAGTTAAAATGATGAAGGCTTTCTTTATAAGGATGCCATGACAAGAGGAAACAATGGAATTAAAATCGATAAATAACATCACAGTGAAGCAAAGTACACTTTAATTAAAAAATTATCTGATTTATGTTTGCATGGGTTTCATTCCCCAACATGTATAATAATTAACGGAAAGAAAGAAATGAGAGAAAGTATTTCTTACATCCAACAGGTTCACTGACTAATTGGGGAAGACATTCAAATGACTAGTTTGTTCTGATATTGTTATGGACCATTTCCAGGACTGAAAATTACACGTTTTCCTCAGTGCTGCCTTAAAAATACAATTCGATTCCCCAAACACTTACTCACTGGTAAATGCATTTGATCTTTGTACAGGCAAACAGAATAAAATCTAATTTCAAATTTTATAAACTGCTGATATACAGTGATTTAAATACAATTAAAGAGGGATGACAGCATCTGGCTAATATCATCCAACTATAAATAACGTAGAATTGTAAACTTCTCGTTTGACGAAGCAGTAGAGAAAAGCCAGTGTCATATCACCTCACATAAGGACTCTGTTATGTTTCTGCCATGACTGGATGTTGTCAAGATCAATGACATGGGAGCTAGAATATTTCCAAGAACGCAAAACCTCCAATACTCTAAAAAAAAACAAAGACTTAAATCCTCTACATCTGACCTAAGTTTGACTGTAAATGCTGCAGTACAAGCCTGGGACAACACCACCAGATACCAAGCATCGCCTGCTGTCTACAAGCTGTAGACTTCAGCGATATTGATAAAAAGTAGAAGCACTTTAAAGAGCACGCCACTGACTTAGCGCTGCACTCAGACTCACGATACAGCTTTTGAAAAGTAGTTTTTTTTGTGTGTGTAAAATCGATGACATTCTCCTTTGATTCACTCACTGGTGAAGAAGCTCAGGAGAAAGCAAAATGTTGCCAAAAGCTTCTCAAAGCAGTCAGTTAAAAGTGCTGCTGATTTTCTCCTATATGTAATACTGAAGTCTTTCAGGCTACACAATGAACCATCGACTATATTCGAGTCATACCATCGTCCATCAGTGAATGTTGGTTTTCTTTCTACCTTCTGTTTAGACATGTCCAGGATGTATGCAATATCTTGAAACTGACAAACACTTTCCAACGGACTGTACATTTGCTCAGTGATGATGATGATGATGATGATGATGGAGTGTGTGTTACAGCATAAATTAAAAGACTGTTATTTTCTTTTTTAGTCTTTCACTATAATTTAAAAGAAGCTACTGGTACGTACATGTATGACAGTTGCACAAATAAAGATGATTTACAACATACCGTAAATTACACAAGCAGCAGGAACGATCCTCGGAGATTCATTCATTCATGTAGTTTAATTTGTGCGACGGCGTTGTGTGTAGATATGGTCATTCATTTCATCCACGTAATGTAGTAATGTGCCATCAATCTTGTTGATTATAAGATGTTGTTTGTTTGTTTACTGACTTGTCGGCTCGATAGCAGAAGCTATATTTCATCATTATGTGTGAATGAAATGATTTAAAGTCATGATTTGGGTTTAGTAATAGAAGTATTATGTGACTGGGTAAGTAATTTAATTCACTGATGGGCTTCATGATTATTAGTTGTAAATACTGATTTTGTTTGGAATTAAAAGCTAGAATAAAAATAATTCAACAATTATTACAAATATTATTGGAATAATTATCATTTAAAACAAAGCATTTATATTTTTTTTTTTTTTTTAAAAATACAATAAATACTTGGCACAGTATAAGATTGATTATATTAACAAACATATTTGACATGAAAATATAATGTTTTAATTCAATCATTAATAACTCAGTTAAAATTAAGTGATATGTGTTATTTAAGACATGGAATTATTGATTGAATTAACTGACAGGATTTATGTTTCTCTCTTTGAGATGTCCAGTGTCCTCTGTTGTGGTCTATGCTGGGTCGGTTTCAGACGGACATTGAGGATGAAACCCAAAAGAAACTCACCAGTATGGTCTTTGCATACGCCTTTATTCAACAAACCAAAATGGTGGTGTGTGTGTGTGTGTGTGAGAATGTACAGAAGGCTGAGACGTGCACGGACACAACAGAAATGATGATGGACTCACCGATCTTCTTGCAGCGTTCCTCTCCTCTGTTGTGCATGATGATTGGTGAGTAGATGAAAGGGCTGGCGGTGGACATATTCTGTCCCAGCAGGCCTTTCACTTTGTGAGGACGCAGACTGACGGGCAAATTGAGGAGCTTCACTGACCTAGTTTGGACATCACAGGAAAAGACATGAGTAAGTGTGTATTAACGGCACATTTCACACCAAAACTGATCATCTCACCCTCATGTCAAGAGAAAAACTGGTGACGTTTTATCGTGTCCTTTGTATTGTGAGTTAGTTGGTGCATCTTTAGAGTAACAACAGCTTAGGCTTTGTAATCCAGATATTTGTGATGCATATTTGTGCACACTGCGAGAGATTTATAACACCACTCTTTGTTTAAGGTACAAGGTCGGCAAACCAATAAAAACAAAAGCACAGACACTTGAACAAAGTGTCTGCTCCTCAGTTTCAGGGACCTATTAACTCATTCACAGACACAGTGCCAATGTAATCCGGTAGATAAAGACTCCTGCACAGAACCTGCAGTCCTGGAGAAAAGTTACTGTTGCTCATTAACATGTCAAAGTCTTTATGGTTAGGCAGGCAATAATAACTTCTGTGATCAAAGGGGCGCAGGCGCGATGAGAACTTGAGAGAAAGTTATAATTCTTTTAACTACTTCATTGGCAGTGCATGGTTCTTCTTGGTCTGTTTCCAGCTGTCCACAGTAGCCTACTAACTGCAGAGTGTGCTAAAGAAACCGTATTTACCTAATTATTTTCACACTCAAAAATCTCTGAGCACTCAAGAGAGCTCAGGTTGAACAAACCTCCAGCCTGAGTTTCAAAGTAGCAGAGAAATTTCATCAAGAATCGGTTTTTAATGCAGTACAATTCTAGAGCCTGTAAATTAATCTATCTTGATTTGAGGCAGACTCTGCTGTCAGATAATTTATTAGCAGGTCAGCAAAGACAATTTTCAGTGTTAAGTTACTCTGATAGTTTTGAATCAGCCTTCAGTATTTGGATCAAATTGCTCATAAAAAATAAGATGTTTAACATTTAGTAGCTGCAGCTGTTGCATTAATGTGTCTGCATTGGATTGGACTTGGATTCAGCAAAAATCCGTATCAAAAGGACTGGCCTCAGGATCAGGGCCAGACAACTTGACTGAGACGTCCCTATTCAAAACACATCAATAAGCCACACTGGGTGACACATGCTGTAAAAACTCAATCAAGCACCAAATCCACAGCTAAAAATAGTCCCCAATAAACATGCTATTAACTCCTGTTGGAAGAAAGTTTTTACAAACTTAAAGGGAAATTTTGGTTTATTTCAACCTGTCTCCTATCGTCCTAAATTTGTTTCAAGTGACTAGGGACATAAAAATAATAGTTAGCATGTTAGCCGTTAGCCTAGATACAGCCGTAGCGTCAGACCTGTTAAAACGTAAGTGAACGGGCAACCTTCAAGTGCAAAGTTAGTCCACTAAACAAGCTTTTTTTCCACAAAGACCGCCTCATATCGTTAGGATAAATGTCAGAGAACATATAGAAAACGACACGTAAACGTGTTGTCTTACCTTACCAGTGTGCTGCCATGTTTGTTTACCATTTAGCTCTGCTTTCCAAAGCGCGGCCGAAATATCGCGAGAACAAGCAGCGATCTCATATTGTGCCTGAACAAGCAGCAACAGCTGGAAGGCAGAACCGGACAGTAGCCTGAAAAGTTCATTCATTTATTTTATGAAAGATTTATAGAATAATGGCTGACTTTTTGCCAGACTTCGACTTTGTGGAGGAGGAATTCGATTTTGCAGAGTTTGATGGCCGCCCTTATTTATTTGAGCCAGAATACACTGACGAAGAGCTTCGTGAAACTGAAGAACGGAGGAGGAGAGAAAGAGAGGCACAACAGGTAGAGGACGAGAGAGGAGGAATGGCTGTTGCAAGGCTGTGTAGCTCTGGAGATTGGTGGTGTACCTGTGAATGCTGTGCCCCAGTGCCCACAGAAGAGGAATGCCTCTGTTGCAAGGAATGGGACCAGTTGCAGCTTTATTTTCAAGGTCTGGATGTGACCGCGGATGAGACACCTCCACCTGGAGTAGTATCCAGCTGGGCTTTATCTAGAGCTCGCAAGATTTCAGGCACGCTATGAGATCACTGCTTGTTCTTGAGATTTTCAGCCGCGCTTTGGAAAGCAGAGCTAAATGGTAAACAAACATGGCAGCACACCGGTAAGGTAAGACAACACGTTTACATGTCGTTTTCTATATGTTCTCTGACATTTATCCTAACAATATGAGGCGGTATGTGTGGAAAAAAGCTTGTTTAGTGGACTAACTTTGCACTTGAAGGTTGCCTGTTCACTTACGTTTTAACAGGTCTGACGCCCCGGCTGTATCTAGGCTAACGGCTAACATGCTAACTATTATTTTTATGTCACTAGTCACTTGAAACAAATTTAGGACGATAGGAGACAGGTTGAAATAAACCGAAATTTCCTTTTAAGTTACCAGGTATTCAAGTAAATTCAGGAAGGCACTTAAAGGAAATATCAAAAAGCCTTTATTTTAGTTGCGAAATCATTAAAAGAGCCAACATGTTTCAACCACTGCAGGTCTTCGTCAGGGCTTTCAAAACATACAACACAGGTATGGCCCCACCTATGTAGTGGCAGGAACCAATCAGAGGCCATCACATGACCCATATAATGGCAATGCAGGTAAAACAAGATAATAATGAAAAAATAACAAGCTAATAAAATTAAGAAAAACACAGAGTGACATGATCTAAGATACCCAGAAAAAATATATTTAAGTATACACTACACACCTGTCATAACCCACAGGCTGTGAGAGAAATGGTGAAGCTTGTAGAGAATAACGACAAATAAAAAAAAAAACATGTGACGTCTATGTCCTCATTGAGACCAGGATACTTTACGGCAGGGGTGTCCAAACTTTTTTTGAATGGGGGCCGGATGAAACAATGTGAAAATACCTGGGGGCCAACTGTTCTCCTGTCAAATTGGTTTTCAAAGAACACAAAGTGAGACAAATGCAACAATTTTTATCTTTTAATGAACTCCTACTACTTGATGCCTGTCTACAAAGTGTATGATAGTCCTGTCAGTGTGAGGTAAAGGGTAAAAATGCAAAGTGATCTTGCTGGATCAACCATTATTGTGTAAAGGGCCACATGTGGTATATTTTGAAGTCAAGCCGAGGGCCGATTGAAATTGGTCTGCGAGTCACAATTGGCCCCCGGGCCAGACTTTGGACATGCTCCAAAGACTGCTTAAAGCTTATTAACACTGAACATGTCTCATGTCCAAATTGCACCAAATTTGACATAGCACGTCTCTTGGTCCCCAGCAATGCACCCACCAAGTGTGAAGTAGATCAGATGAACAGCTAACGAGATATGCAAAGGACACACCCACACAGAGAAAGAGATTTCTTGCTAGTTTTGTTGACAATTGTAAATTCCATATGAATAATCCAAACAACTGAGAGATTCTCAGCAATTTCAAAAGAGAACAAAATTACCCAAATTTATAAATGTTTTTTAAATGAACTCCATGATAGATTGATTAGCGGAAGGCCTAATTTCAAAGCAACTGACATTAAAACACCAATTATATATTCAGGGCTTTTCATGCAATAATTCAGCAGTAATGGCTACTGACAAACTGACAAACTTTAATGTTCCAATGGTATAATTACTCCAAATGTATAATTTGGATGATATGTTTGCCAAGTTCAAAACTGAGCCAACATGTGACAAGATACATGAAAGCTACAATCAGTCACACTCCTGTCTTACCGGACAATGGGGAGCTTTGTAAAGGGCACCGGAGGGAGCTTCAAGCCATCAGGAAGGGTGATAACCTCCATTCCACCTGGACACTTGGAGGTGTAATTCTCCAGACTCTGGGTCACTTCTTTCTTCTCTATAAATGCACAAGCACACAACAGCAGGGAAATCAATGAGGCAGGGGTACATAAAGAGGTCCATAGATACAATTATCCAAAGATCAGGCAGCAACAATTATGACATAACACATTCCACTTTAAAGTTCCCCACACCCACATAATCCGAGTCTCTGCTGCAGAGAGTTCATCTTTGTGTGTGATATAAATTAACCCGACATTAATGACCTGTGAGGTGTCTCTCTCTCTCTCTCTCAGCAATAACAGCCTCAGCCTTCAAGTAAAATTGTAAGTTTTATTGTACCATCAATACCTTTTGTGGGAACATTACTGCTCACCCAGCCAAAGAATTTGCTTTGGCACTGCAAGTTTCAAGAGTGTCCATCAGGAGGAGGACATTAAGAAGGATTGCAAAGATTTCATAGATGAAGTCCTTAAATTTCAAGCCTTTTGTATTAGTTGTAGTTTGTGTAGTTTGTTAGTTTGTATTAGTTTGTAGTTTGTGTGTTTCTCCACGTCATTGTACATTCGATGGAAAAATACTACAGATACAGATTATATGCTTATTGCATAATCCAAATCAGCTGTCTAAGATATACAGTATACAGCCTATATCCTCCTGAGACCCTGAGACCTTATACTTCATTCTACTTAACTTAGACCTGTTGATCTTGTTCATGGACAGTTTTTGGTGTCATCTAGAGGTAGTAAGAGCGCAATACACTAATCATGTAAAAACAAGATGGCAGCCATCTCAGCTAAGTCCGTCTGCAGCCAATCCCGACACAAAAGTGGACGAGGTCCAAAACCTGATCACATTTAATGATTGAAACTTGTTTTTTAATGATTGACAATGTTTGTAGTTTGATATGGCAACACATTTGACCAATTTTAGCAACAGTAACTAGCTAAGACGCTGTTAATTAGGAGGTATTGATTTGAAGATGTTGGGACTGTATAGTCATCTCGTTTGAAGACATTGGGACTTTATTATCGTCCCGTTTGAGGACATTGGGACTTTATTATCGTCTCGTTTGATGACATTATTGTCATCTCGTTTGAAGACATTGGGACTTAGTATCATCTTGTTTTAAGACAATGGGACATTATTGTGTCATCTGAAGACATTGAGACTTAATTGTCATCTTATTTGAGGACATTGGGACTTTATTACTGTCTTCTTTGAAGACACTGGAGCTTTATTACCATCTCGTTTGAGGACATTGGAACTCTAAACTCGTCCTGTTTGAAGACACTTGGACTTTTTTGTCATCTGTTTGAGGACATTGGGACTTTATTATCATCTCATTTGAAGACATTGGGGCTTTATTATCATCTCGTTGGAGGAGACTGGGACTTTATTATCATCTCATTTGAAGACACTGGGACTTTATTGTCATCTCATTTTAAGACACTGGGACTTTATTATTGTCTCATTTGAAGACATAGGGACTTTATTATCATCTCGTTGGAGGAGACTGGGACTTTATTATCATCTCATTTGAAGACATTGGGACTTTATTATTGTCTCATCTGAAGACATAGGGACTTTATTATCATCTCATTTGATGACATTGGGACTTTATTGTCATCTCATTCTAAGACATTGGGACTTTATTATTGTCTCATATGAAGACATTGGGACTTTATTATCATCTCATTTTAAGACATTGGGACTTTATTATTGTCTCATCTGAAGACATAGGGACTTTATTATCATCTCATTTGAAGACATTGGGACTTTATTGTCATCTCATTTTAAGACATTGGGACTTTATTATTGTCTCATTTGAAGACATTGGGACTTTATTATCATCTCATTTTAAGACATTGGGACTTTATTATTGTCTCATCTGAAGACATAGGGACTTTATTATCATCTCATTTGAAGACATTGGGACTTTATTGTCATCTCATTTTAAGACATTGGGACTTTATTATTGTCTCATTTGAAGACACTGGGACTTTATTATCATCTCATTTTAAGACATTGGGACTTTATTATTGTCTCATCTGAAGACATAGGGACTTTATTATCATCTCGTTGGAGGAGATTGGAACTTTATTATTGTCTCATTTGAAGACATTGGGACTTTATTGTCATCTCATTTTAAGACATTGGGACTTTATTATCATCTCGTTGGAGGAGACTGGGACTTTATTATCATCTCATTTGAAGACATTGGGACTTTATTGTCATCTCATTTTAAGACATTGGGACTTTATTATCATCTCATTTTAAGACATTGGGACTTTATTATTGTCTCATCTGAAGACATGGGGACTTTATTATCATCTCGTTGGAGGAGATTGGGACTTTATTATTGTCTCATTTGAAGACATTGGGACTTTATTGTCATCTCATTTTAAGACATTGGGACTTTATTATTGTCTCATTTGAAGACATAGGGACTTTATTATCATCTCATTTGAAGACACTGGGACTTTATTATTGTCTCATTTGAAGACATTGGGACTTTATTATCATCTCGTTGGAGGAGATTGGGACTTTATTATTGTCTCATTTGAAGACATAGGGACTTTATTATCATCTCATTTGAAGACACTGGGACTTTATTATTGTCTCATTTGAAGACATTGGGACTTTATTATTGTCTCATTTGAAGACATTGGGACTTTATTATCATCTCGTTGGAGGAGATTGGGACTTTATTATTGTCTCATTTGAAGACATAGGGACTTTATTATCATCTCATTTGAAGACACTGGGACTTTATTATTGTCTCATTTGAAGACATTGGGACTTTATTGTCATCTCATTTGAAGACATTGGGACTTTATTATCATCTCATTTGAAGACATTGGCTCTTTATTGTCAAGTCTTTTGAGGACAATGAGACTTTATCATTGACAATGTTTAGTTTTTTATACTTATCAGGTCCCACTGATCCCAAATAGCTGGAAAAAAATAAAAATGTAAACCAAACAAAAGTCCAGGTCTCAGGAGGACATGAGATGAGAAGCTATTAACAGCCAAAAGTTTACGTCCAAGGATTTTCATGTTTCCTAACAACGGTAAAAATGTTCTAAGAAAAAGAGTTAATATGTGCACAAACTACAGGCCTATAAATACAAACTGGAAGCCAGAGGCCGACTGGCAGTACATCACAGTGAAGTACGGTTAGAGGAGTACAGTTAGAGTGAAGGAGTGGCGAGAGGGAAAAGAAGGTAATAAAGTGAGATTGAGATGGATAGACTGAAGGAAGGAAGGAATCAGAGGAAGAAGCGTAGAGAGAGTAAAATGGCAAGAAATGGATGGGTGATAGCCGAGTTGTCCTCCTGGCTCAAAGCTTTTGTGATTGATGACATATTTGTCCATTTTTCCCTTGTTTGCCATGTCTGAGTGTTTGCAGCAGCCACTACTGAGAACAGTAGCTGTTTCTGTTCAGTGTTGATTCTGGGGCTTGATTTTCAGGGTGCCAACAGAGACAGAGTACCACTGGAATAGATTCACAGGGTGGTTTGTTATTGTTTGTCTTTTGACTTTCAGGATTACAAATTGTTACTTCTGACCTATTATTTCCCCTTCGGCAACAAAGTCCCAACCCATGATGGCGGGACAGAGTTAGTGCAGAAACATGATGGCCACCCTCCAGTCTCCACCCAGTCGCACTGATAAATAAGTGGCTTGGTTTTAAGCTGCAAAACCACTTATGTTAGCATTGCACTTGTGTTTTTCCTTTCCTCCTGCACAGGTGTGCAATGCTGACTGTGTGTTGTTCACCTCCAAGATCGTCTGAGACCAGCCACCCGGACAGCTGCTGCAACAATCGGTTTGCATAACCAAAGAATTTCTGCACAAACTGCCAGTTGCACTGCCACAGCATGCCAGTTGCACACTCCCTCAAAACTTACGACATCTGTGGCATTGTGCTGTGTGATAAAACTGCACATTTCAGAGTGGCCTTTTATTGTGGCCAGCCTAAGGCACACCTGTGCAATAATCATACTGTCTAATCAGCATCTTGATATGCCACACCTGTGAGGTGGGATGGATTATCTCGGCAAAGGAGAAGTGCTCACTAACACAGATTTAGACATATTTGTGAACAATATTTGTGAGAAATGGTCTTTTGTGTGTATAGAAAATGTTTTAGATCTTTGAATTCAGCTCATGAAAAATGGGAGCAAAAACAAAAGTGTTGCGTTTATATTTTTTTTTCAGTGTATATTAGCACCACTAACTGTTCTGATACTGCTAATGGTGCTAACTGAGCTAACAGTGATGACATAGTTAACAAAGCTAAAGGGCTTTTGCAGCTCAAAGTTAAGACGTTTACTCACCAGGGGGACCTGGGAGGAGACTGGAGGGTAGGTAAAATGTTTCCGTGGCAATGGCACCATGGGTCAGAAATAGCGTTACCGTCATTAATTGCCAAATGTGCCAATGTTAGCTAGCTCCTCCCAAGCTAAGGAGTGTAGTATGAGTATATTAAAGCTTTGTTATGGTAAAGCATAGTGCCAGTGCTACTACTAAAGGCAAGAGTAGCAGAATTAACTTATAGACGACATGTGTAACTGGTCAAAAACAGTCCTGGCAGTTAATCCATTAATGGATAGCTGTTGACATCCCTATTTGTGGTGTGTTCAGTTGCAATTTTTACCATAAGGAACATGTTTGCCAAATTGTCCTTGTCAGTAGTAGTTTTAGAGGTCAGTTGTATGTGTCAGGGCCCTTAGACAGTCAAACCCACGGGGTTAAACAAGAAGAAAACATATTTTTGACTTGTTTCAAACCCACTTTGCACCGAGCTTCCTGCCCAGACTAACACAACAAAGCACATCATTAGCCTGACAGCTGGAACACACTGTCCAGATAAGGGTTTTTTTCTTCTTCTTACACTTAATAAAAAGAGGGGAGAAAAAGGTGCAGCTTTTAACACTTCACATGGCTCCCCAAATGAAAGGATCTCATCTCCGAGTGTCAACCGTCAAGACGAAGAACAGCAGTTGAAGGCGGGATGAATAGCAGTATGGGTAAAAGTTTGTTGCAAATTCTGTTCTAATAAATCTGAGCTTACATCACCTTGTCGAATGACAGAAGGGTAGGAGTGAGAAACTTTTGAATTTTGCACCTGTAGAATCCGCCTCCATCTAACAAGCTTGTTTGCAGTTCTTCTTTCCCGACCGCACTTTATTAAAGCTGCACTTTCAACAGCTTGACGTGACCAAACAGTTCATTCTGAATAAACAGTGAAATCATGCTTGTGCCATACAAGTTGGTGTGACAGTAATGAGAAGGCTCAGGTGTCCTGACAGCATCTTTTGTGCTTAGCCATAGTAACGCCTCCCAATTTGTCAGGATACATCTAACATAATTTGTAAGGCAGCAGGTGTCAATTGAGTTCGTTTGGAAACTGTTTTGAAAGAGCAAGTTTCATGAAAAGTAATATAAAATGAGGTGGGTTGGTGTGAGTGACAATCTGTGAAGAGCAAACAATGTATTGATTCATTTTAGATGATGCACACTAACCACAGTCTTCAGGTATGCTGTGATGCACAAAATGTTCTGTCCCCCAACCCTCCTCCTTACTTCTTCGTTGATGTGTCTGCTCTCTGCTGTTTCCCCAAAATGAGTCATTATAGCTCCAGTTTTACTGTTCTAGATAACAATTCCCACTCTAGTTTTCAGCTGGGTTCACAGTTTTACAGCTCTCTCTGTGTGTGAGTGCCACTTACTCTTTCAATTTGGTAAATGGCTTATTTCCATGTGTTCACGTTGCAGCCAACTTTATCTGTTGGGTCTGGGTGTGTTTTCACTCAGTAAGGCACACGACTGGGAGCTGCTAAGGCTGAATAAAGGACCTAAAAGCTGCTTTTTGACGGGCACAGGAATCACACCACTCCAAAGTCACTTCCCTGTAGTGCTATTTACCATACTAGATTGTTTTGGTGTGAGTTAATGAGCGTTAGAGACATGGACTTTAGAGCTGACTGCGTCTCTCGAATATAATGAAACTAGATGACACTCAGCTTGTGGTACCTAAAAAATACATTTGAAAAACCCAACAGCAATGTCTCTTTCCAGAAATCATGACGCGGTTACTCAAGATAATCCACAGAGCTTGTAGTGAGCAGGTTCATGTAGGAACTATCTTCTTTCTACCAAACTACACCCACAAACCGTATCACCACGCAGAAAGAAGTGTGCATCTACCTCCAGGGCACCTAGCACCACTGAGCTAGCTAACATTACAGCTCAAAGGGGAGGACACTATTAATGTTGTCACATCTTGCACTGTCACAAGCATGAGTTTCTCTTCCATGAGTAGATGCACACTTTCTTCTGTGTGGTGATATGGTTGGCAGATGTAGTTGGGTAGCAAGAAAATAGTTCCCACATGAAACTGTTCACAACAAGGTATGTGGATTATCTTGAGTAACCAGGTCATGATTTCAGGAAACAGACATTGCTGTTGAGTTTATCAAATATATATATTTTTGGTGCTTTAAGAACCCTAAGCCGAGTGCCATCTGAAACAATATAGTCTATGGTTATGTGTAAAAAATATGCAGCAAGATGACTAGATTAAACTACAGGATACAGACTTTGGAATATCCAATCAGGGCCTTTGCATAAGGGACTGAAGTTGGGAAATGTATAGGTCTACCCCCTATTAGTCAACCAAACATTAGTCGACCAGAAAGGTCATTAGTTGACAAGAATTCATTGGTTGCTCAGTCGCAGAAGAAGAAAAACTAATGTGAAACTCTATTCTGAGCTGCGCCTTGTCAAAATAAATCCAAACCTATATGACTGGACTATGTGGGAATTTAAATTGGTACCTGCGGTTATTCCACAGGCTAGTTAATAACATGTCGGGCAGGAAATCCAAAGTGTGGGATCATTTTGAGAAGGTGAAGGACGAACCCAAGGTGATATGTAAACTCATCTTCATTAGTCGACTACAAACATGACGTATCATCTGAAACATGGAAGTAGCTACATGCCCATTAGCCCACAGCGTCATTTACAGGCGGCTCGCTCAGTGTGTGACGTGCACTTGGAGATAAAATATAGGCCTATATTAATGAAGGTTCATTAGTACGGTTTGTATTTCTCTGTAATGTAGCACAGTGTTAACAATGTTACTGATACTATTCTTTCAAAATATATCATTTAATAATTACATTCATATCAGAAACATGCAGGAGACTAGTCGACTAATGGCCCTAAATGACGACTATCGGTCGACTAGGAAAATTGAACGTCAGGGGCAGCCCTATAAATGTTATCCAACTCTGCCAGAACCAAAATCCCTACAAATATGGTGAGAAGCATGGATGAAACTGATGCAGGTATTGGGGCAGTTATAAATCACGTGACTGATATACCTGCTTAAATCAGACCAATATGTGATCAAAGACAATTCTATTCATAAATCTTTATGCAATGTGTCTCAGTGTGAATGGACCCAAACAGAAACTGAGGGACTTGGAATGACTGCTGCATGATGACTGATGTATATGTAATTGTAACTGTAATTATATGTGGTTAACAGGCAACAAACTGGCATGATAAACAGGAAGCCACGTATAAGCAGACAGGTAAATCACACATAATAACAGGCCATTTAAGTCTGGGGAAAAACAGCAAACAAGAAGCCGAAGTCAGACTGAATAATGGAGTGATAACCGAATGGCAAATCAGGCGATAATAACTGAAATTTTATGGCCTTCAGCTTTGAGCAGGTCCTTAAGTGGCACTGCCATTATTCTCCTGAATCTTTTAAAGATTTTCACAGTTTGACAAAACCAAAAAAAAAAAGAAAAACCTCAGCAGTAGAGCGAAGGCCCCCCTGAGATTCCTATATTTGCTGTGCTTTGAGACTCATCATTCATAGACACTGTTTTATAGATACTTCTGGGAAGAGGTGAGCTTCAAATACCTTTAATGACAGCGCAGACAATGGGAACATTTTCAAAGGGAGATTTATCAAATTATATTGTGAAATGAAAACTACTGACAGATCACAAACAGACATGTCAACAGTTTTATGAATAATTTAGATTTTTCTGGTAATTCAAGAAAAGGCCAACAAAAAACACTGGAAGTGAAACATAAATCACCAAAACAATGAAAACCTCAGTTAAAAGAAGTAATCATAGTAGACTGGAAGCTGAGCAACTGAAAGGTGACATTAATCTTTCTGGTATGAAATTCACTATTTATAGGTAAGCAATATCAAACTTGTTGACATGTTGACTTTTTCCTGACACAGGAACGCTCCTTCTCGCTTAATTTGGCATCGACAGTGTTTTGATGCATTGGATGTGCTGAATGTGCATATTAAGGCAGTACAGGAGGAGGTGCACATTAATAATCCTCCAGGACTGTAACATGCTCATGTTTAACCCAAACAATGTGTCATGTGACTGCAGTTGGTTCACATCCAGGTCGGAACACGTTCTCACCACAAACGAACCACACCAGAGTTCGTTTGTAACCGGACTGAGACCACCTCTTCAAGAAGGTCTCGGTCTGGTTGTTTTGGTGCGCACCTGAGTGTGACTGCTGTGTTCACACCTGCCCAAACGAACCGCACTTCAGCCTAGTTCACGTTACACGATTTTCACCACAATTTTGACGTCGCAGAGGATCTTGAGAGCCACCTTGGGTCGGAGGTGAGTCGTCAGATAGTCTGCCACGACAAGTCCTCATGTGTGAACAAGCCTACGAGCAAGTCGCCCCCTCGTCGTGACTGGGACTGGATATCTGGCATGCTAGAAAACTGGAGAAGTGTGACACAACTGACAAAGAGCATCAGCCAATGGGAGGTGGGATATGTCCCACGTCAGCACACAGGAGGACGGAAGAAATGTGAGGATGTGTCCGCTTATCAGCAGTGGGGTTTGGGGGGGTTTGGGATTTTTTTTTTTTTGTAATGTCGCTTACAAATATTGGTTGTCGCGGGTTGCGGTTTTTTGGGCTTGTTTCTTAAGTGGAGTTGCTTATTTGGGCTTGCTCTCTAAATGTTGCCTTTCTCTATATATATCCGTTGCTTCTTTTGGGCTTGTTTCCATAGCCCTGGTTGCTTGTTTCTCTCCCAAGATCTGGCAACACTGACAAGCTGGCAAGCAACAACTAGACTCACAAGTCATTCTTTAGACGCTTTGCTTAACTAAAGACTGATGACTTTCTCCCTGATTTTGTGTTTAGATGGGCGGATACAATTTCAGAGTTTAAAAAAACTCCCTACGTTGCAGAACCAATAGTAAATCTGCAGGGTGGTCCTTCGGTGCCTCGCTGAACTCTTGTGCTCGTAAACATAGTCCGACTGCGTTAAAAGTTTTAAACAAAGTTGCTGTAAGTCCTTCATTTCCACAATCTTGTGGACTGAGCACACGTTTGATAAAACAGAGTTAAATTTCTCGGCATCCATTTTCAAGCTCTCTGTGTGTTTGTTTCCTTGCAGACGAGAAAAGGGGGAGCGCACATTTCCGGGAGGGCATGTCCTTTTCAAAAATGCAAGAGGTGTTGCTTTGTTGCCGGCCGTTTTCTCCGGTGTGTTAAACACACTTTAGAAAGGAGTGTCCCCAGACTATCAGAAGGCGGAGATCTCTGATTGTCTGGTGGCGAGACTAAGCAACAACAACAATGGCGGCGTCCACAGGATCACAGGGAGCGTGTTGTGTTTGGACCCAGTCCCTGGAAGCAGATCTGATTCAACACTGTGAAGAATATCCATGCCTTTACGATGTGTCGTCTTTAAGTTAAAATCCGTAGTTTGGTGACATCACCACATTATCTGGGGCTCTGTCGGCGAGGGCTCGGTGGAGAAATCTTGTGGTGTGCTCACACAGGTCGTAACGCAGTCGGCGAGACTCCCAGTGACAGAAACACATGTCGCCAGGTATGAACACTCAAAAGATAACGATAGTCTCTGTGACACAAAATCAGAGTGAAAATCGTGTAATGTGAACTAGGCTTTAGGGGGCAAACAAAGTTGAGTTCCATTAAATTGAACCAAACAGGGCAGGTGTGAAAGCACCCTCAGACAAGACAAAGCTCCCCCAGAGCCACAGAACACATTACACAACTGTTTTCACAGGCTAAGTGGTTGTGAAAACTCTTACTGACTTGTAATCTTTATGGATAGGACCAGTGTAGTGCCACTTGAACCTTACCTGTCATCCACAGCTGCTTTCAGGCTGTATGAGGCCGCTCCCTTTCAGTTAAAGAAACTCCCACGGCCATATCAAAGCTGCAGGAGAGACGATGAGTTCTAACTGCTGCCTCAGCTCATACATCTACATCAAGCTGTTTGCTGAAGCTTAGTATTCTACACATTCCTACGGCAAATCAAAACAGCATTTTAAATGTATTTTAAATTGCAACAGAGATACATCCCTGGCTGCAATGAGCAACAGCAGAATTATAATGCTAGTTGTTTTGGTTGCTCACAGCGGTGAGTCAAAAAATGAGTAATTTGTTGTTGGAGGAAATATTTTCAGAAATCTCTACAGATAGATGTGCAAACAGAATTGTTATGTGAAAGTTTATGCAACCAAGCAAACAACCTCTACTCACAGCTTCAGCAAGATGGGGATTAATTAAGTATGTGAACAACTCTAATTAAATGCAAGTACTCACAACAAACTTCGGACAAATGGCAAAATGTATTTCTTTCTTGCTTAATTTACCAACACTGCTAAACTGATGTGGTGCCTGTGACTGCAGGAGGTATACCTGTGCCTGTAAAATAAAATGTATAACAATGTCCATCATTACGAAGGTAGAGTGTGGACACAGAGAACGAACATTCATATCTCATGAAATGTGAGTTCAGGACTTCATCTGCACTTGGTAACAAGTCTGCAACCCCTTAACAACTATATCTTTTTAATACTTGGAGAAGTGAAGTGAGTCATTTCCCCAAAATGATGCAACAATTTCACTGGTCATTGCAACTGCAATGTAAACATCACTTTTCCTAAAAATATAGTGATGTTTGGTTTCAGTTGGTCTCCAGCTCGAGGATCACTAATTGGTGGTTAGGGACAGTTTCCCGAACATCTAATCAAGAACAGGATACACAGACACATTTCCTGTGTTCCTGTGTTGGGTCAATAACACCTGCTGTCACGTCTCCCTGTGTACCTTACTGTATCAGCCACATCACATTTTCCCAAAAGCTGGGTGCTACAGAGTTGAGGAACACTACGAACAGCAGCAGCACCAATCACCTGAAACACAAAGCGGTCACGATGTGATTATCACGCTGCTATTAATCTGGCAGCCAGCGGGGTAAAAGGTAATACAGGTCAAACACAGCACATCAAGACAAGCACATGTCCAAATTTAAACTTGTGATCAAAACTGTGATGATGACAAAGGGATGGTATGCATGCTCTGTAAGCGTGTCAGTGATCTTAGAGAGAATCTTGTGGGCTTAAATGCAACATTTGGATTAACATTATGGAAGAATGACAGCCATGACAGTTGGCCTAAACTGCAATAAGGCTGCAAATCAGTGAGGAAGTAAGAGACACATAATTTCTGCTGATACATCCTTGGCATCATTAACCCCAGTGGATCTCCACTCTGATTGGCTATCCTCGTGCTACTCGGTCGCTGAAGTTCAGATTTTTCAACTTTTGCAAATAAATAATAATAATGCAAAATCGCACTACTACCTTAATTTCTCATACCGTCTAAAAAAACAAAAGCAGTGTATAGCTACCTTACAATATTTATGAAAGTCTGATGGGTTCAATTTTTTTCTCTGAGTGAAAACTATCATCTTAGAAAAAAGTTTAAATGTATAAAGATTGGTCACCATTGCGGCCAGGCTAAAATGTGTATTTATGGCTTAAAACAGTGGTTGCAAACCGGTCCAGCTAAAGGGTCCAGATTTCTCCTTAGACATTAATTCAAGGTCCACATAGTTTAATACATTTGGCGTCATACTTCTGTTTGGCCATGTCATCAAGCTAGCTAACTGTCTCTTGTGAAAAAGCTGTCTATTGATCACAAATTCCACAGCAGAAAAACGGCACTTCAAAATATAAGCTCAACACCGGAAAGTCACTATACTTAAAAAATAAAGTGTGTTTTTTACAAACTTGACACGTTTGCGAGTCACTTGCAGTCCATTCAGAATGGATCATCTTAACTAACATCAGGTTAGGAAGATGTAATCAATACATAACTGAGACCTCCACTAGCCATACTGCTCTATTCAAGTTGCACATTCATAAGATTTTAGCTTTGTCCGCAACAAAACCCACAGAACAGAAGTGAAGGTGGAAGGTGGACTATTGCACGCAATGTTTCTGTAAGTTATTAGCCTAATAACTAACTCAGAATGCTGCTTTGCCGCTTTTTGACTTGGATATATTCTAGTAGGCACCCCTGTCCTCGGTGTTGTGGTTCACACATGTCACAAGACATACAGATTGGGGATTTCTCAGAAAGATCGGAAAGGTCTTGTAGTGCGTGACCCCCTGTAGCCGGTCAGACATGTAGTAAATCCAGAACCAAACCAAGACTCCTTATAAACAGGCAGGAAGTTGTGTGAATATTATAGCCGTCAGTGAGAACTTAACTTTCCTGAACCAGAAGTCTTAATGGCTTCACTCACACATTCTACAGCCCTGTTTAAAATTTCAGCAGTTCTGTTTCAAGGGTTTGTCATGTCTAGTGGAAACAAGAGATTTCTCATAACTTCTCCTCATTTGCTTTAACCTCATTCTGTCTCCCTGACTGATTTCACTCTCTCAGGCAATCCTGAATATCAGCTGTGACTAACCCTACGTGATCCTGGTCACCTTGCCGTGACCCAGAGGAAGAGACGTTCAGCATCTCTTTCAATTCAAGTTCTGCTAAAAACAAAATGAGCTATGTTTCTAATGATGCCAGCCAAGATCTGAAAAGATACAACCAGCCACAGAGAGGCCTTGGAAGAAAATAAAACAATTCACAGATGTGCCCTGTGGGTGACATTAAAACAGTAAAGAGTGGCATCCAGCCTAAAAAGAAAATGTATCCTCTCTCTACAATCAAGGCAATGTAATCAAGATTTTCAAAAATGAAAAAGACTTAAGCAACCAAAACTAATATGTGATGTTAATCAGAGAGACAAGATCTTCTAATCATCTCTTTCTATTTTTAGTTCCCTTTCGATTAAACCCTTTTTTATAGTAGCTCAAACAAATTAAAAAACTCCCGCACACAATTACATGCCCATGTTTTTCATAGCACCTTTGATATTACCAGCATCACGACAAATATTCATTATCAGTGAAAATGTAACTTGCTCCATGAAGTATCATTTGATGACAACGGTCACTGCTGTTTAAAAATTCAACATCATCTTCTACACAAGATATTAATTTGCAAAGCTTTGAAATCCAATCTGTATTCACTGTTACAGATCGTCTTCACGAGCCGTGTTACTGCTTTATCATCTCTTCTTATCCTTACATAATAAGCGATGAGTTACATGATTGTTGTGTTATACAGGTCAAAGGATGGAGACCTCTTAAGTTCCACATAGGGTACTTTTCCATAGATGCACTTGTTCCGTGTATTGACCAAATATTGTGTCACCCATTTCTATCTCCCCACCAGTTCAGTAATATGTTGGCCTGAAACCACATGACCATACACCACAATCATCCATATGAGAATGCTGCGTTAGCTTGTATGTATTATATATTATAATCATTTTATTTTATATTGTAACTTTTATTTTTTAACCTCTTCTTCTCCCCCTCCCTACCATAGACCCATTTTGTCTTTTTTAGGGGGCACAAGGGATCTTAACACTTCATTTCCACTTGTATGTGTACGGAGACGAGTCAACTGGAAGACTATTAATTCCAATGGGAACCTCTGTGATATCCAATGTGCCTGCAAAACCCCTAGCCTCTGTAATATTTCGGTCTAGAATTTGCCGCGACTACATTAAAAAAATTGAACTTTTGCGGTGGATTTCGGAGAGACCGTATGACAGAGTGCTAGCTGAGCAATGTTATTCTGCAAAAATATCATTATACATTATATACAGTCAGATTATCATTATGACTCCTTCAGCTGTTGATATGTCTTTTTAATTATTCATTTCAGTTATTATTATAGACCAACATATTCATTTATTTGTTTCCATGCAATATTGGTCCTGTTTTTGTCCCGGTAATGTTCCAAGTGCATATTCCAAACTACTGGATAGTGTAAAACGGACAAAAGTAGCTTCTCTTCCAGGGCTTCAGGTAGTTTCTATCAGATTTCTTTGCATCTGTAAAGAAATGCACTTCCTTGCGTTGGACACTAGAGGCATCATCCATATATTTACGAATATACGAACACCAGTGACTTCCGTAAGTGGAAATGAGGCCTTAGGGGGAGATAGTAGGTCAACAGTACACAGAGAGGGAAGCTGGGAACCTGAGGATTAATTTGAGATGCAGCTTAGCACTGTATCAAATTTTTTGAGTAAACACTGTGTTTTAGTTTGGCGCCTATTAAAACTTTGAAAGCTTAGAGAGTAAAGGGGTCAGAAGATTAGGATAGAAATATATGTTGGTCATTCCCATGCTCAATTATGTGTCTTAAGATGTTGCAGCAATTTTTGGGTTGATACTATTTGCTTTGTCGAGCTAAATGTAAACATTTTGGGGGGAAAATTGGTCAATGGTCCCTCCAAAATACCACATTAAAACACCAAAATCTTAAAGAACACCCAAGAAAAAAGTTCTGTAAGAATGGCATTTTTTGGCGATTGGATGGCGAGCACCTCTGTCTTGGAAACTGCTGAAAAAAAAAATCTTATTGTCAATATACCTATTACAGCCATCAATCTTCTGATTTCCTGAGGTCTCCACTTCGTTGCCATACAGTTTCATGAGGCTCTGATTATCCTTGAGGTCACAATAGGCCATTTTATACAGGAATGTGCTTTCAGAAAATGGCCTGACTGCAATGAAATGGCTTCTTTGAAGGCTACTGTCATCACACGTCAATAAAATCAGGGTAACTGAATCCTTAGCTTTCCAGTCACACCCAGTTTATGCAATTCCAAGCCTTTAAGGGATCACAGTATGCAGGAATATTCAAATACAGAAAGCAAATATAACACATTTGTACTACATGAGAAAAACAGCATGGTTTTATCACAAGGGACCCTGTGAAAATTGCCATGGCAGTTTTTCTCTCGCCAAAATTCAGCCTAACTTTGAAGCGTTATCAAACCCGCTCTGACAAGCTCACATAAAATGGTTGGTACCAATGGATTTCTTACGTCTTCTACTTTCATAATACCAGTATCTTCATTCCAGTCCACTACAGCCTCTGAAAGACTGTCATATCGGCCGAGGACAGCAGCATCCTCTGAAAGACCTGAAGCTCATCCTATTTAAATGATCTTTGTCATGTGTTGTATGTGTTGTATGGTGACCCTGATGAAGTCGTGCACTAGAAGTGATGGTCACGTTTTGACTCATAAAGATTTGCGAATGTGTGAGAGTTTGATTTTAACATTCACTTTCTTGGCTACAATGTCTGTTGGACGTTCACAACAGAGCCGTAAAAGTCCTTTCCTGCCCAACTCTATTCTGTGCTCGACATATACACACATAAACCCCAAGACACATCAAAAGAGAATTATTCCACTAGAGCGAGCTACAATAACCTTTCTGACATTTGTAATATCACACTGCAGACGCGAGTAGAGGCAATCAAAGGAGGGCACCCAAACTGCAGCAGACAGAGCTCTGAGCCCCAAAAGTTACACTGAGCAAATATGAAATGGTTTTTCATCGCAGCAAAAAACACTCCACAAGAAGTCGGCTTACAGGGTCAGCGTTTACAGTGAGAAAACACTCAGCTGTAGCACTAGTAATTACATCATTTGGTAGCTTTTTTTCCTAGCTCTTGATCTACATAAGGCCGGAGCCAGTATTATCATTTCAGCAGGGTTAGGGTTAGGGTTAGGTAAGAACGCTCATATAAGCAGTACCCTGAACACAGCTGCACAAGTCCCTTTGCTGATGTTTAATATTTAATACTCTAAGGTTGCTTCATCTTATTCATACCTCGTCTCCCTCTTCTTCCTCCCTCCCTCCATTCTCATGCTCCGTAGCCAACCAAGGATTACGCTGGCCTCTATTGTGTGGCCAGTGGACCGTCTGGCTCACACTGCTTCAGTAAAAACCCTATCTCCTGGCTGCACAGGATTTCTGGTCAGAGCACAATGTTGCACTCCCGCCAAGAAAAAGCTGGCTTCGTTGTGCATCGCATACTATTAAGCACAAGGTATAATGCCACAATCGTCAAAGGACAGGGTGGCTGTTTCTAGATTTTTTTTTTTTATTTTTTTTTTGAAGGCTGGAAGCACCTCACAGGGTTTAAATTCCACAATGAAAAAAGAAAGTGTAACATTGCAGCTTTGCAAGCTTCATGGTGAGCTGACCTTGATCAGACAGGAAGTCCAGCATGGTCTGCAGCAGGAAGGACAGGTGGCGAACAGACAGGCCGGGGTTGCCCATTCGACGGGAGGCGTACACCAGCTCATGTAGGAGGCGCATCTGAACAGCAGCCCAGCCTCGGTGGGTACCTGAGAGAGGAACGGTGGGAGAAAGTCAAATTCAGGAAGCTGACAAAGCTCATTGCTGACATCTAATGTTGCACAGCTGTCCTATCAGACCAGTTTAGATATACCAAGACAATCTGTAGGATAATATTCTACACTAGTGATGAAAAAAACTAATTCTGGTATTTGAGTTGACAGGTGATCTTGCAGGGTCACTATCTGCAAGACCACAACTAGATTTCTTTTGAGATTATTTCCCATCCTCCTCCTGGCGGGAAATATTACTTAAAACTCCCTTTAAGAATTAAGACATATTAACAATTCCTTATGTGTCTGCACAAAACACATCCCTAGAAACACGAGATAAAAGGCATCTTGTGTCGACGGTATTCTTGTCAGTTCAGCATCAATATGATCCATTAAGATAAGTTGCATCTGTGGACAAACTTTCCACTTTAGGTTTGTTGCCTCAACTTGCTGCCAGTCTGTCTGTTTCCTGTGCTATTTCAGTGGGAGGAGACTGTGGGAATGAGAGTTGAACTGTTTCAAAAATTAAGATCTCTCACTAAATAAAGTGCTGGTTGGTGGATGAGATACACAGCAAATTACAGGTAAAAGTAGCACGCACATCCCAAAAAACTTATTGCTGGGTGCTGGACCAAAAGGTAAGTATGGAATAAAAGATAAAGTCCGCACACTAGAAGCTGCTCCTTGAACAATTTATTCATGTGTTACGTTTCGGGCCCCTGCCCTTCATCAGACACTGTAGTGATCCAAGTGTCCTGAAGCCCCTACATAAAAAGTTGTTTGGAAAAATGTCATCTGAATTCTGTTTTTAGCCTCATTGTAGCCTGTAGCTCTGACTGCCTCTCTCTACACTGCGCTCACGTGTGTGCGCTTGCGCACAAGACCAGCGAAAGTGCGTGATCACACGGACCAGCAGTATGGAGATATTTTGTGGTTTCAATTATGTGTTTTTAGACGTTTGAATCTGGGGCACTGTCAGCCTCCATTAGGTGGAGTTGTGTTGCTACCTCCTCTCCCCTTGGATCTCCACAAGGGATGTGAGGACTCTAAAACTTCACCTGAGCCTCCCTCGGCATATGGGTGAGTAGATAATGGCTGAATTTTCATTTTTGGGTGCACTATCCCTTTAAATTATTGTTTTACACGAGAGAAATCTTGTCTGGTGATAGCAGAACACAAAGTCAGTTCTCTCAACATCAACTGGACCAAATTTGCACACTGTAATATATACTGATAAGTAATTTAGTGATAATAATTTTAGCAACATGTCCCTGCTTTAATTTCATCACACCTTTACAATGATGATTTATAATTGTTCTTGAATGTATTCAGTGAGAAGGTGCAACAAGTGAACAAGTGTGAAACTTCTCCACAGCACTTTGTCATACAGTCGTTTGAGGCTTTCAACACATGTGTTTTTTATTTGGTTGTGTGGTTTTTGCTCTCTACTGTAGAGCTGAATACTGAATAATCGTTTTCAACTATTAAATTAATCGACAACCGATTTGATTCTCAATTAACTGGATTCAGTCTTTTTTTTTTTAGGGGCAAAAAGTCAAATGTTTCTGATTCCAGCTTATTAGATGTGATTTTTTTCTGGTTTCTTTGCTCCTCTATGGCAGTAAAAAGTCAAAAGTTTGTATCTGACATGCTTCACACACAAAAGACCACACGTAATTAGATCAACCCTGAGTCTCCTCATTGGAGCCATCTCTTAAAACTGAAGTGCTCCCTTTGCCTGTCACATGTGTTCCAGCGTGGTGCTAACTTAGCCAGCGTTGTTTGCTCTGCAGAGCACCACAAGACATCTTAATAGCATTCTAGCCTGACACCAACTGTTACATAAGACCCTCAGCCCCCCTACGAGATCCCCTGCTCCACTCCCAGCTGTCGACTGTTGACTCACTAAGTGGGAAAGAAAACTAGAGGAAAGATGTGCTGAGGAGGCCGCGAGGGCCAGAGGGAGGATATTTGGTAAACACTTGGATGTTTCCTCAGCTTAAATACCACTTCCAATAACGTCAAAATCATGCCTGTGATGCTTTTCACTTATCAGCATTTTTCCACTGTGGTCATTATTCATCCTGACGTCTCCTGCCATTTGAACAAACTGTAAATGCAATTCCTTCATAAGCTATTTTTTTATGTCGTGAAACTGCACCCACTAAGCAGTCTAAAAATAGCTGACTTCCACCTGTCTGCCAGAACCAGCACTTATCTGGAGAACAGTAATCCAAAGGACACTCTGGATTTTCTGAGGATGTCTCTCTCACTCCAACACGAAAAATGACTTCATTTGTGGTATTTTCAGACCCGAACTGGAGGTGTCTGGCAATCCATTTAACGCACCGCCAAGATAATGAGCGTGGTGCCACGGCCAAGCAGTCGCACTGTCATGCAAAACCCGACTTAAAAGGAGCCGTGCCTCTGGGCCGCCTCTGATGGAACTAGGGAAGGTTTCCACTGTGCAGGGTGATGAGATGCCACATACCACCATTATTCTCCTCAATAATAAACATGTAAATTATTAAGCAATGACATTCCTAAAGTGTCTGACAACAGTGGAGTTGTGTAAAAGGAAGAAACTGAGTTCCCATTTCTGCTAACAGAGGGGAGTAGTGGAAAAAAAGGGCCCGCGTGCCACTTAAAAAGCCATTTGTTCCACGGTATCCGAGGGAACAGCAGCCTTATTTGAATGCACCATTGATGTCCATTTCCTTCTTTCTCACTTGAACTTGCCTCTCCAGCTTATTCCTTGATAAACTCCCACCTGATCCCATCTGCCAAAAGACTAACAACTGTCAATCTCTGCTTTCCCATCAGTGCTGTGGGGACTCAGAGTAGATACCCCGGCCTCAGTTGGGATTTGGATGTTACAGCTGATAAATCAGTATGGAGTATGTTACAGTGATTTAAGTTCTACAGAGTAATGCACTCCCTGTTCATCCACTTGTAGGTCCAACTGAATAAGATTATTTTACTGTACAAGAAATTACAAGTAAAGTTTCCAAGGTCTGGATAACAGACTTAAAGTGGAGCTCCTGTATTTTTCACCCTGGACCCTATTTACTAATTTTTTTGTGTCTAAATAAAGAAAAATATTTGAAAGTGGTCCAGTATTGAGACAGACGAAACAGACCACTTGGGGCAGGTGCACCCCTTAAATTTAACGGCAACCTCCCGGGCTGAAAAATGAAACCAACACACAAGTGCCAAAAAGTTCATCGAATGGCTACTTGAGACTGCCTGTGGAAGCAAGTCGGTCCCCATAGACCTCCATGTTAAAACACCGAACTTTACAGCAGAAATAAACATGTTTACAGCCTGGTGCAAAGATGGTTTTGGTCTCTATAGTTAATTTCCCCTTCACTCAACAGTACAGGGGCTGAATTTTTATATAACTCACCCATTTACATTTTATTAAGGCTTAAAGTTACACATAATTAAGGGTGGGCTGCTGTGAGTGACAGTCTGTCTGCTGATAGTGCCTCTGTGGTTTTTCCAGTCTGTTTTGTGTCCAAGTCTTGCTGAAGGAGAAGTTGATATTTCATGAGATGTGACTCAAGAAAAAGGTGGAAACAGGAGTGAGAGTTGGAGAGAGGAGTGCCGGTAATAGTTTGTTGTGTTGGAGTACTGAAAGCATATCTTACTCTCATCTAAAAGATTTTCAGTGTCATGGTTGAAGCTGATTCCGACTATGTGAAACAGTCTGTGTGATTTCAAGAATTCCCTTTTGTTGAGACTTGGACACAAAACAGAACGGAATAACTGAAAGGTATAGAAATGTTTAATTTCTCTGCAGGGTCCTTTCTGTAATGTTGTGAGACACTCAAAATAACAATCTGAGTCTGTCAGTGGCAAAAAGGGACTTGTCATGGACACAAATTGACAGGGGGCACATACCCTGAGTGGTTACCTGTAAGTCTGTTTTGCCGCTGCTGGCCACAGCGCTTTCTCTTAATACTGGACCAGTTTCAAAAATTGTCGTTCCCATTAATCACTTAGACACACAAAAATGGGAAATAGGGTCCAAGGTTAAAAATACCACAGTTCCCATTTAAAGACCTGGCAAAAATCCATTAATCTGGAAAAGAGTGTAGGGGAAAATATCGCTGGCTCATCTAAAATTTTAATCTTCAAATTGTCACAATGAATTGATTAACAGGAAACGTTTGCAGTAGAGATGCCAATGTAACGGTTAACCACTGAGAATGTTTTTGACTGGTTACGCATGTCCGTACGTGGGTTAATTTTGTTACCCTTCAGTTTAGTAGCAATGCTAGCACTATGCTGTACCACAACAAGACTGTAAGGTATTCATGATATACTAGGTAGCTAGCTAGTGAGCGTTGGTGCTCATTTAGCGACTACCACTGGTGACGCTGTCCTGACGCGTGGTAGCGTGCTGTGGAAACATTGTGCCCACCCTTCGGTCTCCCCTCAAGTCTTCCCAGTAAGTAAACAGCTTAATTTTGAGATGCAAAACCCATTTAGCATTGTAAACTATGTTATCCCTGTTAGCACTTTTAGCGTTAGCATGGCTGGTGGTGCTCAGACAGTTAACAATGCTTATGGGGTTTGGAGACTGGAGATTGGTCAGTTGGCGCTATGTTTCCTCATGTAAACGCAGCTTGCCGACTGTCTGTCAGTAGAGCTTAGATTCTCTGCCCGAGCCCGAACCTGACCTGACCCGTGGGCCGGGCCACTGGCTACGAACATATGAGTTGTCGACGGTGACAACGTGTGTGTCGGCTTCGTCGAGTGTACCAAGTGCAGCACGATGCTGGTATATGAAATCAAAAAGACGGGGACCTCGACACTTAAGAGGCACATGACAAAGGCTTGCCATGGAAAGAAAGACGAGAGTCAACCTTCAATGTCCACGCTTGCATCCTTAAAAAAAAATGTGGGGTTTAAACCGGGCTCGGGCTCGTAATTACATTTAAAGGGACGGGCCAGGTCCTTTTGTGTTTTTATCTTAAAAATTAACAAAGTGTAAGTTACACTACACCTGGAATGTAGGATTGCCAAGATGTGAAGCTTTTCTAGTCACGTGTTCTCCACTATAACTGGAACCCTTACTCTTTTTTCCCTTATGTTTTACTTTATCCCCTCCTTAATCTAAGGACTGGAGGAGCAAGGAGTGTTCTTCTAATATTCTGTGATACATCTCTGTCTTAGATTACATGTACTGATGACTGATGTAATAAGAATCCCAGGGTACTTCTGTTTCGTCTTCTGGTAATGAGACAAGAAAAATTGGATCAGAAAAAGAGAACACTGTTCTTTTATGTTTTCCCTTTTTTCTTTTCTTTTTTTTTTTCCAAATAAAGGCTCCACTTTGTTCAGTTTAGATCCTAAGAGATCATTTTAATGCAGTAAGATAACTAGATTTTCATGTCAGTACGCAGAGAGGGATTTTGTTCACAAGTGCGGTTGAGAAATTTCTACTGAAAGATGACACTCACACTTCAGTCTGCTGAAGAAATACGTTTCAAAATGTCTTGAAAATGTCTCTAGAATGAACAAATGCAGAGGAATCGATCAAACCTTCAAGTCTGCCATAATTCACCACAAGATTTGTCGGTTTCACTTTTACAACTGACATAAAACTTCATGTGCAAAGTGATTCAAGACTAGAGGCAATCTATTGATTGTAGAAGATGATATATAAATGTGGAGAGACGACAGCTGACCTGTGGAAAAACATCAGCTATGTTTGAGAAGAAGCTCTATGTACACCAATCAGCCAGAACATTAAAGCCACTGACAGGTGAAGTGAATTACAGTGATCGTTTCATTACAATGCATTGTTCTGCTGGGATACCGTTGGTCCTGGCATTAATGTGGATGCCCCTTTACACACTCCACCCACCCAAACATTGTTATAGACCAAGTACCCATGCTCATTGCAACTGTACTCCCCCGATGACAGGAGCCTCCCAGCAAGGCAGTGCACTATGCCCAACTGCAGAAACTGCTCAGGAATGGTCCAAGGAACATGACAAAGAGCTCAAGGCATCGACCTAGCTTTCAAATTCCCCAGATCCCAATCTGATTGAGCATCTGTGGAACAAACCAGTACCCCAGAGGTCCTTTGTCCAGGCCTCGATAGGTCAGAGTCCGATCTACAGTGGGGCCTCTAACCTGTTGAGGCATGGAGACAGGACCTCTGGGGGTATCCTGTGTCGTCTGGCACCAAGGCGTTGCTGACGGATCCTTCGAGTCCTGTGGGTTGTAAGACAAGGTACCCGCATGCCCAACTGATGTTTCGATCGGATTGGAATCTGGGGAATTTGGAGGCCAGGTCGACACCTTGAGCTCTTTGTCAACGTCCACCAAGCCACTCCTGAGCAGTTTTTGTGGTGTGACATGGTGCATTGTCCTGCCTGAGGGGCCACACTGCCATCAGGGAGTGCTGTCGCCATGAGGAGGTACATTGGTCTGTAATGGTGTTTGGGTGGGTGTAGCGTGTCAAGTGGTACAGACATGAATGCCAGGATGCAAGGTTTTCCCGAAGAGCATTGCACTGTGACAAAATGATCAATGTTATTCACTTCACCAGCGAGTGGTTTTCACATTTTGGCCTCAGATCTGTGTTCAGAGTGCACAGAAACTACCAAACATAAGAGATGAACAGAAAAAATGTTGGTGAATTTTGAGGTTTAGATTTTGAAAGTGGGAAAAAAATCTTATACGATAGATTGAAAGATACCAAATAAAAACAAAGAATATGGTTTGGGTATTAAACACTGGTTTATCTTTTCTTTATAAAGAAGGAATAAATCCTGATTGACCATACCTACCCATGTGATATCAAGGCCCAGGGCATCAACAGTTATTTGCTATTGGTGTAAAGAATCCTAAATACCATCCAAAACAACCATTCAAAGCAGAAGTGCAAACATTTGACTTCAACCAATCTGCTGTGTGTTTCTATTCAGTTTCAAAAGGAAGAGATGCCAGACATTAACAGCTTATCTAAGATAAAATCCTGTAACAGCATCCCTTGAAAAGCCATCATAAGAAAAAATATGGATGTCCCTGAGCTTTTCTCTTCCCCGAGCGCTGCCTTTTGTGTCACCAACGCGTTGCCATTGACAAGGGTCAATAGTCTGTAGAACCGAGAGGCTTATCATGAGGACCTTACCAAAGAGTGCACAAAAGCCCGGGTCACGTCTCGACTGTGCCTCTTTTTGATTAAAGTGGTGGCTTGAATGCAGAACACACTGAAGGAGCACTCTTGAAAAGACAGCAGGGCCTGAGGTGGCACGAAGCGATGCTATTCGTTTGCGATCTATTAAGAACGTCTACACTGCTGCCACTCATGTAGTCGGAGTCATGCACAACTGCACTGCTTTTACTATTTGAAAAAAGATTAATCCAGAGAGATTTACTCCTTTTCACTTATATGAAATCAGCACTACTCCACTCTACTACTCTACTACTTGACCCTTAAAATGAATGAATAAATAAATCTAGCTCTGATACGAGGAGACTGTTTCTGCAGTTTGTTTTTACTGCAGGCTGACACTGATCATTGCCACTGTTGACTGGACAGATGTTGCTTTCAAAATAACCTCTCTTCAGGCTGAGAGCTAAATTTTGATTATGGCACTGCTTTGTGTGATACATAAGACAATGATTCCATCGTTTTATAACTAGAATACCACCTGGTGGTTGTTTGCCTCTGCCAACCAGTCAAGTTACAGTTCACATCCATGTCTGTCCAGACTCATATGCAGCATGACAATAGACAGTGCTTCAAATATGGGTGCTGCTGCAAAGAAGCTACACATTCTGACACACGGATGCTTCACAGACATCGTCAATTGGCAGCACAGAAGATTTTTACATTCAGCACAGTTTCAAGATGGGCCCCAGAGATAAGTGTCACCAGTTCAGTATCCCACCAAATGTCTCCCCTTCTGTTCCAGAGTTATGGAGTTGACTAATGGCCAGGAAATATTACGACACACTTTGTTATAATTAGCGTAAGAATTCTTGAGTTATTGCAAAAAATGAGTTTTGTGAGGTCATGGTTCTGATCACCAAATTCAAATTAGTTCATCTGTGAGTCCAGGTGGACATTTGTGCCAAATTTGAGTAAGATCCCCCATGGCACTTTTGAGATATTGCATTCATGAGAACGGGAACGATGTACAAACAGACAACTTAATTAAATGTTGTGGCACTAAAAAATGATCCAAAATATGCTGGCACAATGGATATGCTGCTTTGTAAAATGTACTACTTACTGTAAAACTTCAATTAGCAGCGCGGGCTAATATTTGCTTATATCACTCAACTCTACCGGCTTGTATTTGGGACAGGCCTTTAATCCCTTTCAAACAAAACTGTTGCTCAGCAAAGATGGGAAATACAATCAAATTGCGGCTGTGGCTCAGAGGTAGAGCAGGTCATCCACCAATCTGCATGTTGAAGTATCCTTGAGCAAGATACTGAACCCCAAATTGCTCCTGATGGCTGTTCCATTGGTGTGAATGAGTTAAAAAACTGAGTAGTAGGTGGCACCTTGTATGGTAGCCTCAGCCAACAGTGGCCTCTGTGTGTGGCTCCCCAGACATCTAACGCCGTGGACCCGCCGGCTCCTGCCAGGATTGGGCTGGTAAATGCTAGATCGCTAGCGAACAAAACGTTTATCCTGAAGGATTTCCTGACTTCCCGAGGATTGGATTTTCTCTGTGTGACTGAGACGTGGCTGACTGTTGGTGAGTCCAGTGCTTTCACAGAACTTTTACCCGATGATTGCTGCTATTTTAACTCCCTGCAGACGTCAGGTCGAGGAGGAGGAATAGCGACTATTTATAAGAGTCACTATAAATGTAAGCAGCTAGGTAAGATGACGTGTGCCGTCTGAGTGCCGTAAATCGTTTCGTCCTGGAAGCGACCTGGGGCGGACCCGGAGACAGTTTCCTAAAGGTATGGATATACACTATATAGAAATAGCTTATCTTCACACCGATGGTCTCATTTGCTGTTGTAGGTCACGCACAGACATCAGCAGAAACAGAGACTTTTGCATATCCAGTTAAAAGTTCCTTGTAGCGGCTTTAAATCGAGTATTTCCATTTTATGCTACTTTATACTTCTACTACACAACAACTAAATAGTTTACTTTTTACTTTAGTTACTAGTAGATCTGCAGATTTAGATAATTAATACAAATTAAAATCGACTACTTATATGTTACTAATTAGATGTTGTTATAGTTACCAAGAAAACATGAGGTAATTCAATGAGCTTCACTTTGACCAGCTGCAACATTAGAGTGATGTACACATTATTGCATGACTAATTATAATCCAGGAATATTACCTTTACTATTCTGATATGGGCCATTCTGCACGATGAGTACCTTTTTATTATTGATGTTAATATTTCTGTGCTTCAATGCAGGACTTTTAATTGTAACATAATATTCCTATCCTGTGGTGTTACCATTTTCACTTAGGTAAAACATCTGAGTACTGTCGGCAAAAAAACAGGATTACATTGGATGTTTTATGCTCATGTTCACTTCAGATTCTAATGAAGGCTAAGTTGACGTTGAATTTCTGTACAGTAAAGGCTGTAATTTGGTCGACGTGCTGCAGTTTCTCCTGTTTCAACAGATCCCGGCCTCATTTCCCAAAAGCATCTCCAGGCTAGGATGATCGTAAAATCTATCCTTCCAATGTTCTTAAGCTTTACAGGTGTTTCCCAAAAGCATCGTAACTGAAGACAAAACGATGGTAGATTAACGAGAGCCTCCTCCCCAGACCTGCAGCAGGAATCAAAAACTAAACACACAAATTAATTCAGGAACTGATCTGCCTTTTTCTGTCTCCCTTCTCTCCTGCTTGTCGAATATAATGGATGAAACTTTTGTGGAGTGATATTTTCATGCTCTGTATCTTTTTCTTTATGCTGCATATGTTGTCTGCCACATGCTTAATACGGTATGCAGATCTATTACAGAAATGATGCCATTTACAATAGCTGCTTCATTTTAGGTTTGATATAAATCGGAGCATTTGTAGAATGCTAGCTAGATGTTCTTGTATTAGATCTGTCGCCAGTGGGGCCTTGATGTGTTCAACCTTAGAGGCCTAATACCAAGAAGTACCTTCATACACAGCTGAATTAATTAGTTGCACAGTCAACTAGTCAACAGACAGAAAATGATTCTGCAAAAATGTTGGCAATCAGTTCCTTGTGCAAATCAATTAACCAGCCAGAATGCCAAATATTCTCACGTTCCAGCTTCTCAAATGTGAGTACTCACTTTTTTTCCTCTGTTGTGTTGTTATAAATTAAATGTCTTTGGGTTTTTGATCACTAGTCGGTGAAAAAAAGCGATTTAAAGACGTCACCTTCTTGGCTTCAGGAAACTTTCATAGCTGTTTTTCATTATTTTTGGATGTTTTACAAAGCAACCAGTATTTCAATTAATGAACAAAATAACTGATGGCAGAATAAAAGTAATGAAAGCCCTAAAACACACTGCATCCCATATGTTAGATGAATAATTTGGAGATGAATCATAGCAAACCTGGTACTGCCAAGTGTCCAAGCTTACCTTTGCTGAAGTCCTTAGGGTCAAGTGACAGGCTGTATCCAGGCAACGTCTCCAGCAGCAGCTTGTAGCAGGCCCTCCAGCCAGGCTCTGGGATGGTGGGAGCCACACACTGCATGGCTGCGACACGCTTGAAAAAGGCAGACTTGCGATGGAAGCCGATCAGTTCGTAGAGCTCGGAGAGGATGCTGTAACGCTGGATCTTCTCCTCCTCTGATAACTGCAGTTATGAAGACAACATTAACCCTCAAATCAAAGAGGATATTTGGATATCTGAGCTCCACTGTGCAGAATGATATAAGAGAGTGTGTGTTCACATTCATCTGCTGAAGGGAGAGAGTTTATCTGTGCTCACCTTGTCTGCGCACAGGTATGAGCAGGATTTAGTAACATCACAACTAGTCTGGAAGCCAATCAGAGCCCAACAACTAACATAAGCATACATACACTGAGAATCGTCTTTTCAGTTAAGTAAGAGACATCTTATGTGTAGAAGTTAATCTTAAATCAATATCTGCACAGTCATAGACTCTTGATTGTTCACGAGGGAGAAGAAGTAGATGAATTTTTAAATCTGTGATTTAACTTTCTTGTGGAAAAATTATCAGACACAAGTTATTATTCAAAGCAGATTTTCATACATCTTCAGACAGCTCTGGAGGAGATCCTTAACCATCCAGACATAATTATTTGTTCTTGCTAAGTGCATGAAGGATTATTAAGAAAAATACTTTCACTGTTGGGCTATACGTACAGGTACAGAATTAAATAAAGTGGCATCAGGTTTTCACGCACTAATATACAATTATAATGTTATTTCAGGTGTATTAAAGGGACAGTTCGCCTCAGAACAAAACTACTTATTGTCTTCTTACCTGTAGTGCTATTTATTAGTCTAGATTGTTTTGGTGTGAGTTGCTGAGTGTTTGAAATATCAGCCGTAGAGATGTCTGCCTTCTCTTAAATATAATGGAACTAGATGACACTCAGCTTGTGGTGCTCAAAGCGCCAAAACTACATTTGATAAACTCAACAGGAATGTCTCTTTCCAGAAATCATAACCTGCTTTCGCTAGATAATCCACAGACCTTGTTGTGAGCAGTTTCATGTTAGCCTGGTTCCAGACCATAGACCCCGCCCACTCAACTGAGTAGGCTTGCATCTCTGGTCTGGCATACTGCAATGAATTTGCGATTTATCTCGTCCAAATAATGGAAGAACCAATGAACGCCGGGGGTGGGGGCGGGTCTAGTGATTAGCCAATCAGCGCCACGCTGATGTCAAGCTGTGCGCCAGTGGGTAACTGGTGAGGATAGCAACAATGGCGACCGCTACAGACCACATTAACGATGCTATCGAGGTATTTCGCCACTACTCACGTTAATGGAGGACCAAATTAAGGAAGCTGCTAAACTGGATTTAACAGTGTTGCAGCTGGGCGTGCACAACGACGGAGACATTTTAAACGAGCAATGCTCGCTTGTTTTCAGCACCCCGAGGCATGGATACTAATGACGTCAGATTCTGGGTGAGTCGTTCATCTCTACTGATTGGTTAGGGAAAAATCAAATTCCCAATGGCGATGTCAGACTGCAGGTTCTGGGAGCTTCAGTCTGACACTCTAGTTTCATGTAGGAACTATTTTATTTCTACCAGAATACACCCACAAACAGTACCACCACGCAGAAGGAAGAGTGCATCTACTCATGAACCAGAGGCTTGTGCTTGTGACAGCGCGAGATGTCAACATTAATGGCGTCCTCCTCAGCTGAGCTGTAACGTTAGCTAGCTCAGTGGTGCTAGGTGAGCTAGCAGAAGAATCACGCTTTCTTCTACGCAGTTGGTGGATGTAGTTTGGTAGAAAGAAAAGAGTCCCAACATGAAACAGCTCACAACAAGGTTTGTGGATCATCTTGAGTAACCTGGTCATGATTTCTAAAAGAGACACTGCTGTTGGGTTTGTCAAATGTATTTTTTTGGTGCTTTGATCATCTAGTTCCATTATATTTGAGAGAAGGGAGACATCTCAAATACTCGGCAAAGTAGCACTACAGGTAAGAGGAGAAATATTGTCTTGGTGAGCTGTCCCTATAAGAGAAGAGAAGAAGAGGCTGGGTCACTGAACTCACAGGACAAGCCAGGAGGAAACTTCACAGGCTGCGTAGGTCACATAAGGAAACAAGACTAAACACTGAAGGACAAAACTTTTTTTCCTGAATAAGAAATGTATTGTTTTAATGATAAAGAGATAGAGCTGAACCAGGATGGGAAAGGTGCGTTATGATTTATTGTGCTTTTTTGCTAACAGTAAGATATACTGCAGTCTCCCTGATTCAACTGAACACCATACTCCCAGCATGAAAAGCATTTATCCTCCAGTCTGTTAGCGTACCTGTCCCAGGTTGATGTAAACAGCGTTCTGCAGGAACTCAGAGGCCTCCCTGGCCCTCTTCTGAATGGCCAGCACCCTCACCGCTTTCACACAGGCCTCCAGCTCGATGACGCCTGCGTTCTTATACTGCAGCAGATAAGAGGAGGAGCGGGGGAGGCTTAGTTAATGAAAAATGAACAGTCAATGAGGGTCGCCTTGACTTCTGCAACCCACCTCATAATCACAGGGAATGTTTTTTCATTAACATATGACCAGCCTCATCAGTCACTGCAAATGTGGGATGACAGACAAGTGTGATAACTCAGATCCCCTGTCGCTCGTTTTTCAGGGGTTCCCGCCTGCTGCTCCGCGTGTGCTTTCACTGAAAACCTGAGCTGCTGCTGCTCCCGCGGCTTCACGCCACGTGCTACCATGTGCATTTTTTATCTCGCCGTCCCTCAACTTCCCTCCACTTCCACCCTCATTGTCTCCTTATTAAAATTCAATTAATATCTGAATGGCTATGTGTTGAGATGTAATTTAATTCTGAATGAACTAGTTACAGGTAAAAGGGCTGAGGGAGGTCAGCGCAAAAAGGCAATTATAATAATGAAGATAAAGCACAGGGTTGCTTCTGAATAGTTTGGGAGCATAATGAGCCTATTCAGCTTTCCCTAAGCATTAGGGATACTTTAATACTATTCTTACTGACTTTGTACAAGTATAGTGGTCAAAAGAGAGTACAGATATATTATGCCATGAACAAATACATAATTCACATGGTTTTGTCTGTCAAATTCTGCTTTTTATAAAGGCTTTCACTCACTAATGTGCTTCTATTTCCACAGATTACACACGGTCTCATGCTTGTTTGGAAGTCTTAACCCCATGTAGCGTTCAGAAATAAACAGCTGCTGTCAGCATGTCCTAGTCCCACACTATTTAAACACAGTGTTGTCGCTACCTTTAAACGCCATCAAACCTGATCAAATACTGCCCCCAGGTGACAAGGATAAATACTACTACAGACATGCTGGTTTTGTATCAAAGGAACCTCAACACGAACACCATCATTGTGCAGTTTATCTAAAAACTGGAGAGCTGTGCATTACCACGTGGATCACCTACGAGTTGTCTGACGTGACGCTGATCTTCCTTTCCCTACAGTGGCTTACAATCAAATTCAGAATCCAATTCATGATTTTTATGATCACTTCTGAAGCTCTGGGGCCAGTTGTACTGAAGTGGTCTGATCATATTTCAGCTACCAGATTGGATCAAATCTTGAAAATGGGCTGTTCAGATCAGATTAGATCATGTAATCCAGTCTTGGTTTTGATCTGGATCAAACCTTTAGTATGTTTTGCTGGAAACGTTTTAGCAGGATTGGTATACCTTTGATCCAAAGAATCAGGATTATCCTGATCCCAATAGAAGGGTACCCTGGAGTTCTTGCGAGAGCACAATTTGAATTTGCTCAGCGAGTCACTCTGGCAATCAGTAATGATGCTCATTACCCATGCCCATGAAATTGAGCTGCACCAATCACATCGGTGTATCTGATATAGGCGGGCCAGAGGCGAGCTAAACAGATGACGACAGGGCTGCGACGACGAAGTCCGGAATCAGTCAGTAAACATTGCAAGATGGCTACGGATGAACACCAGTTGTTTGAAACAGCTTTGGCCGCTACAATGAACGAGTTAGACTTGACTTTTTCTCTAAAAGAGGAACAGAAGACGGCGCTCGAATCTTTCCTTTGCAAGAAGGACGTTTTTGCTGTTTTGCCAACCAGATACGGCAAGAGTCTGATCTACCAGTTAGCTCCGCTGGTAGCTAAGCTCTGGATACATCACCCCGTGTATTGTTCTGATTGCTCGTAGTGTTAGCCAATTGCGTGCAGTGATATTTTCAAACGCATGCTTGGTGCCGCCCCTCGAGTTGGGCCATTTGCATTACTCATAGCCAGACCCTAAATCTTTTTAGATTTGGGTCTGGATTTCCAGGCTAATAGAAGGGTGGATTCAGGGTGGATTTCAGGAACAAATAAAACACATAAATTGACCAAATATAACAACATTTATTCATATTTTGCACTTGATGTGTTGAATTGTTAGGTGATGAAGTAGATAAAGTAGACCTTAGGCTACCTCTTAAGCCTTTCGGTACAGTTAAGTTAAAAAAAAAAAAAAGGGTGCTGTTCCCATAAAATAATTCTCCAAATAGCTTTTAATATCAAACAAATTCATTTCCTATCATCTATATTCCAATCAAGAACACCAGTTATCTGGATTTGGTACTCTTGTAACATCTGTATCTGGATCAGGGTGATTCAGTCCAATGTTGCTTTGAAAAACCAGCACAAAGGTAAGATGGATCAGCTGATCCTGGACAGCAAAACATGGGATTTACAAATCTGGATCGTTCTGACCCAGATTAAATGTTTTGAACACCTGGGCCCTGGAGGGTCAGACACTATGGCGTCCTTATCCCTCCTATTTATCCTATCTACAATCAAGAGAAAAATACCATAAGGCATCTGTCTACATCAGAGAGCTGTCGACATCCCAACCCTCTGTGTGGCGCTCATCTTTTCAGCGCTCCCTAGCAACAGATAATAAGTCGTTATGATTCAATTTATTCAATTAATAAGACCCAGACCCAGATAAAAGGATTCATCAATGAAAAATTATTAACTGAAGTTCACTGACATTTTTGCTAAAATCAACATATGATATGATGAGAAGGTGAGCGTCAGTGTTTGAGCCAATGTTCGCTACAGGTCTCATGGTGCTGAGTGAAGCTAAACTAACATTTTTTCATTATAACTAACATTTGCCGACAGCAGGCGAGACAAAAAATTCTGACATTTGCAAATTAACTTTAAGATTTTTTAATACCTTTCGCTCACTGATGTGATTTCAAGAGTTTCTGGACGAATATGCAGCTCTGCAGCACACAGGCTGTACTTGTTAATAGGATTAACTCATTCTTGGATTAAGTTGTGTTGACAACAAGAAAAGAATAAAATATCAGACTTATTTTTTCAGATATAAGACATCTGGAAAGCTTCACAAGGCAACTCATGACTTAGAAGTTGTGTTTGTTTACTTTGAGTTTTTTATTGCTCTTATTTCGTGCACAAGATTTTGTCATTTACTGTGAAGCAATTTGTGATGTTCAAAAGTTTACTTGACTACTGATTACACACTCAGAAACTTGTTACATAGGCAGGAAATCTGTGAAAAAAAACATTTTCCTTCTCTTTATAGTGCTTATAATAACATTACTGCACATGAATGAACACAACCAATAAGAGCAGAAGAGTCTCTATCTCAACTGTCAATCAGAGTTCACTGCTCATAAATTGCAGTCATCTCAAACGTTTTCAGAAACATGTTTTAGTGTACTGTTTAGCTGTAAACTGAGAAAGTTTGTGACGTTGTTCAGAGTTGTTGAGAATGAAGCACCGCCTACCGGCCAGACCAACTTCCATCAAACATGAATCAAGATTCTGTTACTGCATTGCCTATTTCTCGCCTCCGATGTTTTCAGAAACAGATTTTAGTGTACTGTTTTGCTCTGTTTCAGCTCAAATGTTTCCAACATGGCGGCCAGGACACAAACGATCTCATTTTACAAAAAATACAAAAAATATGTTTCTGAAGACATCTGAGGCAAGGGACAGGCAATGCAGTAACAGAATCTTTATTCATATTTGATCAGGACTGCGCAGTTTGACAGTTTAACAACAACTCACAAATGTCTGTAGAAGCACAAGGAGTCGGAGGAGGAGCCTGATTTTTGTCACAGGCTATCCGTCTCATATAACACTGTGTAATACATATACTGACAGTTTCAGCAAATTGTATGGCAGATCAGTATTCTGGTTGTCTCAGATAAACCTATTTCAAAAATTGGTCTGATATTATATAAAATACATCCTTTTTATAATGTCAGTTTTCAGTGAAGTTGTGTTGTCTGCTGTTCTGAAAATTCCTTTAACAGCTTTTTACGTTTGAATCGCCCAGTTTAACGACACTGAATTTTGGCACAAGATATTATCTTTGATTCGACAACATTAATTGAATTCTTGATGACAGAGTGTGGTTCTTGGTCAGTACCTTTCCATAGTAGGAGATGGCCTCTTTGTACTTCTCGATAATGTCCTCAGGACTCAGGCAGTTCTTTGCTCGTCCAATCTCAGTGCTGGTGTCTGCACTGATGCCATTGGCTGTGAGGGCACCTACACTCAAAAGAGGACGGTATATGATTAGTTCAGGAGAGACACCAGGGCGGCCGTCCATCAGTCTGCTCCACCACAGAAGGAAAGGATACGACAGGTGTGACAACAGCACGAAGGGGAAACTTAAATCCACCAGTTGCTCTTCAAAGATAACCGCCCTGGCTACCAACGCCACATGCATATTGATATATATCAACCAAGACACAGATAAACAGTGTTCAGATGTTGCTCACATAACAGTTAACATGTCTGAACACATAACAGATAATGTTGAATGACACTGTGAAACATGTGTTCATCCCTTGCTCTGATGCCTCCTGATGATCCCATTCAAACCTCAATTTAAATCTTAAATCTACCCCACCTCGCTCTGCTCTCCCCTTCACCAGTAAGAAGTGGTATCATGAATATTCCGAGGTCTGTGGAGCCACTGAGATGTGATCAAGATGGCTAACGTCCCAGGCAGAGTTAAACCCGCACCTGACGTGATTCAAAAGCAATTGCAAGGTGCATCTCTCGGCCAAATCTGATTAGAATACAAATTGAGAGTGCATCGCCTAGCAACGGGGCTGTGTCCATAGCAACACTGGGGCGCTGTCACTGTGACAAACGTGTGAATAATGAAATGCTGCATTGCACTACTTCTCGGGTCAATTTGCACAGGCAACACAACAAAGAGAAAACACTCAAGGCAATAATTGCATGAATAAAGTTAATAAACACATTTCTGAGGTGTTGCAGTTACGGATTATAAATACATTATGTGATTTATTTTTTCTATAGGCTATGAAAGTAGGAAGTTAAGCAACAGAGAGCTTTTAACGAGCGAGAAGTCATAGTGTGCACCAGTGGTGATGAGCTGCCACCTGCTGGTGCCTGAACACAGATACGTAACTCTGTGTTTAGATGTGTTCAAAATATTTTTGACAAGGTTAAGTGATTTTTGTGTATAAGATGTATATTGTTAGAGCAAAGGGGGCTTCAATAAATAAAGAAAAGGAGCTACTAAGAGTGACCATTTAAAGTCTTCAATCATAGTTGTGTGATACTGATCACCAGAAGTGAGGCTGTGAGAAAGAGCAGGTACGTTAGGAAAATAAAAAGGTGATGATAAACCAACACAGGAAACACTACCTGCCACAGAGGGGGAAAAAACATGAATCAATTTTCAAAGGATAAAATAAACCAAATAATAGGAATCAGGAAGCTGATGGTGTAGGATGAAAAACAACATCAAACACAGGGGAGATGTGACCACAAGCAGACAGGCGGATTGTTGTCTACAAGAGCTATGTTGGTTAGACATACCATACCTGGATCAATGAGAACCTCCTGAGCCCCTACAGACAGAGAGAAAGAATGCAGATTCACTCCATGACGCAAGGCGCAATGTTAGCAGTGTTAGTCCCAACAGTTGGCTGAATGGCTGCTGCTGCCGTTCTCCTATAAGATACACTCATCGAGAGTCATGATCAACTTTTGGCATGCAATTAACTTTAATAAAAATAAAGTGAAAGTTAAGTTTATGGTAGCACCTCTTGTGCAGCTCTTTTTAAGAGACTGTGTCCCCATTTCATTTGCATGTGCACAAGGACGCACACACACAGGTGACATGATCAACAGTCCAGCCAATGGTTTGCCACTACTCCACTGATCCACACGTGGAAGTAATGCAACAAGATGCACAGCAATGCACACACATGCAAAGAAGAAAAAGAGCGCTGACTTCAATCAGCTTTGCAAAAGTTTTATGAGGAAGCAAAGGTGCTCGACACTTTTGCTGGACACACAAAGCATTTTGGTGAGTAATGCTGACTGAATGTAAATATTACTTTCGTTTGTTACAAGGAACATCAACAGAATATTCTTAAATATTTACTCCATCATATCCTCCTGAGACCTGAACTTCTGTTTGGTATGCATTATTAATTTCTCCTAGCTATTTGGGATCAGTAGGAACCGAGAAGTATAAAAAATGAAACACTGTCAATGACAATAAAGTCCCAATGTCCTCAAACGAGTACCTTCTACTTAACAGCATCTTATCTTGTCACTGTTTCTTAGTTAAATTTGTTGCCATAACAAACTACAAACATTATTAATCATAAATAAACAAGTTTCAACCATAAAATTTGATCAGATTTTGTGTCGGGATCGGCTTCAGACTGACTCGGCAGAGATGGCGGCTATCTTGTTTTCACATGGATTGGTGTATTGTGCTCTTGCTGCCACTAGATGGCACAATAAAGTGTCCACGAACGAGGACAGGTCTGAGTTAAGTAGAATGAAGTATGAGGTCAAGTAAACCCAAAATGTGATGTCCTCATATGAGGACTCAGGGTCTCAGGAGGACATAAAGATTCTGAAAACTAAATCTTACTGTTGTATATTTGTTATTTAAACTAGTGAATTCATTTCATTCATTGCTGAAATAATTTATGAAGTTAAGTGATTAGTTCAAGAAATGCAAAATGCATTGATGACAATTTTGACCTTCTGGGGGCAGCTGCACAAAACACCTTAAGTTAAGATTTTCCTTCAAGTCCAAGTTAAGGTTTCCTCAAATTAAAATCAGTTGCACAAAACACCCTGAAGTCCTCTCCTTGAGGTTTTCTTAACATGTTCACTAAAGTATTTCTGGTTTTCTCCTTGTCTTGGTCTTACATTTAAGGAATCCCTCGACCGCTGCACAAAAGACCTTAGCACGCAAAGTAAGGTAACACAAAAAAAAAATTAAGGTAGCTCTGACTCTGTGTTAACCACAACATGATTGAGTTTATGGTGATAAATGAAAATGAAGCATCCCAAGAGGAGTGTTCTGCTACCGGGAGAAGCCGATCAATATGCTTTTGATTTTACTCTCTAGATTTGACTGAATTAATTTCCTACTTAATTGTTTCCTCCCACAAACATTGTTTTCTTTTACTTGGGGATCAAATATACTTTTTAGTATGCATTGTCTATTGTTGTATTCCTCCAAAAGTACAACCTTTTTCTCCTGGGAATAATTTGGTTTCTTGTCTTCTTTTCCTCTGCCCTTTTTTTACTATCTATAGGCCAACTGTGTGAGGCCATAACTGTGATCAACGGTGAGTCGCACACACTTCATGGCAACTTTTACCACTGTAAAATCTCTTTCAATGGAGTAAATGCCTTACTGTTGGAAACCTTTTAGGGGAATCTGTGCAACATCCTTAAATTAGTCCCTGCACTCAGGAGAAATTAAGCCTAAAGTGTCAAACTTAAGTGAAAACTTCAGGTGTTTTGTGCAGCCAGTCCCTCATTCATCTGTATTTATTTGTATTTTTAAATCTGTATGCACCCCTACAATGGCTTCTTGTGCACTAAACATGTAACATACCTGAGTGCTGTTTCTACTGTATTTTACACAGCCACTTTTTCTACTTTTCAGTCCTGTTATTTTGAAAATCTCTATATGCACTTTGCTACTGTTTATTTTTAGTAACTGTTTTTTCACTTAACTGGTGCTCACTGCATGCAATGACAAGTTTCATCAAAACTTGTCTTATTTTAAACCACTGTAAATTAATCAATACTTAAAACAATCATTAGTTGCCACTCTAAATCACTCAAGCCTCAGGTATCAGCTCTTTAGCACTGCTTATATTCAGGGTGCAGGGTGATGCTCTGCTGATCGTGTGGTTAAACACAAAGCAGTGTTAATATCACACCACGTTAACAGCGTGTTAATAACAAAATCAGATTCAGTGATGTTAAGTTTGAATCAAATTAGCATCATCAGGGTAAATAAGAGAAGCTCCAGCAGTTTAGGAAGCTGACATCTTGTACTCTGCACACAAAGGAAGCAGCTTAGCTGAGCAACACTTAGCAAAGTTTGAGCTGCCAGTCAGCGGGGACATTCTCACTCAACACAACTCAGTCACAGACAACAGCCCTCAGTTATTATCCCACCCAGACCACTGTTTCCATCAGTCTGGCTCCAGAGGGATGTGCTCACCTGGTCTGTGGCGTTTCCCTGCGTCTGCTGGCTGAGAGATGCTTGGCTTGCGTCCTGCAGTCTTCCCCGCTGTGCCTCCAGGGTAGTGGAATATGACAGAAGCTGAACACAAACCCTCCAATGCAGCTAGAAAGGCACAAAGTATACAAGACAAACGCTCAGTCTTTAATTAGCTCCTAATACTGTTTCTGTCAACTTTTTGTTTTGTTTATTGTCAAAGGAATTGAAACATTTTCTGCTGCACTCCCTGCATGTCAGTCCTCGTCTCTCATTCTTCCAACCTACTTTAGATGAAACTGAGCCCACTTCAATTTGGCGAAAGCCTTGACGGCTGCGTTCCCATGTAAACTGCTCACACGCAGGTCCAGTGAAAATATGACAGCTACAGTTATTTGGAAAATAGATTCATAGAGCACTGAATTTACTGTTTATCAAACCACACATGAGAAAAGAATTAGCTAGCACACCTCTCAACCCCTCTGCCTCACTTCCCACCGCTAGAAGACTACATTGCCGGAAGGAGAGCATTGGCAGCTCTGGAGATGAACCTTCAGTTGGCAGCTGTAGCAACTGGAATTCAGCAAACACAAACCCCAACTCTGGGGGTCTGATCCCAAACCACGCCGACTCCCTGCCAGATCAGCAAACTTTCTGTTGGGGCGCTCACTAGCTCACCTGGCACCCCATGTACAAAGGCTGTTTCCTTGCCGCAGCGGCCACTCGTTTGATTCCAGCCCACGGCCCTTCGCTGCATGTCATCCCCACTCTCTCTGCCCCTTTTACGCTAAATCTGTCCTATCAAACAAAGGCCAAAAAAAGCCCTCCAAAAAACAGAAAAAAATAGAAACTTTCTGTTGCTGCCGGTACACAGGTTAGATGCTGATCACCAGCCTGCTGTTTTAAGGGGCCGTACACATGCCGCGTCTTTAACCGCATGGAAAACACGAGGTTGGGCGCTGAGCGCTACTTTTGTGCCTTTTTTGAGCCTGCTTTCAAAAGCGCGGTGGTGGATAACAAGCATGGTACCATAGCCCATTTACCTGAAATCCTGAGTGCAGAGCTGATCTTCTTGCAGGAGCTGTTTCGGCCGATCGTCTGTGGGCCAGATGAAAAGCTCTGGCATCCCTGCACTAAACTGGTCAATTTCTCCTCCATATTTATCACAGACTGATAATTAAGGAAGAAGGGAAAGATATCTGTTTGATGTGATTGGTTGTTGCTCATCACAATATGCAGAGTGCGCTGCTGCGTTTCAAATCTGAAGTCAGTTTATCTTGGGGCGTAGCCATCGCGCCCTGAAAAATGGGCCCTCAGGAATGCGTTCACGCCACGATGGTGTCGATCTGGCATTTGAGCGCGCCTGCCGCACGTCTACATTAAAAACAATGAGTCTGAGAGTGCAAAAAACGCAACATGTGTACGGCCTCTGAGGTCATTTGGAAACAGTGCAACCATTACATAGTTTTTTAACCAGAGAGCACTGACAAGTTTATTTTTCATCTATAACATGTCCTGCTCAGTACCAACATTGTAACAATGAATTAATCGACCAGACTCAAGCGGACACATTACAAGGAGACATGAGCTAACACTGAGTAATAAAAAAATTCTAACTTTCTGACAGTAATAAGCCACTATTTTCCAGACTTACCACCCAGCCAGAGGAAGTCATTAACCCCCCTGAGCAGCTCCACAGCCATGTGGTAGTGGACCAGGGCGTCCTGCAGCATGCCCGCCTGGAGACACAAGTCCCCTACATGCTTCCTCATCCGCCCCTGGCAGCGCTTTTTATAATGCCTGAGAGAAAGCAGGAGGACAAGGGAGAAAAATATTTTCAGACAACAGGAAGATGAACGGCACGGCTCGAAAAACAGTACATGTTATTTTAGTTGATTCATAGACTAGACTTTCCTCTTTATTTCAAAACAGTGCTGACTCTCTGCTACTGTCATTTCTTATGTCAGCAGGGTGCCAGGAGAGGAGACTCGGGTGGATCTTATCAGTCAGCTACAGAGGGGATGTATGGGGTGGTGGGGCACAAGCAGAGGGCAGCAACAAAACAAGGACGGAGTATGAGCTGACCTACGACCCTGTGGTCTTGCACAATAACACAGGGAGTCGGGAGGGAGCAGCTTCGCCATGATACGGGGGAATGTAACTGCTTTGAGGGAAATGATGAACCCCATTGTGCAAGACATTTGAGCACTCTGACAGACTGGGAAGGTCATGTGTGGACAAGGTAAAACTTGAGATAAAATGGAGCCATGGACATTTTTCTAAGCTGTACGGCAGCATAAAAATCTAAATGAAGAGCTACATAAACATGTATTAGGAAAAATCTATATCATACATCTGGCAGATTAAAAATGAATGCTAATGCTCGGTACTTCTGAATAACAATGTAATTGTTCTGTCGGCATAAAACTAAAATAAAACAGCTGCTCTAACGGGAGTCATGAATAAACAACCACAACTATTAAACTGGATCTTTGGACATGAATGCCATTATCAAACTCATGTTTTTAGTCGTAGCTGCAGTGCTACGCCAGGCTGGAAGGTAATGTATGCTCTCATGAATATACATCCACGATCCATGGCCGGTGTCTCACTCCAGCTTCTACACCTTCCCAATCTAAATGTTCTCCTGAAGCTGGGACAAACCTCAGTAGCATGTCCTGTGCCAAACTGTGTTCAGTCAGTGGGGCCAAACTATCAGCTCCTCCTTTAAAGAACCATACCATTGTTTTTGAATTTTTAAGCATATAAATATTACATGATGTTTAACATTTAGTTTGGGAATCTTCCACGGTATGCAAATGGGTTTTGAATGATGAAGGTGACCACTGGTTTCAGGTTAATTTGACATGTTAATCCAACAGCAGAGACGACAAACATGCCTGAGACAAGTCATTCATCATTCTGTCTGTAGGTTAGCGCCTTACTCTTAATTTCAAATGTGTATGTTTAGAGCTTCAGGCAACCCTTAAACAAGGCTGTAATTTCCCTTTAATTTCCAAGAAGTTTCCTGGAAAGAACCAGTCTATGTCATTTGTAACTAATTAAAGGGAAAGTAGAGACAGAATTAAATTGGTGCACTTTCAATTAATTAACTAACCTCTTTTAGTCAGAGCACAGCAGCACAGCAGAACATGCACACAATTTAACATACGTATATGGAGAATTAAGGGTTTTGTTTTCAAGGAAATACATAAGTCTCCTATAACTCGTATATATTCCATCGTTCTTTCCAGGATGCTTCTCAGAAATTACTGAGAAATTATAAAATAAACGTTACCAAGTTTACATCTCCTTCTCTCTCTCTGCACAACAAAAAATGTTTCATATATTTCCTGTTATAGCGAAACACAGTTCGTATTATATCTTTGTTATTAGATGATATATCATATATTTATATAAAATAAATACATATGAATATATATAAGTTAAAAAAGGATAAATCAGATTTTGCTTGCGTTAATTTTATGTCATGTCTCAATATTAGTTTTTAGTGCATGCAAATGAAAGTGTATACTGTTTAATATTTACTGGACAGATCTTTCCTTATTTTTTTTAAAGATATTTTTGGCCATTTTTGCCTTTATAATGGATAGGACAGCTAAGTGAGGGGGGGGGGGGGGGGAGAGTGACATGCAGCAAAGGGCCACAGGCTGGAGTCGAACCCGGGCTTCTACGGCAACAGCCTTGTAAATGGGGCACCTGCTCTATCCACTAAGCCACCAACGCCCCTGGACAGATCTTTCAAGCGCTGGTTGGAAGTTCCAACACAGGGCTGAGCTATATATTGATAATATATTAATATTGTGATAAGAGACTATATAGATATTGGATTTTGGATATCGTAAAATCATAAGTGTTGTCTTTTCCCGGTTTTAAAGGCTGCATGACAGTTAAGTGATGATTTTACCAGTCCCAGTCCCATGCAGTGTCCCTGCATGTCATCCCCTCTCCGTCTTCCCCTTTCACGCTTAATACTATCCTATCGATTAAAGGCAAAATGCCTAATAAATTTTTTAAAAAAACTTAAAAAAATATTTTCTGAAATTACCAATAGATAATAGTCATTATCACTACAATATTTATATTGAGGTACGCAGTGAAAAATACCATAGTATTTGAATTTCTCCGTATTACCCAGCCCTTGTTCCAACATCCAATTTGACAGATTGGTACCTGAGTGAAAGCACGTGCAAAAAATGTCGGGAAATCTGACAAAGACGAACAAATAACACGGAAACCTGGTCATTGTGAAAACAGTCATGCGAACTTGGCATCTTCTTGGACTAAAAAAAAAAAAAAATGCTGTTTGGTGGTCCACTGAAGTTTTAAATGTTGAGGCTTCCCACCAGCACTTAAAAGGCACAGACCATGAATACACAGCTACTGTCTCTGTGCTGTGCAGCAGCTGTAGAGTAACTTCAAACAAGCTGAATGAATGGATAAACAGACAGAGAGATAGATCGATCGATATATAGGTAATGAAACCAGTGGCTGCCAGTAGGGCAGAAAGATCAGCAGTAATTAAGAGTACACATGATGAAAGCACAGACAAACACTGGTATGGTGCTTTAAATGCCCTCTGACTCAATCTTACAAATAGTATAAGATTGTAAATTAGTTGCCAAGATGGAAATATTGCTGATATGTGTGGAACTCTTGCAAGGAGCTTTAATGCAGTACTGCAAATCAGGCCTCCTAATGATCAGGTTGGTTGTGATGGGCCTAGATTATTTCTTAATTTTAGTAGCTAGTCTTACTGTTTTACAGCTGGGGATATTCTTTGCCTCTAACTTCTAACAAACTGTCGAGCTATCACCTTTGGCTTCTCAGGTTCGTTAAAATACTTCATAGTAAGATTACATGCGTACCATAAGTAACACAACATGTAAAGTACAGACGACAATAACAGACATGGCTCCAGTGTGAATGGTGTATACAAATGTAGCAAAGATATTGTTGTTAATGTTCTCTGTTTCTGCAGCTGCTCTACAGTGTCTTCCCGAGGGCAGTGTAAACTGAAGCCTGCAGAGGAGCAATGAGTTTGGCTGGGAGTCATGAGCAAATGCACAACAGCACAGAGGTCTGGCGTTGTCTTTCAGGGGCAGAGCTAAAGCCGATGGGATCGGTATGGGTCAACTAAACTTATGAGTCTAGCGTCTCACCTTTTCACACCCAACAATAAACTCACAGGACAGTATGAAAGAAAAAAAGAAGAAAGACAAATAAACCAAGGTGAAGAAAAGAAAATGAACGCAGCAAAAATCAAGAGACAGATTTTTGAGAGGATCACTTCTGAGCAGGCAAGGCTGACATGTAACAAGCAACTTGACACAGAAACAAACACAAACAAGTAATGCAGTTATCATATTAACTGGCTGCAGTGAACATCGAAGCACTAAATGCTAGAGTGCTTTGAAAAACAGGTGGAGGTGCAGTAAAAACATCAACTCACCTGCTATCCGTGTCCAAACCCACAAAGTCCTTCTTCTCAAAGGGAACACAGAGCAGTGGTATCTTGTCACCTGACTTGTCTGTGGCTCGGTCAAGACGCTTTGACTCCAGAACTATAAATATGGACTCCACAAAGTCGTCCACCCTCTTCTCCACATCTGGGCAGTCTTCAAAGCTGGAGTAGAAGGCCACATCTGTCCGCTGCTGCTCTGCGATCTCTCCCTGCAGCCCAAACACCAGCAACCGCGAGTCATACAGGGTGGAGCTGTACACCTCCTTCTGGCCGTGGAAGCGCTCTGCAGTCTGAGGCCACTCTTTGGCCGTGGCGCAGGTGGTGATGGAGATGAGACCCACCACCTTGCGGTGCGTCTGGAAGTCCCCCCACTCATTGTTTTCAGGAAGGTAGTGGTGGCGGTAGCGGATGTAGAGGAGGCGCTGCGAGTCCCTGATGCTCACCTGGCTCACGCTGGCGATGCGCTTGTAGATCTTGAAGAACTGGTCCTCGGGTACAATGCCGACCGGCTGGACCACCACGAGCACTGTCTGGTGGTCCTCGGCACACTGCATGTAGTCTGGGACGCTCATCTTCACATGTGGCTTCAGGGGACAGAAAAACAAAAACATTTACATAGAACTGATCATATTCTACTTTTTGTTTGATCAATGAACATGCAATAACTTCTGTGCATCTCAGTATTACAACTTATTATTTAACTCTTATTACATTTCTTCAGTAGACAGTGCCTTCAATGAAAACTGTTCACAGCACAAATTCTGCATTCGGACTGGGGAAGAAAGGTGATTGAAGTGACTTTGAACGTGGCATGGTTGTTGGTGCCAGACGGGCTGGTCTGAGTATTTACTGGGATTTTCACACACAACCATCTCTAGGGTTTACAGAGGATGGTCCAACAAAGAGAAAATATCCAGTGAGCCAAAATGCCTTGTTGATGCCAGAGGTCAGAGGAGAATGGCCAGACTGGTTCAAGATGATAGAAAGGCAACAGGAAGTCAAATAAGCACTGGTTCCAACCAAGGTGTGCAGAAGACCATCTCTGAAGCAACAACACCTTGTCCAACCTTGAAGCAGATGGGCTACAGCAGCAGAAGACCACACCAGGTGCCACTCCTGTCAGCTAACAACAGGAAACTGAGGCTACAATTCACACGGGTTTTCTCACCAAAACTGGACAATAGAAGATTGGAAAAACCACATTCAGATGGAAGCATGGATCCATCCTGCCTTGTATCAACGCTTCAGGCTGCTGCTGGTGGTGTAATGGTGTGGGGGAGATTTTCTTAGTACCAACTGAGCATGGTTTAAACACCACAGCCTACCTGAGTATTGTTGCTGAGCGTGTCCATCCCTTTATGGCCACAGTGTACCCATCTTCTGATGGCTACTTCCAGCAGGATAACGCACCATGTCACAAAGCTCACATCATCTCAAACTGGTTTCTTGAACATGACACTACTCCAGTACTGCAGCGACTGTGTGATGTCATCATGTCAATATGGACCAACATCTCTGAGGAATGTTTCCAGCACATTGTTGAATCTGTGACACCAAGAATTAAGGCAGTTCTGAAGGCATAAGGGGGCCAACCTGGTACTAGCAAGGTGTACCTAATAAAGTGGCCAGTGAGTGTATGTACTCAAAGCCTCTGACGTTTGAATGAAAAAGTGCTCCTTGATATGCAGTGAGTGCAAAGCTGCACTCAGAGACTCCTCAGTAGTCCAACAGAAACATCAAACTTTCAAACTAAATTCAACCTTCCCTCTGTCTAAAAGCAAAGCATCACCTGCTGCTGCCTGTGCTAACATAAACACCAGGTAGTGTCAGCTAACTGTGACAGCTGACAGCTTTCTTATCGCAGTGGTCAAATGTTCCGAACTGGCATGTCACAGAACACACGTCCTCGTGCTGTTAGCTTGTATTTCGCTAATTTAACACCACGAGAAATAGCTTTAATTAGGCTATAACGTTACTGTCTTAACAAAACAGTTGTGTTAGCTAGCTTAGCTTAGCTAGCTAGCCTTTGAATTGGCTGCTCCTGACAGTCACACAGGAACAACTCTGACTGAAATAACCAGGTTATTAATGCACATATCAGCTCAGAGAGTCCTCTGTCTTTCACACCGGTGTCTTTAAAATATAACACATATTCACGTTACCTTAGCAGAGACCTGTCAAGTGATACAGCTTCCTTCTTTGGACCAGTGTTTTACAACACTTAAGCTAACGCTAATCAACAATAGAATATCCGGTTTCCACTTTCAAAATAAAAGTATCACAAGACTGAGAAACAACATTAAATTGTGATAACCTGCAGTTCGGAGTCATCAGATAATTTCACTGTTGTACTTATGTTAACTGAGCAATAAATATGTCTGTCTGGGTCACCACATCACATTACAATATTTTTTGGGGGGGGTATAATCATAGTTACACTGTGGTATATTATCATCTTGTGTGGCAGGGCAAAGTGTTTATCTGGGCTATTGTAAAGGATCATTCCCACATTATTCTCCTGTTTACCCTTTAAAAAGGATGGATTACTGAATGGGTCCATTGGGCACAGGCCCAGGGGCCTAAAATAGGGGCCCAAGGTGAGGCCCCTGGGCTCCCCTCGCATTTACATGTAAAGTGTCATTCAAAATATCATGTACTGTCCACTAAGTGACTCAAACTGAATTTAAAGAGACACAAAGTTACCACAAAGAGACACAACATGACTACAAAGAGACTACAAACACAGACAAAAAGACACAAATGTTAAGTTTTGTTTAGTTTATTTGAGAAATGACATGCAAAATTAATAGATAGGCCCTCATATAAAAATCCCAGAATTAGCCAAGAGGCCAGTTTTATTATCTGTGGTCTCTGACCAAGGCATTACAAAAGGCTAATGACCTCAAAGAGACACAAAGTGACTACAGTGAGACGAAACATGGCCACAAAGAGACAAAAGTGACCAGATAGATCCAGGGAGCAACAGCAAAAATAACACACAGAAACACAAAATCACAAGATGATGCATAGGGACACAAAACAACAATAAAGTCTGTCTGTTGTGGGACCTTTTACACATTTGTACCCGGGGCACATTGTCTCACAATTCACCCATGCCCTTTACCCTTTAGTAGCATGTACATTAACGAGTGGAGTTATATTTTTTATATTTTATGTCTTAGTCTTTAAAACAAGATTACAATAATATGCAACGTTGTTAAATGTCACATGATGTTCTGCTTTTACTTTGAAATCAGGGTTTTTGTTTCCTATTGGAAGTCTTCTTCTTCTTCTTCTTCTTCTTCTTCTTCTTCTGCAAAGGTAGAAGTCTAATGCTACATTAGCGCCACCCAAAGAACAAATAAGGTACTGCACCTGAGTAAAACCACGATTAGCATTGCTCTTCAAATGTATTGTGACTTCCTAGTGATTATTATTGATGAATGTTAATTTAAATACATGCCTCATAAGAATGACCTCCTATTAGCCAATCATATAAAACTAGCTGGTATGTATTTAAGTTTTGTCTAACAAACTAGGTCTGTGTACACTAACTTGATGTCATATTTCGCCATTACAAAAAGTCTGTGTACAATTGTTCAGCGAAATTATGTAGCTCACACACAACATTGCTATGAATATAGTGAGGCAGACTGTGGAAGATGCCATCATGCGCTGGTGATGAGAATATTCCACTGACTTGCAAATTAGAATCAACTCTCTTGTGGGTGAGCTAATGTCCCCACACTATCCTGTAAAATTCCTTATTAATGTGAGGACTATGAATAGAAAATGACACATTTTAATTTTGGATTTCTGTTGTTACAAATTACATCAAACTTCCAACATGCCAGAGTTAATTTAGGCCGACTTTCTTCTGGTTTAAAGTTTTCAGTAGAACCCATTAATGAATAAATAAATATATATCCAGACAGGTAGTCAACTTCATTTTATTTTTTCACCCATAAATCACTTTTCACAATCTTCTTGGAAGACAACAGCATTTTATTCCCTATTTTCTTCTCTTTTTTTGGCCAAGGGGAATTGGTCCAAAAGCAAAGCAGGAGCTCAGATAGAGACATGGAATGTCTTAAACATGTTTCATAGTGAATATACATCAATAGCAGGCAAACATCTACAACCATTGACTTACAAAACAGTGCACAAACATTGTGTGTGAAGGCTGTCATTACTACAGATCCCAAACTGTAACAACACAATGTTGAGAGCAGGGCAGATGTTACGAGTAGGAGAGAGAAACCATGTTGTCCTCCGTTTAAAAAAAAAAGATGAGCAACCCAAAACATGAGCATTATATTCCAACTGAAGTCAGTCAACTGAATGAATGCACAAACATAAAAGCACAAATAAGTGAAGCCTTCATTTTTCCCATGTGGTGAGTGTTCCCTAAGGCTAGTAAGACTGAGCTTTGACCTTCATGTCTGTGTTCAGAGTGAGGCAGGGTTTCAGTGCATAGTCACATTACTGCATCTTCATGCCCGGGACAGTCAGTGATACTGTAACACAAAATAAACAAAAGAAAGGAAAAGCTACGCGGTTGAAAAGCTCAAAGATTCACATCTTTTTCAGTCTAATCGTTTACAATCGATATGAAATGCGTCCTTCTAAATGTTTGCCATCTTTGTGCACCATCAGTCAGCGGTACAGAGCTCCCGTCGGTGCCAGGAACGAAGCGTCCGAGTTATACAGATTATGGGGAGCACAGAAGATGGCAGGTAAGTGCTAATACTACAGTGAAAATCCACCTGCAAAGCGCTTTACAGATATATATTGGCACCAAATGTGAAGTTAAGAAATGTGTTCATCCTGCTCCATTGGGTGCTAACATTAAGCAGCTAACTACTGAAAGTCTGACAACTGATTACCAACCTTTCTATTAACTCTGGCCCATTGGTGACCATTGTCACAGATCTAATGCGAGTTTTTGGTTTCCAAATTAAACTTATTCCGATGATAAACACTGACAGGGGCGCGGCCATGAAAACCGTCTTTTTGGATTTTTCACAATTTATTTATTTTGACATTGTTGTACCTATGAATTATGTTTCCTCGCATAAAGGTATGTTTACGCACTAAATACTAATACATGGGGAAATCCTTTTGGTGTCCTATATAGTAAAATGTAAATACATTTATTACTGGGATCAGCCTATCAAATACAAACCATGTATAAGTACTTGTGTACTAAACGGTAGCTACGACTGGACGCCAGTGAAGCCACAATGTGTGCGATTTGTAAACGTACGACTTCTGACTGATTCTTTCGGTAGCATTATAAAGTAGTTTTAAGAAAAGACATGTTAAGGTGCAGACACACCAAACCAACCTCCAAGAACTAGCGGCGACGAAAGCCAACTGTTGCGTCGTCTACGTCGCCTCACGTCACCCTGTGTCAGTTGCATTTGAACACACTACACGGACTACATCCAACGGCCAAGTAGCACGTATGTTCTGCGCCAGTGGAAATAACGCAAAAATGGAAACCAGAAGTCCGAGGAATGCATGAGATAAACAAAGAAGCGGAGTCCTGTCAGCCGAGGGGTTTCCTATCTGTGCAGGCAAGCACCGCAGCACCTCCACGGACTATTACATCCAGATGATTCAACATGCTCAATCTGCCGAAAAGCCGCCGACGATTCAGGACACACCACAAAAACTAGGCCAACAGACGTTTACCGACAACCTGACTTTGGTTGACGGCCGACCGTCGACAAGTGTTTGTTAAGACCTTGTAGATTATGTGGCTATTTTTTGATTTACTATATATTTCACAAACATATCATCCGCATTTATCTTTGTTGGACATTTCCAAAACTTAGCTTAAAGTTTCGACCACTAACAGCGCTATGGATCGAAGTTTGTTCAAGTGGCTCCCTGTTTCGTTTATATCGCACACACGGGTGATACAAACTCCCACCACCAGTTTCCCGCCACACAGAGAGTAGCAGAGGAAGAGGAAGAAGACTGCATGCTAGTAAACATGGATGTAAACAATGCACGACTTCAAATATTTTTTTTGAAATAGTCAAAACCTTAAGAAGAAACTTCACCTCAAGGACATGTATTTTTTTGCTAAAAATGTAATATATAAAAAACTTCCATATACTGTTTGAGAGAGACTGATGAGTCATGCTCTTGCGCAGTTTATGCAAAAGTTTTTTAGATTTTACTTTTTCAGCAAAAATGTTTGGAAAGTTTAGCGTACAACTGTATAAATGAGACTTTGATTACACTGCAGGAGTTGTGTGAGTTTGTAAACTGATGTTTTGGTATAGTTCTGCCGTTGCTCAACCTGTCTGCCTCTTACTTTGAATTTTAAGATTATTTTCTGTTTTTGGATTCTTCGTTCACGGTGGAGGCATGAGAGAAAGGATAAATGTTCTTCCCAAATTCAGCGAACCACGGGGTGAGTGTTGGACACACAAATGATCATTTGGGTTTGACGTATTCTTCTAATATTTACTTTTTGACCTGACTAAGGTCAGATCAGCGCAGGACGTCAGTGGTTACAGCGGGTTACTGCGTACGGTGACCAATGGACCAAAATTACAAAAAGTTGTCCGTGCCAAAAAGGCATCTATGACTTCTAATTAATTGGGTTTAAGGACGTTACAGCCCTTGCTACGTCTGTGTGCATTTGCACCCATGTGAATACAAATAGTGTGCAGTCATGTACAACATGGGAACTTGAAGGCTACAAAAAAAAAGACGACAGAGTAGTTAAGACTGAGTGATGATGGTTTGTTTGGTCTGCAGAGGATCAGGAAGATTCTGGGTTGAATGCTGTCATCCAGCGGATTAGTTTAATCTCCAGAGATCATGTGGCCGTGGCCAAGATTAGTCGACCTAATTACCGCACATTTAGACACCCCACTGACTCCGAGTGGACTCAGAGCACTTAGAAACACTAGTCTGCCAGACGGGGAACAGGTCTGGAAGAAATCAAAAGGAATGAACAGAGAATAGAAAACAGAATCAAACAGATTAAGACTGAGTCTTACGGTGCAGTATGGGGAATGTGTGTCTTCTGATTAGTTAGATACAGGATATTTGGCATTCTTCATTATGGCATTGAAAGTGAGTGGATACTGCCAGTGGTGCAGAGAGAGACTGGATAAAGGGCCTCCATCAGGGCACGAGGTGGGGGGGTAGGTGGTTGGGGGAATGGGGTTAAGATGGAGAATTCACACTCCGCCCTCCTCACGCCAGTTTCAGAAACTGGTCCACTGTATCTGCTTCCACCGCCTCGGAAAACATTTCATAGTCCTGTGGAGAGACAGAGAGGCAATAAGCAAGCATGAAAACAAACGAGGCAGCTATTGAGTCCTAGAAGTGTCAAAGCCTTTCTGCCATTTTTACACTGAAACCACAGGAGTCGTGTGTGTGTTGTGTCTCTTTGTGGTCATTTTGGGGCTCTTTGGGGTAGTTAAGTTTCTTCTTGAGGTAATCATGTGTCTTTAGTGGTCGTTTTGTGTTGCTTTGTAGTAATTGTGTGTCTCTTTGTGGTTGTTTTGCCTGTTTTTGTGGTCATTTTATGTCTCTGTGGTTGTTTGCCTGTTTTTCGTAGTCATTTTGTGTGTCTTTGTGATTGTTTTGCCTTTTTTGTCATCACTTTGTGTCTCTTTATGGTTGTTTTGCCTGTTTTTGTGGTCATTTTGTGTCTCTTTTTGGTTGTTTGCCTGTTTTTGAGGTCATTTGTGCCTCTCTGCAGTTCCTTTGCATCTCTGTGTGATCTTTTTGTGTCTCCTCTGGGTCATTTTGAGTCTCTTTCTATTTGGTACATCTTAATTTGAGTGATGCAAGTGAAGGCCAGCGGCCCAGTGACAAAATGACCCCCTAGGCCTGTGCACGGTAGGCCTGTTCAGTAATCCATCCATGCTTCAGTTTGTCGCTAACACAGTGTGCTGTTTAATTCTTAACATGAACGTATGAAGGTAATTTCTAAACAAGACCCTCGACATTTGGTTGTTAGAGAACTGTGGGAAAAATATGTACTAAGCAGGTTAGGTTACAGTTGAAATATAAACCTGTGAGTGCTCTCTGGTTGACAAAAGCAGTATCTATATTACCATACAATAAACACATCTTGTTGGTTATCAGCCATCATTCAGGCTGATACACATGTTACATGCTAATAGTGGTGACTCAAGTGCCAGTAAAAAAATACAGTAACATTTGAAATGATCCTATGACTACAAAAATAGTGTGTCGAGTGTGTGTGCTTTTCTCACCCCACAGTACTGGTCTTCATTGAAAAGCTGGGGTGGGACCGCCGTGGGGTTCCCTGCTTTGTTCTTCATTTCGTCACGCAGCTCCCCGCCCACAGAGATGTCGATGAGCTCGTACTGGATTTTTTTGCTATCAAGGATTCGTATCACTTCCGCCTGTTGAGACTTCACCTGAAACACAAAAGCACCTTTCAGAAATGTTCTCAACCCCTGCATAACTGTTCAACCCTGAGGATAAAAACTGCCATCAAAACTCAAATCCTGCCGTCAGTGTGATGATTAATAGGCAGACAAAGATCATCACACAACTTTGATAAACTGAATAAACTTTGTCATATTATCTCTCCTGGAAGTCGGGGACATTTAGGCATGTGAGAGCAAAAACAAACCATATGATTAAACTACTTTTCAAGGCTGTTCCTTTAATAACGCAGCGGCTCTATCCGTCTCCTGGGTGATGATTAATAGACTGAGTGAAAGCTCTGCTATCTGTTTCAGCAACTGAGGAAGTTGGGAGGGGGTTTGTTAAAGTGACCACACCTAAGCACAGCAATAACTGGAAACACACAAGCTGGCATTTAGTGGGCCACACACAGCTGTTGTACAGCCAGTGTCCTTGCGTTGAAAGAGGGAATCACTTTTACAGACTCAGCAGTTAAGAGTCTCTGAATGGTGCGAGCAGTTGACGAAGGAACTAAAACTGAACACAATATTTTCAACTAGAGCGACTGCATTTGAAATACTAGTGACAATTCTCCAATGAGATCACACCAGCAGCCATACAGTGATCCATGAAGTTAAAAGACTGTGGACCAAGAGCGTAAAGGGTATGTGTGCGTGGGTGCGTGTGGCTGGGGGTCCCATTTCCTACTTCCTATAAAGGAGGTTAAAGAAAGGAGAAGTCACCGCGTTAATTTGTGTCATATTATTGGAGTCCTTCACATGCACAGTAAAGTCTGGTCTTCACTATTCAAAAGGCTCAATAGCTGATGCGCTATCATAGAACATGGAAATGACTGATTCGTTTCACTGAGGACGTCCAGAGTCCGAAATATATTGAGAAAGATAAAGGTGACGATAATAATCCTGCAAAAACTGAAAAGATCCTTTAAAAAAAAGAGCATAAACAAATGTTTTCTCTATAAAAACATTCGATTGTATATCAGCCACCATCTATTTGAGTGTACCAAAAAAGTTCTGTCAGGTCCAACACACCCAAAGAGCACCTGAGCGGACACCATTTTTTAATTTCCAGGACTGTGTGCTCGAACCCACGCACAGGTACATAGTACGTGTCACCGGGCGAAGTAGGTCTGGGCAATATATAGATATTATATCGATACTGTGATATGAGATTAAATATCATCTTAGAGTTTGGATATCGTAACATCGTAAATGTCGCCCTGGTTTTAAAGGCTGCATTACAGTAAAGTGATGTCATTTTCTGAGCTTACCTGACTGTTCCAGCTGTTCCATTATTTGCCTTTACCTACTCAGTCATTATATCCACATTATTGAGGAGTATTTATCAAAAATCTCATCTTATGAATATTCTCTGAATCAGAAATACTTCACTGTGACTCATTACAGTCGCTCCAATGTAAAGAAAAATAATGTGCTTTATGCTACAACATATAACACTTCAGATATTAAGAATAAAATATATATCTTCACTGTGCTGAGTCTGTAAATGTGTTAAAATATAAAAATATGTGCATTGCTACATTACACTATATAAACTAGTGTTACATTCAGATATATAATATATGCATTATGCTATAATGGTTACTACAATATATACATCAATAGAATAAAAACAAGAACAGGAATAAACATAAGAAATATGCAGAGTTGTGGGCATTGTATGTTGAATAAATATACTGAAAAATATTGCACGGGTGAACAACTGCACCAGTTATTGCACATTAAGAGATCAAATCTACAATATTGTTGCAATATCAATATCGGGGTACCTGGTCAAAAATATTGTGATGTTTGATTTCCTTCAAAGCATCCCACTTTATGGCAAAGTTTTCAAAACTGCGTCTGTGGTCGGGCTGAGCAATATGAAGATATTATATGGTTATCAAGATATGAGACTATATATATATATGTACAGTACAGGCCAAAAGTTTGGACATACCTTCTCATTCAATGCGTTTTCTTTATTTTCATGACTATTTACATTGTAGATTCTCACTGAAGGCATCAAAACTATGAATGAACACATGTGGAGTTATGTACTTAACAAAAAAAGGTGAAATAACTGAAAACATGTTTTATATTCTAGTTTCTTCAAAATAGCCACCCTTTGCTCTGATTACTGCTTTGCACACTCTTGGCATTCTCTCCATGAGCTTCAAGAGGTAGTCACCTGAAATGGTTTCCACTTCACAGGTGTGCCTTATCAGGGTTAATTAGTGGAATTTCTTGCTTTATCAATGGGGTTGGGACCATCAGTTGTGTTGTGCAGAAGTCAGGTTAATACACAGCCGACAGCCCTATTGGACAACTGTTAAAATTCATATTATGGCAAGAACCAATCAGCTAACTAAAGAAAAATGAGTGGCCATCATTACTTTAAGAAATGAAGGTCAGTCAGTCCGGAAAATTGCAAAAACTTTAAATGTGTCCCCAAGTGGAGTCGCAAAAACCATCAAGCGCTACAACAAAACTGGCACACATGAGGACCGACCCAGGAAAGGAAGACCAAGAGTCACCTCTGCTTCTGAGGATAAGTTCATCCGAGTCACCAGCCTCAGAAATCACAAGTTAACAGCAGCTCAGATCAGAGACCAGATGAATGCCACACAGAGTTCTAGCAGCAGACCCATCTCTAGAACGCAGAGTTCACTTTGTGAGACGCAGAAAAGGTGAACGGATGGATTCCACATGCCTGGTTCCCACTGTGAAGCATGGAGGAGGAGGTGTGATGGTGTGGGGGTGTTTTGCTGGTGACACTGTTGGGGATTTATTCAAAATTGAAGGCACACTGAACCAGCATGGCTACCACAGCATCCTGCAGCGACATGCCATCCCATCCCATGCGTTTAGTTGGACGATCATTTATTTTTCAACAGGACAATGACCCCAAACACACCTCCAGGCTGTGTAAGGGCTATTTGACCAAGAAGGAGAGTGATGGAGTGCTGCGGCAGATGAACTGGCCTCCACAGTCACCGGACCTGAACCCAATCAAGATGGTTTGGGGTGAGCTGGACCGCAGAGTGAAGGCAAAGGGGCCAACAAGTGCTAAACACCTCTGGGAACTCCTTCAAGACTGTTGGAAAACCATTTCAGGTGACTACCTCTTGAAGCTCATGGAGAGAATGCCAAGAGTGTGCAAAGCAGTAATCAGAGCAAAGGGTGGCTATTTTGAAGAAACTAGAATATAAAACATGTTTTCAGTTATTTCACCTTTTTTTGTTAAGTACATAACTCCACGTGTTCATTCATAGTTTTGATGCCTTCAGTGAGAATCTACAATGTAAATAGTCATGAAAATAAAGAAAACGCATTGAATGAGAAGGTGTGTCCAAACTTTTGGCCTATACTGTATATATATATATCATCTTAGATTTTGGATGTCGCATCGTGAGATGGCATAAATGGTGTTTTTCCCTTCCCTCATTTTAAAAGCTGCATTACACTAAAGTGATGTAAATTTATCAACTCACCAGACTTTTCTATAAGTTTTAACGCTTGCCTCAAACCATTCAGTCGTTATATCCACATTATTGATGATTACTGATCAACAATCTTATTGTGCGTGTTTGTCTCCCAGTCCTACCATTAATATCATGATATAATTTTCAGGACATATTGTCTGTGGTAGTTTCCACTACAATAGGTGTCTCCTGCACCACATTTTGTCATGACAACACACTCACACACAAACACACACACAAGGTGAGAACAATAGCAGTTCCGTTGTCGCAGCCAGTAATGACTTCTGGCTAAGATATTTAGGTCTGAGACGACTGTGTGGTATTGAGACGGAAACATTCTAGAAGTGCTGCATGTACTAATATTGCACATTCACATCTTTCATGTGTCGTACCATTGCAGAACAGTTCATAAGGTTTATTAGAGGGGGCAAATTTTAGAGTTAAGTTCAAAACAAAAATTTTTGGCTATAATAGCAAATACGCTTTTGTTTCTTGGGCATGTTTTCATTTTGGAATAGGATGGACGGTCTTACAATAGTTTAAGTAAACAAATTGTGTAAAATATACACCAATACATACATTAAGATAATTTTAAATACACTGGTGTTATTTATCTCATCTCAAATGATTTGAAATACACCTTTGGCTATGGAAAAATGAATAGTTACTATAGGAGAGTATATGGCAGTGCAGCAGGTGCTGTGTTAGTGGCATGTAAGCAATCAAAATCTTCCTTTTGAACACTTCTGAAGCTACCTAGAAGCATGACTGCACATGAGAGGGTTAAACGCCAGTGCACGTCACAAAACTTTTTTACTACATGAATTCCTCACACCTAATTGATACCAGATGTTCAGCCCAGTGGTTTGCCATACACTTTTCATAGTGCTGCACAGTTATTCCTACACGGGATGTTGTGTTTTACCACACTTTACTAGTGTCTGCAAATGAATGACAACCTCTTCCAATGGATTCATTCTAATATAGTCTATGGAACTGTGATGCAAAACTCCATAAGAAAAACAAACTATTTAAGGATATCTTGCTTAGAAACTAACAAATGCATAAAAGAGTTGACTTTTCCTAAGTGACAGGGTCTAGTAATGAGTACGGCTTATGTTTAAACCACCGGGCAGTTTTTATTTAAGCTACTTTTTTGATTTTTGCAGGATTGTAACGCTAGCTTACCGCCAACCTACAGTCATGGGAACAACAAGAATGAGCAGGTTTTTTACATTAAGTTTGGCGTACAGTAAGGTAACGGATACATCTGCTTGCTAACGTTACACATAGCGATTCCAGGTGGTCCTATGTACCAAAATGACACTTTAATAATTAGCTTTTAATATAGATAATACGGTCTATATGAGCTAGCAAAGCATGCTCGATTAATGAAACACCTTTCCTCTTCTGTATAACAGAAATGAGGTGGAGTATGTATGCTGGCTCGTATCTGTAACCCCTATATGTTTAGTTTGGTCACATTTACAACTGCTAACTTTCACCTCCACCATTAAGCCCACACAGCCTGGTAATGCTGACGTTACATTATTGATATAAAGGGGCGCTGGGTAACGTTAGCACAGGCCCACTGCACCGTTAGTCAGGACGAAGCTATAGCTGATAGGGTGCTGGGTGTGTCTGTTGGACGGAGCTTTGTTAGCTGCCGCCACCGGAGCTCGAGACACAAACATGGCGTTAAGTTCATGATGTTACGGCCGCTTCACTCACCGTCCGTGAGGCAGTAACGGTGGTGTAGTACAGTTTGATTCCCATTGCTGCGGGTCCTTCCACTGCCTTTGTGTATCTGCTTGCCAGCACCTTCCTCTCGCCTGTGTCAAGCTCAACGGTTAGCGGTAACAAGAAGGCGGAAGTGTGGCGGTGTTTTCAAAATAAAAGTCGTGCATTTCCACATTAAGGGAAAACAAACAAGGTGTAACAGAAAAAGGTAAAAGTAAGGGAGTGTTCGTTACTTATCAGAGGAGGGGGGTGGCTGAGGTGTGACTTTATTGTTTTGTTTGTTTGTTTCATTCTTTGGGCAGCAGCAGCTCAGTCCATAGGGACCTGGGTCTGGAACCAGAGAGTCACTGGTCCAAGTCCTCGTCCAAACCAAATATGGACTGAATCCAAATGTCCACCTTCTGGACTTGCACTGAGCCCTCACAGACTTCAGTTGTACGTAGTGTGACGTATTTACCGTCAACATGTAAAGTATGCAAGAGCAGACAGACAACCCTTGAGACCGTTTGCTCGTTGCCGTGAAAACGGTTAACCACCGCTGCTGTCATATTCATATATATGTCATGTAAGTTGATGAACAGTGCCTACTCATGCAATTCAAGTAGCATTTTAGTAGGCCTAATAATGAATAACTATTTTAAACATTCATAATTTTTTTTTTTTTTCACATCCGTATTCCAGTGAACTGTGTGTTATTAAATCACTGAGTTGGTGAAGTCTGCACCCCAAGCAGACTCTCTGGAAGTCTGCAGAAAGTCCGCTTGAGGCCCCTTGTGGACTGGCTGAATTGTGGATTTGCTCAGCACTCCCGGACTTCCCGGGAACATGCCAGCAAAGTACACGGGTCTGTGCGAAGTCCAGAAATTATTATTATTACTGTTCGACTGGTCATCAGTTACTTGAATTCTGACAGCTGTCAATCTGTTTGCGGCTCTGTCAATGTGACGTATCACCCACTTTGCAAAGGATTGTGGGTCAGATTAGCCATAAAAGCATGCTGGCTTGCATACTGCAAAATCGTACTAGATGTAGTAAAACATCCTGGTATTTTTTGGCACACTGCATTTGACAAATTATGTATTGGGTCATACTAAATCTTTCTGTGGCATACTAAATACTGGTAGTATGGGTACTGGACCGCACAGTGAATTTCCCTTCAAGGATTAATAGTATAGTAGTAAATCTTCTTGTTCTGTTTGTTTGTTTGTTTGTTTGTTTGTTTTTTATCCTCCCTGAGCCTCCCCAAATGACTAGTGGAAAATGCACGACCCTCCCTCCACCATACATTAGTTGTTAGATTTCAAAAAGATATCCTTTGATGTTTGAATGTTAAAAGATGAAATCCTGGAGTTTAAAAAAGCCTTGGTTCATCACTCTTGTCATACATGCTGCTTAGTTTGTGCAAATTTTAAATGAGACGTGTAGAATAAGTGATTTTGATGAAATATCACTATTAAAAGCTCAGATTTGGTTATTGTTATGTTTTGTTTTACTGAGGGAAGTGTTCCTCCCACATCAGTAATGTCAAGGAAAGACAACCAGCCTATCTGAAGAGCAATGAATCACCTAATATGTATAGATTCATAACGCCAAACATTGCCCAGTTCCAGCATCTCGGTTGCCTCGTCCTCATATGTCTGCAAAACAGATTTTTGGGGTGTGAGACATTTTGTCAGACACATTTTATAGACCAGATATTTATTGAAAAAATAACCAGCAGGTTAAGGTTATCATTACTCACATCATCTGATCATCAGTTTTGGCTTTGCCGATGCATATTCTCTTTGACATAAGATAAGATAAGATCAACTTTATTAATCCCACACTTGGAAAAATTCACGTCACAGCAGCTCAAAGCACAAGTCATGTAAGTAAGTGTTTAATATTGGGAACGATAACAGGAAATTATCTGTTGTACTCTGGTTAACTTGACTCTACATTCCCTCACACTGAGGACCACTACTGGCTGCTCTGTTTAAAGAGACAGTGAAGTGCAGACTCATACACACACACACACACACACACACACACTGGTCCCCACATAGCTCTTTCTCGCCCTCATAGAAGCTGTGTTTGGTCCCTTATGGATAACTGTATCTGACTTACCTCAACTGATTCATCACACAGCCACAGTACTCTATTAATAAATAAATCACCAACTAAAAGTCCAGTATGACACTCACACATCAGCAGTGACCATCATCAGAAAAAGTGACTATTGGCATTTAAAGTGACCATGTGCTGTGCTGTGCAGTATGTATAAGGTGCATGGGATGGAGAGTCCAGTTTAGCTGTTTAGCATCCTAACAGCCTGTGGCAGGAAGCTGTTCAGCAGTCAACTGGTCCTAGACTTGATGCTGCAGTAGTGTTTGCCTGATGGCAGCAGTTCAAAGTGCCTGTGGAGAGGGTGTGAAGGACCCCTGATGATGCTCAGAGCCCTGCTCTTGCATCGGCTCTGATTCATTTTAGTAATAATATTATAGTAATATTAATATATGATAGTATATGTATGTGACAGTAAAACCTGCGAGACAGCGGAGCACAAAGGCTCCAGAGAAGAAGCCGAGTTAGTGACATGCAGTAACAGGACGTGAATGTTATCAAATCAAGAAGAACCAACTTTTCAGAAACTAAGGAGAGAGTCAGAAGGGGCTCAGTGTATCATAAGAGGTCCCCCAGCAGGCCCTAAGTCAGGCATATCCAAAGTCTGGCCCAGGGGCCAATTGTGGCCTGCAGACCAATTTTAATCGGCCCTCAGCTTGACTTTCAGAATATACCATATGTGGCCCTTTACACAACAATGGTTAATCGAGCAAGATCACTTCACATTTTTACCCTTCACCTCACAATAATAGGACTATAGTTCATTAAGAACTATTATTTTTTTTAAACCCATTTGATGCGAGAATCAGTTGGCCCCCAGGTATTTTCACGTTGTTTTATCTGGCCCCCTTTCAAAAAAGTTTGGACACCCCTCCCCTAAGTCTTTACACATTGCTCTTCCTATAGGAGCGCCACAAGTGGGCAGTATACAGCAAAGTGCAAAATGCTCTAAAAACAGATGAACTGGAGTTGTATTTTTTTCTTTTAATCTGTGTTTGTGAATAAAATTGTGAATTGAATTGAATTTAAAAAGGGGTATTTAAAATGAATTCACCATCAAACTATTTAGTTATATCTCACTCCCCTACGCCGAAACAAAAAACACAAGTCCCTTCCCAGTACTTAAAAAAATATTTGTCATGGGTTTTGCACCACCCATTCTCTCCTTATTAGTAACAAACAGTCCCAAACGTGCCTAAATTTTCTTTAAACAAAGACACAGGATCTGATCTGGTCTGTAAATCACTGCTGTTACTATGTGTAAACTTAACGTTCTAAATTCAACATCATGTCATCTTTACAATAAATGGCCTCGTCCTCAAACATTTAAAATAATCAATCCTGATAAACCTGTAACATGGCGTCATGCTACATATCCCTGTCCTGCAGTAAATATTTTAAGTGACATACGTGGCACATGCACACTGTTTCCTCCTCTGTGCACCAAACATCAAATTGAACTTATATTGTTTTAAGAAAAGTATCACCAGCTGAAATAACTACATGTGTACCTGTGCCATATATACCTTATTTAAAGCCCTTAACTCAAGTTTACCAGTATATCTTATCATGACCAAAATCCCGAGCATCTCTTTCTACATATTCTGGACATGTTTTCAATAATTGCTCCAGATTATGACGGCTAACTTGAGCATTTGTGGGGAAAAATGTGTAACAATGAACTCGCTTCACCAGTTTTATTCCTCGTCAACAAATCTGCGTCACTTGCTCACAGTGGTGTTCCTCATGAATGTTTCTATTTAATAACTCTACAGACACAGCGTCTTTCTGCCAAACAATAGTCTGTAACTAGACAACATTAAGTACGTCACACCGCAGGTTAACACCTACATACAGTGGCTTCTCTTTACTGGAGCCAACTGGCAGCCAAACTTATTGATCTTTCATGTCTGTGCCAATCTTAAAATCGCTATGAAAAATTGAAGCATGTAAATTGTGTGCAGCAATGCCAGTCAGAGCAGTAAACGATGCCAGTGTCCTCAGGATGATGACACAGTGCCAACAGTAACCTCGTTGCCTCGCACTGTTGTGCTCAAATTAAATGGCTCTCTCCTGTCCATGTGCCACCTGTTATAGAAACAGGAAAAGCATCAAGGGTCCAGTTGCACAAAGCACCTTAGGATTTTCCTTTAAATCTGAGTTGAGATTTCCTTTAAATAAAATTGGTTGCACAAAACATCCTTCAGTTTTTCTCCTTATCTTGGTCTTATACTTAAGGAATTGCTTAAAGTTTGTTAAACCATTGCACAGAGGACTTTAGTGACCAAAGTAAGGAACAAAACATAATGTAGCTCTGGCTGCATCTTAATGGCAACATGGCTGAGTTAATGGCGATAAATAAAGAAAATTAAGGGCATCCTGAAAGGAGTGATCCATGACCGCGAGAACCTGATGGACACTCTTAATGATTAGCAATGAGATCAATGTATGATTTGTCTCAAAGCAGAGAGTTGGATCACTAGACTTTCTGAAGCTCTTCCAGCCCGCCACAAGTTATGAATGCTCGTTGGTTTTATGCAATGGAATCTTTTTGGTCAGTTATTGGGGAGGTATTTCATTTATACAAGCAAACAGTCATTCACCAGGTTTATTACTGCTCTAATTCTGGCATGTACTTGCCCGTGGTTTTGACACACAGTTATCTTCCTAGCAAGTTGATCTTTTCTGAATTTGTGTTGGCTACGAAATCCAAAAGCTGAGGATAATGTGCAAGGCAGCTGTGTAGATCAGACAGTCAGTGCTGCAGTAAAACAAGGCTCATCTTGGCAAAAGTGATGACTACAATCAACAGAGCTTTTCTAACCATGGGAGTCTACCCTGAGCACTCTGTCTGCTGACAAACACCTCTGGAGAATGAATACACTGGGGCGCAGGAAGCTTTCATTACTCCTTTAAGATTTAGTGTTCCAGGCCGGCAGCCACATCACTCAGCACACAGTGAAGCTTGCAGTGTGTGTGTGTGTGTGTGTGTGTGTGTGTGTGTGTGTGGCCAGAAATGAAACAGTGGAGGAGCAGTCTACCACACACCCAAAAGTCTACTGGTGTAATATTTCTAAAAATAGTTTTGATGCCCCAATTCTGTCTCTTGACATTTTCACTAAATTATTTCTTTACAGCCTCCTGCTGATTCCAAGGTGTGTGACAACAAGACTAGAGTCGTGCTAACAGCTCTGTGAGGCTTTACTCAGGCAGAGCAGTGCTTAGAACTGAATGCTAACCAATGCCAACATGCTCACAATGACAATACTAACATGTGGATGCTAAGATGGTGTAATCTTAGTTTAGCATGTTAGCATGAAAATGTATGAGCACCAAACACAAAGGACAGCTGGATAAAGAGTTGAGGGATCACCGAAGATACAATCCATCCTGAGGGGGACATGAATGTATGTACCAACTTTTGAGGCAATGCAAGAAATTTAACGGGAAAAAAACAACACAATTTCAACATCATGGGGGTGCAAGAAAAATAAGTCAGGGGATCACTGAAGTCAGTGGGAAAAATCGCCTGGGAACCGTAATTATCAGTGTAACATTTTGAGCCAATCCAGCCAGGAGACGCTGAGATGTTTCACTAGATAAGGGACCACCAAAGTTATTGGGATTCATAGTCGAGACATCATGGCTGTCTTTATTAAAATTTCATGGCCATCCATCTAATAACAGCCAGACATGTTACTATCAAGCACCAACCTTTGGGGTTGAAAAATGAAGCCAATGCCAAAGTGCCAAAAAACTGCAGTTCCCTTAATGGCCACTTAAGGGTGCAAGCGAGTGTCAATCCCCATAGACCCTCATCGAAATGTCCAACGTAACAGCAGAAATAAGCATGTTTCCAGCCTGGTTTTGGTCTCTATAGCTAATTTCCCAATTCACAACAACTGTTTGTGGGGAAAATTTGTATATAATTCATTCATTCATTCATTCATCTTCTAACCGCTTCATCCTCTTGAGGGTCGCGGGGGGGGCTGGAGCCTATCCCAGCTACATCAGGTGAGAGGCACGGTACACCCTGGACAGGTCGCCAGACTATCGCAGGGCTGATACATAGAGACAAACAACCATTCACGCTCACATTCACACCTACGGACAATTTAGAGTCTCCAATTAACCTAGTCCCCAATCTGCATGTCTTTGGACTGTGGGAGGAAGCCGGAGTGCCCGGAGAGAACCCACACTGACACGGGGAGAACATGCAAACTCTGCACAGAAGGGCTCCCACGCCCGGGATCGAACCGGCAACCCTCTTGCTGTGAGGCGAGAGTGCTAACCACCACACCACCGTGCCGCCCTGTATATAACTCACCTGTTTAAATTTTATTAGAGCTTTTATTAAAGTTATACATAATTAAAGGCAGGGCTGCTTTGATTGCCAGGCTGTTTGCTAGGCTTAACCACCCTTTCATCCACATATGGTCACTTCTGACCCTAAAAAACAAGACAATAAAAATGTCAAACTTGAGGCTTCAATCAGGAGTCCACAAACCATCTTTTTTTAGTCTATGGTTACTTTTAACCAAAAATGTCAACCTCATGGTGGCTCTATTAAGGGGATCCCCAAAGTCAACACACCTTATCATCCAGGCCGGGGGTAGGCAACCTGTGGCTCTAGAGACGCATGCAGCTCCTAAGCGCCTCTCCAGTGGCTCCTTGTGGCTTTGACATAAAATTATAAATGAATGAATTTATAAATAATAATAATAATAATAATAAATTAATAATAATAAATTTAAAAATAACTGTGTTTTACATTCTTTAACTGCATGCATAGCCTAAACACCAATTTAAAAAAAAAAAAAAGGCTGGCCTGGCACATTTTCCCCTAAAAACATCACTAGCAATGGTTACAGTGAGTACAGTGAGATGACTCTTCCTCACTAAACTAACTGTGAATTCCAAATCCAAAAGAAAAACTCTCAAGGGAAAATAGAGAATTTAATAGTGCGTGGACAAGTTTGTTTGCTTTCATTGTTTCAACGTTGCAAATTTAGACAACCAAATAATCAAAAATAGTCCACTGAAGAGGAACAACCTGTGCTAAAATATATTAATGAATGCTCATTTAGACCTAGTAGTAATGTTGATGGGCTAAATTCGACTTAAAAGCCTGTGCTACCTATATTATGAGGCTTAAATATGTTTTGTGGCTCCAAACAGATTTTTTTTGTTGCTGACCCTTGCCTAGGCACAACAGACACAAATGTTTTTTCAATTCACAAATAAGTTAAAATAAGAGTTCACAAATGCCTGTTCGAATGTTGTAAATGTTAGGAAGATATTCGCAAATGCTTTTCATTTATTTGCAAATTAATTTCATGTATTCACAGATATTTTTATTTTATTTGTAGAATTTGTTTGTGTATTTGCAGATCCGTTTCATACTTGCAAAATATTTTTGTGAGTTTACAAATCTTTTTTTGTATTTGTGGAAGGTGTTTTATATTTACAGATTACACATTTACACACAGATTGTCGATCTGTTCATACACATAATTATGAAACAAATCTATCTCCATACACAACTGATGTCTGTACAAAACTGTATTGTAATCCTGCAGTAGGTGTTGAGATATTTCAGTCCGTCCCAAAATGGTTAAGCGACACACTGACTGTTTGGTGTTTGCCGTTAGCTTGACTTAAACATTTAGTCCTTGATGACTGCTGGCACAATTACAACATTTCTCTTCTTTACCAGGAGCTCCTCTGAAATTCATTGAATAAAAAAAACCCACGGTTTTCTGCCTCTCCTTCCAAAGAACCAGTCACTGTGAGAGTCACAAGGAGCTAGGGGGGTTTAATACTGGTCAAGGAAACTTCACACATGGCTGCCAAGTGGATTAAATCTGGGTTTGTCCAGTTCTGGTACACTCTGTCCAACCACTAGACCACACAACAGGCTAAGTGATATGAAATCATCTAGACTATTAAAATTGTAACTGTCCATGACCTTTTTGTTTATCAAACATCAACAAATCAGCTGTTTATTGTCGCATCAAGTATTTTGAGCTCCATTAGGTTTATGAGCTGTGATGAAATGTAATTTGGAATTTATCACATGGGAAGCAGGCTGGCCCCTTCTATTGTGAGTCAGACAGGAGGAATGTGGGAGAGAGTCCAACAGTGCCATAATTTAGCTGATTCAGGGCTTCAAGTGAGTAAGTGAGCCATGCAGGACGGACCAGTACGCACCAATACACAGTGAGACTGGAGCCAGGCCGCAGAGCAGGCCAGGAGGACCAATATATCTGAGTGAGGTGGACAGTATTCTCTCTGCACCTGAGACAGTACGAAATATATTCTGCTCATGTGTCAAATAAAGTCATTTACATTGGGTGGAAGCAGAAAGACATTTGTCACTGTGTGTAGATCCATCTGAGAGCAAGCAAGATCATAATTCAGTTTACAGTATTTGGTCAGGGAGTAGAACATTCCTCAGTGTCAGGACGAGACAACATGATCATCAATGAAAAAGTGCAACCATGAAATGATGCTTCTTTAAAAATCAGTTGTAGAGAATAACAGAGTTGAAATGTGAATATAGAGAAATTAAACACAACAAGAAGAGAAAAGGCACTGCAGTGGTTAGCAGAGATGGGGACTCAAGTCATTGTGACTTGGACTCGAGTCGACTCGAGCCGCTGTTTTGATGACTTGTGACCTGACTTGACAAAAAATAAAAGATTTGAGATTTGACTCAGATTTGGAAGTTAAAGACTCAGGACTTGACTTGAGACACGATGACTTGAATGACTTGAGTGTTATTCACATCATGTTTTCGGTTAGAATATAAAATTAATAAATTAATTTAAAAAATAATGTCGATTACCCGGTAGGAGCGCAGGCTGAGAATGGCGTTGTCATGATTGGATCACTACCCTGTCAATCAGTCATGCCCTCTCTACATACCTTACGTGTTTATTGGAGAAACAGGCCCTCTTATATCAGATAGGCATCAACATGTCAGCGGGAGGGGTACCGAGAGTCATCGTCTTTGGCTTTCGGAATTAACATTATTACGGCAAAAGACGAACAGCACAGTGCAAGACATGCGGCATAAACATCTCGGACAGCCAGGCGACAAGTTCAAACTTTGTTCGTCATTTGAAGAGCCATTCTGCCCAGTAAGTGCTTGTCAATTAGCTAATATTATCTGGTTAGTCGGTAGTAGCTAACGTTAGCTTGATACGATAGGGGGGTGGGGTGGGGGGGTCGGTTTGGTGGAACTTGTTTTTTAATTTTTTTGCTAACATTAACCCCAGAAAACGTGAGCGAACATTCCGACCAGTTCATCACAAGACCGGCTGTACGTTTTATGGACGAGCAACACAGGGTTAAATGAGCTAAATGGGTGATTTTGGCCGCTGCCTTGGTTAGTGTGTGCGTGCGTGTGTGTGTGTGTGTGTGTGTGTGTGTGCGTGCACGCGCACACATGGGGGGGGTCGTCCCTGCAAAGTAAACATTGCAGCGATGAAGTCAATGTTTACTGACAGTTACTTATATCTTGTCTTTTCACTTTATTAAGATCAGATTCTGCAGGTAAAATTACAATAATAAGGTGACTTGACTTGGACTTGACTTGACATAACCTGTGACTTGACTTGACTTGCCCAAGAAAAAATGACTTGGGACTTACTTGAGACTTGAAGGTTAAGACTTGAGACTTACTTGAGACTTGCACATGTGTGACTTGGTCCCATCTCTGGTGGTTAGCATTGTTGTCTCACAGCAAAATGGCTCCTGGTTCAAACCCTGGGGTGAGGGGTTCGAGTCCTTCTGTGCAGAGTTTGCGTGTTCTCTCTGTGTCAGCATGGGTTTCCTCCAGGTGCTCCAGCTTCCTCCCATAGTCCAAAGACATGCAGGTTAATTGATAACTCTAAATTGTCCGTAGGTGTGAATGTGAGTGTGAATGGTTGTCTGTCTCTATGTGTCAGCCCTGTGATAGTCTGGTGACCTGTCCAGGGTGAACCCTGCCTCTCGCCCAGTGTCATCCAGGATAGACTCCAGCCCACTGTGACCTCTAACAGGATAAGCGGCTACAGAAAATGAATGAATGAATGAATGAATGAATGAAGAGGAAAAATAAAGGAGAAAAGTTAGGTTTTTAAAGAAATTTAATGTAAACATAAACCATTTTTAAAAAATAAAGCATACAGATACATGAATTATCAAGTAGAGTGATATTGAAGTGTATAGATCATTTTTATACAATTAAAATTACATAAATTGAAGCCATAAGCAACATCTATCAGGATCCAAGCAAATCGCAAGCATTTGAATCCTTGTTTCTTTTTCAACAGAAACACTCCATGTGGCCTATGACCTTGTGCGCAAGTGACAACAAATCTCATTTCTATTGATTCATAAACAAATAGTGCTACTATGTTCAAAGTGTTGAAAGTTATTGTGAAAAATGCACCTGCAAGATGGCAAAATTGTGATTTGAACGCTTAACCTTTGCATTAAGAGACAACTAGCTTCTCAATCAACTACTGAACAAATCAGTTAACCATTTACAACCATCAAAAAACCTTGAGACATTTGACTGAGTGAATTATGAACTACATAAAGATCTTTTTACTTCAGTTTTAAGATTTGTCACAGAAGATTAGGATGATTAGTTGGAAATTGATAAAGTAACACATCACAACAGATGGGCAGAAACAGGAGATCTACCAGTGCAGGTATAGTTTCCTGACAAAATCTTCAACCTTGCCCAGCGGCTCAGAGGCCAGGAAGCCAAACCAGCCTCAGAAGCAGGAGGCAGAGAGAGTAACAACAATGTGACTGTTGGGTATACAACCCTGAAAAACATCACACATCAACCTGTATTTATCAAGTGTATTTCAATGTTCACAAAGCAAAGTACCTGCCTACCTGGGGAACTGAACCTTGAAACCTCTACATCCACAGAGGAGATGAGCTCTAACTGCACCACCAGGAAAACATATGGTTTTCTACACCTTCTCAAAACTTGTTGCAATGATGTCATATGTACAAAACTGGGGATTTTTTTTGTCTTTTTAGGTTTAAAGCACTTACAACAGTCAAACAGTCACTGACACAAGCATTGGTGATAAAAGTCTAAAATTAAAACCTCATATCATTCTTTGTCAAAGTTCAGTGGATGTGCTAAACAAATTTCAAAATTTCATTTAGATTTTTTTTTTCATTTGGAATGTGAAATGTCTGGAAATTTAGATTTATTGTAATAAGCCACGTCCAGGTCCAATCATTGATTAAAACTAAATGTTTCTACAATGTACCACCTCATAGGAATTTGCAAAGCATTACTTAAGAAACATTAATAAATAAATTCACACAGAAATAATACAGCTTCAGCCCTTTGGGCTTGAACCCCTTATAATAACAACAACAGTGCCAATAATAAATGCACACAAAAACAATCAGGTTTTGGCTGTTTGGGTTTGAACCCCTAAAGAACAATAGGTTGCCAGCAGCCAGTGCTGCCTGGACCTCAAAATGGCACATATAGACCGATGAGACCTGAAACAACCCTGAGGATATCATAACGTGTTTTCACAAGCTGAATAGTTCCTCTCACGAAATGTAAAATGATGTGTATGTTTAGGGTGGAGTCAACCTAGAACATTTCAGGATGGCATATCCCTGAAAATTACAAGATGTAGGTACCTGTTTCTTTTACAAGGCAAGACAAGACAAGGCACGTTTATTCATATAACATCCTTATCCTCGTATCTGGTATTCAGTAACTACATTTTTGGACACACAGGCCCATATTTTTTACACGTTGACCCAGCACATTACGGCAAATTCACTTTGTGCTATTCTAAATATACAAATTTAAACCACCAATTTGCAATATTAAGTATATCCTTATGCAACTTTCCTCCTTGAAACAGAAACTGCTGTTGGTGACTTGGGAAAATGGAGGCAGTGGTTGACACTAGCTTAAGTTGGCTTTAACAAGAAAAACAAATAAAGCAGACAACAGAGAAATCCTTAAAAGAACAGCCTAACATTTTGGAAAAATATTCATCTGTCCATAAAATTTAAAGCTTGGCTCAGGAGACTGCAGCTTAGTTTATCTTAGCATGAAGAGTATGAGCCAGGCCCCAAGGAAGTGCATCAGGCTTTGAAGCTTTGAAGCTACTTTTTGGTGTTTTTGCCTTTACATACATACATGTATATTTTTTGAGCAGGATTTAATCCATTTGGTCAAAAAACACAAAGTCTAGAAGTGCCGCAAGATCAAATCATTTTATCCCATTAAAGTTAGTGGCGTGCTAAACTGGAAGTAGCCAGCTTGGCCAGCGGAAGTCTCGAGCATGCTTGCTCTGTCATGAGTCCAATGATGCAGAAGCAGCACTTCATCGGAGTAATTTCTTACCACGGAAGAAGAGCATTTTTGGCTTCATGTGCTACTGAGCAACGTTCAGGAATGAACGGCTCTTAATACATCCATGCTGACTCCAAGCATCCATACAGCTGGCTCTCTAAAGCTCGTTTAACATGTTATATCTTATTTAATCAGAACTAAAGCTGAAATCTAAAGACCTGGACACAACAGAATTAAAAAAAAATTGTGGCAAAATCAATTTCAATAGAATCACTGCAATCAGAGGATTCACCTGAAAGAGTTAAATTAATCTGTGCAAATGTTCTGCATAGAGTTCAGCTTTGGTGAATTTTGACAAACAAATTCATGCTGTTGAACAACAGCAATAAGTGTTGACAGAAACAGAAAGCTTTACAGGCCAGAATGGAGCAAAAACTAAGTGACAGTTAGCAAGCTCGTTATCTCGAAGAGCTTCATTTTCCCTCTTGAATGACTCTTCACTCATTAAAATGGTGTGCGATAGTGAACAAGTGTAAGGGGATAGTAAACAGCAGAAGAGAGAAAACAGTGCTGACCCAGCCAGCTGGCATGTTGGTGGTTAGCTTGCGACCTACAGCAGTTCACCAACTAGCCTTGCAAGTAGTCACTACATCACCACCGGCACCTATTTCACATGGACAAGTGGATGTGACTTTGTGGTGTGACAACGCCAAGTAGGGGTTTTATGGGAGGTTATATGCCGTACTATTTCTTGGTCATGTCTTGTCACAATGAGGTTTGGTTGCCAACAAACTGCAGAGAGTCATTGCACCAATCAAGTAATAGTCCAGCATGTAAAACCCCACAAAACAACTTGTCACTGTGTGCAAATTTAACCAATAACACACAGTACAACATGTCAATCAATGAGATTCTGAGGTGCTGGTTGGTGGATTTTTCTAGCTTTGGACAGAGCCAGGTTAATCCGTGTCAATCTATCATTTGGACTTGGATTTGCAGTCAAGCCCTCGCTTAGCTCTCCTTAGCATGAAGGCAGCAATCAGCGCGCATACAACCACAGTGACCACATACAGCTGCACAAAGAGAGCGGCATCACTGCTCCTATGCAGGCGTGAGTACAGCTTCCTACGATCCACGTAGTCGAGGTGATAGACATGGATCTGACACAGGGTGCAGCAAGTTAGTAAAACATGGAACACCTGATGGCTCTGTCCAACAAAATCGCACCGCCCTGGGAAGCAGCGCTCCAGCAGAGGGAAGGTGAAGAAGAGGGTGCAGCTGATAAAGAACGCCACTTGGCCAAAGTGATAAATAAGGGCTGGGTCATCGCTGGCTGTAGACCATGACATGAGTCTTTCAGCCACAGGAGTACTATCCCAGATAAAGGCGAGTGCTGAGGGCATCACTTGAAATGCCTTACGCCCCAGTGGTGGTACGCTGCGGCTGCAGTACTTGCCATAGCAGCATCCCAGACATGACAGACAGCTGAGGATGGCAGCAGTGGGCATGAAGATCCCATGCATGTATCTGTGCAAGCCCTCATCCACAGCATAATAAAAGTGAACTACAGCGCTGCCGTACTGATACTGTGCTACTCCTACATAGTCCAGATAGAAGAAGGTGTAGTGACACAGCTCAGACTTTCCACCCAGCAGGTGAGCGATTACACTGCACGCCGAGTAGGTCAAGGAGGACAGGATGAGGATCAACAGGGGCCAGGAATGAGGATCATTAACAAAGTCTATAGTCTTGGCAAGTTGCCCCAATCTAGCCAGGAAAAATAAAAACGCCAGCAGGTGAGTCCAGACGTTGATGGTCTCATTGTGGCTCTGGAATAAAGACAGGAAGTAGTAGCGCCAGTTCTGGTCGAGTGGTCTGTAACCGGTGCCGATGTAGCGCTCCCTGAAGTAGTAGGGAACATCGATGTCTCTTACGGTGCCGGGCATGGAGGGTGCAGCCTCAGTCAGCATCCGGGGAACCTCCCTGATCTGCTGCAGGGTGATGAACACTCGCCCGATTTTCTCCATCACGATGGTCGCCATATCTGTCAGTAGCTGATTGATGAACGCTGGGTCCCTGCAGAGATTTTAAGAGTTAACATTACATTAACTTGAACTTTTTTGTGTGCTCTGTATTCATGTCATTTTCCATCCAGGTTCAGTATACATGCAGAACATTAATATAGCAGCAAACAACAATATTATCAAAGCTAAAAGGGTTTTGCAGCTCAAAATAAAGCCGCTTAGTTACTGGGGCGACTTGAGGTAAGACTGGAGGGTGGGTACTGTAACACTGCTGTGGAACAGCAACTGCACGGGTCGGGACAGTGTTACGAGCAATAATCACTGAATGAGCGCTGATGCTAGCTAGCTCCCACCCAACCCAGCTTGTGCGCAATACAGAGTGGTGGCGGGTGGCTAACCAGTGTAGCGTGAATACTTTAAAGCTTTGTTGTGGTACAGCATAGTGTGAGTACAAAATTAACCTATAGACTGACATACAGGTAACTGTTGACCTCCCTAGTAAAGAATTGTTAAATTCTGGTGGAGCATTTCTGCTTTCGCCGGCACAGTATATGTAGCATCAGTTTAGCAGACTAGAAAACTCAAAGACTAACGTACGTCACAGCAGTTGCACACGCATACTGGTGGCAGAAAAACAGCAGATACCGATGACAAATGGTTGAGATACCCGTACTAAAAATGTCTTTTCGTGCCACTGGATGTCATAACAGGAATACAAAAAAGATAACCTTAATTTTTATTGAAAACGGTTGCCTATAGGACGCTGTTTGAAGCTAAAAGAAGATGGTTGCTATAATTTGATGTAAATAAAAAATCTAATATTTTGATATGCAATTAATAGAGCCCTTCAGTTCCAGCATGAAATAATATTTAGGCCTTACGTACACCTAGTGGCAGCGGGATTTACATTTTTCTAAAATTGAAATTATGAAAAGAAGTTCATACTAACTGAGCCATGCAGTGCAGTTTGCCATCAGTAAATAGTTGTTTGACTTGTTTATGTGTTATATAGCTTTGTTTAATGACCGTAACAAACAAAAATCATTTGACAAATCTCCATATGAAACATCCTTGAGGTGACTGCAAAGTATAAAACTATGAATGGAGAGGTTTGTATGTCTTGAGTTTTTCTGTGGACCCAGGCTTTTTCCCCAAGGTACATGAAGATGTCCGGTCACTTTAATGTTGACATTGCTCGTTAGTTTGTTAGTGCAAGACAATCTACATATACACATATGCACATACATACATTATGATCTCTGTGTAGTGGAAAATAAAGTTTCTTCTGCAGTATGGATAACGACTGCTGTAGAGGAGTGTGTGTTTGGCTTACATGAACTGAATTACTGATGTGTGAAAGACAATTTATCATCATAAATAACTTTAAAAACTCACATTTGTCAAGCATGGATATGTCTTATTGTCCCTGGTTAAAACTTGTGGACACGTCCTCATATAATATAATTTAACTTCCTCCTTCGTAACTTTCACCACTGCTCACCACAAGAAAACATGTTCTTGGTTTAGATTAATAAATGGATGATGGATCGTAGATGTTTGTTTCTACCTGTCATTGATCAAGCATAGCCAGCGTGCTAGCTACGTTAGCTACATCGCTTACATCGGCGAGTCTTTCATTTTCCCTGCCTGGATGCAGATGAACTGATCTAAACACATATTATAGTCTCTAAGTTAACATAAATAAAGACCACAGTTTCTTGTGGTGGCCTTTTATAAAGTGAAGAGTACTTTGTAATGATCAAGGTGTTAATAAGCAGACAGCGTTAGCTAGCTAGCGCACTAGCAGGTTGCTAAGCTGTACTTCCACATTCAGTTATAATAAATGGGGACATCTTCACAACTATTAATTAAGGAATAAGCCAAATCAATGACTGTGATGATTTATCTTTCAGCGCATAAATAATTCAGTTGATATAAGCCTAACACACTCCTCTACTAAGCATTGAGCAGTAGTGATTAGCCTAAATATCCAGATTATCCAGATCCAGATAAAATTGACTCATTACAATCGGTTGAAAAACACAAAAATTAAAGAGCTTTTTACATTTTATTTGGGACTCACACTGACACTACTACTGCAGGCGTGTTGCCAGACACTTCACCAGGGCACCGGGGCTTCTGACTGGGGGCCTCTGCCCCTGCACAGCTGTATGCCTAGCAATATGTGGGGCATCCTACTGATCTTTTTCCGAATATTAAAGTATGATAAGCCTGACGTCACCAGACCAAATCACAAATGCAAATTTGTCTGGAACCTCATCTTTCATTTTCAGTTTCCAAGGGGCGTTATCCATGGCCATTGCGCCTCTGGACGCAATTGGATAGACCTAAAGCCAACCAGAGAAGCCAAACACTTAACGTAACGTTGAGCGATGGACAAATGTAAATACACTACAGCGTGCCGAGATGAGCTGTGATGATGTAGCATTAGTAAGTCTGTCAATGAGTGTTGTTCTTTTTGACATCAGAATTTGAAAATAATACTTAAACAGAAAGAGCTGCACCCATCTTGGTTGTTTTTGAAAATGCCTCAACAGCACTTCTCTTTAAGCAAGGTTCATACTTGCCATAGAGTCCAAAAATTATGTCACCACATATTTTGCATTTAAAGTGCTAAGGCTCTGCAAGTTGTCGGTCATTATCTGAAGCACGTTCCAGATTAGATAAACAGTTATACATGACCCGCTCTGGGCCAGGTCTGTCATGATCCTGGCTATTTGTTTAATGTATTATCTCTAGCACCTTGTTCTTGGGTTTCTGTCTGCATTTGTCTTTGTTTCATTTTATTGATTCATGTTTGACCTGTTTCCTGTTTTATTTTTTAGATTCCCTTCTCATGTGTCATTTCTGTTTTACTTCCTGTCTGTTTACCTGTCCCTGAGCCTCACATATCCCTTGTTAGTCCTGCAGTCCACTTACCTGTTCTCACTCTCCCTTGTTTTTCACTCCTTGTGCCAGTCCCGCCTACTCCAGCTGGTTCCTTGTCAGTTACTGGCGTTCCACATTTGGTTTTGCTCCTCGTGTTTCAAGCCAGCCAGTTGTGTTTTCCTTTCGTCTGCCTGTTCCCAGAATCTGGTGATAAATGAGTATTTTCTTCAAGACCCTGTTGCCATGTGGCTGCTTTTGCATTTGGGTTCACCCGCCTGCAGTATTAACCGTGACAAAATCAACTTGAAACCTGTTTGGGCATGAAGTGTACAAGATGTGTCTACCAGAGCTGAAAAAAACCTGAGCTTACAGGTTTGTCTGGTTCCCAAGCTAGGGTGGGACTTCTCCTCCGCATGCAGCTGAATAGTTAAGTAACAAATTTGTTTGGGCCCACAAAAAGAGTTTTCAGTGGAGAACTGAGAAAGGACAGATACTTAATGTCTGCCTTGGGCGGTTTAAACTCTCCTAATTCAAACAAGATTTAAGGCAGTGCAGATTAGAGAGGGAGCACCACTGATTTTGCCCAACTTTATCTTAGTGTAGTGTTTTTTCAATTGACAATGAACCTACCGAGCGCAATGATTTTGTAATGTCTGTTAAAGTTCAACCAAATGTTTTGCTATGTTTTCTTATATTCTACTTTCAATCAATTCAAATGGCAGTGTCATCTTTACTGCTACAAATGTTTTCCAATAAAACTAGCAAAACATAAATGTTGTATCTTCAGTATTCAAATGGGAGATTAACATTTAAAAATATTGCATTTAAGTCAGATGTAGCACATAAATGGTAAATGTTTTCAGCATTTTATTTACTAAACTGATCTCTGACATTTATGTTGTGTAGAAGTCAGCAACCTAACTTCATGGAATCACAGTTTACTCTTTAAACATGAGTTTGACTAAATTAAATTAAACACAATGTGAGTGCTAACAATTAACATGTACTTAATTCAAAACAGTTTATGTAACAACCACAGCGGCAACCCAGACAATGAAAAACAACAATACACACTCTCACTGGTTAGCTGATGACAGTCTCGTCCTGCAGAAGCACAACAATGCGCACACTGCAACTTCATCAACACAAATATGTAGCTGGTAACAAAAGGTTCTTACCAGAGGTCGGCTGAATAGGAAGCACTGTACAGAAGTAAGTATCAAGTACGAAGTGAACATAAACACACAGGTAAGCCCTTTGCTTTGGATGTGTACACTTGAGATAAAGAGGCAGCAGCTCAAATGTTTGGAGTATGACAAGCCAATGGGCGTGAACACTGTCAACAGACAGTTACCCTGCAGGCGTCTCAGTGTTAATGTCAGTGTTGGAATGCTTCAAAGAGTGCTGGTTGACAGACAGTTACACTTACACAACAACAAGTTTTGCATTACTGCAATACCTTAGTTTTCCCTCACATGCATTTTGCATTCCCTCAAGTTTTGTGTTTCCTCTGATCCAAGGCTGAGCTGTATTATGATATTGTATTATGTATTATGCAGTAGACAGTCAGTAGTAAAGTGCAGAGTGAAGAGTGGTCACAGTGCAGCCGCTACATAGCCATATCGCTGCCATCATAGATTCAGCCACGGCTGTAGCTGTAGTTCACGTGGCTGTATACTGTCAGGAGGAATGAGCATGTATAGACATGTCACATGCTTTTAGTACTACCTGCACTGGGTGTCGGAAGGTGGGTGCTGAGGGTGCTGCAGCACCCCCTATTAACAAAGGGTGGAACATGGACTATCTGAACAACTGTTTGAAATTTTGAACAGTATATAAGGTGCCTGCTAGAGAATATATGGAATTAAAGATACTTAAAGGTGCAAGTGTAATTTAGTCCTTCGATCTAATGTGACAACATCACCACATCAGGTGACAGGTGCTAGTGGTCTCTGTGGGCTCCCTGCCCTTCCTCTCTTGATTAATGTCTCTCTCACGCCAATCTTTCCCTTTGCTTTCTTTCTTTCTTTCTTTTCATTTTTGTAACCCTGATTTCTCTCTCTTGGGGGAAAGATATTACAGCGTGCGCTGATGCTCTTGCAGCATATGGAGTAACACACTCAGCTTTAGTTCATTTAAAGACAAATCCTGGTGCAGACTAAACCATTTTTTGCCTTTAAGGGGTGAGAGGGGCCTCAGAGAGCCTCCACAAATATTCTACAAAGTTCAATCTTTCAACCGATTTATTCAGCCTATTTAACTTTAGTTTTGGCACGAAATACGTAGGAATGAAAAAGCTGTAAACAAAACTAAACTTTCCATTCCAGGATTTTCAAGGGCCCTCTCCCATTGGGGCCCTGGGTAATCCCCCTACTATGATGCCCCTGTCAGATGAGTGCAGAATCTGGACAGATACTTATTACAGATAGAAACCAGATTCCTTTATTCCACTGAGCTCCCTGGCATATTTGTTTATTCTTTATTTTTATTTATTACTCATCTATTTATGTGTCTACATGTCCCTGTATGTTGTAGTATGTGTTAAAGGTAAGATGTTAAAACAAATTGTCCCTGGTGGCATTAATAAAGTTAGAGGGTTGGCTAAACTTGGGGAAAGATTTGCAGTAGCAGGAGCTAATGGATAACACAGACAGGCTGAACAGGCTGAGAGAGACCAGGAGCAGAAAAACTACCAGGACAGTTTCGGAGCTGCTGTTTGGATCCATGAAATTAACCTACTGGCACACACCCTCCATAGAGAAATTGTGTCTGAGGCGAGGGAGTGCTTTGGACTAACAGCTGATGGAATCAGCAACATACAGTTTTCCTGTAGCTCCTGTTTAAGCATGTGAGCATAAATAGTCGTGTGCTCACATTTACACTGTGCTGCACCCCTCATATGTGCCATATAAGTGTTTCCCTACACTGGTATTGTAATATAACTGGACTCAACCAGCACACTAACTGTTCCTTTGGATCTGGATGAAAAGCAAAAGTTATTGGGAAGGGACACAAATTCCCATCATGACCATTAGGGGGCTCTAAAGCTACTCAGTCTGCAGTTCAGTGCTACAGAAGTCAACAACTGCAGTCTGAGGCTAAAAGCTCTACCTGGCCTTTCCATGACTGTTCCATATCATCTGTACCATCCAGACATTTACAGGGCCTCAAAGGTTCAGATCTTCCCACCCTGCAGACAGAGCAATAGAAAGGTCACCTTTGTTCATCTTGCATAATGCAAGGAGCCAGGAACAGACTCAGTGGAAGACAAACAGATGAGCTTGATGAGCATCCATCCTGCAGGGCTTCAACCAAAACAAAAACAAAGCAAACATGAACTAGAAGTACTGCCCCGTGGCTGTATGCCTCCTCAGTCACATTACTCTCATAGTTTACATTCATGTCTGTGAAAACATGAATGCTTTACACCCATTGTCCCCCTGCAGCACAGAAGATCTATACGATCAGCACAGTTTCAAGGTGGACAGCTGAGATGAGTGTCACCAATTCATCGTCTGACCAAATGTCTCCCCTTCTGTTGACCTTCTGGACATAAAATGTCATCACTTCATTATTTTATCCTATCAGACATTTGTGTGAAGTTGTTACCTAATTAGCATATGAATTCTTGGCCAAAAACATATTTTGTGAGGTCACACTGACCTTGACCTTTGACATGCGACCACAAAATTCTGATCAGTTTATTCGTCAGTCTAAGTGGACGTTTAAATGTAAAGAAATTCCCTTAAAGTGTTCTTGAGATATTGTGTTCACTAATACGAGACAGATGCAAGGTCACACTGACCTCAACCTTTGACCTCCCAAATTTTATCAATCCACTATTCAGTCAAAGTGAATATTGGTTGCAAATATAAAGAAACTCCCTTGAGGCGTTCTTGAGATATTGTGTTCACAAGGATGGGACATATGTACGTACAAAAGGACGGACAGGCGGATTGCGCAGAGGCACAAAAATAAAAATGGATTCCCGACAGGATGAGTAGCTGGTGTCTAAGATACTTACAGTGGGTTTCAGAGCCATCACAGGCATCTACACTCGCAGACTCAGCTTCCTGTGCTGGCAGATCTGGAGTTGGACTGGGAGCTCAGGGAGCTGGTGGCACACATTCTTTCTGCACACACTGCAGTGGCACGTAGCTGGTGGAAAATCGTCATAGAGCCCCGTTTAATTAAGCTCTACAAATGGCAAAGCCTGGTATCACTGTCAATTCAGATAAGGAGTCGGGCTAGAACTCCAAGTGGGTCGCCAACCAGTTACACATCTCCTGCATTGTCAGAGGTAGCAGCTGCCACTATGACATCACTTTCTTTTACTGGCTCTGTTTAATGGATCCTTGACACAGATAGTAGGGTACATTTTCACCTAATAGGTACAATGAGTAAATTTTCTCCTCCAATTCTCAAATTTGTTTTTCTTCCATTACAAAGGACAAGCCTTCCTTGAATAGAGTCCTAATCCTACTCCTGGTTTCTTGGCCTACAGGTGCACGTTTTTATGTTGACTTCGTTCTAGTCACTAGTCTGAGCTCATGAATCACCAACACACATGCACAGCATCGCAGTGTCAAGTGTATCCGTACAGTATGTAAATAACAGCTGAGGCCCTGCTTGGAAGGACACTGTTTAACAGGTTGCCGTGGAGACCAATTAACCGTCAGATTTGGCGTGCTATCTTTGCATCAACAATTGTCATGGTACCCTTGCACTTCTCAACCCTTCCTCCATAAAGACAGATTACAGCAATAAAACACATATCCTCCACAGACAGGAATAAATCAGTTTGTCATGTTAAAGGTTTTTTATCAGTGAAATTACACACATACATCTTTCTGCTATGATTTCACATCATCCTGCAACAGGTGGACTGGGGACATCACAAGCAGGACGCTTTAGCTTGACATTAATTTCATTTGGCAACAGCAAGAAAATAAGTGATGAAATCAGACAGGTTTGACATGGTGTTAAGCAAATAAAAGTGCATTAAGAGAAATAAAGTATCAACACACACAATAAGGTGGAACTTGTCCCAGTGCGAGTTTCAGTTACTCAAACATTAACCAGAGGCAGGGCGCAACATACGATCAGACACTATAGGTACTGTTTCAACATTAAACACACAGTCTGGTAATCTACATTATACTCTGTTGGTTTGGAGGTAGGCTACATTAAAGATAACAGTGAAGATAACATGTACGTGTTCCTCGCACAGTGTGCAAAGGTCAACATGCTCCTGATAAATGCAACCCAGTTCTCCCCATCCGTCTGGAACCTCTCCGTCATTTCCAGGCATGTTTGATATTTGAACTGCTCGAGGTGAGAATTTAATACAGTGGCGGGCAAGATGTCACATCATCAGTCAGCGTTGCACACATGAAACGAAAAGCGGTTTATAAAAGGATTATTTCTGCCTCCAGACCTGCTCCGTCCCCGTGAGATGTTTGTTTAACTCAATCACTGTCTTTACATCTTGGTCAGGAGTAGACATTATTATCACCCAAAGACACACAATATCACACTTCCTTTATCTGTACACTCATGTAACACCCACATTCACATCTCCCTTCTTCCACTCATAAGGCACAATCAAGATTTCCAATAAGACAATACAGTGATTGCTGACATCCTCAGACAACAGTCGTCACATACAGTATACGCTGTGTGTATAAAATAAGACACATCAGTGTTATTAAGACTAATTAGATCCCTCATAAAAATCCATCCTTCTTAAATACAGTCAAAAGGCAGTGTATTAAATAATATCTAACAGTGCTGTGAAACAGAACTTGTGCCAGCAAGACGACGAAAGATTTAAATCTCAGACTGGCAATAACAGACATGTCATCATGCGTCTTCAAGGATTTCAAACCTACACGTATAAACTCAACTTCAATGTTACGGCTTTTGTTTCTGAAGAATCTACACGCGGTACAATCATCTGATAGCGTTTAGGGCTGGACAATAGTAACAATCACGAGGTAATTCTCATTTACCACCAACTCGGTGCTGAATTTTACATAAAATGTCCAAACAATTGTCTCTCAAGGCACAATCACAAAGGCTAAGTGTGGCGTAACATTGTTATTACCTTGTAAAAGTTTTTTTTTTTTTTTTACCGCTACTAAATTGTAGTATCTAAAGTTCGTTTATGGAGTTGTTTTTAAGCTAGGAAAAGTCCTGCCACAAGCAGTGATCAGTGTATCACAGAGATACTCAAGTTGCTTGGCCCGGTGCTCACTTTGCAAAGTGAGAGGAGGCCACCAAAACGTTAACCATATTTATTAGGGCTGTCAAACGATACATTTTTAAAATCAGGATTAATCGCCAAATTTCTAGCGCATTTTCAATCGCATTTCATTATTTTTCATTTCAAAACTGTTTTGAAGTCCATATTTTGCAGGTGAAGCACTTCTTACTAGAATGTCTTGATTGGGAATCAAATGAATGGAAATACACTGACTTTATGATCTTGACTTTTAGATTTATTGCTTTCAAATCAGTGCTGCGCTGCCACAACAGTGGAGACAACTTCAAAGTGCTTATTCTCTGATATACAATGTTTGAGGTTCTACGTTGAGAATTGTGCACGAGTGCGTGTACAAAATATGCAGCACATGTGAATCCAATCAGTACCGATATGGGGTGTTGATACTCCGAGATAATACTGATTACTCACTGATGTCCAATGATCCTCGGTTAACGCGACAGCATTCGCAGGAGTTCCAGTTTAGTTGCTTTCTCTGATTCTTACAGGTCCTGTATGTGTGACACCATTTCTCCTTGTGACAGCGTATGAGCTTATATGACTGGTCACAACATGCAGACCTGAGGACATCCCACAGTCTGGAGACGTTCTGGATGCTGACTGTTTTGCAGTCAGTTGCCACCCATTCAGCAAGCACTGTGGTTGACTTCTTCAATTTAGTTTGAGTACCTGTGTGCTCAGCTCCTAGATGGCAGCTCAAACTCAAAGTATTTTGGTGATGTTTTAATTCTGTTTGACACAATGTGCAAATTACTTTTGACTTCTTAACTGAGCCGTCTGGGAATTTGTTAACATAACATGAGCCTTTAAAAAGCACAGTGCCATCGTTATCTTCCATTTCTGCAGCAGCAGGAAGCCGCTGTGGTAGCTTACCTGGAAAAAAGTGTGCGTGGAAGTGACAAAATAGCAGCATGCGATTAACATAATTTTTAAAAAATAACGAAAATAACGCATTATGTTCGGTAATTGATCGCATCGTGATTAGCATGTTAACTCTGACAGCCCTAATATTTGTTAGTATATGTAATAAATGAATTGCCTGTTTTTAACCTGACAACATTTGCTGACTTACTTATCTTTACCAAGAAGCAAATCCCTGCACAGGTCAGGTGAATTAATTTATTTTTTTGTGAATTAGAAACTGGTCGGTGGGCAACCCAGCACCCTATCAGGGGCCAGATTTGGTCCACAGACCATGGGTTGAGTATCACTGGTGTATCACCTTTAAACCATTTCCATGATTAGCATTTTAAAACCCCATCATTTTGAGTTAAATATACGGCAACAGCATAAATAACAAAAACTAGAGTCAGTAACTTTCATAATATGTCAAATAAATATTTGCATATTTTAGATGCTATTCCACTTATACCAGATTTCACAAATCTGACCATGTCATCCACTGTTATCAGTTACAGCAGTGAGCTTATAAATGGTTATATACTGTAGGCAGTGGCTTTTAAGTTTTGAGTATGTGATTTAGATTACTATGACTCTTTAGTAAAAGCACTAGCCTTTGCTGATACGATGCCATGAATTGTTTCAAAGATCCAATACAAATCAGTACCAAAATACTACCTCAGGATATCAATATGTATCCTTCTTGTAGGTTACTTACTGTGCTGTGATGAAATTTTCAAATTTCAGCAGCTATCTACGTAACACAAGCCAGCAGCACATACGGTATGATTAGTTCCCTGTCTATCAAGCGGTCAGTAAGTCTGGAAGGAAAGGCACATAAATGCTTCTGCATATAGTTCCTACAACATCTGGTCTATTATTTGCACTTGTTTTTCAAGTCTAGCACTTCTTTCACTTTCCTCAGCATGAAGGTAACTATCAGCGCACAGACGACCAAAGAGACCACGTAGAACCCCACAAAGAGAGCGGCATCGTTGCTCCCATGCAGATGTGAGTACAGCTGCCTGCGGCCCACGTAGTCGAGGTGCGAGGCATGGATCTGACACAGGGTGCAGCACGTTAGTAGAACATGGAACACCTGATGGCTCTGTCCGACAAAATCGCACCGCCCTGGGAAGCAGCGTTCCAGCAGAGGGACGGTAAAGAAGAAGGTGCAGCTGAGAAAGAACGCCACCTGGCCAAAGTGGTAAATAAGGGCAGGGTCATCGCTGGCTGTAGACCATGACATGAGTCTTTTAACCACAGGACTGATGTCCCACATATAGGTAAGTCCTGAAGGCACCACCTGGCACACCTTACGCACCCACGCCGGCGAGTTGTGGTTACAGTACTTGCCATAGCAGCATCCCAGGCATGACAGACAGTTGAGGATGGTGGCGACGGGCATGAAGATCCCATGCATGTATCTGTGCAAGCCCTCATCCACAGCATAGTAAAAGTGAACTACAGCGCTGCCGTACTGATACTGTGCTACTCCTACATAGTCCAGATAGAAGAAGGTGTAGTGACACAGCTCAGACTTTCCACCCAGCAGGTGAGCGATTACACTGCACGCCGAGTAGGTCAAGGAGGACAGGATGAGGATCAACAGGGGCCACGAATGCGGATCACCAATAAAGTCCACAGTCTCAGTGAGCTGTTGCAGTTTAATCAGAATAACTAAAACTGCCAGCAGGTGAGTCCAGACGTTGATGGTCTCATTGTGGCGCTGGAATAAAGACAGGAAGTAGTAGCGCCAGTTCTGGTTGAGTGGTCTGTAACCGGTGCCGATGTAGCGCTCCCTGAAGTAGTGGGGAACATCGATGTCTCTTACGGTGCCGGGCATGGAGGGCGCAGCCTCAGTCAGCATCCGGGGAACCTCCCTGATCTGCTGCAGGGTGATGAACACTCGCCCGATTCTCTCCATCACAATGGTCGCCATAACCGTCCGTAGCTGACTGATGAACGCTGGGTCCCTGCAGAGATTTTAAGAGTTTACATTAACAAAAGTTGACAGATCATTTAGTTGTGTATTGTAAAACTTCAATCAAACGCCCAGTGCCTTTTACTAGCCCAGTGTAGCTACACATTGTGATGCCTAATAAAGACCTGTCTCAGTTAGACGCCTGGTCTGGTTGCCAAGTTCTTCAGATGTATAAAACAGGTTGTTGGCTAAGCTCTTGAGCTAACATTACTTATCTATTTAGTTAGTGCAAACAAATATAAATGTGTAAACTTTTGTCAGTGAGATGCTACATGCTTCCCCATTCCCCACCTGATCCTCATTACCTGGAGCTTACCTATATGCACTTCAACATGAATGCTCCCCCCTGTGTTCAGTTTAATAACTGCATATGTATATTTATTTTTGCCTTGTTTAGTTAAGGATAGAAGAAACAAACAAAACTATATTAAGGATCCAGCATGGGGGAGCGGCAGTAGCTCTGTCCATAGGGACCTGGGTCTCCTGATACCCTGCATCCTCATATGAGGACATCACATTTCGGGTTTACTGGACCGTACACTTCATACTGCTTAACTAAAGCTCCTTTTTCCACTGCCAGATTTTTGGCGAAAGTTGGGCCGTTTTGCCGGCAAGCTGTGAGTGCTTAGACACACCGGATTGGCGAGTTGATCCGAGGTGCCCAATTTTCCGCCTAGTAGGGTAGACATATTGGCAGAACCTTTGTGGTTTAGTAAGAATGAGGTGCCCTTCCGCAACGGGAGGGGCTGTTGATGACTTGTGGGAGGAGCTGTTGATGACGCCGCACGAGCGACCCACTGGTGGTGGATAAACAGGAAACAGCTGATAGCAGGAATGAGCGAGCAGCTAGTAGCAAGAGGGAAACACAAACCTGACAGACACTGTAAAGATGAGCAACTGGGGAGACAAGGAATTGTGCGTCCTCCTTGTCCTCGCAAACGAAGAGGCCAATAACCGTCAAATGACGGGGACAGTGAAGGACGGGCTGACTTAGGAGAGAATCGCCGAAGGACTGACCAGCCGCGGCTTCCCTCCCACGTCACTGTTTACGTCACACACTGAGCTACATGTTTTGTTACTTGCTCACGCCCCCCATTGCCCCGAAAAAGGCACATTCTGTATAAACAAAAGTAGGTAGGCGGCATTTTGCTGCACTCCCCGATTTTGTTTTTATACTGCCAATGCTGAAAAAAGACTGATTGGGCTTTCCTGCAAATTTGCACAATTCCTGTGTAAAAAGGGCTAATAAGACCTGTTGTCCTCAATCGTGGACACTTTTTGTGCCATCTAGTGGTAGTAAGAGGACAATACACTAATCCATGTAAAAACACGATCATCTCCGCAAAGTCAGTCTGCAGCAGATCCCTACACAAAAGTGGACAAGGTCCAAAATCTGACCACATTTAATAGTTGAAACTTGTTTATTTATGATTAATAACTTATAGTTTGATATGCCATACAATAGCAACAGTCACAGCAACGGTGAGATGCTGTTAACTGGAAAGTACTCGTTTTAAGACATTAGGCCCGTTTCCAACGCAGGAACTTCGGGGTAATTTTATGGGGCCGGGGCCGTTGGTGCGTGTCTCCACCGCAGGAACCACCCCCGAAGGACAGAGTTCCGGAACTTTTACAGGGGCTAAACAAGTCCCTGTCTTGGAGTAGGTACTGAGAACGGCCCCGAGAAACTCCTGGCTGGGGCTTGGGGATTACTTAGTGCTGAATGGACATACTCAAGGCGGGATGTGACGTTTTGTAATTAATAACAGTGCCGTAGAGCTCTGATTAATAACATGGTTATCGTAGATTAGCTGGGCTAACGTTAGCTGTTAGCGGTGTCTGTAATAACTCAATAAACGCTCATTATTTTTTCCAGCGGATATCTTAGTTACAACATGATTGAGCTATCAAAGCAGTTTTGTGTTGCTATGTGTGGTATTTATTCAGTTTTGGGAAATCACGATGTCTAGAAAGCATCAGCTGACAGGGACAGCTAACAGCAGCAGCAAAGCTAACATCAGGACGTCATCTGTTAAAAGCCTTCCGTTGTCGGATATGACATGAAACTACTCCAGTTAGCTCAATCATGTTGTAACTAAGACATCCGCTGGAAAAAATATTTTTTTCACAGACCGTGACCGGAGTTATTACAGACACCGCTAACGGCTAACATCCCCCCGGTCAAAATGGTCGCGCAACGATTATGTCACATACAGAGCCCCGTAACTTCACAGGAACCTTCCTCCTACTCCGCAAGGCTGTTCAAGAGAAGGCTGAAACACAGGGTCAAACATGGGTGGGTTGCACATGCGCAGTAAAATCTGGTCTGCACTTCCTCAAAGGCTCAGTAGATGGCGTGAGACCGCGGAATAAAGGGGATGTGCATGCATGTCATTTTCACAGCTTATTATTGGACTGTCACTGGTGGCCTGCGTTGTGGGTGAGAATGACAGAGATGCAATTCCGACAACTTCCGGTAGCCGCCGTCCAAAAGTCCAAGCAGACCGCACCAAGCGCACTCCTTGATCGCCTGAGCAGATCCTGCGCTTTTTATCTAGCGCCCCTGCTGTCACCCTCCAGCATCGCAACTCAAGTTACACTGCGCATGTGCAATCCCCCCATGTTTGACCCCGTGTCTCAGCCTTCTCTTGAATAGCCTTGCTACTCCGCTCTCTCAGTGGAGACACTGCGGTTGAGAGGGCCGAGCGAGAGGACGTTCCTGTAGTAGTTCCTGCCCCCAAATAGTACCAGGAACTTCTTCAGTGGAAACGGGCCTATTGGGAATTTATCATCAGCTCACTGAAGGACACTGGGACTTTATTATTGTTTCGTTTGAGGACATTGCGACTATACTTATCAGGTCCTACTCTTCCCAAATAACTAGGAGAGTGAAAAAATTGAACTTCCCTTTTGGAATTAATAAAGTATATCATCTTCTTCATCTTAAACTAAGCACTGTGCGCATGTCCTTACCAGAGGTGGATAAAGTAGCGGAGCATTATAGAGCAGGCCTCACTTAGTGCCAAGTAACAGTAATTAAGTTAAGCCAATTTAGTGCTTACTGTCTGGGTCTTTACAGTGTGATACTTCACCTTAAACAGGAGTAGCTAAATATTTGGTGTATTTATCACACAGAAATAAGATTGAGACTTCTTAAGTTATTTTCAGAAATACAGCAAGTAATTGTTGTTGGGATGTAGGCTTTTTAAAAAAATATAAATTACATGAATTTTCAGTCTTTCTTCCTTTTTTAAATGTCAGTATGTTTGCACACACCCTCCACCCTTCTCCCAGCCGCCCCTGGTGACAACATGCAGCTGTGTGTCAAATATCCCCAACACACTGACTTCATCTGGCTTCACTGACCCGGGTCGTGTCGGTTTAGACTCAGCAGTGTGTCTGCTACTGTAAATGTTCACGACTGAACCCGACACAGTCCGGTAAAGTTCTGCCGCAGCCTGAAACACACGCGTAACTTTCTAAAACCGGGTGCGCATCACTTTGACATGACACCGAGCTGATTACTGAGCTTTAACTCACCTTACTGAGACTCCTTGTTTCCTTCAGTGTCCGCAGCTGAGTCGGCCTCTTCCTCCTCCTCCTCCTCCTCTTGTCGTCTACAGAGACAAGTATTCAACAGATTGAATCTTGCTCTCAAGTGTGAAGGAGAAGTCAGCGTCAAGCTGCTGAACGGCCTGTAAATATAACCGGAAGTATGATGAGCGTGCCAAAATAAAAGCGTCATCCCAGGGAAAAATATGAGCAACAAGTTTCTGACCTTTGTTGTTAATTTCTTTATTTTATTTGGGGAATTGTTTAATAATAAACAGAAGTTCTTAGATTCACAACACCCTTTACATCTTTTTTTGATTGGATGTAATTGAATTTAATTTTTAGAATATTACAACAAAATATTTTATGAAACTCCTGATGTGAAATTATCTGGTTGTTTGTTTCTTTGTTTGTTTTTTTGTTGTTGTTTTTCTAATCTTCATTCTTACTTTTCTTTTATTTGTTCATCTTTTTATTTGATTTTATTATATTATATTATTTTATTTATTTATTGCAAAAAAGTAACAGCAATAAAACAGTAATTAGAAATAGAAAAACAACATGAGCACCATAAATACATGCAGATTGGAATTAGAGAAATATAGTAAACAAAATTTTGGAAAATAAAAGCATAAAGAAGTGAAAAAAAATCTAAAACTATTTTTAAAATTTAAATTCTACATTTATTTTTTTTCTATTTCATTTTATTATTATCATTACTATGATTAATTATTTTAATCATTTATTTATTTATTTAATCTTTTTTTTTTTTTTTGAAAAGGTAGGCCTTTATTAATCCCTAGAGAAACTCAGGTGTTGTTGCAGCACAGACAGAAATAAGTACAGATAAATAGAGAAGTAGAAATTATAACAATAATAATTGAAAAATTGCAATAAGAAAATACACGAGAATAACACATAATTAATAAGTTAATACAGCCTGTAATTAGCCTGGGTTATATGACTAAACAGACTCATCCATCTCCAGGATTTAAATATATTGCTCACCTTCGGTGTCAATAACCTGCACCATTGTGCCTGGTTATGAAGGTTATGAAACGTCAGTGAGTGTTTTATTTTGGTGAGTGATACCGGAAACACTGTCGTGCCTGTAGCTTTGTAGACACCGGGTGAATCAGGAGGAAGAAGGTGCTTTTTTTATATAAAGACTAAAAGGAAAAAACTACGACAGACAGCTTTGACTCAGACCGCTTTAACCCTGTCAGATGTGTGAACATGAAACAGCTGATCAGGCTGCAGTTGTAAAGGCAGTTCTGTCATGATGTGTTCATGTGCAAATGGATTTTGTACAATTACTGACAAACCTCCTGCAAGCTCAGGAGTTGAACAGTCTGATTCCTCTGTGGCTGCAAAGTGGAAAAAGTCACTTTAAGTAGCATTTAGATGGGAACATTTGTAGTAAAAGAGAGAAAAGAGCAGAGTGAGTTATTCTGACTGTGTGGGTGTGAATTCCTGCAACATTCTTTGTCAGTGAATCTGCTCAGGAGAGCCCCCCCCCCCACCCGCCATACTGTACCACAGAAACAGAGAGACCCACCACCTCATAGTCAGAGCTGAGTACATTAATTACATACACTCAACTTTAAAATTCCAGCAAAAATCAAGATTACTGGAAAACAAATGCGTGGACATTCCTGCAACATTTCTTAAAGTGACCACGAGGCCACAGAGGACTGATCTCCTGTGTAAAGAGTGGGGCATGTTTCCACAAGAGCCTGAATGGTGTGAGCTGTGTTTGCAGAGTGTGTGTACAGATTTATGCTGGTATTGTTGAAATGTGGACATGTTCTTTCACAATGGCTGGACATAATCAAGGAGGTCTTTATAAGATAGAAAAGATGACTTTTTCTGAGAGGTCTAGAAAATGGGAGAAGAATTTAAATCTATTTGTCCGGAAATTTTCCTGTAACTTGCTATTTATTGGGGTCAAATAGGCTCAGTTGGGCTTTTACATGTTGACTTGAAATGTTATTAAAAATGTACACTTTTAAACAGCATAAAACCACAATAAAATACATAAACCACAATCCACATACCGCTACACTACAATACAAACATCAAGACATATCCTGAGTGCAGAGCTGATCTTCTTCAAGGGGCTGTTCTTAAATTGTGTAGACCCAACATATCATCTGTGGGGCACATGTAAAGCTCTGGGTAGCCTTATACTAAAATGACCAACTTCTCCATATTTACCACAGTCTGATATTTTATGGAAGAAGGGAAAGATATCTGACAGCTGTGACTGGTTTATCTGAGGGTGCGTCCATCGTGCCCTGAAAAACAGATGCTCGGGAACACGTGCGTGCCGCAATGGCATCGCTCTGGTGTTTGAGTGCGCCTGCTGCATGTGTACATTAAAAACAATGAATATGAGGGCACAAAAACCGCGGCAAGTGTACAGCCCTTTAATCATTCATTGTCTACAGAGCACTTTCAGACTTATACCCTGTGACATCACAACTTTGAGTTCCAACACTTCAGTTTTTGGAGAGTTGTTGTGTTTACGTACATCTTGTGATGCTTCTCCTCTACGTCATCACATAATGACTGCAGCCTTTAGCCAGGAGGTTGTGTCGTCAGATGGTTACCAGCACTCACTGGGTGTTTCGACCCTTAAACATAACACCCTCCTGCTGGCGGGTCAGCAGTGGTGGCCAGCCACTACTCACTCCCTCCTGGCTGCCAGCTTGCCTCCTCCCTCCTGCTCCATATCCAACAGGAGGCTCTCTCTGCCACCTCCCCCAGTCTTCGTACAGCTGTCAACAACTTCCAGACTGATTGGGTTGGGAAGCCTCTGCACCCTACCTCAATCGGGTACAACCATGTCTGCCATCCTTTGTCCCTGCAGTCCTGCACCAAATCTGTATAGCGCTCAGATTTCCTCTTGAATGCCTCTTCACAGCCCTCCTCCCATGGCACAGTAAGCTCCACAAGGATGATCTTTTTTCCTTCAGTGGAGAACAGAACTGCGTCTGGATGTAAGGTTGTGTGGACAACATCCGGGAACTGGAGCCTTCTCTTCAGGTCTATCCTTAGCTCCCACGCTTGGGCTGACTGCAGGAGACTTGCCCTGATTTTGATGGGCCCTGCCGGCTTTACTCCCTTCTTGACAAATGCAATGGTAGGTGGCGGCCTGCCCGTGAGTTGGCGTGTCCAGGTTCTTGCCTGCTCTAGGATGTCAGCGAGCACGGCTAACACTTTGTCATGGCGCCACCTGTATCTGCCTTGGGACAGAGCGATGTTGCAGCCTGAAAGGATGTGTGCCATGGTCCCATTTTCCCACAGAGCTTGCACATTGGGTCGTCTCTCATGCCCCATCTGTGCAGGTTCACAGGGGTTGGTAGGGTGTCATAGACGGCCCTCAGCAAGAAGGACATCTGGAATGGCTCGAGTCTCCATAGGTCTGCCATGTCAGCTTCCTCTTTGGGAGGTCCCACCATTCCCGCCTTCCTCTGCTCTTCCTCTAGGTTCCTTATTTCTGCCTGGACCATGGTTCGCCTCTCCCTTGGGTTGGCTTTTCTCCACTTTTGGAAGTGGGTCATCCCCAGACCTTGCCTGCCTGTGCAGGGTGCTCCGATGATGTCTTTGAGCTTGAGATTTCCTTCCGCTTGGGCCAGTGCTGTAGAGGCCTCCCATTTCCATCCTGACGTGATCTTTATCCCCGCTTCCTGGACCTTGTTGTTTCTTGAGTCCCTAAAGCTTATGGCAACCCTGCACTTTGCCACCCTGAATTCCTCGACGAGGGATGACAGAGGTAGTTGTAGTTGCCCAGATCTGATGTACAGCCCGATTGATGTGAAACTTGGAGGGACTCCAAGCCACCTCCTAAGGTGCTTGTTGATCTTTCGTTCCACTCCTTCCATTGCTGTTAATGGGACTTTGTACACCGTCATCAGCCACATCAGTCTGGGAAGCAGGCCGTGTTGGTATGGCCATGCCCTAAACTTTCCAGGGAGTCCAGGTTTTTCGATGTTCTTCAACCATCCCTCCACTTGCTTCTCAGTAGCCTGGTTCCAGACCATAGACCCCGCCCACTCAACTGAGTAGGCTTGCATCTCTGGTCTGGCATACTGCAATGAATTTGCGATTTATCTTGTCCAAACGATGGACGGACCAATGAACGCCGGGGATGGGGGCGGGTCTAGCGATTAGCCAATCAGCGCCACGCTGAAGTCAAGCTGTACGCCGGTAGGTAACTGGTGAGGACAGCAACAATGGTGACCGCTACAGATCCTACAGACCACATTAACGATGCTATCGAGGTATTTCGCAACTACTCGCGTTAATGCAGGACCAAATTAAGGAAGCTGCTAAACTGGATTTAACAGCGACGCAGCTGGGCGTGCACGACGACGGAGACATTTTAAACGGGCAATGCTCGCTTGTTTTCGGCACCCCCGAGGCATGGATACTAATGACGTCAGATTCTGGGTGAGTCGTTGATCTCTACTGATTGGTTAGAGAAAAATCAAATTCCCTCCCCCTTGTAAATCGCCTTCAATGGAGGCAGTGTCAGACTGAAGGTTCTGGGAGCTTCAGTCTGACACTCAGGCTAGCTTCTCAGTGCTGTGGACGTTGTTTCTGTCCTTCAGTGACTCGTCACCACTTTCCCAGACACTTGATGGGATTATCCTTGATGGATGGAATGACCTCACCTTGTATGAGGTTATACTTGTCTGTGATGTTGCCTTTCCTGATAATGTTCATTTTACTAACATTTTTGGACTGTCTCAGACCAAAAGAATAACATGTATGAATTTTGAAAATGAGTAAAGTTCCCCTTCAATAAAGTCTTTTGCAAGTTATAGGACAGTGTGTGGGAATTTTCTTTTCGTCACCTTATAGAAATGTAACAGAGATCCATAACACGGTCTAAAAGTAACAATATTAAGGTAGTTTTCAGAACTTTAGGTGGTTTTCTTGGTAATTGACAGAAAAAATCCACCAAAATTTACCAGATATACCTAATTCACCTCAAGTAGCAAGGTCCAAGGTAGGCTACCAAAAGTAGTCTGGCACCTGTCTTCACATCTTGTAGTTTTTGCATCAGTTTTTGCTTGAATATTTAAGTGCTTCCAACAGAGCAATGAAAGCTGTCTATTTCCTGGCTGTAGCTTCATATTCATTACACAGATATGAGAGTGTTTTCTTTCTTCTCTTGGCAAAAAAGTGAATAAGCATTTTGAAAATATGCTTTACGTATAGTTTTACCTTTTGTTTTAAGGATGTGCTTTGCCGTGTTCTGTGATATGTCAGAAAACTGTTATGAATCAGATCCAGCCTATGTAGCACAATTAAGTTAATCCAGTTTCCATCAGAGATCTCCTTTTCTGTTTGGCACCAAGACAGCCGAGCTCCCTGTTACATAACCCTTTAGCCTGAAACAATGGTGAGAATTGGCCCCGGGGGTTTGAGCTCTGCTGAATGCGAACCCTCCAGTGTGCCTGCATATTTCCTAGAACTCAGCGTTACCATTGAAACTCAAGAGCCCATAACAGTCTGCAGTAATGACAGGTTCAGACATCTATCTGTGACTGCTTCATTTTAAACTGTAGTTAGAGTGCTGAAGCCTTCGGAAACACACACAACATACAGTGGGACAATTTTACCAGAAAAAAAAGAAGTAAGAAATTTCTTAGAAACATATTAAAACCCTGGGGACATTTTGGTCTGTCCTCCCTTTGTAAAAAGATGTTTGAGGTATTTTGCTTAAGAGACAGCAAGTGATCAACTGTTTACATACTTGTGAGTGTGTGTATACATAAGGATGACAACAGGAAGGGGAAAGCACCACAGATGTAAAAGATCTCCTCACTCTGACTGTGCAGTTCTCTGAAACAACACCAGGAACAGCAGGTTCACCTGCAGACTGAGAACTGGGGTTAAACACACATATAGTTATTTCTGCTCAGAGTGCAATCAAGTGTTTTTTTCTGTCCAGAAGGAAATTAGTTCACAGTGTACCAGGCAACAGAAACTGTGGTCCACTTACAATGACAGAGACTAAATTTGGCTCAACCAGTTTTACTTTAGAGGCAGGGTATCATCACAGGAATGTTACAGGGTTAAATTTACATGATACCTGAAAAACTGGGGCCATTTACATGTGTAAAGACCCGACGGCAGCAATAAGATAACACAAATTAGTTGTATGCACACAGGGCAAATGAAGCTACAGCTGCATGGAGGCAAATAGATGAGACTCATTAGAAAAGCCTTGGGTACTTTGGATTAATGACATTTTTTAAATTAAAATCAGAGTCAAATTATAGCTGAGATCTGCTGTACAAATATCTAAGTCTGTATCACATATCTTTTAGGAAATTGTCGTCCATCCTGAGCAGTGAAATTATGCATTTATTGTCACTCTGATGTTTGATCTGAATATATTCAGTCTCTGTATGTGTGTATCTGAGTTCCCCATTAATAAACAGACTGTATATTTGAAGCTCAGCACACCCTCAGCTCTGGACTGGGAGGATCTCTCAAGTGTTGCATTCAGCAGTAACTCTGTTTCTCGTCACCGTTTTAAATATAGACATCTGGTATCTGATAAACATACATTTCTACTGAAGGTTTTCACGCCGTCACTCCCTCGCTCGGTCTATTTATCGCTCTCACAAATATTTACACACTTCCTGTTGCTAACCACACTCACTTGCTCAATAATTTCATTTCCTGTGTCAGGTCTATTTCATCTCTCATTGCTCTAATATTCTCGAGGTTTCTATCATGTTGCACTTTAATCTATTGGTCTTATGATTGATTTATTATCTTTTATTGTAATTTTCAAGTGAGATGTCAACAAATCATTTTCACATTTTGTCATTTTTATTTAACTCTTGAGTTGTACTATCAACAGATCATTGACTCCACCTATCCTGCCATATATATATATATATATATATATATATATATATATATATATATGTCCATGTCTATAATTTAGGTGAAACACTCAGGATTATATTTAAAACACATCTACAAATTGGTGTAATTTACACACACCATGTCCATATACAATATATATATGTGTATATATATATATGTATATGTATGTATATATATATATATATATATATATATATATACATATATATATATACTCATATACATATATATATATATACATATATATATACTCATATACATATATATATATACATATATATATATATATATACATATACATATATATATATACACATATATATATTGTATATGGGCATGGTGTGTGTAAATTACACCAATTTGTAGATGTGTTTTAAATATAATCCTGAGTGTTTCACCTAAATTATAGACATGGATTAGAAAGTATCACCAAGTTTGCAAAGCAAGCAACTGCCTCAGGGCTTAAGACCTCCATTGGCAATAAAAGCTGTTATTAGGGTCCAGGCAGCTAAGCTGCCAGGACACTATTGTAATCCTAGGTATTCTTCTTCTTCTTTCTTCTTCCGAGGAAATCATACTTCCCATGGGTGAAAACTCACCAAACTTTGCACAAAGGTCCAGTCTCATGCCAGATATCCTCAGCTGTAAACTCAAGCCAATAGTCCTGATGGTGGCGCTACAGCAAGCGTCTAAAGTTCAAAAATTTGAAAATTCATAACAAATCAACCATATGTGCTACAACTTCACAACTTTCATCAAACTGTAGCCCCAATACTGAAGAAACTTTTGTACATTTAAACCTATTAAAAATTATGAAGTTCATCACTCTATTTTTTTCAAAAACTGTAAAACTTCTTAAACCTATCTCCTCCCACAATTTGTGCTCAATTGACACCAAACTTGCTACAGAGCATCTTCAGACTGTCCTACACAAACTATGTTTCTCAGATTTTTGATTTATCAAAAATTGAGCCTACAGTGCATCAAAATGTTTGACTGTAAACGGTACTATAAACATATACATGCAAATTCTTCCTAAATAAATCTTCAATGTTCATGAAAAAAAGACAAAATTCTAGAGTCATGGTAGATGATGTGTGGCAAATTTCAGAATTTTACCTCAAAAACTGAATTTTTGACAGCATTTTGAATTTTGCTCTAATGTGAACGATTGGAGTCAATGTAAAAATGGCAGTTTTAAACATCAGTTTTTCACTTATGGAGCAAATCAATCATTGTTACAAACAAATTAGATGCAATATGTGTATTTTCGGATTTTTGTCTTAATAACTGAATTTTTTTTACAGTGGTTTCAAATCTGCGTTGCTACTTGCCAATTAGCTCAGCGCGGTAGATGACCATCTTAGGTTCCAGAGGTTGCTCAGAATTGCCTAAAAATCTCCGGACCCGACCCATCACTGCGCAGCAGCTATAATATTTTCATTTTTTTTCCCAGTCATTTGATAAAATTAAAGGTTATTAGGGAATGTGCACTAAATTCAAGCACAGTATCTGTTAAGGCAGGTCCTACATTTGTAACTAATCTTTTGGCTCTTGCATGTCAAAGGCCCCTGAATAGAAGTCAGGTTTTACCACCTGTTATTTTTGTTTTTATTGCCTTACAAATAACATACTAAACATAAGGCAAGATCAAATGTATTCATCATACTCACGGAAATGTGAAGTGTTATAGCAGAAGTAATACAAGAATAGAATGCATGTTCTCCCTGTGTCAGCGTGGGTTTCCTCCAGGTGCTCCAGCTTCCTCCCACAGTCCATAGACATGCACGTTAATTGGTGACTCGAAATTGTCCGTAGGTGTGAATGTGAGTGTGAATGGTTGTCTGTCTCTATGTGTCAACCCTGTGATATTCTGGGGAAGATAAGTATACACCAGTACTAGGAACTAGAAGTCAAAACAGTCACAAATAAGGGAAACCTGAATACAAAGATTTTCCCTTTGGGAGATTGAATATAAAGCCACAAATCATGAAGCTGTGTTCATTCAAATGATCACTAACTAGCACCATGTACACTGGTTTTGTCTCTGGCTGTATAACGACACTGCATTGTACAGTCTTTTGTGACAGGGCACATGCACAATACACAGGTGGAGGGGGGAGGAGGGAGGAGGAGGGGTTCACGGATGTTTTGTTGTCACTTTACCTGAATGGTCACTTCTAAGAAAAGCATTGATCTCTTAAACTTGTTCTACCTGTTTTCCAGCCATGTGACTGAGACTCAGCAGTGTCCAGCAGTTCTCCAGCTCGTCCACAGAGGGGCAGTGTTTCCTTGTGTAACTGTGTCATTCATGGCAGAAGTTACTCATTCAAAATGTGATCATTCATGCTCTGTGCATCCCCTGAACAGAAAGAAAAGCAGTTGAGAAAACTTTAACATTTTTATTTTTCACATCACTGTGATGTTTTTCCTCTGCTTATAGATCATGAGAGTTCGTCTCAAACATATGTGATATCCTAACACCAGCTTTTAGAAAACACCACATGTGAGACATATTGCAGGGTGCACCAGGGCTGGATTCACCTGCTAGATGGCCCTGGGGACAAATCAAATGTGGGCCCCCACTGCACGCATATTCCTTCCACTGTCTATGCATTGTGTAAGTATGTTCCTTTGTCCTTTTTGCCCATAAACCAACCACTCTTTCTAGAACATGGTCTCACCCCAAAGCCATCGAAATCCGACGCTTGGGCAGTGACTTGTGGCGTCAGAAACCAATGAAAAAAGCTGTACTTTAACATTGGCATGATACAGGGCTGGCTGCCATTATAGTTCAACGGCACCCGGCGGCATGAGGGGGAAACAAGGTGGGACAAGGACAAAAGTTAAGGCTGCCAATGTCCAAGTGGGGCAGGCAGGAGGGATGGTGGATGGGTCCAACAACAACCAACAAGTCCCGTAAGATTGTAAAGCCAAACTCTGTTCTTTTTCCCGAAACCAAACCACTTCCTTTTATTGCCTAAACCCAACGTTGTTGGGCCAACAAAGTGTATTTGTTGGAGTTGTCCCGACATAGTGCATTTATTTTGAAAGAGACTGTACGTGAATGGTAAATTTCCTGTGAAAACAGAAGTGTATCTTGAAAGAAGACAATGCATGTAAAGCCTAGTTCACATTAAACGATTGTCACCCCGATTTTGTGTCGTGGAGACTATCGTAATCTTTTGAGTGTTCATACCTGGTGACGTGTTTCTGTCATCGGGGGTTTCGCCAACTGTGTTACAACCTGTGTGCACACCACAAAATTTCTCCACTGAGCCCTCGCCGACAGAGCCCCAGATAACACAGTGACGTCACCAAACTACCTTTTTTAACTTGGAGACGACACATCGTAAAGGCATGGATATTCTTCCCAGTGTTGAATCAGATCTGCCTCCAGGGCCTGGGTCCAAACACAGCGCGCTCCCTGTGATCTTGTGGACGCCGCCATTGTTGTTGTTGCTTGCTGGCTTGTCAGTGTTGCCAGATCTTGGGAGAGAAACAAGCAACCAGGGCTATGGAAACAAGCCCAAAAGAAGCAACGTATATATATAGAAACGGCAACCCGCGACTGCCAATATTTGTGAGCTACTTCACAAAAAAACAAGCCCAAAGTTGTATCTAATAAGCGGACCTGGCAACCCTGTGGCTTGTCCTCCACACATTTCTTCCGTCCTCCTGCGTGCTGACGTGGGATGTCTTCCGCCTCTCATTGGCTGACGCTCTTTGTCAGTCGTGTCAGACTTCTCCACTTTTCTAGCATGCCAGATATCCAGTCACAGACGAGGGGGCGACTTGCTCATAGGCTTGCTCACACATGAGGACTCGTCGTGGCAGACTATCTGCCGACTCACCTCCGCCCCAGGGTGGCTCTCAAGATCCTCTGCGACATCAAAATCGCGGTGAAAATTGTGTAACGTGAACTAGGCTTAACAGGCAGAACTGTACATGGTGTCCCAGAACATCAACAACCAGTGCACCCAGGGTACCTTGCACATCATATGTGGATGTGGAGAGTCTATGACCAAAATGTCGATATGTGACAAAGTCGGAGTGAGAATGTATTGGTTTCTCTTATGATTACATGCTAGTAGTATGAATAAACAGCAATAAATTTATTAAACATTTATTTGGGAATATGCATCATTTCGGCACAATATGAACTGAAATAATATTGGGCTTACAGATAAATTTTCACTCAGGGGCCCCTCTGCAGTGTGGGGCCTCAATATTAGGTAAAGCTGCATTTTTTACCCTTATCATTTCACTTTATGTTCTGCTGTAGTGGCACAAATTCCCTGGCAAATTCTCAATTAGTCACAAACCACTTACCACACAGTGTTACCAGGGCCTTCGGGTCCCCTGAGGGTCTGGGGCCCTGCTGCAGTTTCCCTCTTTGCCCAGATTGGAATCCAGCCTTATACAATATAAACTCTGGGTTATGACCTCCCGCTTGTCCCCAGGGAAACAAAATTTGAAGCTTAGTGTACTGTTGAACAGAAAATCAATATCACAATTTCAACAAATTACACTAAATCAATGAATTGATTTGTTACGTGAGTTGTATTTGTGTGGGCTTTTTAGTTACATGACATTTTACAAGGTTTAATTAGCCCTTAATGAAAAGGACTTCACCTCTCGGGACCTTTTTACGTGACACGGTTTTATGTGGGAAAGCGCTGTGTTGCTTTATAATGACTGCTTAGAGAGTCATTTGTCTCTGTCTTTAATCAGGCCTCTTTTTAAGCAGTAAAATCACAACTTTTTACCTTCTTAACTCTTTTACACAACCTTTGGGATAAATTCATTCTAAAACGTGTTTCTAAAAGTGTAGAATTAGACCATCATTTTTATTTAGCTGTAAACACAGTCCAGGCAGCTGAGCCGGAAACTAGCGGACACTTGACATTTACTTTTCAAACCTTTGACTTTAAAGGATAACATGTCACCGAGTTACAGTCCCTAAAGCAGCACATCTTCTGGCCTAATTGGGTTGGATGGCTCAGCCAGATATTGAGGTGGCATTTTGCTGGAGAATTCCCTCAGCTCCCTGATGATGAACCCAGTGTGCCTTCGTTTATCAACGTCTGCCTGCTTTTGCTGAGTAGTTTGTTTTTGCCCTTCGCACAATATATCACCTGTCACATCTAATGGGACCCAGTATGGAGTACACAGGGCCCCAGCGGATCCCTTGGGCTCATCTTTGTTTCCATTTCCACCACTGCCATAGATAACTCATTCGATAGCTGCAGTCCTCCACCTCCTTCATACTGGAGAGCTCTCTTTGTGCTGGCATGAAATCAAATAGAGACTCCTTGCAATAAAGCAGACAGAAGTCTCATTAAAGTGCTCGTGGTAGGATTGAATTTGGATGATACCAATAGACTTGTACAATACAGTTTAACCTTAAAACTGGGACAATTGATTCAAGTATTTGGCTGCGTGCACTCCAGAGTTTCTTAATGGACATATCATATCGTATACAGTAGTACAACCACGTCAATACACACAACTACGACCAAACAAATGAGCGTTTCTGTCTCCGAATGACATGAAGTGTTGTAAACCCATATTTTCCATCACTCTTATAGCCAACATTCATATGTGGGGCCCATCTGGGTAGTAAATGAGCTGAAGAATGGGCCCTATATGGGACTGTCCACAGGTTCCATATTGGACCCATGCCAGTTGCCCACATGGGTGAGTTTACCCAAGTGGACCCCAGATAAGATGCCCATTTTGGGCCCATACCCACTTGATACCCAAGTAATCCTGGTATAACCCATGTGGCGCCAAATTTTAATATGTTCTGCTCTCCTGAAGTGAGGGAAGAGGCAGGCAAATATTGGGTTTTTGTCGTTATTCTTCCCTGCACCGGAAGCCTCAGTGTGGAAATGAGTCATGAGCAGTGAGTGATTGTTTTCCTTCTCAGATTAGAGGTAAGACGTAAAAGCATTTTACAGGAATACAGTCAGAAAACATGAACATATTTTTCTGTAACAGAAATATATTCTTTCTTTTGTCAGTCATCTTTTGACCCCTGAGATGATCTTGCTACCTCTAAGGACGTCCTGACTCACAGACTGACAATCACTGCTCTACAATTCTTTCTAAGCATGCACATTTGAGGTGTTGACCCTTGACACATATGAGGTCAGAAAGATTAGTGGCTGAGCCTGCATCTAATGATGATTCCATTATCGGCTGAAAAAACAGCTACAGTGTGGAGCCTTATGTTAAGTATAATCTTAACAGAAGACAAAGATCCCTGTGTGCACAGTTGCACTCAGGTTCAAACAAACACAAGAAATTTGTGCTCTAGATAAAGGATCAGCATTCAGTGAATAACTTCCTAAGCCCTATGATAAGCTATTATGGCAAGGCTTAACTATACAGACCAGTGAGCAGTGATAACTAACATGTCTTTGGGGTCATCAGGTGGGAACCTCCCTTCACCAGTGTTTCATCTAGTTGGTCCCACGACACCTCCAGGAGGCTAGACAGTGATCTCTGGCGTCCCAGAGACACTCCCCTAATGCCAGCTCTCACTGCTCCCCGCACCGACCCAACAACCTCCTTTACCTTACTTACACATGGCTTTCTCAGCCCAAACAGCACTGCCACCTTCAACAAACCCAGGCTCTGTTTATGCGAGCTCCAGGTAGAAACCATGCCAGGTGGGAACATTAACTTTAGCCTTAGAGACTGGAGGGTTTGACACCACCCCAGAGGAGAACCAAATTTGCTTGTTGTGTAATGTAGGTGAAGTTGAGAATGTGTTCATGTCTTATTTTACTGTCCTGGACATGAAGAGATAAAAGACGTGCTCTTCAGTAAAATGACCTCTATCTATCCATCTATCTATCTGTCTATCTATGTTGATTTCTTTTGGTTGGTAGATCATGAAACGTTTGAGTTTCCTTGCAGAAACCTTTTTTGTGCTGACTTTCTTTGCCAGGCCTGGGATAGAAGGGAGAGTATTCTGTTTCTGGACTGAGCAGTAAAACAACATGTACTCTGGATCGTTACTGCAACGTCATTGTAATGGTGTCTTGTAAACCTGTTGGGCACATGTAAGTGAGCATGACACAAAATAAAAAAAATAAAAATAAATGAAACCACTCTTCAAAGTAACTTAGCTATTTATTTTGATAAAATGAAAATGGGAAAAAAAACTCAAATGTTCTAAGTAATGGCTATTTTTGTATTTATTAAAATTCTGGAGGTGTCAGCTGTGATAGTCAACCACAGAACAGTATATCTAAAAATGCATGCAAGTGACACAAATGTTTGTTAACGACAGTGTCATAATTATATATCATCTGTATGTGTTGACCTGGTTGACCTCTGCACCCGCAATAGCCGTGGCCGGGCGCATCATTCTTTTCAGGGTTGTCTGTCAGTCTGTCCGTCCCATTTTTGTGAATGAGAATTTTCTCAAATTTGGCACAAACGTCCACTTGGACTCACAATGAACTGATTAGATTTCGATGGTCAAAGGTCAAGATCAGTCACCTTGCATCTGTCTCATTCTTTTGAAAGCGATATATCGAGAAGGCCTTGAGGGAATTTCAAATTTGCCAAAATTTGTCAGACTCAACGATGAACAGATTACATTTTGCTGGTCCAAGGTCACTGTGACCTTTGATCTGGTGTATCTTATCTTATTATATAACCTGCCAGGCATAAACACACAAAGTTCTCAAGTTTTATTTTCTTCAATGACAGTTTGCTGCTTTCCTCAGTTTTATATCAATGTTGAGCACATAAAATACATATATTTTGCTCTATAGGCTCAGATTGAAACAAAATAACCGGGTTGTTTGACTAAAGTTTGACTGGACAGATCTATTGTTCCTCTTGATGTCTTGAACCTATTCCGGAAGTTGCTACTGCTGCCAAGACAGACAACAGTATCAAGCCAGCAGGAATAAGAGGGAGAGCTTTAGACTGTGCCCTTCAAAATAAAACCTTTATTTAACCACCATGTATTGTTTTGCTCATTATATAACACGCCTGTCTCTATTTTCTGCTACTATTTCCCCAGATGTTGAAATAATACCGACTATTTATGTGAAATGTGTTTATAACGGCGCGAGTCAATCTACTTAGCCACTATTTTACGGTACCGCTCGTGTAGTACATTTTATTTTGAAGCCAGAATCACTTGATTTCCGGTCTTGTTCCGTGCATTCGTGTACCTTGGCGCAGCTGTAAGTGGGACAAATGAAGTTCATTTTCCACAGCTGGTGATGGCGGATGTTGTTGAAAAAGAGACCATGAAGAATTACCATATAGCGTCTGAGAAAATTAACCCAGAGACCAGTCGCTACCCTTACTGTATTGTGTGGACACCCATCCCCGTGTTATCGTGAGTTACCGCCGTCCACCGTGCAGGTCGAGGTCTGACCGAAACCTCGGGACATGAAGTGACAGCTTTATTAGCTTAGCTAGCTAGCACACGTACAATACCATCCTGTTGCTGGGTTCCTTAAAACATTTTGGCACACTGGGTCACGTATATTAGCACGTCCCTGCTGTAGTTAGTTAGTCATAGTATGAATTCAAAATGTGTACATATTATGATTATAATCAAAAAGGGGACATTAATATCGGTGCATGTATAATAAGGCAAAAATAAGAAAGCTTTTTAACATAAAGTTAACACAAATGACGGTTTCACAAACTTAACATTTGAAAGCTAAAACTCACTTTCCTCAAAGTGCAAATTTACTTGGCTTCAGAAGTTATAATGCTCTTGTAGTAATGTCCAAATTACTATTTGTTATTCCCATACTGTTTTAAAACAGTTATATACTCGATTAAGTATTGGCATTACACTTATGACTTTTATTTTTATGATAGTTATAGAACAGGGGTGTCAGCTCATAGATTAATGAAACCTTTGAATGGTATCAGCTCCAATATTTTCCCCTTTTTTGTGTAAAGAATTACAGTACATTCTGTAGACCTCCATCCTTTTACAAAACAGATGAACAGCGTGAGATGTCTTAAAAAAAATAAGTGCAATTTCAACAATATGTCTCAGTTATTCCACATTTAATCAGCCTACTTCTCACTCTCATTACATGTTCATTTATTCATACATGTCCTGATAGATTCTTTTGAACTAACGCTGCCGATTGACTTTTTTGCACAATGTTCAATATCTTTAAACGTAGTCACATTAAGTATTCATCGTTATATCAGAGAACTGGATTCTGGTCAGGGTGAAAAAGCCTCTGAAGCAGAGTTTTACTCAAAGTTGGCATTGTTTAACTTGCTCCTGAAACCTGGAACCTCTTAAGCCTAGTTCACATTACACGATTTTCACCCTGATTTTGCATCGCAGAGACTATCGTAATCTTTTGAGTGTTCATACCTGGCGACGTGTGTTTCTGTCAGCAGGAGTCTCGCTAACTGCGTTACAACCTGTGTGTGCACACCACAATATTTCTCCACCGAGCCCTCGCCGACAGAGCCCCAGATAACGCGATGATGTCACCAGACTACATTTTTTAACTGGGAGATGACACATCGTAAAGGCATGGATATTCTTCCCAGTGTTGAATCAGATCTGCCTCCAGGGCCTGGGTCCAAACACAACGCGCTCCCCGTGATCCTGTGGACGCCGCCATTGTTGTTGTTGCTTGCCGGCTTGTCCTCCACACATTTCTTCCGTCCTTCTGCGTTCTGACATGGGACGTATCCCGCCTCCCATTGGCTGATGCTCTTTGTCAGTCGTGTCACACTTCTCCAGTTTTCTAGCATGCCAGATATCCAGTCCCAGTCACAGACGAGGGGGCGACTTGCTCGTAGGCTTGGTCACACACGAGGACTCATCGTACATTATCTGCCGACTCACCTCCGACCCAAGGTGGCTCTCAAGATCCTCTGCGACATCAAAATCGCGGTGAAATCGTGTAATGTGAACTAGGCTTTAGTCTAGTCATCTAGTGGGCCTGATTGGATCATTTGGTGGGCCGGTGCTGGTCCACGGGCCAAATGTTTGACAACCCAGTTCTAGAACAGTGGTTCTAGAAAAAGTATGTGAATGTGTATGTTTTGTGGTGGGGGTATTGAATATATAATTACAAATTGTGCAATTACTGCTTTTTTGAAACTTAATATTGTCTTTTCTCTTCCATTGATAAAATGCTGACAGTTGTGTAACTCAGGACTCTGTATTTTAATTACAAAACATTAATATTTAAGGACTGCTGTTTGCTAGGGATGCACAATAATATCAGCACGTCATTAGTCATGGCCGATACTGGCTTTAAAATAGACCATCAGCATCAGCCAGCATACTTTTTCTTATGGAGAACGAGGTAGTGGTGTGCTCAGGACTGTCTTTACTATATGACACTCTCACTGCTCTTGAAGAAAAGGGTCAGGGTCACATGGGGAGAAAATATGAACTTCGGGAACAAATGCACTTGAATTAAGTTAAGAAGCCTTCATTCAAAGAAACATGGCTGCTTACGTCATCAGAATCAGCCAACATCTTTTTTCTTATTTTGCACAAATATTAAATATGTTGAAAAGCATTGTATTTCATGTCTCCATGTGCTGGTGGGCCATCATGATAAGCCTATGCATGGATACTGTGATGTTAATTAACTACAGCAGAGACTTGATGATCACTAAAATTAGGTGGGGAAAAAACTGGAAACATCGGTATTGGTAATGGGTCAAATGTGTTGTTACATAAAATCCAATATTATGTACTGTACTGTTTTTGTAGCCAAGAGAAACTGGAGGGCAATCAGGTTGAATTTTGGAAAAGTTAAGTGACTGTTACTGCCACTCTTTCTTCAACAACAAAGTAATGTTACACATGTAATTTATTTCTACCTCAAACTGCAGTGTTGCTGCATATTTTCCATTTAAGAAGACTCTTACACTGTCTTTGTCTGTCCTGTGTGGACCTGATGAAAACTCGCATCTGGGAATGTGTTCATCTTTGTGGAGGTTATAATTGCAATGCTTCTTTTAAGTTGTAATAGTAACTTTGCATGTTTTTTGTTGTTGTTGTTTTTTTGTCCAGATGGCTGCTTCCATTCATCGGCCACATGGGAATCTGCACTTCCACTGGTGTCATCCGGGACTTTGCTGGACCTTACTTTGTCTCAGTGAGTAATTTGAGATGAACAAAAGATTCTGAGAATATATTACAGCCTGTATGGAAAAGTAAGTACAGTACAGTGGCTCTACGCTAAGGCCATTTTCTCATATGATCACACAGTGTCTGGAGAATCATGTCTGGACTTTGTCCGGAGTTTCCCTTTTGCACATGTAGAATGCAGCAGGAGATTGTCTGTGTCCGAAGCATTCTCAGATACTGGAAATACGCCGCATAGCTGGTTAATTTGGTCATAAACAACCGAATCTCTTTTTGTCCGTGAAGTTGTCTGATGATATTGGCATTGGCCCTTACCGACGGAAGTTCCCCGAATCTCGTCATCTCTTCAGTTTGACATTTTCGTGGCTGTTTTCATGTAAATGACCTTTATCTTTACCTTTGGATGTTTGTTTTCTCCTAGTTTCGCATGAGCGTTATGATAGAAACATCATCAACATACCAACTCACTCGCTGTGTATTCTTTGAACAATGACCTGCTCTGTTCACACATGGGCTCAATTGGATATTAAACAGACTTTGTACTCAGGACCTGGCAGGATAAAATCAGATTAATGCCTGATTCAACTGATTTGGACATTTGAGTTCTCACATACTGCTCCTCCAGACAATTTCAAGTTTGCAGTGCAAGTGTGAAAGGGGCTTAACACACAAAAAATTGCGAGGGGCTTCATTGGTGGGAGCGTGTTGCTTCAGGTACCAGTGAGATAATATGAAATATGATCCAGGAATGTCCATGAGATTGAAAGCCTATCAGACACCAAAACACTGCACAGTGGTCTCTGAGGATTTTAAACTCTGGAGAGTTATTGTGGCCTCAATCACTTTATCTCACGTCACAACATTCTCAAGATAAACAGTTTAAAGACTTCATTCATGATACAGAATAATCTGGCAGGAAGGTGCGCTTGCACAGTTTCTTGCAAGATGTTGTGGTGCTTGCGTTGTTTTGCTGATGCCTCCTGTGTTTGCATCAGATACACCTGCTGTATCAAAGCAGCGATCCCTTTCTCATGAATGAGAGGCCTTCATTTCTCCTGTTGACTGTCTGACCGCAGCCTAATAGGTTCTTGGACCCATTTGCGTTGCGCACAAACAAAGTTGTTGGTGGATACAAACAGGATGTGAGGCACATTTCCTGAATTTGTAATGCTAAACCATCTAAATTACATATTCCGGTTCCCAAAGAACCCAAAAGTGTGTCACTGCTGAATTCCTCAGCTGAATTAAAGAAACATGAGCACACAGATGATCACGTGATCTTTTTTGAAATGATAAATAGCAATAAACATTTTCTGCTTGTTTTCTGCAGGAAGACAACATGGCTTTTGGAAGACCAACAAAGTAAGTGATTGAAAATATTCAGGTTGTTGTGATTACACATAATGCTACAGAGAAATATCTGTCCAACACAACAGTAGTTAGATTCTCTCTCTGACTGTAGGTACTGGATGCTGGATGTTAGCAAAGTCTACGCCAGTGGCTCCAACGCCTGGGACACAGCGGTGCACGATGCTTCAGAGGAGTATAAGCACCGGATGGTAAATAAGTGGTCTTGTAGATGAGTCTTTTATTTAAGATAAGATAAGATACACCTTTATTGATCCCATAATTGAGAAATTACTCTGTAAAAGTGAAAACAACAGCAATGATTCGTATTTTTATTTCCTCCAAAGCACAACCTGTGTTGTGACAACTGTCACTCACATGTTGCCATGGCTCTGAATCTGATGCGGTATGAAAACAGCACCTCGTGGAACATGGTCAAACTCTGCCTCCTCGCTCTGATCCATGGAAAACACGTCAGGTAAGAAGCGGTGACACGTCTCCAGTCTTTGGAAATAAGAGTTTGCTGCTGGTGTTAAACTGATACATGATACAGAAAATAAACTCATGGTCCAGTGAGATAGTGAAAAGGCCACAGGTATTATACCGTTGATCTCAGTGTGTGAAAATATAAACATGGTGTAAGATTACGTGAGCTCTGTTTTGAGTCGACTCATTTGCCATTGTCAATGCGTGACCTCACAAGGCTATTAATAGATTACATTAACCTTCATTTAAAAACATGATAGAGTTACATAACAACTTTAATTCTGCATGTTGCTCTGCACAAGTCTGTGAGTCCCAGAGCTGGATTTGATATATAAATACGTGACTGACTTACAGCGCAGAGTCTCATGTGAGACATTAAAAGGAATCATTTTGAATAGTTTCTCATATAGAAACATGAGGCAGTATTGGGACACTGATATGTTTTTCATTGTTATAGCGATAATTTAGCTCAGTGGATTTAACTTCTTCCTCTCCACTAGGGTGCCAGCTGAGTTCACTGTCTTTGTGAGGCTGTAGAGGGCAGGAGTGAAGGAACTAAGGAATCTAATGGTGCCAGCCATGTCATGCTAGCTTGTCAGGAAGGAGGTTAAATAATGCTCCAAAGTTAGGCTAAATTTTGGCAAGGGAAACTCTGGCATGGCCTTTTTTAAAGGGGTTCCTTGACCTCTCAGCTCAAGATATCTAAATAAAAAAGGGTTCTACAGGTGCCCACGAGTCTCCCTCTTACAGTTATGTCCACTTTATGGTAGTCCCGTGCAGTTAGGGGCAAAAACCATGCTGTTTCTCACAAATCAATCTTTAGGTTGCCAGCTTTTATTGATGTATACCACTTCTATGTGGCATACACTGCTGACTTACTATCTCCTCCTAAAGATTCTCTGCCCCCCCTCCAAAAATAGGCAAAATTGGATCTTTAGTAGCGAAGGGGGAAGTAGAAGACATCAAATTTAAATGGTGACTGATACCTCTGAAGCTAAAGGGTGTTTCAAGGTGGTCGCATCCATAGTGGGTAAACGGGGTGGGAATAGTCCTCCAGTTTTTGGACAGTGCAGCAGGAAATGTTCTCGACTGGCACCTGATCTTAGTCCAACTGAACAGGTGTTGCACCTGCTGAAGCCCCTGAACCGAGCACGAAGGGAAGATGGCTGCCGTACAGGCCTGGCAGAGCTTCACCAGGAAGGCGCGTGCTCTTGTCTCTGTGTTGTCGACTTTCAGACACAAAACACAAATGACTGCATTGAATCAGCAGTTGTAGTCGTGGTTTGATATGAAATCTATCATGCCTGAGTAGAGCCGACACAATGAAAAATCTGTGTGTCCTTCAAATACCAGGCTACACTGTAAAGTACATTTCTCACATAGCATTCATTTTACATTGTGCATACAGTATGTTAGACTAATGTAGTTGCAACAAAAATGTTTAGCAGCAACATTATTTGGCTAATGCAGGGATAAGCTGCTGCTGCTACCCTATAATCTCCAGCTGCTCTCTTCAAAGACACCACAAGAAGTAGGGCTGGAGCTTGTGAACGAGGTTTCTCGCTGCGATCCCAGGGGCTCGGACATGATTTTACTGGTATGCCTTGAACCTGTTGTGTCTCAGGACACGAGAGAGAGAGCCCTGATTCTAGGGAGGTAGTAAGAGTGTATATAGGACATTTCTCCAGGAGGCCTTAGTGGTATAGTAGTGTTACAGGAAGGGACTGCACATCCCAGTGGCTCTCTGATGTGTGTTGAGAAGTAAGAAGTTGATTAGAGAAGACAATTGAAGTCACTGTAGTCACTTACCTCTGTAGCCACTTGGAGAATATACTACGGAGGTGGCCAAAAGTAAGACCAGAGGTTTATTTGCTTGGACTGATGAAGAGGTGGAACTGTTGCTGAAAGTAAGACATGAATATAAAGCTGTCAAGGTGGTGGAAAACAGATCGGGAGTTGTTGCAAAACAATTATGGCAGCATTGCAGAAGCATAACCCATCACCAGAGGAAGGCTTTGCAATGGAAAGTAGTTTTGTTACCCACATGAGAAGGATCAAATCCCAAAAGGTATGTAGACGTAGCTACAATGTTTTGGCTTGTCTTGGCGTGACTGATAAGGCCCAGTCTGGAAGCAATCATGGGTGTCTGTGTCATCGCTTCAGAAGTATCCGTTTCCGCCGTCCAGTTTAAAACTCAACCATGGAGTTTTCAAACTAAAACAGGGTCAGCAGAGTTTTCAACAGTCTCCATTTTAGGGGCTCCAAAATGCCAGAAAAGTGTGGATGTAGCCTGTTGATGTCACGGTAACAGCAAGTGGACGCGGAGGGTTATTGGTGCAGGGTGTCATCAGGACTATATGCATGTCATCACCTCAACACTCTCCTCACCTTCCCTCATCTGTCTCTCCTCTCCCCAGCTGTGCAGGCTTTCTGAAGACCTGGCTGCCTTTCCTGATGCTGATGGGCATCATCCTCACAGTGGCCCTGGCCCTCAACCTGCGGTGACCTGGGAGGCAGGTTAAAGACACAGTGGAACCCCTGCAGGTCGGATGTAGGGTTGACCTTTTAGACAACAAGGGGGGCATCACACGGTGTCGTGCAGACGCGATCGAGGAGCTAAAGACTACTCACCTCCGAGGGGAGATTGTTGAGCAGGAATGTCCAACACATGTATACCAACACATGCTTGGTTTGTGGAGAGCAGGCGGCCTGTTAGTGGCATAACTCCAGTGGTGAAACTGGAACGACCAAGTGACAGAAATTCATTTATATTGAGTCATTTATTTAGAGGGAAGTGACTGAGCACCCCACATACACCACAACTACCAGAACCAGTCAAACACTTAATGGATTATGATTACCGAAAGCCTAACAGCAGGTTTAAGCCATCGGCACCTGCACAGCGTAGACGTCGTGTACCTGTGTTGATAGTTGAGTCGAGGAACATACATAGTCGAATTCACGGAGGGAAAACATTCATGCCTTGCTTTCAGATTCTGATGATATTACTTTGTATTGGACTGGGAGTGTAATCCCATGATTCAGTGCTTCCAGAATGCCATTTTTATACTTGGGAGGGCAAACATGCTAAATCGATTACATGCCTTTTTAGGGACTTTATTGCATCCCATGCTTGATCTAATGTAGCTCGTCTATAGCACTGCGACTTAAAGCTAAACACGCCAGAGCAGTTTGTATTTTTGTGCATTTTCTTACTTGTACAATATCAAAACGTCCGCATCTTCTAAAAAGAAATATTTTCTCAGAGATATGTTGTACATGCATTCCACGTATCACCTCATGGTACTACTTTAAATAGGTTTACGATAAATGTTTTCATACCTTTAACTGCAGATCATCAATGCAACGATTGTAGCAACCTCAGTGAATGTGGCTGTGGAAAATACCTAGAGAAACCAACAGAATAGTTAAGCTCCTTTTGGTTTTCTATACCAGTGCCAAACGTAGGAGAATGGGAGACCAACTCAAACTGTGTCCTTGAACTCGTTCTTTAGCGGAACAGCTCATTGGTGACTCCAAATTTATCGAATGAAAGGCGTGTTGTTGTCGGAGTTATGACGCCTGCTTTAATCTTTTGCTTTTCATCACAGATTCTGACTTAATGTGAAGAAGCAGAAGTCAGTGCCTAAAAGTGACCTCACTCACAGATCCCTTAAATATTGTATTTTTGATTTTTGTAGTTATTTTTGACACTTTAAAAAAGAAGTTAAATCCACATGATGGTTGGCACTCGAAATCCGTTGCCATGGCTATCATGAGTAGATTCAAATCCCCTCATTGTTTGCAATCAAATAGAAAAAAGTGTTGAGCCCTCTCTTTGTCCGCGGTGCTGCCAGAAGCAGCAGGTAGCCAGGATCCTCAGGTTTTCACACTCGCCAACCCCTGCTGAATATCCCCATTTCCCTCAGCGCCTGACCAGCGTCACTCCTGCTGTTTTCCACCTCTGCAGATCAGATTTGAAGGTCATTGCAAAATGTCAGCACTGTTTCACAAAGCTTTGATATATACCGGCCAACATCCTGCAATAATCCAAAGTAGATGTCATGTTAGTGTGTTGTTATAAATTACAATTTATTTTATTTTTTAGGGTTGAATGTTAGGGCTAACACAGTGCCAGTTTTCTAGACTTTGCTCTCCTCACTCGGCTTCTTGAAAGCAGATATTCTGTGGCCTCTTGTGTGTGTTTTACCCATGTTGCCTGTAAATATTTGATCACACATTGTACTGTACACCAGGTGCTCTTTATATATTTTGCAAACGTGATCACTCACTCAACAGATTTATTCTTTGAATAATTTACAATTTTTTTTATTTCTCTACTCCACCTCAGCATATCATCTCTGCTCGGGCAGTGAAGCAGATCTGTGCCTGGATGAGTGCGTGATCGCATGTGTGTGTTAGTCATGCACACAGCAGTGATCAGAGAGAGCATGTGATTGCATGCCAGCATGTGTGTGTTGCATGCGTGCAAGAAAGTTTGAAAGAGACGTTCATGTTTGACATATACTGTGGCTTCTTGATTAATAGTCAGCTGCATTGCGTTGCAGCCAGCTGCCTAGTTATAGATTTCTATATTTATTACTCCATATCTTTCTCTTAAACTTGTTCAAGCCTTAGCAAGGATTAATAATAAATTAGACTATAACAGGCCTGCTTAAGTTAACGTTGATTTGATGCAATAGCCTGTACCGTTCCGTGTGTAGCTACACTTTATGTAGATTAGAGCTGCAGAGTTATTTTCTTAAAGCATTAAACGAGGAAGGAGGAAGAGATGGAGAACGTGCCGTCAGTTTGAACATTATTGTAAATAAAAACATTGTTTTGGGAATATTTCCAACCTTTTTACTGTGACGCTCCACGACTGTTTCCTAAAGCCATGTCACTGCTGTGAAGAGGTAATTGCCTTTATGTACGTACAACTTTACGCCCCAGAGTCTCAAATATTTACATTTTAAATTGTTGGGAATTTGACTTGAGAGTGATGTTACTAAAAGTAGCATGTGTTTAAAAAAGAAATATGCTCATTAAACTGCAGCTACGTTTCACATCTCTGTCCAAACTTAGTGAACGTGGCTGTGGAAAATACCTATAGAGAAAAACAGAAACATGAAAACCCCTTTGGTTCTCTGTAATTGCGCTAAATGACAGGAAATGGGAGACAAACTGTGCTTGAATCCGTAACTTGTTTTCTTTAGTCAAACAGCTCATTCATTACACTCTGAGCTGCGAGAGGCAATGAATGAATGACTTGAAACTCACAACATTGTCATTATTGCTGCTTTTGACATATAAATATATGTGTATATTTTAGGAGGAAAGATAGAACTTGTGACGATAAATAGTCCGCCGGTCCTTTATTGGAGTGCATGTGCAAGAATGCAATATTCAGTGGAGATGATTTGAATGGTTTTAGATGTTGCCTGCTGCGGTGCCTTGTTGTATCCAAGAGCCAGGTCCAGGAATGTGGAGACCTGTGGTCCCAGCAATTCAGTCCGCTGACAAAAGACAGTTGGGATGCTATTATTAGTGCCACTATCCATATATACTTATACCAGTGTGCAATTTCAAAACCCTCTTTTGTTTGTCTAATCCCCAAAATATCTTTTATGCTGCAGATCATATAGACCATGGGGAATTTTAAGACTCCTCTGCAAGTGACTGTGTGAACTCTGAATGTGTTTATGACTTACAGCTATAATACCAATAAAGATGTCTATTATTGTAGAAATTTGCGAGTTTTCTTTTCTTCCTCTGGATTTCAATCACTGAATTATGACAACTGTGTTTCATCAGTGCTGACAGCAGGAGGGATGATGTTTGGAATTCACGGCGCTCCGAGCCATGAAAGGCAAAGTCCCCTCCTCCTCCTCCTCACGTTTCTATAAATACACTGTGAAGTGATTCCTGTAATAATCATTATAAGCTGTCAGAATCAACATTAGAGAAGGCTTTGATACACAGCTATCAAGTGGCTACAAGTCCCACCCAGTGGCTATTATCCTGCAGAGCATCATGGCATTCAAGAAAAGGGGGATCAAAGGCTTGTGTCTGGCCCCCAAACACCCCTCCCCCACGTTTACCATACCACCTGGGTAGGTGGGAATGACCAGGGACATCACATTCACCAGCTAGAAAACAGGGAAGTTATTGCACCTAATAGCATATATTAAAAAAACCCTTTAAAACAAGATTAGAGTGAAAAAGAATAATGATTCCTGACAAGATATACAGAGAGGACACATGGGCACTGAACTCTGCCCCAAGTCATTTTCACTATATTAGATTTTCTTGCGATATTTTTCTTGTTTTTAGTACAATCATAAATGTCCAGATTTCCATGCCCACATTTTGGAGTGAAGGGACTGCAATTCTGGCCAATGACACTGACGCCACATGATTATATGTGGCTGCAACGCGCGAAATGGTAAATCTGAGTCGACAGGGAGCTGAGAGCTGAACCACTTTCTCCTCCTCTGTCATGCCAGCAGCGTCTACTCGAGCCTGAGAGGAAGATCTCGTGGATCCGGACAGGGTACGAGCAGGAGAGAAGCCCCTCCCCGCATATCATCGCACCAGGCGATGGTCCTTTTAACTTCATTGTTGGAGAAGAAGCGACGCCCCGCTTTTCCACGGCAAAAGGATCAAACACCCCCTCTGATCAGCACGACCCCCAGTTTTGTTCTCATGGAAATCAGACCCTCCCTCTCCGCCACACTTTCTGCAGAGATGCAAAGTTGAGGCGCATTCCCAGCCGGGACAACAGATGATAATGATGTCTTGGAGGAGCTGATCGTTTCATTTCAGCATTTTTCCTCCCTGTGTTTCTCTCTCTGTTCTCGGACCGCACACTTTTCTCTCCCCAACATGCTGCATTTGGCGCAGCGCATTGTTTTTTGCGCGCTGCTCGGCTCCGTTTACGCGCCGTGCCCTCCGCGCTGCGAGTGCTCAGAGGCGGCTCACACCGTGAAGTGCGTCTCCAGAGACCTGCGGAGTATCCCGACTGGGATCCCCGGATACACCAGGAATCTGTTCATAACTGGGAATCAGATCGGGCGGATCGGTCCGGAGTCTTTTAAAGGGCTGGGGAATGTGACCAACCTGTCTCTGAGCAATAACAGGTAAGACTCTCCTGCCTTTATGTCATTCATGACGAATATGACTTTGTGATGCAAAGCTTGGAGAAGAGAAAACAAATATTTCTTTAGGACAGAGCAGTTTGTCTCAGAGCAAAATACTATATTTAAGTCATCAGTCCTGATTGTCGCTGAAACATAGCAGCCAAGATTTTGTAATTTTGGTCAAGTGACACTTGAAAAGGGAGCTTTGCAGACTTTTAGGGTAAAATGACAATCACATAACATTTTATTTAAATTCTCTCAACATAAATCAGTCCTGTTTTTATGTCTGAAAGCATCAGTTCTTCTTTTCCACTTTCTTGCTCTTGTGAAAAAGCGTGAACGACATCTCTGTCCTCTCACATCCAGAATCTCCGGGCTGGAATCCCACACCTTTGCCGAACTCCGCAGCCTCCGCTCCCTGGATCTGAGCAACAACCAGCTGGCACTCATCCACCCCGAGGCCTTCACCGTGCAGAACCAGTCTCTGCGGGAACTCAACCTGAGCCGAGCCCTCTACAACCACTCGTCAGTGATGGACTTGGCCACCTCGCTCCGCTGGAGCTCCCTGGGGACCCTGAAGGGGCTGGACCTTTCTCACAACGGCCTCATCTATTTACCCTCACGCATCTTTTCCCACCTGACCAGCCTGCGGCGCCTCCTGCTTTCCAACAACTCCCTGGTGGCCATTCACAACAACACCTTCTCAGGTTTGGAGCACCTGGAGGAGCTCGATCTGACCCTGAACGCCCTGAAGACGATCCCCGAGGAGGGCCTACGAGAGCTGGACTCCCTGCCTGGTGCTCTTCTTCAGCTGGGGGAAAACCCGTTTACATGCACGTGTGGAATCGAACCATTTGCTCTGTGGCTCAACAGATCACAGGGACGCATAAGTGACGCTGAGGGCCTCGTGTGCGCGTTCCCGGCCAGCATGAGAAACACATCCATGCTGGCTGTGGGCACGTTGACTCTGGGATGCCATCAGAGCGGTGCAGGGGCTGACCTTGCTTTGCAGACCTCTTACGTCTTCTTGGGTATAGTCCTGGGCTTCGTGGGGCTCATCTTCCTGTTTGTACTTTATCTCAACCGCAAGGGCATCAAGAAGCGCATCTATGACTTGCGGGACGCCTGCAGGGAGGTGTGGGAGGGCTACCACTACCGCTTCGAGATTGACTCTGACCCCAGGTTATCACAGGTCTCCACAAGTGCTGACGTGTGAGAGGACAATCACCTCTGGTGTTTTTTCTTATGACTCTTTTCCAATGCATTTATCAGTAGTGACATGTAAAAAGTGTACAGATTTTTCTGTAAATATATACATACAATAGTGTTAATTATCTTTCAGCCTTGTTGTTTAAAGCATGCACTGCCCATTTTTCCTCTTTACACAACAAATGCGCTCTTTTAGACAGAATATCCTGGATTTGTTCGCTCTTTTGAGCTAAACGGACGTGAATGTTGTACAGGGAGTTTAATAAGTGACGTCTTAAAATCACGCCTGCTCCTTATGTCCATATGAAAGCAACAGCAAGTGCCTAAAGTCAGCTAGGTATTGTTTTTTAATCAGCAGAGCGATCTGAACTCAGTCTCCACATTTTCAGTCATTACTGTGTCAGATCTCATATTCAGCTTGTAGAAAAGCAACAAAATGCTGCAATAAAACCCCGACACTACAAAAACAAACCTCTGGGAATTCAAAGCACAATCACTCATTCTTCTTTGAACCATTTCAAGCCCTTTGGTCTCTGCGTCCTCCGGCCCCAGGGTGCCAGAGAGGAATTAAGCCTCCAAAGCTTTTCCCCTAAAGTCACCACTCTGCTCCTCTTTGGCTGTCGGATTTGAAGGGGAGACAATTCGGTGCAGACCAGCGGAAATCTCCTAGCCCCCTCATTTTTTCTCTCATGAACCGTTGCTTTGTTTCAACTGCTTGAGTTTTATTGTCAAAATGATGAGAACCAGTCCTGGGCTGAGGCTGCTGAAAGCAATCTCCCCTCCCTCCTTAAAGACAACAGCTGCTGTGGAGGCTCTCTGAGAGAAAACTCTGGCTCTCCACGTTTTTCTGTTTAGGGGATTTTTTTCTTCTTCTCAGTGATAAGATACAGATGATTCTGTAACACCAGCTACATTGTTTCATTCAGCAGTTTGATCAGTTAAGAAAGAAAATGCTCTTCACCTTTTGGTTTTTCTGTACCGTCTATGTTCCTGCAGTTCAGGTTATGCTGTGAAAAAGTGTTGTTTCCTAAGAGAAATACCACTGAAATCCAGAGGTGTATATCAATACGTCTGTTTCTCAAACCTTACATTTTACATGCATGTTTAAACTGAATCAATTATAACCTGCATGAGTCCCAAACAAAACACAAAAGCCTTCTTTTCTCAAGTGTCACATGTGTCGTCCCTGTTTTCCAAAATGGCTCCATGACAAAAGCAATCCTCTGTGGCCTTATGATGCTACAAAGTGAGACAAACACAGACAGCGAGAGAGGACGGCATGCTGCCATTCCTCAAAGTGTTTACTGCCTAAATTGCTAGCTATCTAGGTATTTGGAACGGGGAGGGAGGAGGCCTGGAGTTAACTGAAACAGCCTCCCATTGTTCGAAGCCAAAGCAGCATCTTCATCCTATCAAGATGTTCTCCAAACTCCTCTGATAGCAATCCAGAAATGTTTATAACATGGAGACATTTTACTGCATGTGTAAAGACAAAATAAAGCTTCAGAAAGTTGTGATGTCTGTATAGTCATTTAGCTCATGTGTAATCAGAGGTGAATTTATTCATAATATTTGGACCGAGCTGTAGGTATCATATCTCTGAGCCACAGGACCACATTAAGCCGGGCATTTACTTGCAGAGGAGAAAACAATTGAGGCTCGTACGCTCGCACAAAGGGCGGCTCGGATGGCAAGACGCCTCAAATGAGCTTTGTTTTCCTGCGCAGAAAGATGCCTTGTGATACCCATTGTCTTTCTATTTTCACAGACGACCATTATGCCGCCGCATAATAGGATTCACTCATGATGACAAAGTTGAGCGCTCTGATCCAGCGATTGTTAAAGTGTCATCATTCTTAATAATTGCCTGTGGGAGAGAATCCCAGGAGAAGTCCTCCTTTCCTATTACACAACGTGTCACAACCGGGGCATTAGGCCGGCCACGGGTTATTGGTGTCAGTTGGCGGAGCAGAGAGAAGACAGATTATTCCCTGCATGTCATTACTTCCGTTTTCGCTCATTAAAAGTGTGGATTAGGACCCATGCCTTTTTTGTCTTTTTACGAGTGTGGCTGTTTGAAAAATATACGGTCTGCCTGCTATAGACTGTGCAAGATTGTCTCAGCAGGAATGCAATGAAAACAGAGGAACCCTGCAAATGCATCCAGACGTTCTCCATTACTCCCAGTTGAAAAGAGAGGCTTGTTAAAAACAGGAAAAATTGCTCCAATTACAGTGTTCCCTCAGACTGTACGTTGCACATATCTGATTAAGAGATCACATCTTTATTTCAACTTTGCTTGCAATGTCTTGTATTCCCACAAGCTATTTGTCACACCGCTGAGGTTTCCTTCATGGGAGCAGCTCCACAAACGTTAACAGCTTTATGTTGCTGTATGTGCAGCGTGTGGTTTGTGCTATTGCAAAAAGGCAAAATACACACTTGAAGTGTTTCTCTTCAGTGTTGAGAACGATCCTTTGGAGCACAGCAGGCTTTTTATTTCATACGCCTCCTGTCTCCGGGAACATCTTGGCGCCATTACATGGGTTTAATGGCCATGATAGGGAATATGCCTTAAAAGTGAACACCACATCTGTGAGGAATTGAACATGTTAAAAAGAGACCACAACAGTCAGCAGCATGACGACAGAGACAAAGTGGCATCTACCCCCCTCCACTGGTATGGTATGACAAATACAGCTGTCTCTTTCTCAACTAAGGACACATGTCATCATTTACATTTGCAGTCACTGAACACTACACAGTCATCTGATACATTCTGCTTTACATTCGGTTTCCGCACTTTTAAAACCAAACCATGCAGAGTGCAGCACAGCAAAGTCTAGTCTCTGATATCTTCCCTTTCCTTCTTTTAACAATGAACTTATTTGTGATGTGAGATCAAAGGATTCATTCGCCCAGCTTCCTGTATGTTGCCTATCCATCACGTCCGACCGGTCTGGGCGGCGAAGGTGGTGACTAAACCACAGAAGTGGGTCCAGCGGGGTATTACCCATTGTTCTGCTGCTCACTTGATCAATGTGACTAATTGTGTTTGCCAGAGGATGCAAGCGAGGAGGAGTTCGTACAGCTGGCCTGACTACCCATTAAAGCCAACTGGCCTCCCATTTATCACTTTCATAAAGACTAGAGGTACAACACACACAGCACACAATACACGCACACACACACACCTGAATTATGGTATTCTTTAAAACTGTATTCAGATAGTCTCTCCTCTTTCTGACATCACTATCTATCTGACATTTCAATTAAGTTTTGTAAGATATCAGCTCTTTGGTGCACTTATGTACTGTATTCAGAAAGTCTAGAAGAGCTGCATGATTAAATCATTTTATCCCAATTCAAGTTAGTGAAGCACGAAACTGGAAGTAAATGGTTAGCCTCTAGGCCAGCAAAAGCCCCGTTTCCACCAAACACTTTCGGTATGGTACCTTTGGAACCAAAAGTAATCCTTCAGACATGGTACCTAGACCCTAGCATAATGTGGGCGGGGTTGTTGTCACTGCTCCGTCCAGCACTCGCTGTATTTCCTCATCAGCGGCGACACAGATGGAAGTCTGCACCTGGTTTATCGTCCACAGAACGAGGCTGCACGCCCACATTTTCAGAACAAAATAGAAGAGGCTGCAGTGAGAGTCTCTCTCCATGGGATATTTAAAAATAGCAGCTTTGTGCATTTAGTCCTTCTCAGGCAAGCTCAGGAGTTTAGTGTTGCTGGAGCCCACAGGAGGTGAGGATTAGAATATACGACCTTCACATAGTCCACTCCAAATTAATCTATATTTTTAAAGTCATTACTAAAAGTGTGTGTCATATAAAAACTAAAGAGATGGTCAAAGTTGTCACAGTGAAATTTAAGGTGTGCTGATGGATTCACATCATCAACTCATGCACTGAGCAACATTACAAGTTAACGTTCCACCTTAAAAGTCACCAGCAGTCGGCCCAGTGAATTATTTTTTCTCAGACTCCAGCTGCTGTGAGAGGCAGCAAAACATCCTTTCATTTTATAGTTACAGTTTACGAATAAAACTCTCCACAGTATGAACAGTGGTTACATGAGCCTCAAAACCAGACACAACTCAGCCCTGAGCAGAGTGACCGTCCTCTACTGACCAATCAGACTGCAGTGTTCACAGCTCCACCTTTTAGTACCAGATCTGTGTGCTAGGTACCCCAACAGAGGGGGGACCAAACATGGGGACGGTACAGAACGGTTCTATTGGTACCATCCACAACTTTTCACTGTGGAAACAGGGAAAAAAACGTACCGAGCTGTATCGTACAGCTCGGTGGAAACGAGGCTAGAGTATTAGCTAGTGCTTCATACCAAATATAACAATCTCACACCCTTTTGACTTCAGCTGTTTGCTTGCTTTCCTAACTTCCATTTCTCTGCTCGTGCACTGAGCTGAACTGGCAATCAGAGGGATTTCATTCATTGATGGCCTCCACTGTCTCTGACACCGACATAAAAGCTGAAATGTCACAAGCGCAAGTGTTGATTTTATGATTTATGTACTGTGAATTGCTATGCATGCTTTTATACTCTTTTATTTATTAGCGTTTTATTGTTTTGATTTTATAGCATGCTATTAGAGTTAAAATGTGACTTCCTGCCGTATACGTGACAGATGATTACAGATTACCTGCACCTTTGCAGCTCTGTCTTTTGTTTATTGAAAGTCATATCAGCCTATGAGAGCGCTAGACTAAGCCTCTGCATCCAATCAGCAGTGGAAGGGAGGGCCTAAAGTGCTGATATACGGAAAAGAAGAGATTTGGCGAGTTTAAAGCCAGCTGAGAGGCAGCTGGCCTCCCACAAACTCAACAAAGTGACCTGCTTGTCTGCACTAGCGGCAAATGGGCCTGCCTTGTTCATCCCAATCACTGGTGTGAGACGCTGGTCGCTGTCGCTGTCGCTGTCGCTCCCTCCTGCGTCATACTGGTGGCTGTGGCATGGCGCTGGTGGGTTGTACAGCCAGGATCTTGTCTGGGCCAGGTTTCACCCTGTTGCGATATAGAGACTGAGACTTATGATGTTGCAGGGACTGCTAACAATAAGGGGCGACTAGAGCCGACGGTGCGGGACACACTGCAAAAACTAGGAGACAGACACTTGCAGACGGCCAAACATTGATCGACAGCGTGTGTCAGGGCAAAGACAAAGACAGTGAGAATCAGTGTCAAACGCTGTGGCGCTGTGATGTGCTGTGATGCAATAACCTACTCCTGTACGATCCAGGAGTTGCTTAGCTTTGAAAAAACATAGTCAGTGACTGAATCTTTGAACTGAACTTAACAAAACCATTTGAATCCGCAGTGCTTTGTGATTTCAGGCTGTGTAGCACACTACGGAAGTTGACAGCCTATCTCCTCGTAACACTTTATGTCACTCAGCCACCGCCATGGGAAATGCCCATGTTGGGAATAGAATGATTTTATGTGTTTTACTATCAGTTGTGTTTCACTATATAAGTTTTAGATGTGTGAACAATGAGAATACTGAGATGATTTCAGCTGATCTGAATGTGTTTGCTTTGCAGAAGTGGAGAAGTACAGGAGAGGAAGAGACATGAAGTCTGAGGAGCACATATCGCAATGCTTAGATAATTAGTTTCATATATGGTAAAAAGAATAGAAAGTGATGTACAGATAGTAAGGTACAGCACGTGTAGGGAGTTGTGTTGTTCTCTTGTCTTTCAAAACAGGAACCACGTCCCAACCGCCAGCGGGAAGGAGTCAGATTAACACGAGGCAGGGGCATGGTGTGGTGAAGGAGGAAGTGGAACTGCCAATGAGAAGAGGACAACACCTTGCTTGCACAATGACACTCTGTTACGCTCAAATATACTGAGTCAGGGAAAGGACAGGAGGTCAGACTTCGTGAACTGACACACCTTTGTTGTTCGTCAGGGACGTGAAGTTGAGACCCAGAGCTCTGTAATTTTATTCCTTTACTGCTTAATAAACTACATTAACTGAGACCGAATATCTTCTCCTATTGCTTCATTAAAGAACACGCAGGACTGAGCTCACACATAACACATTAGAGAGTAGGATGAGACTCTTAGTCCAACAATTTGGTGACCCCGATGTGATGAAGACGGAGAAGTGACAGAATAAAGACTATTCAGCGGAGGACGACAGTATCGTGACAACACTTGGCCGGTCTGAGAAAAAGTTAAGCAGACGCCTGTTTTATCGAAGTTCTGCAATTGGAAATGCTAAAAGATTGTGTTGTCATTTTACTACAGTCTCCTAGTCTAAAACGTAAAGGAATAAAATTAAAACAAAACAAAAGTGAAATGCCCCGGGGCAGGGTGAAAGGCCCTGGAGCAAATCATAAATCTGACTCCTAAATACAAAACATATTCAACACCTCGACAGGACAGGGTGAAAGGCCCTGGAGCAAATCATAAATTTGACTCCTAAATATGAAACATAGTCGGGTGTAAGGCCCTGAGACTAGGTTTTCCATCTAGTCTCTAAAAAAGAAAAAGACGAGTGTCCTGAGGTTGATAAGCTCGGGGGGGAACCCATAAGGTTGCCCCTTGGACAGCTGAGAATATAGTCTGAAGACACGGGTTGTCTGAGGTTGAAAGACCTTTGTGTAGATTGTTACAACACAAAAAGAGGTTACAGAGTTCTGCGGGCAGGGAGCGTTTTCCATGTGATCCCTAACACTGAATACTATCGCTCATGTTGAGACATCTATTCAGTGGTCCAGAACCACCCTGATATTGGGAGTGTAAAGTAAATAAGTCTTTTAAGGGGTTATTGTTTTGTGGGTGGCTTACCGACAACCAGCTATTTTTAGGCGGAAGAGTTGTGTAGAGTCTTTTAGAGGTGACTCGAATTCCAACTCTTTTCGTGCCTGAGCGGTGGTCGCGTTCTGTGGGGAAGAAAAAGAGGAAGTTGTGTAATTTCGCCTTAAGATAGAAGCCATTTGCCGCCGAGCCACAGGCACCCCGCACCCTCCTAGGAGAGTGGTGTAGAAGCTTGGGTGTGTCGGCCTGCATTTGGTGGAACTTACGCAGCGAAATCACAACGGTAGAAAGGGGAAAAGAAGTCCACACGGACTGCGCTGCAGAGCGGTCACGTGGCGCTGAGTATTGTGTGTATTGTTGTAATTGTGTGAAGCTTTGTAACATCGTGATGAGTAGTACCCTCTGAGTAAAATAAGTAAGGACAGAGGAGGGACAGAGAGACATCATGGACGGTGAATTTGACAGGGACTATCGTGAGCAGGGTGGGTGTCCTCCCATCCCAGAAAAACACAGTGCGGTGAGATTAGGAAACAGTTATTGTCAGGAGTAATAGATAAGCAGAGACAGGCTGTAGGAAAGGTGTTTGATGATTTATGGAAGGCATTACAGGCCCAAAATGAGCTTCCTGGCGATGAGAAGGCAGCAAATGTTACAAAGAAATTGCTGGCTGCAGAGGTAAAGGCGAGAGATGATTTGGAAGAACATACAAAAAAAGGAGAATAAACCAAAACTCATAAAAAGACAATGGAAAAAACCAGAAGGAGGAGAAGGAACGTAAACGTGCTTTGCTCCATCAGATGGCAGTTACTGCCATGGCTTATTGGAAACACACTGATAAGACTCACAAAAAAAAAAAAACAACCCAGAGACAAACAAACTCCGCCAACTCCTGCGCCAGTTCCTGCGCCGACACCACCAGAGCCCACCCATAATAGATTGTATCCCGAGCTACCTCAGACACCCCCAGCCCCATCTCCACCACCATACTTGGGGAGCAACAGGCAAATGCCTTTGCTGGTGATTAAGGAGGGAGTGATCAATGCAGATGTGGTGGATGAGGAGGAGTATGAGAAAGCTAAACAGGAAGTAACTAGGGAAATAAGACAGGGGTTAGCACATGTAAAGAGACTGACACAGGAAGCAGACGATGAGGGAGATCAGATATGGTCAGACAGACTCAGGGGAAGAATACGAGGAGAGAGCAGTGAAGCTTACAGGATTAATGAAGTCATATACAATGCCATCAGAGAAAGGCAGAGAAGGACAGTACAGAGTCAGCACAGGTTCAGCTGTTGAAACTCCAATTGGAAGATACATGTCGTAAAACCAACGATGCAAAAAAGCAGAGAAAAAATCAACCAATCAGACGGTTCAGCAGCCTCCGCCCTCCCCCATACACACTCCAGATCTATTTCCGACCCCAGAGTGGGTTGATCCTCGCCCTCCCCATTGGAGTGGCTCGAGAGGAGGTACAGGAGGATTCAGAGGCAGGGGTGGGGATCGTGGCGGCCCAAGAGGGGGTCAGGGCGGTAGAGGGTGTTTTATTTGTGGAGCCACCTTGAATCTCCCTGTGTCTAAACACCAAATATCATCCTCAGCAGTTGAACTAACTGGGTTCTCGGGACAACCACAAAATCTGCCGCTCACCAAACCACTCACTACCACCATACTCCAGGCTGAACAGACATTTTCACGCAGATGTGTTTCTCCTTTGTCATGCCCTGTGAATCTATTGGGGAGAGATGTGCTGCTGAAGTGTGGAGCTTCCATACTCTGCACCCGGATGGGCTGATAGTGACCTTCCCAAATGGCTACACTGTGAACTGCTCGTTAACAACTGTGCATTCCTCCTCGCAAATGTTGTTATCAGCGGATACCTCCCCCACAGCTGAAGGACATTGGGCTGATATCTACTGGGGCCTTCTCGAGCCAGAAACCATGGAGACGCCTGGCATTGGCACTCTCTATCAGTCGTGGCGTCCCTGGGTTCAGTCATTAAATCCCTACACGCCTCCTCCCGATCCCCTCCATGTAACTCTTTATTATGACAGGATTGGCGACGAGCTGTATCAACAGGCATTTTATAATGAAATAGAAGGGAAAATGTAGGAGATAACATCCACCTGCATACTGGTGGGAAATGAGGGAGTGGCTGCAGCTGTTGAACCGACCTCAGAGCAATTGCAGTGATATGAGGCGGCGGAGGAAACCTCCCCTCACATATCCTTGGCAGTGCATGCAAAACATCAAGCTAAAGACTTAGGCCCTATGTGTAAAAAAACATTATTCACAGATGGATGTTGTTTTAGACATCCAACGGAGGGACTCAAAGCAGCATATGCAGTGGTAAGACAGACAGAGACAGGGTTTGAGGAAGTGATTACAGAAAGTGTGACAGGAAAAGAATCATCTCAACTGACTGAACTCCAAGCAATGATTGCAGCATTAGAATGGTCAGAAGGGAAAAGAGTGAACATCTACACAGACTCTGCCTATGTCGTAGGAGCAATCCATGTGGAAATGACACAGTGGATCAGATCTGGTTTTTTAACAGCAGCAAAAACCCCCATTAAACACGAAAAAGATATGAAGAGGCTACAGGAGGCTCTGATGAAGCCGGCACAGGTAGCAGTGATTAAGTGCAAGGGTCATGACAAAACAGAGACAGTTGTCTCCAGAGGGAATGACGCAGCAGATGTGGCAGCCAAAGGAAAGGCAGGATACAGTCAGCAGTATGTAATGCTACAAACAGAGAGAACAGTGCATAAACTCCTGCCGCCCTGTGATGTAAATATGTTAATAGCAGAACAGCAGAAAGCCTCTCCAGAGGAGCTCACAGTCTGGAGAGGAGCAGTAAAGACAGAGGGTATGTGGGGGTCCCCAGACGGGAGACCTGCACTGCCCCCAGGGCTGAGGAGATCAGTCCTTCAAGAAGCTCATGGTGTGACTCATTGTGGAAAGATGCAAATGGTGTGAGGTCTCACTCATTGGTGGCACCCTTTTCTGCCAGCCATGAATGAGAATCACATCAGAGAATGTAAAATATGTACAGAATACAATGTTAGACCCACGGTGAAACCACATCAGGGGAGATTTCCTCCCCAAACTCCCAGGTCAAGAGGTCATTAATGACTATACAGACATGCTAGAGAGAGTGGGAGGATACAGGTGTCTTCTGGTGGCAGTGGATGCATACACTGGTTGGCCAGAAGCCATACCTGCCAAATCAGAGGATGCAAAGACAGTAATCAAATTTCTGATCAATCAATACATTCCCACGCATGGGTTTCCCAAAAGAATCAGATCTGACAACGGAACCCATTCCAAAAACAGAGATCTACAAGAAGTAGAGAGAGCACTGGGACTAAAACATACATTTGGTACAGTCTATCATCCTCAGTCACAGGGCAGAATGGAAAGAATGAATCAGTCTATTAAGGGAAAAATAGGCAAGATTTGTGCCCAGACTAAAATGACTTGGGTGGATGCGCTACCCCTAGCTCTATTATCCATCAGGAGCTCTGTTAACTCACTGACAGGTTTTACTCCATATGAGCTGAAAACAGGGCAACAGTTCCCAGGACCGGGAGCTGGGATTCAAACTACAGAAGAGGAAGAAAGTCCTCTACAATATAAACTGTATTATGACCAACTAACAGCATTGGTGTCAGTTTTCTCCAAACAGGTGACCACAGCTCAGGAGGGAGCAGAAGGAGAGGGGCACCCAACATCAGAGTGGGTCCTGCTCAAGGTGATTAAAAGAAAGTGGAGCATAGGTGGACTGGCCCCTACAAAGTCATGGAACGGACGTCCCACGCCGTCAAACTACAGGGAAAAGGTGACACATGGTATCACTGGAGTCAGTGTGCAGTGGCAGAGACACCTGCCCGAACACTGGAAGACATAAGAGACAATAAAGACTAAAAAAAACCAAACAACTCACTCACACCTACATTTACTCTTAGTTCAGCATAAGTGCGGTAAAGATATCCTGTGATCAATGTGAAGGTTAGAAGCTCCTCTGAAGCAACACTTTGCCCAGAGTACGTTTGAGTAATATAAAGCCAGGATACAAGAAAGATTCGCTTGCAGAACATTTACACTCCATATTTACTTTTATATTTTACACGTTTATATTTACCTTTTTGCAATACAAAATAAAGAAATGAGTGGTCTCATGTGTATGAGACCAAAAGGGGGAGTTATAACTTTTTGTTTCAAAAGAAACAAAAAGTGCAGTAATACCAAGACCTAAAAGGGGTGACCTGGAGACATGGGGACTGAAAAAAAAAGTGGCCTCAGTCCTATGAGGCCAAAAGGGGGACTGTTGGGAATAGAATGATTTTATGTGTTTTACTATCAGTTGTGTTTCACTATATAAGTTTTAGATGTGTGAACAATGAGAATACTGAGATGATTTCAGCTGATCTGAATGTGTTTGCTTTGCAGAAGTGGAGAAGTACAGGAGAGGAAGAGACATGAAGTCTGAGGAGCACATATCGCAATGCTTAGATAATTAGTTTCATATATGGTAAAAAGAATAGAAAGTGATGTACAGATAGTAAGGTACAGCACGTGTAGGGAGTTGTGTTGTTCTCTTGTCTTTCAAAACAGGAACCATGCCCCCACCGCCAGCGGGAAGGAGTCAGATTAACACGAGGCAGGGGCATGGTGTGGTGAAGGAGGAAGTGGAACTGCCAATGAGGACAACGCCTTGCTTGCACAATGACACTCTGTTACGCTCAAATATACTGAGTCAGGGAAAGGACAGGAGGTCAGACTTCGTGAACTGACACACCTTTGTTGACACACCTAAGTTGAGACCCAGAGCTCTGTAATTTTATTCCTTTACTGCTTAATAAACTACATTAACTGAGACCGAATATCTTCTCCTATTGCTTCATTAAAGAACACGCAGGACTGAGCTCACACATAACACATTAGAGAGTAGGATGAGACTCTTAGTCCAACACCCACCAACAGGGTTGTTTCCACAAGTCCAAAACCAGATCTATCCTCTTTTGAAAAACAAAAAAATCTGCACAATAGCTGCAATACTTTAATCTTCTAATTTAAATTTGATTTTAGTAAATCTCACAAAGCAAATGGATTTGATTTGCATTTGACTGTATAATCTATCAGCCCCACTTTGATACAGTCACCACAGAGTTTGTAGAACATGTATGTGTTCACATGTCAAAATGGGATTCTTTATGCTCTTGAAATTTAAACAAAAACCTTTTGGTGCTTAACCGCACTGGATCCCCAGACCAGCGGAAAATGAGAAACAAATGCTCTCAACAAAGTCCTGTCTCGTATGAAAGGAAGGCTCATGTAAAACACTCCACCGCAACAATGCAGCTTTCCTCTGAAGTCTTCAGGACTGTTTCTCCATTGATCTCCGAATTGACTACAACTGTAAACGGTGCAACAGCATGGCTCTGCCAGGCTTTATGGCCTCCCACCACCACCACCCCCGTGACTTCCCCTCCTCTGGGCCTCAGAGCAGAGACTGTCCTGCAGCCTTGTTGTGGGCTCCACTGTCCTCCAGCTGGCCACAAATCAGTCTCTTAATCCATGTGGCTTGTCAGAAGTTTTGTTTTGTTGTTGCTGTGGTTGTTTATAGGAGGATGAGGTTAGGGAGTTTTCAATTAGAGAGACATGTTTCCCTGTGTCCCATCCTGCCTCGTTCTCTCACAGTCCGAATGAGCCCCTGAAGCTGAGGCTCACTGCATGTCCTGAAAGTTAAAGAAAAGATAACACTTCCCTGCTATACGTTCTCCCCAAGGGAGAAGAGCACGGTATAAAGATGAATCATTCCAGTGGTGACTAATCAAGGCCTTCGATTGATTAGGCATACCAGAGGAAGAAGCCCCACTATGATGAAGAGTCTCTCCTCTGGTCCTCTCAGAGAAAAGGAATAAGGCCCGTGTTGCTGGTTGATTATAAATGGCCTTGACCCGTTTTAAAGAAGGACAAGATACTCACAACTCCTGCACTACTTCATCATCTGCTTCATGCATCAATGAGTTGGGCTGGAACTTAGCAGAGAGCCGGGAAAAACAATAGAGAAAGTGCGCAATTAAGTCCCGCCCACAGTTCACAGCCCACAATTCATGCTCTCTATTGACTTTGTAATGCCTCCTTTAACATTTGCCTGCAAACAACAACAAAAACAGTCTAAAATTTACTGTGTGTGCCTGGGTAAAGAACCCAGAACAAAATTGTGATAGCCTGCAGAGCCTGAAAAACTGAACCTTTAAGAAGACAAAAGTGGATATTACATCGGGCCTGATCTAATAGATTTAAAATATCAAAGTATTTCACACCTGGCTATTCAGTGGGGTCAAGGTAAGAAGAGGGAACACTGAGATAGACCAACAATATTGAGTTTTGTCAATATAATGTTCCCAATCTGGTAGATATAGGCTGCTAAAATAAAATAAACCTCTGACATGCTGAAATCATAGGTATTCTCTCAGACAGTATTCCCTCGCACCTTTTTAAAGAGGTTTTTGATTCAGTTGGCTCTTTTATTCTTGTTCTGATTCATAACTGTCTTAGTTCAGGGTGTTTTCCTGCCCCTTTTAAACATGCTATAGTGCAGCCACTCATTAAAAAGCCCAGCCTGGACCGCTCTGTTCTCTCCAACTTCAGGCCCATCTCCAAATTACCCTTCCTGTCCAAAGTGTTAGAGAAAGTAATTGCTGTACAGTTGCAATTATTTTTAGTACAAAATGATATCTATGAGAAGTTTCAATCTGGTTTTAGGTCTGGTCACAGTACTGAAACTGCTCTTTTAAGAGTGTTTAATGATCTTGTCTTAACTGTGGACTCAGGATGTGCCGCTATCCTGGTGACCTTAGATTTGACGGCTGCCTTTGATACTGTTGATCACAGGACCCTCTTATCACGCCTAGATCACTGTGTAGGCATTAAAGGTGCTGCCCTCAAGTTGCTACAGGCGTACCTAACCGACAGGAGTTTCTCTGTCCATCTGGGTGAATTCTCCTCAAATGTGGCCCCTCTTACCTGTGGGGTCCCCCAAGGCTCCATTTTGGGCCCTTTATTGTTTTCTTTATATATGCTGCCTCTAGGTTCCATTCTCCGTAAGCATAATGTTTCTTTTCATTGCTTTGCAGATGATGTCCAAGTGTACCTTCCTTTAAAATTAAAATGTAAGGACTCTCTGTTAGCTTGTCTTAATGACATAAAAACTTGGATGGGCCTAAATTTCCTGAATCTAAATGATAATAAGACTGAGGTTATTGTATTTGGATATCCAGAATGTGTAAATAACTCTGTTGGTGCTCTGGGCCCCTTGGCTTCCAAAAACTGTTCTTTTATTAAAAGCCTTGGTGTCACTTTTGATAGTGCTTTTAAGTTTGACAGGCAAATTGGTTCTGTGGTCAAAGGTGCTTTCTTTCAGCTTCGCCTGCTTGCCAAAGTAAAGCCCTATCTCTCACCCAAAGACTTGGAGAGAGTTATCCATGCCTTCATTACATCTAGGCTTGATTACTGCAACTCTCTGTATGTGGGCTTAGATAAACGTTCTTTGCGGCGTCTGCAGCTAGTGCAAAATGCTGCTGCTCGCCTTTTGACCAGCACGAAAAAACGTGACCACATCACACCGGTTCTGGCCTCTTTGCATTGGCTTCCTGTCTGCTGCAGGATTGATTTTAAGATTTTGATGTTTGTTTTTAAGATATTGAATGGTCTGGCCTCGCAGTACTTAGTTGAACTCATCCATGTTCACACACCAGCTAGAGCACTGAGGTCATCAAATGAGTTGCTTCTAGATGTCCCAATATCTAGGCTCAAAACTAAAGGCGACCGAGCCTTCGCGGTGGCTGCCCCAAAATTGTGGAACAGCTTACCACTGTATATTAGATCTGCCCAGACTCTTGAGGATATTTAAGTCGTTGCTGAAGACCCATCTTTTCTCGTTAGCATCTGACGCGTGTTGAGCCGAACATTGCCGATGTATGGACTGTTTTTATTGAATTTTGTGCCTATTGTGCACTTTATTTTGTTTTCTATTGTTACTCTTAATATTTCTATGTACTGTGTGCTTTAATACTGTATTTTTATTTCTATAGTTGTATTTTAATACTTTATTGCTTTCTAGATTGTACAGCACTTTGGCAAACCTCAGTTGTTTTAAATGTGCTATATAAATAAATTTGACCTTGACCTTTTATTTGGCTAGCTACACTCAATTTGTTAGCATAACAGCCCTCTGTTGAGAATGGTGGTGCCATTTGTTTTGCCCACAGGTAGGCATGATAGAGTATGACGTGTTGGCATCTGTGTCATTAGTGCGGCTGGAACAAGTTGGGATCAACCACTTCACCTTCAGCAGACCCACAGTGGTTTACAGACTTTATTGCTGGCTGTTTTTTCAGCCCAGTTACAGTTGTAGATGTGTCATGAGAATATTAAAGCTGCAGTAATTGGTATATTTACATGAACAATGGATCAACTATGTGAAAGGAAATCAACCTTGCAGTTCCTCTAAGTTTTATGGAGTATTTTAGCACATTTCAGCTTATTGTTTTGTTATTTTCTGACCTGCAAATTTAGTATTTTACTCCATCAACCATGTCTTAAGAAAAAAAAAGGTCTTATAAAGTCACTATACACGACCTGCCCAGCGCCAAACGGCAGACAGTCAGTTAGCGACTAGCTTTGAATGTAGTGGAGCTCCTGAAGAGTTGGTAGAGCAGGAGTGAGCAACCTTTACTATTACTTTACTATTATTGGCCAAAAAAAATAAAAAAGCTGTCTGGAGCCGCAAAACATATTTGAATGAAGATAACAGTCTATTAAGTCTTAGCGCATCAACATTAGGATAAGGTCTAAATGAGCATTCACTGATAAGATTTACTACGAGGTGGCGACTCTGCAGAGGGCTATTTATAATCATTTAGTACCTTAACTTTGCAGCATTGATGGTGAAAGCAAATAAATCTGTCCACACAGTGTTAAATCTGTTATTTTCCTCCAATGCTTTTCCATTTTTGGATTTGGAACCCAGAGCTACTCACACTAGAGAGACTCAGGAAAAGGCACCAAGTCGTAGACGTGTGACGCAGATTTTAGTTGATGAATCGTTAAACCTTTTTTTAATTTAATGTATAGGGTACACATTTTTACAGCTGTCGAAAGCAATGATCACTTCAGGCCTACAACAATGACGAATGAAAATCTGAATGTTCAATAACTGTTATTCATTTCCAGATAATTTTATATCAAAGCCACAGGGAGCCACTGAGAGGGTCTAAAGGTTGCCTACCCACACCATAGATGTATTGAGAGAACTGGATACAGTGTTGGGGGCGGGGCCTTGTTCATTCCTATGAAAGTTGCTCAGTGGCGCATGAGGCCAAAGAAAAAAACTCTATTTCAATTTCAATGAAATTACCCGGATGTTCCATATTGTGGGGCCCAAGAGACTTACCGCTGACGCTAACGCTAACTTAAATGGGATTAAATCATTTTATCATACAGCTCCTCTAGACTTTTGAAATGTTGATGCACTGAATGGATCAAATCTTCATAGTGAAATATTCATTTCACAGTTGTTGTGAAACTAAAAAAAATTAATCCACTGATTTAAAGACGTCTCTTTCACAGTCAGTTTGTTTACATGACACTTGAAAAAAACAAATTATTGCCTTAATCCGACTATAACTGGACAACTGAAGTGCATGTAAATGCGTTACTCCGACTAATATCAGAGTTCTCCAACTCCGATTAGGACACCCAGACTATGTGATTGGAATTTGATTTTTCTCCCGCATGTATACGCCGTAATCAGAGTTAAACTAGACAATGCATGTGCGCATGCTCCACACCCCCCGCGCTGGCGTATGACCCCGGAACAGACAAGACATGCTAATGTTGTAGCCCTCCAACAGCATACGCCGTTCTTGTTTGCCTCTCGAAATCACCATGACCACGAGGTATAGCGTGCACCTTATCTGCACAATCAGTAACGCTGTACGATTATCCATCTTTCTGTTGTTCGAAAATGCCGGTCTGCTGCCTGACTCCAGTTGTTTATTATTAAGTGACGTAATAGGTCAACCGGAAAGGGGGCCGTATTAACCCGCTGAAACGACGCATATCACCACCTAGTGTTGAGGAGGAGGACACGTTCCCGTCAGTCATTTGATTTTCTCAGTTGCTTGTAAACTGGGACAAGGACAGAAGTCCGATTAGACGCCAAAATCGAATTTTGAGCATAGCTCGATTAAGCTGTGTGTGTAAACGTACTGAGTGTAAGTCTATGGCATCATGTGACAGACCCAGATGGTGTAATTCCACTTTTTGCCACTATGTGAAACTGGCTTCAAAGCCTGTCGCTGCTGGGCTACCACAGACTGTACAATAAAGATGGACGACATGACAGCTCTCCAAACCCAGAAAAACATCTCAGTCGCCCCCTGGTGGCTGGCTGGAGTATAGGCACACTATAGCAGCTGTGCATTTGCACTGAGGCCCCTGGGGTGGAGGGGCCCATAGGGAGAGTGGGCCCTTGCAAGTGATTCAGATTGCCACCTTTGAAATATACCTGTGCTCAAAGATAAATGACAAAAAGCTAATATTATTAATTTAAAAACAGTGTCATTTGCTATATATGCAAAAAGGCAACCCCATGTGCGTCAGGTTTTCAGTAATATCCCTATATGTTCACTTCATTTTTACAGTGTGTATACTGCCTATGGTCAAAAGCAACAAAACAGCTAAAAGGAGAGTCAGTGTTGGATTCACTTATTCTAAGTGGTCACAAAAAAATGCGAACTCTCTGTGTCTGCTGGATGTGTAAACAGGAAATAGTTTGGATGTTGAATCACACTACTGGCTGACAAGTTTTCAGCTTACTGTATTTTTGGGAACAGCATCGTCAGTAAAAATAAATCAAAAGGGGAAATAAACACGAGCAGCCAGTGGATCAGAGTTATGAATATTTCACCAGGCGAGACAAACTTATGGGAGAGATGGTCTGGTGTTTTCAGTTTATAGACTGTGAATTATTACTAACATTAGGGTGTACTCACCTTCAGTTACACCTGGAGATGAAGAGAGCAATGACTCTGCGAGAAATACTATACAGCATGTTATCATAGCCAATAGAGATGATGACCAAAACCACACTGAAAGCTTAAACTTTAGCTTCAGAACACTGTTAGCTGTAAACTGAGGTGCAAACAGTGCAGCCTCTCTGATGATGGATCCTCGAGCTGCTCATGGAATGCGTTGGGTGTGAACTCACCGTAGGTAGTTTGACCTCTCGCCTTCCTGTGGGGTGGAGACTTAAGCTCATTATTATTACCTTCATTATTTCAAATGTTGGACCAGATGCCGGAGCGGGAGGGGGCCCAGCACACCCAACAGGGATCTGAGGCACCTGATTGGTCAGAAGGAGAGGAACGGTTCGGAGGCCAAAGGGTAGATTCTTCCAGAGAGGAGACACCATCTGCTGACTGTCTCTGTCTCATTTCACAGCATCTTGCTACAGTAAGGACTCTGAGGAGACGATGAGGACTCTCCTTCATAGGATTATAAAATTCCACTAGCACTGCTTGTCACGACACTTTTTTCCCTAGGAGTGTCCCGCCTGGCCCCGCCCTGCTGTGCTGTGATTGGCTAGTACTTGTCATGTTACACAACAAGGTCTGAGGGGGTCAGGGTAGGGGCAAAGAGGTCATGGTTAGGGCGAGTACTAGCTAATCACAGCACAATAGAGCGGGACTAGGTATCACATAAAGAAGAAGAGAGAAATCTCTCACTGTGGTATCAGTTTCAGATATAATATATAGAACATATATACATAACAGTCTGAGAACCTGCAATTTTATTTTAGTTGTGTTGTGTAATGAAATTATGTTTCATTTTAATTTAGGTACCATAAAGCTTAAATTAAAAGTCTATCCCTAATTAAACGCCCAGTCTCTTTCACCAGCACAGCGTCGGTGCACATTTAGGTCCCGCTTATACGACAACGATTTCAACTGAAAACAGTAAACTTTAGTTGCGTTATGGCTGACACAACCGCGGCGACAGTTTACATGACAGCGGCGTTTTGGGTGCCTGAAAACGTTTCCAGAGTGCAATTTTTCAGAAATGGCACCGTCTCTCTTGTCATGTAAACTTGCAATATAAGAGACTTTTCGCACATGTGCATTACACTTCCACTTCTTTCACTAGGCATGCGCCAGAAAGTCGACCATCACAACAACAATGGTGGACTCCCGAGCTCTGCTTGTGCTGCTCACCCTGTTGAATTTAGCAACACTTCTCCATCATAGTGTAGATTTACTGGAGCAACTCCACCTCGTCGCCATTTTGTTTGTTAATGTTTATACATCACCGCCCAGTAGAAGGAAGCGTAAGTGTCGCACCACCAACTACTGGCCTGGCATGTATACTGCAGTGTTTTTGGTCATTTTGCGAATCTGTGTGCATGGCGATTGTTATCAAAACGTTGTCGTCTAAACACGGAACTTTTTTCAAAACGAAAATGGGAAATGATTCTGTTTTCAGTGGATCATTTTCGTGTAAACATGGCCTTAGACAAATAAAGGCCAATCTCGGTTAGATGTCTGGTTTGGTTGCCAAGCAGTTCATTTGGATGTATAAAACAGGTTGTTGCCTATGCACTTGAGCTAACGTTAGGTAGTTTTATATATACAGTACAGGCCAAAAGTTTGGACACACCTTCTCATTCAATGCGTTTTCTTTATTTTCATAACTATTTACATTGTAGATTCTCACTGAAGGCATCAAAACTATGAATGAACACATGTGGAGTTATGTACTTAACAAAAAAAGGTGAAATAACTGAAAACATGTTTTATATTCTAGTTTCTTCAAAATAGCCACCCTTTGCTCTGATTACTGCTTTGCACACTCTTGGCATTCTCTCCATGAGCTTCAAGAGGTAGTCACCTGAAATGGTTTTCCAACAGTCTTGAAGGAGTTCCCAGAGGTGTTTAGCACTTGTTGGCCTCTTTGCCTTCACTCTGCGGTCCAGCTCACCCCAAACCATCTCGATTGGGTTCAGGTCCGGTGACTGTGGAGGCCAGGTCATCTGCCGCAGCACTCCATCACTCTCCTTCTTGGTCAAATAGCCCTTACACAGCCTGGAGGTGTGTTTGGGGTCATTGTCCTGTTGAAAAATAAATGATCGTCCAACTAAACGCAAACCGGATGGGATGGCATGTCGCTGCAGGATGCTGTGGTAGCCATGCTGGTTCAGTGTGCCTTCAATTTTGAATAAATCCCCAACAGTGTCACCAGCAAAACACCCCCACACCATCACACCTCCTCCTCCATGCTTCACAGTGGGAACCAGGCATGTGGAATCCATCCGTTCACCTTTTCTGCGTCTCACAACCAAAGATCTCACGGTTGGAACCAAAGATCTCAAATTTGGACTCATCAGACCAAAGCACAGATTTCCACTGGTCTAATGTCCATTCCTTGTGTTTCTTGGCCCAAACAAATCTCTTCTGCTTGTTGCCTCTCCTTAGCAGTGGTTTCCTAGCAGCTATTTGACCATGAAGGCCTGATTCGCGCAGTCTCCTCTTAACAGTTGTTCTAGAGATGGGTCTGCTGCTAGAACTCTGTGTGGCATTCATCTGGTCTCTGATCTGAGCTGCTGTTAACTTGCGATTTCTGAGGCTGGTGACTCGGATGAACTTATTCTCAGAAGCAGAGGTGACTCTTGGTCTTCCTTTCCTGGGTCGGTCCTCATGTGTGCCAGTTTCGTTGTGGCGCTTGATGGTTTTTGCGACTCCACTTGGGGACACATTTAAAGTTTTTGCAATTTTCCGGACTGACCTTCATTTCTTAAAGTAATGATGGCCACTGGTTTTTCTTTAGTTAGCTGATTGGTTCTTGCCATAATATGAATTTTAACAGTTGTCCAATAGGGCTGTCGGCTGTGTATTAACCTGACTTCTGCACAACACAACTGATGGTCCCAACCCCATTGATAAAGCAAGAAATTCCACTAATTAACCTGATAAGGCACACCTGTGAAGTGGAAACCATTTCAGGTGACTACCTCTTGAAGCTCATGGAGAGAATGCCAAGAGTGTACAAAGCAGTAATCAGAGCAAAGGGTGGCTATTTTGAAGAAACTAGAATATAAAACATGTTTTCAGTTATTTCACCTTTTTTTGTTAAGTACATAACTCCACATGTGTTCATTCATAGTTTTGATGCCTTCAGTGAGAATCTACAATGTAAATAGTCATGAAAATAAAGAAAACGCATTGAATGAGAAGGTGTGTCCAAACTTTTGGCCTGTACTGTATATATATATATATATATATATACATATATATATATATATACATATATGTGTGCTTTGTTTTTTGTTGCATTACAATCTAAACGCAGAATCTAACTATCTAATAAAAATGACAATAAATGATTTTAATTGACCTCTTGTCAACAAATAACATGAGTTTATCTATTTTTCATGAATAATTAACTCTTATCAGTGAATAAAGTGATGCTTTAAAACACAATGCATATATATTGTGTATTGTATTTGTCATCACTACTCAAAATATCAATTTCTGAAGTGTCTCCTGAAAACAGTCTGTTTAAAACCTCTTGAGATTAATATTAATATTCCCTTTTTGACTTCTGGTGACTCTCAGAGCCACTTGAATGAACAGATTTTTATTTTATTTTTTAAGATATTTTTTGGGGCTTTTTAGCCTTTATTGGATAGGACAGACAAACGTGAAAGGGGGAGAGAGAGAAGGAGTGACATGCAGCAAAGGGCCACAGGCTGGAGTTGAACCCAGGCTGCTGCGGCAACAGCCTTATACATGGGGCGCCTGCTCTACCACTAAGCCACCAGTGCCCCGGACAGATATTTTTAATAAAAATTGGGATATGTATTGGTAATATAATATCTAATGTGTACTTTAAAGGCAACATATGTACCTTGACAATATGTTTAATAGACTGAAACGTGCCTTGTGCTTCCTCCCTATGTCACGGTCGTCCATGCTTGTTAAAAAGGGGGCGTGGCTCTACTGAAGTCTATTTTAGATGACGTGGAACACTGTGTTTGGCCTATAGACATCTCATCAAATAATTCTTTGCATTTAGATCTAGACATCCTAGAAAAGTTATGTCAGTTAGGATGGACTGGGGATCTGAACAGGTTAAAAAGTCTAAACAGTGTGACCAAGATTTATGTTCAGTAGGAAGAAAAGGGGCTGAGTGTCACAGACAGGGTGGGAGGTTACAAAGTATTGAGAGGCAGACTACAACATCTCTGGTTTGGGTCTCTCTGTAGGGTTAGTTGTTAGTAAGGAAAATATAAAATGACCCTTTAAAACATGAAATTGACCAAATGTGTTTTTGCATGAACCTGCAAAAGTTCCACTGGCCAAGTAAAGCCTGATTTTTGAATATTGTATCGCAGCTATGTAGCTCTAGTTTCCAAATGAAAGTAAAGAATTATATTCCTGGTGTGTACAGAAACCCAAAATTCAAGATTCAAGTGGTTTAGTGTAGACGTTGTTTGCCACTGACCCTTCTCCCAAATGTCCCCTCGTCCTGCAAAGCTCTGCACATAAATTACACGACGGTGCTGCGTGTGCCCTCTCCTCCCCTCACACCTCTTCTGTGGTGCTGCACACACAGCTACAAATATATCTTACCATGCAGCAAGCTCATGAGCAGAGTGGAACCTGACACAGTGTGACCTCTGCAAGAGAGAGGCTCCTCAAATGAGTGTTTCCTCCACTTGTCTGCGGGTCAAGGATCTGTGCAGATCGAACAGTGTGCGTCCTTTGTTAGAGCAGCACTGTGGAGATCAGCGTTAAGGCAGAAAGTGTGCACTTGTGGAAGTGATGCAGGCAGATTTTGAATTAAAGTGAGAGAGATCATCCACAAGGAGAAAAGAGTCACCCGCTATGATGAATAGATCCCATTTGCTGTTTGATTTATGTTCCCCCCTTCTGTGTTTTGTGTAAGTTTTTGTTTTTAATGCCTGAGTTATCAGGATTGTTTTCGCTGATTCCAGAGGAGAATTTTTTCTTGCTTTTGCTCATATGAATGTTGATAAGCGTAATGGAAAGAATTCGGAAAGGAGGAAACTGTTCCCCAAAAAAATCCTCTGCGCTATTTCCTCTGACAGGAAATTGTGTCTTTGATGTAAGCCACCACACTCATCTGGTCATCGCATGCGAGGTGTCACTCCTTCCTGCGGCTGGGAGAAGGAAATTTGCCATGGCCTCTGTGGCTCATGCAGAATGCCCGTGTGAATGACACTGAAGCCCCTAAAAGATACTAAAATAAGATTGTAAATTTTAATAAATCTGTGTACCAAAAGTGTGTCTGATGGAGGCATATACTGTACTTGGGAAAGTAGGACACCAAGACAGCTCCATTTGTCGTCCACTTGTCGTGCACTTGCGTCATGCTTCCTCTGGCAGCGGGGGAGTGTCACTAATGAACACTATTGACCAAGCACAGTCTGGGATGAAGATTCACACCTGCCAGACTACCTGGGAGTGTGTCCTCAGTGTGTGTGTGTGTGTGTGTCACCTACACTGACAGTGTAAGGGGTCATTTTCCTGTGGAGCGTCCCACATGGTCTCAGATCAGTCAGTCAGACACAGGAAGCGGATGATATCACACTCACATGCCTGTGACATCATGCATTTTGCTTGTTATTTCTCACAGTTGCATTTGAGAAGCAGAATTGAGATGAAGTTGTGTGACGTGTGGGTTGTGGTGTCGGTGTTACAGTATGTGATTTATATCCTGCAAACAGACGGTGGAGGCACGCTGATCTTGATGCGTTGTTTGTCACAGTTAGAGTCGACTGCATCATTACTGCAGTGTGCCGCCTGGGTCTGCTCAGCGTCAGGGGGCGCAGGAGTCGTCATTAATAATGTTAACAAGGCCATCAAGACGAACGTGATCTTTGTCAAGGTCAGGTTTGATGCAGAGAGGAGAAATCTCAGCGTGACAAAGTGAGTCTGCTAACGTGTTACTGTATGTGTGGAGAAAGAAAAGCTCTTCAAAACAAAATTTTTACTTTGCAGCTCTTTGCATATAAACACAGATCTGAGTGAACAGAGGTGGCAGAAAATGAGAAAATCAACAGCACTCTCTTCAAAGTCACCCTGAAGCCACAACAGCAGGCACCTGTAGACTGTCACTTCATTAAGCAGTGATTGGGCGCAGGTTGCAATAAATGCAGCCTCTCTGCTTCACACACACATATGCAGAGCAAAGTAGCTTCAGGACAGTTGGGCTACTGTTGCTTTGACCTGGCTGTAAACATTGCCACACGGAAATGGCTTGTGGCGTTCATTTGGGGTAAGTTTGTTTCAGCTCTTCTAAGTATGTGTTAAGTTGCTGTTTCATTCCCTCTAATCTTGATGTCTTGTCCTCTGCAGTATCTTCCTGATTTTTGTAGTTCAAGCAGAGCATGTATGCTGTTTGTGGGCTTCACAAGGTGAGCAGAGCGCACATGTGCCATTTTAGTGCTGTGATTTACCAGCTGTGGTTTCACACTCTTGTTTCTCTTGCAGCTCAGAGCTCCCAGAGACAAAATGGCAACGCATATGTTGGCTTCTCGCAATGGAACAGTGGACTTGGTGGCAGCTATTCCCAGAATCAACTCAGACAGGCCTCAGTTTCTCCAGGCTCAGCCCAGAGTGGTAGCCTCAACACCAGGACTGCGGTTATCAGTGGTTATGGCCAGGGACTCTCCAGTAGTGGCCACACACAAACTGTCTCACAGCCAGCCAAAAGTGGCTACGCTTCAGTCAAGTTGGTGCAGAGCAGCTCGGTGTCAAAACCTAACTGGCAAACGTTTAAGTTACATCGGGTGAATGAACAAAAGTCACCAAAACAGTTTTTTGGCCTTTCTACTGCTATTGCAAGTGGAAGTTCTGTGAGTAAGTATGATCAGAAAACTAAGCTAGCTCAGCAGGATAGCCCACATACTAGCAAATATCAGTCCAGCAGTTATGCATCTGCTCAGAGTCCTTCTAGGGCAAGCTACTCTTACAAGTCAACGGCACAGAAAGCTCCAGCTGCTGCAAAAACGGCAACCTACCGGTCTTCCAGCCTGTTCAGCAGCGGTGCTCCTGCGCCAAACAGAAGCCCCGTAAGGACGAAAACATCAGCCAGTGCCCCTGCTAGAAGAGTGACTCCACGTCATGGCTCTGACGCATCGAAACCCTCCAGTTTCTCATCGCTTCAAAACCAGGGAACTAGAAACAACCCCAGCCAGTCCAGGGCTGGGAAACCATACAGAAGCAAACTGTTTCCTGTGAATGCAGGAAACGCCCAAGAGACCTACAAGCCAACTTCTACGTCCAACATGGCCTCAAGCTATGGAAGTTATGGCCGATCTCCTTCAGTGTCTGATAAACAAAGTGTTTCCACCAGCTTCCAGCCACGTGGTGTGGTGCCCTCAAGTCAGAGGTTGAGCTACAGCAGAAACCCGGTGCAGGGAGCTCATAACCCTCCTGCCTCTGGGAGTAGCAGTGCAGGAACCTCTGGTCAGCGCTTTGCCCCATCCAAAGTCCACAACATCCCAGAACGCTATGGTGGCTCTCCCATCAGACGGCTGAGGGATCCTGATAACCAGAGGGAAGTGAGTGTGAGGAAGCCACAGCAGACCTACGTGTCTTCCCTGCGGCAGGTGGCTCGGCAGTCCTACGTGGCTCCTCAACAGCAGGCTGCACCTGAGAAACCACAGGAAAACAAATGGCAGAGGATCAGGATGAGGCCACAGCTTAGACTGTAGCAGGTAGCAGTATCTGATCATTTCTTGCCCTTTTTTTAAATTTAAACCTGGTTACTAATGTGTCGTCTTCCAACAGGTGCAGCAGGTGTCCTATGACTGAGTGTTTTTGAAATAAATTATTTTAAATCTCTTGCATCTTGACTTCATCTCTTGGATGTGTGCTGCTAGAAAACTGTCTTGATGTAGGCTTGGTGCCATCTAGTGGGTAAAAGATGTGTTGCAAAATGGCTCCTCTAAACCAGTCTTGATGTGCCCAGTGTTGGCAATTGTTTCAAATGAGGTCTCAACCATACAGCTGAGTGTTTAAGTTGGTGCTATTGCTAGACTACTCAATGACAGTCTAAACAAAATGGCGCCATGCTTAGAGCCAGTCAGATTAAAGACCTCGGTTTCTAAAAGCGCTCTGTCTGAGCACTCTAAAATTAATTTTGGGACTTGTTCAAAAGCGAATTAGTCTTTTTAAAGTGGGACCTTTGACCCTTAACCTGAAACTCAGCTACTGAATGCTGCAAAGGCTGAGAATAGTTTGATAAGGCTTGACTTTCTTGCAAGGGGGTTTTCTAGAGTATTTTGTGCATTGACTCCATGTTCAGCACTTAACAGTATCCTGTCTTGTAACTGTCAGACCAGTGTTTGACCTTCTCCTCCTCCTCCTCAGACTTTGCACAAAGGTCCAGTCCCATGCCAGATATCCTCAGCTGTAAACTCAAGCCAATAGTCCTGATGGTGGCGCTACAGCAAGTGTCTAAAGTTTCAAAACTTTGAAAATTCATAACAAATCAACCATACGTGCTACAGCTTTCAAACTGTAGCCCCAATACTGATGAAACTTTTGTACATTTAAACCTATTAAATTATGTAGTTCATCAGTTTTTCAAACTGTAAAACTTCTTAAACCTATCTCCTCCCACAATTTTTGCTCAATTGACACCAAACTTGCTACAGAGCATCTTCAGACTGTCCTACAAAAACTACATTTCTCAGATTTTTGATTTATCAAATTGAGCCTACAGTGCATCAAAATGTTTGACTGTAAACATACATGCAAATTCTTAAATCTTCATTGTTCATAAAGAAAATGACAAAATTCTAGAGTCATGGTAGATGAGTGGCAAATTTCAGAATTTTACTTCAAAAACTGAATTTCTGACAGCATTTTGAATTTTGCTCTAATGTGAACAATTGGAATCAATGTAAAAACCTCCATGCTGTCTATATGCAATGTGTATTTTCAGATTTTTGTCTTAACTGAATTTTTTACAGTGGTTTGAAATCTGCTTTTCCATGCATGGACGGCTGCTAAACCTGCACGTCTGGCTTAGTCAATTTGTGAAGCTACACATGAATTGTCACTGACTAATTAGCTCAGTGAGATAGAAATTAATCAGAGGTTGTGAGTTCAAGCCTCAGCCAATGTAAAAGGCAGATTGTGTTGCTAAATTCCTAAAGTTTAGTTTATTTACTTTATGAATCCCCCTGAGGAGAAATTCAATGTTTTCACTCTTGCTTGTCAATTACACACAGGTCCGAAAGACACACGCATGCACAAAGTGGAGAGATGTCAGAGTGAGGCGGCAGTGCCCAGGAGGTGAACTGGCTCTTCTCCAGCCATCAGTCCACGCTCCATATTTTGGTCCGGAAGGGGACTCGAACCGGCGACCCTCCGGTTCCCAACCCAAGTCCTATGGACTGAACTACTGCCGCCCCCAATTCTTATTTCATTTGCTATAATTTTTCTTGTAGTTGAACTCAAGCTAATGTGAAGTAAAAGGGCACTGCACTGATATTTGAACCAAGTCTGTTGAATACCAGTCAACCACTCAACCTGAGCTGTGATATTTCCTTAAAGTGGTGTAAAGCATGGGTGTCAAATATGACACGCCAAAGGGTCCACTCCAGCCCTCTAGATGACTTTGCACACCTAGAGCTGTATTCAAACATTCTGAGAATACTCAGAGCTCCTTACTAAGTCTTAAAACCTTGGCATCATTTAGGAAGGTTCTCAGCAACTCTGAGCAAGGCAGGGACAAACTTGTACCTTAGTGAGGAGGTGTGGTTGACCCTGTTGCAAGGTATGATGCAGACCTTAACAGATGTGATTGGTTGTCACAGACACACCCTTTTGTGAGCCTGTAGGGCGTGGACACCCAGTGGATGTGAAATGAACTGACTGTGAAAGTGTCATTGTTAGTGTGGTCACTCTGCTGATGGAAGGTTGAGAGACTCAACTCATCACTGATGCACCATTTTTTCCAAATACCTTGTGTTGTGAACTCTTATTTCTGAGGTTATTTCTGAGTTTCTTATATAGCATTAGGTGGGAAATGTGAGTATGAGACTGACCACAAACATTCTCCCTGCATGATCTAATTGTATAGCATTTCATTAACTCACTGCCGTCCAGTGTTTAGAGAATATTTCTCCAACCTTTGTGTTTCCACCATTTTCTCCGCTTTAAGAAACTCTCAAGCCTCCTAAAAGTTCTCATCTCTACTCAAAGTTTTCACCTTAGGACCTCTCTTAAGGTCTAAGATGCTTTGTGAATGACTTATCTTTACAAGGACCTAGTCTTTTAAGGGGAAATTCTAAGAATTTCATCTCTAGGAGCAACCCTTTGTACTTGGAGGCTTTGTGAATACAGCCCCTAATGTGAAGGCTGAGAGGATTCAGGTGCAATTAAACAGTGAGACTGAGTCAGACGCTTCTCCACTCTGACCAGAATATAGCTCTTTGAAATAATAATGAATGCTTTCTGTGGTCATATTTAAAGATACTGAACATTGTGGAACATACTGTCAATCAGCAGCTTCAGTACAAAATAATCTGTATCAGACTGACAGAACTGCAGATTGGTTTGTAAGGCAGGGGATGACTTAACCTGCTTCTCCAATAGCTTCAAAATTCACATGTGGTGAAAGTGAGTAGTGGACTGACTGAATGTGGAAAAATTGAGACATACTGTTGAATTTGCACCTAATTTTTCTTTCCTCTTTGTTCGGTAAATGGATGAGCATTTTCAGAGTGAGAGAAATATTTAAAGGGATTGATATTTATAGGTTATTACGCAGTGGTTTTAGTGGTCCGGACCACCACACTAAAATGAGTTTGACAGAAGATTACAAAGAGACATCAGCCAAAAGATCCTGCTGGTGTCAAAGAGAACATTTCAGTCTATTTTTGAACAGGCTACTCTATGTTAAGCCAGTAAGATCATCAATGACTCCTCATGTTCTGGGTACAGAGCACAAGCTGCTGCCCTCTGGTGGGAGATTCAGAGCACCTTGTTGCAGACTGAACAGATTTAAAAATTAATTCATACCTCTGTCTATAAAGCTTTTACTGGCATTGGATTATTTGCATTTTATATGGGCATTTTTAGCGTATTATGTTATTCATTTATCTTTTTGCGTTTGTTCTTGCTATGTTGATTTGTCTCTGTACTGTACTGTGTTGTGTGTTGTATTTCTGAGGCTGCAGTATGGGTGAAGGGCCAAAGACAAATTTCCTACACTGTATAACTCCATCACCATCAATTTCTGCATTTGGCTTCAAATTACTGAATGTAAATCAGTTTATTTTGCTCATCTTAAAGTTACACTGACAATTATCTAAACACAGACCTGTTCTGTACTCAAACCAGAGCAAAGGAATAGATGTTACTGAGTTAAAAGGCAAGTGTGGTGACTCATTTTGCAAAATGTAAATCTGTCTTTTGCAGCAGCGACACCAACGACAGGGAGTTGTTTTCTGTGATAAAACAATTCATAATTATAATTATTATAATTATCATAATTAGCTGAACAAGGCCACTCAGGAGCTCAGCAGAGAGAACAGGACAATCAGAAAGAAAAATCTGTAAATTCCAGACACAAAACAAATATTAATATGTTGTGGGGGTTTTTTTTAATGCATTTTGGCAACACCCTGTGGTCACATCAGTAAACTACGGTTCAGTGAGGCTGTTGTGTTTCTGTAAATACAACATGCCCAGTGTGATCGCAGATGAATATACATTTTTCTCCTGTATTTTTAGTGATGTGCAGCCAGTGAACACATATAAACCACAGTAACCATAAAGTTCAATCACCTCAGAAAGACTGAACATTACAACCTTTGTTCTTCTGCAGAGCTGCTGTATTAGACCACAATAGTTTTAGCCAAGTGTACCTAACAAACAGAATAGATTTGGGGTTTTAACCCACAGTGGTTTCCTCCTCTGGCTCTGTGGGAAACTGAAACCTCAGTCAGGGGGCAGAAAGAGACGCTGCAGAGACAGAAAGCTTTAAAACCAGAGGGAAATGTCACTGGTGTCAAACAGACACTTGACAGTTTTCATTTTCAGTTTAGTTTCAGTTTTCCAGTTTGTCTGTTCTCGGCTGCTGTAGAGGACTCGCTCCCTACATAGATAGAAATAACTCATATCCAAACAACAGAGCAGACGAGGGAAAATGATACAGTCCTTTATTTAAGGTGCTATTAAAAACAAAATGCATTAGTGTGGATGTAGCCTCAGAAGCTGATGTCAGCTAGCTTTGGAAGGCCGAGTTGAGTTTGTGGGTGCAGGTACAGAGGCAGGTGGTTGTGGAACACTGTTCTATGGACCCAACTCAACAAAACACAAGTTATGAGACCGTGCCAACCCAATGACGCCATAAACTTGCCTGCACTCTGAAGCCAGATCGGGTTGAGTAAAATGATTGATGTGTTTAAATATTTCTTGTGGCAGAGGAGTTCCTGATTGGTAGCTGTTTGTACAGTATCCAGACGAACAGGAGTGGCAACTGAGAAACTAAGCACACGAAAGCATTCATATGAAACTGCCCCTCAAGCAGGTGGAGTCAGAAAAAAAGTATTTTCCTGAAATAAAAAAAGGCAAAAAGTCTACCATGACAACTTTAAATATTTCTGTCAAACCAAACATCTGTAAAAGAGACAGAGAGATGATTAAAAAAAAGTGCTACTGCCATTAATAAAAGTTTGGAGGAAGCCTTGATCTCATTGTTTTTTCTGGCCAGCAATTGCGTTAACATGAACCGCAAAGGTTTCTGCCACTAGTAAGGGGAAGATTATAGAAGCATCTCCGCACACCTGTGAAGACACAATGACAAATGTGTTTTAAAACAAAAACACAAAAATAAGCTTTGTGCAACTTTGATATTAGAATCCTATATCAAATATGTAGAACTTCAGTTTGATAGATACCTTCACTGGTCTCGCATCTACACTGATCTTGCCCCAGGACACAGCCTCATCAGGTCTGGCCCCTGAGTCACAACCATCAAACTCCTGAGCCGTGTTCACATACACCGCGTGGTCAACTCCATCCCTCTGGAAGAAGAGAAAGCAAACTGAGATCATTTGTGTGTGTCCAGATCTTTTTGGTTGAGCTGCCTGAAAAACCATAAAATGGGACACACCAAACTCAAAAACGTACGAACAAAAATACTAACCCAGGAGTTGGCGTTGCATATGTGGTGTTTGGCTATGCCTCCTCCCAGGGCGATCATCCCTGTGCTGTTGGCAGCTGCTACGAGTTGGTACAGGTTTGTAACATCTGGAACCAAATGCATCGTGTAAGACCAACTAACAAGACAGGGACAAAATCAGTAAGCACTGATGAAGACTCTTTTACCTTCAACTATGTCGACTATCAAGCCCGGGTTCTTCATTGAGAAGAGGTAGAGGATATCTCCTAGAGCTCCGTCTGTCAGGGCAGGGCAGAACACCGGGACATTATTCTAAAACAGACACCAGATCACTGCTCAGTATCACCATAGGACCGGACCCAGACTGTAAAATGACATGTCTGAAACTTTTGCCCATCTGGCAACGGCAACGTTAATATTATAGAGAACACAAAAACATCAGCATCATCAAATAGAAACTCCCTGGAGGCCTGGGAGAAAAAGGTAAAACACACCGGCAGCAAACGACGTGCCCTATTATTTTCTATGTACAACCCCACACCAGCGGTGGCTAGATGCACTACCCCACGGCACTTCACACCACTGTCCTATTCCAAGCCTCGCCGCCCTGGAATTAAATGCATTTCTCCCCCAACCTTCCTCCTTGGCAGCTCTTTCTGTCTGCTCCTACAGCAGCTCGACTCCTCTCCTCACCACTGATGTGAGGAGAACTCACATGTTGCTGTGTCTCGTGTGTGACGAGGGATGGATAAGGAGAGACTTGTTGAGGTCAAGAAATATCCCGAGCTTAATGATCCACAGCTCTGACATGATAAACCCCATGGCCAAAAAGGTATCGCCTGGCGAGTCATAGCTCTGGAAATCAAGACCTTAGGTGAGAAATCTTTTGTTAAGGGTGTTCACGCATGATTTTAAGCTAACACAGCGGTGGAAGAGGTGCAGTTTATGGGTCGGGTGGTTGACTGACACAATATAACATATGTTTGGAATCCAGTCCTCTTCGATGGACTTAATTCTCTCAACTTTTCCCTCCTTCAGTCTCCCTGTGTGCACGGGTCCATGTCATTGGTTCGACAGCCCATTGGAGGCTTGAGGCGAAGCAGGCTCACGGCTTATGTGTTTGTCACTTTCTTTTTCATTTTAACCCACACCATGATCTTTTCCTGACCCTAACCCTAACCAAGTGGTTTTTGTGCCTAAACCTAACCAGACCTTAACCACTGGTGCACTTGTGCCCAGTTCCACAATAAGATTTATAGAACAGAATCAGACGCAGGCTACGTGCAGCTTTATAAATCTAACGAGAATGCATATGCACTATTCTGTCTTTGTATGTGCACACAGTTTTAGTTGTGATGATTTCGGAACGGACTTCGGAACAATGAGTTTAATATGGTCGGAACAATGGGATGTCGAACCAATGGGCTGTCGAACCAATGGGCAGTTCCTGCGTGCACACGGACCTGAAGTCTCGTGCCTTTTTATGGGGATTTGTAGGGCCTTTGCCAATTAAGATCAACTGGCACACACAGTCAGCTAACGAGGACAATGGAATTCAACATGACGAGAGAGAGATGTGACATAGACTTTCATTAGGACTTTTCTCAAGAGCAAAATTTAAGAAAAAACATGATGAATTAACGATACTGAATGTTCACTACAAATATCCACAGCCATGCATGATGACATCTGCTCTGGTTCCACTGGAGAACTTCATTGGTCTGATAAGTGGTGGAGCGGGCACAACCACTGACATGCAAACCGATGTTTAAGGGTGGTTCTACATCCATTTTTGGCTAACTGAGGCTGGTGCACTTGCACTCAGTTCCACCGTAAGATTTATAAAACAGAGTCAGACGCAGGCTACATGCAGCCTTATAAATCTAACGAGAAAAATACATATGCACTATTCTGTCTTTGTACGTACACACAGTTTACGTCTGGACCTGGACATTGATGTATACCAGGACTCACCTTGTAGGCCCAGTAGTAAACAGATTCAGGGTTGTTGATCTCCTTGCCCAGTCGACGGATCACCTTAGATGGAGTCCAGTGAACGCCCTGAGTGGATTCATTTTCAAAATATTGTTTTGTTTTTCTTTTTGTTTTGTTTTTTTACTTTCTGTTTTACTGCAAAGTAAAAGAAAGAAAAATGGGATAACAAATGTTCAAAATAGAGTCCAGGCACCTGATTGTTCTGCTCCCACAACATCTTCGTCAGGATCGGTGTCATCCATTCATTAAATATATTATAGTTTTCATCAGGCATCAGAACATTTCCTTGCCTGACAGACGAGAAATGTTAATATCATACTCCTCACAATAATGCTGATAGCATAAAAAAATCTGACACTAAAATAGCATTTTTGAGACAGGCGAATCAGGAGAAAATGAACTTTGGTCAAGACATGTCTGCGTCTCAGCAACCCACTCCAGAGATTTAGTAGCGTATACCATTTCATTCCATTGGGGCAGCTTGTAATGTGTTATCGTTTGTTAGCTTTGTTAGCTTCGGTACAGGCTCACTAGCTGCAGCGTTGTTAAAGGCAAAACTCCTTTTCCTAATTTCATAAAGCCAAATTTGCTAGATGTCATATTCTGATCATCAGACATGTTCTCTGACCTGTTAAGGCCTTTTCCGTACAGATCCTTGCCAGGCAGGGTAAAGTCTCCCATGTAAATCGGGCCCATACACTTGATCAGGTCCTCCTCTATACCGCCAGCTGTGGTCACCAAGACATCCACCTACACAGAGGAAGAAGAATATTGTGTTAGGGAGCAAATGTAACGTGTAATATGCTGTTTTGAAGTACAATAGCTAGTGTAGCTTAGATTTAGATCGTTCTAATGTCTCATGTATCTGAAGAGGGTCGTACCCATAGACGATATACAGAAGTGGAAGCCAGTGCAGAAATGCCTTAAACCTGCATTCTTTCTAATGACCAGCAGGGGACGACTTGACAGGTTACAAGAAGTCTATGAGAAAATTATTTATTACCTTGGAAATCATTTACCTAATGAGTTTATCGGTAGTTTCAAATCTTCTTCAACACAGCATGATGTTCACTGTGTAAAATATGGTCCCATTTAGGGTAAAATAGATGATCAAGCAGAGTACGAGCTACCTTGTGATTGACAGCTCACGACCACAGTGACCTGTGAATCAGGATAGACGTGCATAGAGCTGCCCCCTAATAGTCAACCAAATGTTAGTCGACCAGAAAGGTCATTAGTCGGCAAGATTTCATTGGTTGCTTAGTCACAGAAAAAAAAAGACTGGACCATGTGTGACTTTAATTTGAAAGGACAGACACAGGAAGTGTCCACGCTCAGCAGTCAGACAGGAGTCAGGCTAATCTCCAGGGCTGGTACCTGCGGTTATTCCACAGGCTAGTTAATAACATGTCGGGCAGGAAATCCAAAGTGTGGGATCATTTTGAGAAGGTGAAGGACGAACCCAAGGTGATATGTAAACTCATCTTCATTGGTCGACTACAAACATGACGTATCATCTGAAACATGGAAGTAGCTACATGCCCATTAGCCCACAGCGTCATTAACAGGCGGCTCGCTCAGTGTGTGACGTGCACTTGGAGATAAAATATAGGCCTATATTAATGAAGGTTCATTAGTACGGTTTTGTATTTCTCTGTAATGTAGCACAGTGTTAACAATGTTACTGATACTATTCTTTCTCACACCTTCAACTCAAACCACCAAAATATATCATTTAATAGGCTAATTAAATTAATATTGTAAACATGCGGACGACTAGTTGACTAATGGCCCTAAATGACGACTATTGGTCGACTAGGAGAATTCTTAGTCGGGTAGTCTGGGGCCGTTAGTGGCCGTTTTGGTAAGGAACCGGAACCAGGGCGAGAGAGACAGGATCCGGAATTTGATGGATGCGCCCTTCCGTCAAAATAAAAGCACCAAGCTAATAAAATTGCGGTGAAACTTTTTAATTTAAAGAATATAATTTACAAGAAAAGCCCCAAGCCATTAAGTTAACCTTTTTCTTTTATTGTAAATCGATGGTGTGCCAGAATTTAAAGTTTTACTTTGGTGAACACTTTTACTTTGGTGAATTTGGTGAATTCCGGATCCGCTCTCCAGACTGGAACCAGAATCCAGACAAAATTCAGAGTGAATGGAAACCAGACTCTAAGCCGTACGTGAAGAGCCTGGTGACGCGAGGTTAAGTCGTGGGCAGGCCTAGAAGCGAAGCAATGTATCTATTGGACTGCGTTTAAATAGCTGTGAACCCCAAAAGCATGAATCCCAAATAATATTAGAGTTAACGTATGGATGTACCTTGCTTACCAAGCTAGCTAGCTAGTGCTAGCACTAGCTGATAACTTAGCATGCTAGCACTAGCTGGTAATCTGTGTTTAACCATGGACTGTCCACAGACTCTGGGTCAGATCCTCCCCTCGCTCCTCCCCAGCTCCGCCCTATTGTCTGAATTATTTGTATATTATTAAAAATTATTTGTACAATTTTTGGTCCAAATATGGTCACTTCTGGCTCCAAAAAAACAAGATGGCAATGACCAAAATGCCAACTCGAAGTTTCATAGTCCGCAAACCACTGGGTGACTACAGTCTAGAGTCGTACCATTTGGTGTTCAGCGAGGTAGCGGATATTCTCCCTGACTCCACAGCTGATGAGATTTGACGTGTAACCGAGGAAGATGGTGCAGCCCCTGAGGCACGGGCAGGTGGATGGATCCTCCTGATTTATTCCATTCACCAGGTTCCCTGGTTGCTGACGCTTTTTTATCTGTAAATGTGGAGCAGACAGCAGTTCAAGTTCAATTTTTTTTCAGAACACAATTTTAGAAATCACTTTAAAATGCTTTGCAGGTTAAAAATAAATAAGTAGATGCACACACACATATGCTTAACAAATTTAACGCTTAACTAAACAAATGAAGAAAAAGAAGACTCGTGCAAAACTCAGATCAGAAGCCACTGTTCAACACTTGATGCTTCCATTATGAGATTTGGATTGATTAATATTTTCTATTATTTTTTTGTCTGCCACTCGGAAATTTTATCTGCTACTTCTGAAATCTATGCACGAAATGAAGTCATTCAATGTAAAGAATTACGTCATTCCATTGTTTTGCAAATCACTAGTGAGTCTCAAGTCTTTGCACTCAAGTCCCAAGTGCTAAATACTAAATCAAATATCACATATACAAAAATCATGGATGCAAGTGTGACTGACCTTAATCATATAAAAAGTACTGCTGGCTTTCACTTTCATAACATTTAGCACAATTAACCACAGCAGACTGAATTTCTCATCACATATCAACGTTTGGTTTTCACGCCCACATACGACATGCATGGGTCGTATGCATGGGTGTGTTGGTTGTTGTAGTTCTGGGACACCGTGTCAACTTCAGCCTGTTACATGCATAGACATATATACATAGACGCTGCATTGCCGGCCACCATCTTGGATGGGTCTCGCTTTGCCTCCACAGTGCATTCACTTCTATTGAGGAAGGAGCTGTATGCACAAGTAAAATAGAATAACTCACTGAATTTTCAACTGATTTTCACGCGGTTTGGTTTGTTACAAATGGCACACATGTAGTTATGATACAGGATGCTTTCGTACATTAAAAATACGGGATTTCATGCTTTTATACTTTCTGCAGATAGCAACAGCATGTTATTTAGGTCACAACACAGTTATTTTATTCACCTCAACCCCAGAGTGCGATATATATATATATATATATATATATGTGTGTGTGTGTGTGTGTGTGTGTGTACATACACAGTATTTATGTACTGTATAAACATACTGTATAAACACCATATACACAATACAAAACATAGTATAGCATATTATGTATAGCACACCTTTGTGCACATATTCACTTTTCCACCAGTTGTGCTGCAAATATCCCCTGCTGCTCATCCTTCTGTATCTTTTTTCAAATGATCTTGACCACAGTCCCATTTTCATAGTTATAATATCAATAACAAAAATAATTTCAGTGTTTATGTAAATATTGAAAATGTTTTTTTGCTACTTTTGAGGGATCACAGCAGTCAGTGTAATAAGAATAAGAAGAACTTTATTAATCCCCAAATGAAATTTCAAAGAAGTCTGTAAGATCATCTATTTAACAAAGAACTATGAAGTCTGATGGCTGTGGGTATAAAAGAGAGTGAGTGTGAGAAATAAACTCAATCAACAATCAAGCTTTTTCTTTATTAAAATATATTAATAAATTTATTAATATGCTATACTATGTTTTGTATTGTGTATATTGTGTTTATACAGTATATACAGTATAGCCTATATATATGTGTATATGTGTGTGTGTATATCTATCTACCTATCTATCGCACTCTGGGGTTGAGGTGAAGAACTGTGTTGTGACCTAAATAACATGCTGTTGCTATCTGCAGAAAGTATAAAAGCATGAAATCCCGCATTTTTAATGTACGAAAGCATCCTGTACCATAACTACATGTGTGCCATTTGTAACAAACCAAACCGCGTGAAAATCAGTTGCAAATTCAGCGAGTTATTCTATTTTACTTGTGCATACAGCTCCTTCCTCAATATAAGTGAATGCACTGTGGAGGCGAGACCCATCCAAGATGGCGGCCGGCGAGGACGCGCTCAGGCAGTCGATGCGGCGTCTAAGTATATATATCTATGGTTACATGCATTGTCTTCTTTCAAGATACACTATCATTTTCACAGGAAATTTAATATTTATATACAGTCTCTTTCAAAATAAAGGTATGACGTCTGTACAACAACACGAATTGACGATTTTTTTCCTTCAACAACTAGCATGTGTTTAGGCTTAGTAATAAGAACAGAGTTTGGCTTTTTTAATCTTATGAGCCGCGAACTGTGAAATATTTTGTTAAAAGACATATCTTCTACTATGCATGCACTCTATATACATTACACCGCCAGCATATGGGGTGCCGTTTGTAAAGTGTCTCACGCTGAAAATAACATCAACATTTTGCCACATTTAGCTTCAAACAATGTTTAAAAAAGTATTGTGATTTTTTTAACGTCACCTTTTACCACATTTACAGCAATATTTGTTAACTTAGAAATATATTAAATAGTTAAATCTAAATATTAAATGTGGCACCTAAACGTTAAATGTTAAATCTAAATGCTAAATCTAAATCTAAATCTAAATGTTAAATCTAAATATTAAATCTAAATCTAAATGCTAAATCTAAATCTAAATATTAAATCTAAATCTAAATCTAAATGTTAAATCTAAATGCTAAATATAAATATAAATATAAATATAAATGTTAAATCTAAATCTAAATCTAAATGTTAAATCTAAATGTTTTGGGTGAAACTAAATATTTAGCTAATATGCAAATTCACACTGCCGGTCACCGGAAGTACCAAAATAAAAGCTCGAGATGGTCAGACTGTGTTTATAGAATCAAATAACGAATTAAAACCAACTTATCGGGGGAAATGGACACTTGAACATACATTAGCATGATAATAACTACCTAAAATAACAAGAAACGTGTTTGGAGAAATTTTATTTGACGTGTACTTTGAGTTGTTAGTGTCCCTTCGGAGGGATTAACAACCTAAGCTAAGCTAACGACCATTAGCTCTTAGTCCCGTTAGCAGTGTCTGTAATGACTCATTAACTCTTAAACGGTCCGTGAAAAAAATATTTTTTTTCCAGCGGATGTCTTAGTTACAACATGATTGAGCTAGCAAAGCAGTTTTGTGTTGCTATGTGTGGTATTTATTCAGTTTTGGGAAATCACGATGTCTAGAAAGCACCAGTGTGAGCAGCAGCAAAGCTATCAGGGCGTCATCTGTTAAATGTCTCCCATTGTCGGATACGACATTAAACTACTCCAGTTAGCTCAATCATGTTGTAACTAAGACATCCGCTGGAAAAATATTTTCTTCACGGACCGTTTAGAGTTAGTGAGTCATTACAGACACGCTTAACGGGCTAACAGCTAACAGTTAGCCCCGCTAATCTACGATAACCATGTTATTAATTTCAGACCATGATAGTAATGTTTGTTCAGTCATAGTGTTTATAGGCTTTACAAACACCAGATTAGTCTAAACGGTGATACAGTGACGTGAAAAACGTGAGATGTGCATATATATATGTTGCTAAACTCCGCTGGTTTTCTACCTGGAAGTATTTGTAAACAACAAGGTGATTCCCTCAGAAGGGACACTAACAACTCAAAGTACACATCAAATAAAATTTCTCCAAACACGTTTCTTGTTATTTTAGGTAGTTATTATCACGCTAATGTATGTTCAAGTGTCCATTTCCCCCGATAAGTTGGTTTTAATTCGTTATTTGATTCTATAAACACAGTCTGACCATCTCGAGCTTTTATTTTGGTACTTCCGGTAACCGGCAGTGTAAATTTGCATATTAGCTAAATATTTAGTTTCACCCAAAACATTTAGATTTAACATTTAGATTTAGATTTAGAATTAATATTTAGATTTAACATTTATATTTATACTTATATTTAGCATTTAGATTTAACATTTAGATTTAGATTTAGATTTAATATTTAGATTTAGATTTAGCATTTAGATTTAGATTTAATATTTAGATTTAACATTTAGATTTAGATTTAGATTTAGCATTTAGATTTAGATTTAATATTTAGATTTAACATTTAACATTTAGGTGCCACATTTAATATTTAGATTTAACTATTTAATATATTTCTAAGTTAACAAATATTGCTGTAAATGTGGTAAAAGGTGACGTTAAAAAAATCACAATACTTTTTTAAACATTGTTTGAAGCTAAATGTGGCAAAATGTTGATGTTATTTTCAGCGTGAGACACTTTACAAACGGCACCCCATACCAGCATACAGCTATGCAGAAAAACTATAAATAGAGCTATATTACATTCATCAATCTATTGCCTAATTTCTTTGTATGCTAACTTAAATTGTGCTGTCTGTACTTATATGCATGTTGTAAATTAAGCTTAACAATGCCTGAGGACACGATGTTACCTGCAGCAGCAAAGATAATAACATAAAAGTCTCTAAAGAATTTGAAGTTCTCCTTGTGTAGCACCCATCTTCTCACCATGTTGTTAATCTCCATGACAGCTCTGCCAAAGTGGGAAGCCTGGTAGCCTGTGTTGAGAAAGGACTGCAGCAGGGCGTGGTGGTCGATTCCTTGGTTAAAGTCGTAGCCCTGGACCGTTGGTGTGCCCTTTGGTACGGGGTCAGTGGGTCTACAGAGCTGCGTAGGTAGTGGGTGGTTATGGTGTGCCATGTTGTCTGAAAGAACAATAAGATACACCGTTGTAAATAATTCCTTGAAGTTGAACATCTACAGTACTTCAAGGCAAATGGGTTAACTCAGTCAGCTCAGAGAATTTTCAGACAGGTGTAGCGAGATGGCAGGAGGCCATGTGTAATCACTCTGCCACACCTGATAAGAGCCTGGAGGATCTGAAGCACTCGAGCACATCAAAACAGCACCAAGGAACTATTTGCAACAAAGGCGTGCTGTTGCTTTACCTCATGTCACCTGTGTCTCAGCCCAAAAGCTGCTCTTGAACGCACCACATTATTCATTACGATCATTATCTGTCTTATTCATTGTATTTATAACTGACAAAAAAAGGAGCTAATACGAGACAAACACATATAAAAAAAACTTAGCAAACAAACAATAATAAATAGCATAAAGTGGGAGAATACAGTAGGCTATGTACAAATTTGCACATTTTGTCTTCCTGTTTTTGTATTTCACCCAGATGCCTTTTCATTTACCTTTATGCTAATGCTTATGCACATTAACTAATTAAGTGTCTGGTTTAATTCCTTCAATCCAGAACTGAAATATCAAAAAAAGGTAAACTGTACTGTGTATTATTATTATTAGAAAGATAAGTATTAAAAATCTGTCATGGTATTTAGAACTAACAACACTGCTGGTCTCTTTCATGAAGGTAGATTTTAAAATTACCTGTTGTTGACCAAAAAATCTCTTGACCAAATACATCCGTGTGATTTTGTCAGTGCGCCTTTCCCATTAAAAAACACGGGCACCTGCTACATGAATTTATGGGACCAGGAGGGTGGAGTGACAGGCAGAACCGGAGCTGCGGTTGGCTCTGCCTCTTTTGGTAATTACATAAATGTCTCTGTGTGTGTTTGCATGTGTTTAAACCTGTTTGCATTTGCTAAATGGAGTGAAGAGAGAGGCCCTCTCTAAAACAAAAAGTCTGGTGACATACCATCTTTTAATGCATCCCTTGGTTGTTACTCAGTCCCCATAAAAAACTGCGGTAAAGTTGGAAAGATATTGGCAGATTCGAACTTCCGGGATCAATAACTCTTCAGTGAAACGTTGTTAAAACACAAGACACGCATATTTTCAATTGTATTAAGATAGACAACGAGCTACAACATAATAATCATCAAAATGAGCCGTCCTCGGAGCCACACCAAGAACACTGGTGTTTACATGCAGCCGGCTGTGAGCGCAGCGCGCAGGGACCGTCTACAAAGTGCAACACCGAAAAGAGATATTACAAAAATATTCAATAACGTCACTATAATACAGTGTAGTGTCACCAAACTCACTCCACACTTCACTGGTCTCCTACAGAGTACACTACAACACTTGGTTGGAAAGGCAGGCATTTTACATAATTTCTAGGAATTTTTATTAAGAAAATTAATCAATAATTTCAATAGGCCTGTGTTGTAGCTCGTTGTCTATCTTACTACGATTGAAAATATGCGTGTTTTGTGTTTTAACAACGTTTCACTGAAGAGTTATTGATCCTGGAAGTTCGAATCTGCCAATATCTTTCCAACTTTACCTAACTAAAAATATAAACTTGATGCACAAATGAATCTGTCATAATTACAATTAAAGCTCCCTTCACAAAGTAACAGTCGTACACACTACATCATGTATAAGAAGTCAGTGCTGTGGTGCTCATAAAACATATTTGTAGCGTGACACAGATGCTGAACAGCCTGACAGCCTGCCTGGAAATATAGTGAGTATTGCCAATTGCTGTGCTAATAGATATGTGTTTTACAGAATTCACAAACTGTCACACAGCTATGTGCAAGTCATCTGAGGAAGCAGATAGGGCTGGCAGATGTCAAGCTCCAGTGTGACAGGAGGAAGCTGCAGGACATGGAGCTTGACAGACAAATAAAAAAAAAGGAAACTGGACTTGGAAATTAAGAAACTACAGAAAGAAATAAGTGACTTTAATGCACACTGTAAGCATGACTGTGATGCAATGTATTAATCAATGTTATTTCTCTCTTTCTCTCCACAGCTCAAAGCTGACTGATTACAGTATTTTTCATCTAAATAAAATGAGGTCAAAGAATATTGTGGTTTCATCTTCATGTGTTCATTCATTAATGTAAAGTACACTGGAGTTATTGGTCCAGTTAACTGGGAATGTAATTTGGGAAGGTCATACACTTATGAAACCTAATAACCACTAATTGTGTGCTATATGCCTCCTTGTATGTGTATTCCAACAATTAATCCTTTTATTGGTGAGGATATGTGCATGTCAGAGTATCCTTGGGCAAGATGCTGAACCCCAGATTACTCCCAATATTGTAATGTAATGGTAGACTGACGGCCTTAGTGTGTGTCTTAGAATGGGTGAGTGAGCAGGTGCACACTGCTTAGTGCTTTTATCTTAAGCGCTTTATAGCTACTATGTAAAAATAAAAAATTAAAATAAAATCCTGCTATAAGCAGCTATTTAATAAAAACTGCAAACAAAGCAGCTATTTTAACAACCCCCTGCTATAAAAGCAGCTATTTAAAGAACGAGAAACAAAAAAACAGCTCTAAAACCATAAGTATGACAGTCATTGCACGGCTCCTGCTGTGCAGACTGCTGGGTTCTCGGACCCAGCAGTCTGCACAGGTACTGGATCCCATCCCCCGAAAAGCGGCACCGCTCATACAGGTGGTCGTCACGGTGGAGCAACGGGTCCGACCTGTCCCGCAGCACTCCCTCGCGTCTAAATGCTCTGCGCACAATAAGTGCCTCTTCCTCTAGTCCTGCAACCTCATTCAAAAACGGACACGCCATTGTGAAGGAAGAAACACACACATGTCATGTGCATGGGACTTTATATATTGCCCTCATCACTGACTTCATTGAAGACACCTGACGATGCTTATTGCTTGATTGATTGATTCTTTTAATGACCACACAGCCAGGCTGGTGGAATTTGTTTCCAGTGGAGCTCACTGATACAGGTTCCTATGGGGTGCCGTTTGTAAAGTGTCTCACGCTGAAAATAACATCAACATTTTGCCACATTTAGCTTCAAACAATGTTTAAAAAAGTATTGTGATTTTTTTAACGTCACCTTTTACCACATAACTTAGAAATATATTAAATAGTTAAATCTAAATATTAAATGTGGCACATAAATGTTAAATGTTAAATCTAAATATTAAATCTAAATCTAAATGCTAAATCTAAATCTAAATCTAAATGTTAAATCTAAATATTAAATCTAAATCTAAATCTAAATGTTAAATCTAAATGCTAAATCTAAATCTAAATCTAAATGTTAAATCTAAATATTAAATCTAAATCTAAATCTAAATGTTAAATCTAAATGCTAAATATAAATATAAATATAAATGTTAAATCTAAATATTAAATCTAAATCTAAATCTAAATGTTAAATCTAAATGTTCTGGGTGAAACTAAATATTTAGCTAATATGCAAATTCACACTGCGGTCACGGAAGTACCAAAATAAAAGCTCGAGATGGTCAGACTGTTTATAGAATCAAATAACAATTAAAACCAACTTATCGGAAATGGACACTTGAACATACATTAGCGTGATAATAACTACCTAAAATAACAAGAAAGCGTGTTTGGAGAAATTTTATTTGGCGTGTACTTTGAGTTGTTAGTGTCCCTTCGGAGGATTAACAACCTAAGCTAAGCTAACAACCCGTTAGCTCTTAGTCCCGTTAGCAGTGTCTGTAATGAATCATTAACTCTTAAGCGGTCCGTGAAAAAAATATTATTTCCAGCGGATGTCTTAGTTACAACATGATTAAGCTAGCAAAGCAGTTTTGTGTTGCGATGTGTGGTATTTATTCAGTTTTGGGAAATCACGATGTCTAGAAAGCACCAGTGGCACGCAGCAAAGCTATCAGGGCGTCATCTGTTAAATGTCTCCCATTGTCGGATCGAAAACTACTCAGTTAGCTCAATCATGTTGTAACTAAGACATCCGCTGGAAAAATATTTTCTTCCGCGACCGTTCGTAGTAGTCATTACAGGCTTAGCTAACGGGCTAACAGCTAACAGTTAGCCTCGCTAATCTACGATAACCATGTTATTAATTTCAGACCGTGATAGTAATGTTTGTTCAGTCATAGTGTTTATAGACTTTACAAACACCAGATTAGTCTAAACGGTGATACAGTGACGTGAAAAATGTGAGATGTGCATATATATATGTTGCTAAACTCCGCTGGTTTTCTACCTGGAAGTATTTGTAAACAACAAGGTGATTCCCTCAGAAGGGACACTAACAGCTCAAAGTACACATCAAATAAAATTTCTCCAAACACGTTTCTTGTTATTTTAGGTAATTATTATCACGCTAATGTATGTTCAAGTGTCCATTTCCCCCGATAAGTTGGTTTTAATTCGTTATTTGATTCTATAAACACAGTCTGACCATCTCGAGCTTTTATTTTGGTACTTCCGGTGACCGGCAGTGTGAATTTGCATATTAGCTAAATATTTAGTTTCACCCAAAACATTTAGATTTAACATTTAGATTTAGATTTAGATTTAATATTTAGATTTAACATTTAACATTTAGATTTAGATTTAATATTTAGATTTAACATTTAGATTTAGATTTAGATTTAATATTTAGATTTAACATTTATATTTATATTTATATTTATATTTATATTTATATTTAGCATTTAGATTTAACATTTAGATTTAGATTTAGCATTTAGATTTAGATTTAATATTTAGATTTAACATTTAGATTTAGATTTAGATTTAGCATTTAGATTTAGATTTAATATTTAGATTTAACATTTAACATTTAGGTGCCACATTTAATATTTAGATTTAACTATTTAATATATTTCTAAGTTAACAAATATTGCTGTAAATGTGGTAAAAGGTGACGTTAAAAAATCACAATACTTTTTTAAACATTGTTTGAAGCTAAATGTGGCAAAATGTTGATGTTATTTTCAGCGTGAGACACTTTACAAACGGCACCCCATAGGTTCCAACATAAAGGACATTAAACATAGTCTATAACATAGGCCTAGATATACAGACAAACATATTATCACACGAATAATTAGGCTATGACAAAAAGAATGTTTTAAATGTTAACTTGTTTTTTTTATTGTAGGCTTAATGTATTTTGTTCAAAAATGAGGCAAATACGTAGCCTACGTAAGAACATGAAATGACGGTAAAACACATTGATTTCAGATCACATTGACAGCTGACTGGACAGATAAGGCACCAGGCTAAACTAAGCCTGGTTGTGCACAGAATAAATCTCCATGGCAACAACTCTGCTTTTGAACAACCGAATCAACACTAAATTAAGCCTGGATAACCAACATATCCCGACTTAATCCCTTATCTAGGTTTCAAACAACAGGGCTCAGGACAAAAGCTTGAACTTACAGACCTCAGCTCCAGTCATCTGTGGCATTTTTTTTATAAGAAAATATTTGGCCGAAGAAAAACCTCACCTTTCAAATGAGACTGTGTATGTACATGTAGTGAAGATGGAACAAGAGCAGCTTTAAATATACACTGGGTAGATCTTCAGGCTGATTTTACAGGATGCGTAAGAGGATAAAAAGTATAAAAGCATTCTGAGAATGTGTGGGTGTGAATATTGTCACATATACTCCACACAAAGCAAACAAAATAAGTTGACAATCAAAATAAAATGCTGCCGGGCAACTGTAAGATTAGAAACATGTCTGAACAGTGGACCAGTTTGACTGGCACGATAAGATCAGTTCGTCAGAAGGCTGTCTGTGTATCATGTAAACAGGTTACAGAGAAAAACAGACTGATAATACAAAGCACTGTGGGAAATGAAGACACAGTTGTCGGTGTTGTGACTAAAAAAATTGTATCTGTAGGGACTTTTAAGCATAAAATTTAATAAAATTATGAACTCAGTAACGAGGCATGTACACCGGTGGGTGTGCATCTCGCAGCTACAACAGTGGTTTCAAACTTGGTGGAAATACCAGTTTGTGGTAGGAAGGTTACAGATATATCTTATTTACTGTTTGCCCACAGACAAATGTTACTGAAGTAGTATCACCAGAAGAGTAAGTACAGTGTGTTATCATTTATTGTCTGGTGCAACTTAATCAAAAATGTGAGTATATTTTTAACACAAATGCATGTTGTCCTGTTGACGGGCACGTGCACAGATAGACCTCACATGGTGCCCTTGTGCCCTCTGTCTAGAGTGCCCTTTTTGCAAGACATGTTTTTCTATTTCTCTCAGTAAGCAGCTTGCAGAGGAAGCAGCAACAGTAGGCAGGCCGGAGCAGTTTAAATAGGGCACCCTGAATGAGTTTCACCAACTGGGGCGCGTCTTTATCAGCTGATCTGTCCATCAGCCGATAGACAGATCAGCCGATAAAGACGTGCCACAACCACCGCCAAGTGACACTTCTGAGGAGGGCGGAAGTTTCCACTGAAACATGTCAAGTTGTGTAACATCCTAACATGTCTGAAATAAAAGAACAACTAAAGTCATTATCAGAAACTAAAGACATAATGAACACCACTGAACTATTAATTTGAACTAAGTTTACATCTCCCACACTGTGGCAATAATATTAATAAATAAATAAATATGACAGTTGCTCTGTGGATTTCATCCTGGTTCCTAACAGCAGTCAGGGTACTGTTGGTTACGACTGGAGGTCTGTGCCTCCCCAGACCATCACTGACCCACTGCCAAACCGGTCATGCTGGACCATGTCACAGGCAGCATAACGTTCACCACGGCGTCTCCAGACTCTTTCACGCCTGTCACATGCGATCAGCGTGAACGTGCTCTCATCTGTGAAGAGAACAGGATGCCAATGTCGGACCTGCCAATTCTGGAGATGCCAATCAAGCTGCACGGTGCTGGGCTGTGAGCACAGGTCCCACTAGAGGACGTTGGGCCCTCATGCCACCCTCATGGAATCTGTTTCTGACAGTGTGGTCAGAAACATGCACACCAGTATCCTGCTGGAGGTCATGTTGTAGGGCTCTGGCAGTGCTCCTCCTGTTCCTCCTCACACAAAGGAGCAGATACTGGTCCTGCTGCTGGGTTGATGCCCTTCTACGGCCCTGTCCAGCTCTCCTCGTGTAACTGCTGGTCTCCTGGTGTCTCCTTCATGCTCTTGAGACTGTGCTGAGAGACACAGCGAACCTTCTTGTATGGACGTGTCGTCCTGGAGGGGCTGGACTACCTGTGCAGCCAGATTGGGCTGCAGGTACGGCCTCATGCTACCAGTAGTGACAAGGACACTAGCAGAAGACCAAACTAGAGAAGAATCAGTCAGGAAGGATAAGTATTTAACATTTTGAGCAGGTGGGCCAGTTGAATTTAAGAAGTTGTGCAGAAGTAAGTGCACCAGTACAGTTGTATCACAGTTAATCTAAAACATTTTGACACTCGTGTTCTGATAAAGTGCTGTGGCAGTTTTATATGTGTCAAGCCTCAGACTGTTGTGCCCTTGCTTCGAGGCAAACGACAATTTACCAGTAAATAAGGTCAGTGAAATAATGTCTACACCCTTTAAAGTAGTGCCTGTTGTGATGATTGACATTGATTCATGCAGAGTGTTTTTGACAGTGAGGTGCAAATGACAGAAAGAAACTGGCTTGTTGCCTTCTAACTAGTCTATCGAGATAATCAGGCTTTCAGTCCAATAGTATGTCTCTGCAGACCCGGAGACTGCAGATTCAGACCCGCAATTCTGGATCCGCAGTTCTAGACCACTCGTTTTTCGTCCCCTACTGGACGGCTGTATAACTGCAACTAAATCAGCGCCTCACCCAAACACCACTGTTTGAAAGAAGTTGGACTTTTAATGCTTTACTACAATTTACAGTTTTAAAATTTTATTACACCCGAATAAAAATACCAAGATTTAATTGTTGATTTATGCCTGGGTGCTGTTCTACATCATTATTGTTTGCTGGTTGTTCTGTATGGTTTGATCCAACTATTTTAGTTCTTTATTTCTTAATATTCATCAGACTGCTCTGACTAGCACGCCAAAAACTTGCACTGCATTGATCAAACCTGCTACAACATATAATAGGAAATGTCTGGTCTTGGGTGTCCAGTGCTCACTTTTGTTGTGGGAATTTGAAACAAAGGCTGTGAAATACTGAAATGGTTTGAAATGTTTTATTGTGTGCAGTGGTTACATCACACATCAGGGAGATCTGCAGAGAAAAAAAAGAAATCAAACATATCACAAAACTGAAAACAGAAACACTTAAAAAAATTAAATACCTATCACAGTCTACACTGAAATACTGGAGATTCTGGAGCATAGCAAATACATTATTATATCGACATATTAACAATAGTGCCCCTTCCTTACTCATCTGCCTTTGATCCTCCACAAAACTCCTCCACTTCACTGTGGTTTCCCCTTTCTGGATTGTTATGTGCACCTTAAAAAGAGAGTCCCTAATTATTCAAAGTTAAGATTTTTCAACTGTTTTACACACATAAACAAGGCCAAAACCTAATAATAGACAAAAATACATTTCTGATCATCTGCGCTGGATGAGCTTAATTTCTATTCACAAAATCTCTAAATATATGCTATAGAGTAATATCAGTGTAGTGATATAAACACACGTGATATATAATATTATGAATAATAAAGGAAAAACGTGTGTAGGTGTATTACATGATATACATGAATACAAAATTAACTTTTAGCATAAAGTACACTAATTGCCAGTATGTAAACAGCTTCATGCTTGTATGAAAACGTAAGCCTATACACGTTTTTCTCATATCATCCACTTCATTGCTTTAATCATTTATTCATGTTTAATTTAAAGCACATGCTAAAATTATTCGTCATCGCGCTTCGGTTTCATGAAACAAAATGTGCAGGTCAAACAGTTCATTGCTAACAAGCTAAACTGTTACCTACTACTGTAACCCATATTTGACGTGCCTTTCAGACTATCGTGATAAAGACAGTCATATCATTTTAAACGTATCACTGTAAAACATGAAGCTCGCTCTCTAATTCAAGTCAACAAAATAGTTTAAACAAATAATATGATTCACATTCAGATCGTCGTCAGCCATATTCAATAGCTGTAATAGTATGTTGGCTTCCAACGAAATAGAGGGCGCTGTCGCGAAATACAAGGTGTCCAGATCTGCAGGTCTGAATCTGCATTCTCCAGGTCTGCAGACACACCCTCCTCTCTCAGTCAGACATGTTGTGTGTTTTTTATTTCACATTTTCTTCCTCCTTAAAACTTGGCGCCTCCATTCCTCACAATGCAAAGATGACGAGTGCGCTGCAGAGGTCGGGTGAGTTCGCCTCTTTTTATGCCCTAATGTTTTCAGGTTGTTGGTCCATCCATCCCATTCTCGTGAACGCAGTATCTTAGGAACATCCATCGTCCAACATCAACACATCCACTTGGAGTCAATGATAATCTGATTAGATTTTGGTGGTCAGGTCAAAGGTCGAGGTCACTGTGACCTCGTCCGTCTCATTCTGGTAAATTTGGTATCTCAGCAACGCCTTTGAGGGAATAATTTAGATTTAGCAGAACTTCCACTTGGTTCAAAGGGTTATATATTAGACATCAAAGGTCAGAAGACAAGGTTGCTGTGTCTGCTCGTGTCCATCTTATTTTTGTAACCACAATACCTGAAGAAGGCCTTCAAGAAATTTGGTTAAATTTGGCATAAGAGTCCATTTGGAATTTGATGATCAAAGTTCACTGTGACCTCACAAAAAGAATTAATTCACTAATTATGACAAAATTTCATACAACTCTACAGTACGATTAATTAATAAATGAAGTGATTCATTTTATAACCCAAAGGCCAACTTCTCTGTGACATCACAATCATCCAGAAACACTTTGCTGGCCGTTATTCAACATCATAACTCAGGAACAGACGGGGAGACCTTTGGTTGGACACTGATTCAGTAACACTAATCTTGGGTGCCCTACGCAAGGGTGTAGGTTTGCATATGGAAGGTAGGGACATGGCCCTGCCAACGTTTTAGGAGGACAGAATTGTCCCAACCAATACTTGAGCAAACTCGTTCACATTATCTTCATTCTGAAATGAAAAGTTTGGGACAAATCACATCTTGTATTGATTCAGTGAGGGACAGTGTGTCAATATGGGACGATCCTGCATCGTACCTGATCAGTTGTGTTATTCCACCTTCAATGAAGAGCAGAACACTGCTGGTTAAACTGCCTCCTTCAGAGAGAGTCTCAAACAGGTTCTGTGTCTGTCAGATGATTTGAAGGGGAAACTACCACATCAGCAGAGCAATAACGTCACGCCTATAGGACAGGTCTTTTTTTTTTCTTAAAACATTGTGACTTTATCTTACTATATAATGACGAAAGCTCTGTCTGTGTGTCTGTTCCACGTTTTTCTCCTCACTGACTTGGTCAATCCATGTGAAATTTGGCACAGTGGTAGAGGGTCATGGGAGGATGCCAATGAAGCAATATTACATCAATTGGCCAAAGGGGGGCGCTATAGCAACCCATGTCAAGCTTTGAATGGGCATATCTCATGCCCTGTATGTCGTCGAGACATGAAACTTTGCACAGAGATGCCTCTCCTCATGAGGAACACATTTGCCTCAAGAACCCATAACTTCCGCTTATATAGATTTTGAATTTTTTGAAAAACACTTCAAATGGATCTCTTCCTAGGAAGTTTGAGCGATCTGCATGAAACTGGGTGAACATAATCTAGGGACCAATATCTAAAGTTCCCTCTTGGCAAAAGTTGGTAAACTTCCTAAAACTGAGCTTCTATAAGGCAATGAATATTGCGGAGGGCGTGGCTCATCACATAAAGGTGTAGAACATCTCAAGGGTTTCACCCATCACCACGCAACTTTGTAGGCATATGACCACACATAATCTGAGGGGACCCCTCCATTATTGACCCCATCAAACAAAATGGGGGCGCTAGAGAGCTCATTTCTTATCTAGGCCTAACCGCCATATGGATTTTTACTAAACTTGGTAGATATGTAGAACAGGACGCCTCAAGGTGACTGGAGAAATTTAACTCTAATTGGCAACTGGGTGGCGCTATAACAACAGAAAAATGCTTAAAGATGGCTAAAATGCGACCGATCGCTGTGGCTCCCCCTGTGGACCAATGTTGTTGTTGTTCTAATTTTTGGTATGACTAAGTCATGGTATGGTATGCTGTACATAATCACATTTCGATTAATTGCGCAGCCGGTGAAATAAGTCTCTGGTGACTGCATGGTGGACTGTCGCTTCACAGGCACAGCCGACTCTGCCTTCTGATCTGACAGTATGTTGCTTTTCTCCAAGTCATTGAGCTCCGCTGATGAAACACTGACAAACCTGGATGTGTGCTCAGATGGATTCAGCTTCTCCTCTCCCTCATCTTCCTCTGATGACCATTCATAGTTCAATTCAAAACTTATTTTAGGAAATAAATCCATATTTTTGGCTGTTTGACAGTGGATGAATTAATTAGCCTACAAAGCAACTGCTGACCTAACTGACACTAACCGTCAGTTTTGATTTGATCGTTGATTGCAATCAGCTGTGAGGCGGAGTGATACATACACAGTGAAATAACCGTGATGTTGTACTCCAATATCATCACGGTTTTACTGTCTCTTGACCAATCAGATTGCAGGGCCGGAACCAACTGTTGTATAATATGTATTAATCTAATCCACTGAATTGTAGTTTTGTGCTTTTCCTTGTAGAGACCCGGGTACATCGTTTGGCCAGTGCTCAGCCACCTCTCCAGGAATCCACTCTGCTGTTGTGGCTCCGTTTTGTTTGACTTCCAGCATTTTCGCTCTTTAAATACAGTGTACTTTTGATTTGCTGTGGCTCTCCAGAATGTCCTGATATGAAGCGACTCATAGCTGTCCAGGCGCATACTGAAGAAGACTTTCTGTCGAAACGTCTGTGTTTCTGGTACTGCCACTGCCACCAAAGTTGGTTTATTAAATTTACCAAAAGGACATTTGTGAGTGCTGGCATTTTTCCCTTTATAGTTACATTTAGACCCCACAGATTGATCTGATGCAGGGACTCACTGTACTGTGCTGTTCTGACCAGGTGAGGGCGCCATGCCTTCAGAGTAGAGACAGGAGCCAGATGAAGTACAAGGTGAGACACACTGCATACTGGCCACAAACTGAAGTTTAAGTGTATGCTAATGAGAGTAGAATTTAATAAGTGCAGTACTTGAATTAGTCTTATATGCTCTCTTGATACACAAAAACCTCTTAAATTATCGTAACTTTAATAATAAAAAATCCCATATGCTTCATATTGACCTTCACTGCTATAAATCAAATGTCCTGTGATGTAAGACATTTTACATGCTGTTAAGGCAAATCTTGGCAGTCACTGACTGTAATGTGTGCTGAAATCAGTATTTGAACACATATTGACAACATTCCAGTGAATCCTCTGTGCTGTCTGTACTCCAGCATGTTGTAAGCATGAGAGGGATTTGGGGGGCGGCGGCTCTGAAAGATTTGTTAGGTGCTTTGTTGATGCAATTATAACGGCTCAAGAATCTCTTTAGAGACGTGGAATATCTTTGGCAGTGTGTGTTTACTACTGGCTGCCCTGATTGTTTGTCATGACTCTTCCAGAAATATCTGTGACAGATGTCTTCAGGCCTCGTGGAGCTTCAGGTGCCGGGATGAATGAAACAACGCATAGAATCAGTCAATGAACGTGGAACTGAAGGTGTTTTAATGGCACCTGTAGCTTAGGCTTTCCACATATATTTCTTCTTACCTGTAGTACTGTTTATCAATCTAGATTTGTTTTGGTGTGAGTTGCAGGCTAGTGTTTGGGATGTAAACTTCAACGGTGTCTTGCTCAGCTGAGCTGTTAGCTAGCTCAGTGGTGCTAGATGAGCTAGTGGTAGATGCACGTTTCCATCTGCGTAGTGATTGGGTTAGTGGATGTAGTTAGGCAGAGAAAAAATAGTTCCTATGTGGAACTGCTCACAACAAGATCTGTTCAATTCAGTTTTATTTATAAAGCTCATTATCACAAATCACAGTTTGCCTCAGAGGGCTTTATAGCATACAACACCCTTCTGTCCCTTGACCCTCACTGCAGACAAGGAAAAACTCCCCAAAAACCCTTCAACGGGGAATAAATGGAAGAGGAACTGAGGAGGGATCCCTCTTCCAGGACAGAGAGACGTGCACTAGATGTTGTGTTTACAGAGCAGATCAAGAGATCAACACAGCTGGTTGATGCACATCCTCTGTGCCGTGAATTGAGCCTTCATTTTCCCAGGAGGTTATACCTGGTGGCGGATAGAATTGCAGAGTAAAAGCAACTTTTAGGGAACAAATCTAAACGTAGATGGTTCATTATCCTACAGCCATTGTAGTGTGCAATCAAACTTACCTCATAATAAGTTAAAACAGAAAACTTGTCTATTTCCCTCGTAAAAGTCTGTGTTGATGAGGCTTGCTTTGCAGAGGAACACAGTTTGGTATTTAAGTCCAAAATTGCAGATTTGCAGCTTTCTCTCTGACACAGTCACAACATGTGGGGCAGGACACTTTCTGTGGCCTGGTTTTCACGTTCTTCATTACATTATTGTGTACCAAACATTGGCTTCAGGTTCTCCTGTGAGGCGTCTCCATATTGGTGTTTTCATTGTCTGTCCCATTGCACCCTCTAGAGCACATTTGGTGGTAATGGCACAGCAATACAGGCCACAGTGGAGACACAGTGACATAGCATTGTTTGTTGCCAAAAACCATGAAAGAACATCAGTTTAGTATGTTGTTAAAAATCATGAAAAAATGTTGAGTATAGCTTGTCGTCAAAAAACATGTAAAAACGTCATAGTATAGTATGTTGTCAGAAACCATGAATAAATGTCATAGTATAGTATGTGATTAAAAAGTCATAGAAAAGCAAGTAATGTAAGTCGTAGCATACCATGTAATAAAAAAGTCACACTTTAGTTTGTCGTCAAATTCATGAAAAAAAGTCATAGCATAGTATGTTGACAAAAATGATAAAGAACATCAAAGTATAGTAGGTCTTAAGAAATCATGGTATAGTATGTTGTGAAAAACCGTGATGAAAAAGTCATAGTATAGCATGTCGTCCAAAATCATGAAAAAATGTCATAGTATAGCATGTCGTCCAAAATCATAGAAAAAACGTCATAGTATAGTATGTCGTTAAAAAAAATCATGAAAAAAAGTCATAGTATAGCATGTCGTCCAAAATCATGAAACAAAGTCATAGTATAGCATGTGGTCCAAAATCATAGAAAAATGTCATAGCATAGTATGTCGTTAAAAAAATCATGAAAAAAAGCCATAGTATAGCATGTCGTCCAAAATCGTGAAAAAAATGTCATAGCATAGTACGTCATTAAAAAAATAATGAAACAAAGCCATAGCATAGCATGTTGTCCAAAATCATGAAAAAACCGTCATAGTATTGTATGTCATCCAAAATCATGAAAAAAAGTCATAGTATAGTATGTCGTTAAAAAAATCATGAAAAAAGCCATAGTATAGCATGTCGTCCAAAATCATGAAACAAAGCCATAGTATAGCATGTCGTCCAAAATCGTGAAAAAACCGTCATAGTATAGCATGTCGTCCAAAATCGTGAAAAAAATGTCATAGCATAGTATGTCGTTAAAAAAATCATGAAAAAAAGCCATAGTATAGCATGTCGTCCAAAATCGTGAAAAAAATGTCATAGCATAGTATGTCGTTAAAAAAATCATGAAAAAAAGCCATAGTATAGCATGTCGTCCAAAATCATAGAAAAATGTCATAGCATAGTATGTCGTTAAAAAAATCATGAAAAAAAGCCATAGTATAGCATGTCGTCCAAAATCGTGAAAAAAATGTCATAGCATAGTATGTCATTAAAAAAATAATGAAACAAAGCCATAGCATAGCATGTTGTCCAAAATTGTGAAAAAACCGTCATAGTATTGTATGTCATCCAAAATCATGAAAAAAAGTCATAGTATAGTATGTCGTTAAAAAAATCATGAAAAAAGCCATAGTATAGCATGTCGTCCAAAATCGTGAAAAAACCGTCATAGTATAGCATGTCGTCCAAAATCGTGAAAAAAATGTCATAGCATAGTATGTCATTAAAAAAATAATGAAACAAAGCCATAGCATAGCATGTCGTCCAAAATCGTGAAAAAACCGTCATAGTATTGTATGTCGTCCAAAATCATGAAAAAAAGTCATAGTATAGTATGTCGTCCAAAATCGTGAAAAAAATGTCATAGCATAGCATGTCGTCCAAAATCGTGAAAAAACGGTCATAGTATTGTATGTCGTTAAAAAAATCATGAAAAAAGCCATAGTATAGTATGTTGTCCAAAATCGTGAAAAAAATGTCATAGCATAGTATGTTGTTAAAAAAAATCATGAAAAAAGTCATAGTGTAGCATGTTGTCCAGAATCATGAAAAAAAAGTCCTAGTATAGTATGTCGTCCAAAATCGTGAAAAAAAATGTCATAGAATAGTGTCATCAAAAATCATGAATAAAAATTCATAGTATACCATGTCGTCAGAAATCCTGAAAAAAAGTCATAGTATAATATGTCGTCAAAAGGAATGAAAAAACATGACGGTACAGTATGTGATAAAGAAGAGCCAGGTATGTCACAATAAAATCATAACATAATATGTAGTAAAAATAGTCACAGTTAAGTACGTCATAAAAGTAGCATAATATGTAAGTAAAGACGTCATCATATAGTATGTAATAAAAGTTCATACTGTAGTATTTATAGTTATAGTTATTTAAAGTTATTCAAATAGGTCACTGGGTTAAGTATGGGATACAAAGAAGTCTTATCTAGGGTTAGGGTCTTATTTATTAGTAAAGCATGTCCTAATGAAACATCATAGTATAAAACGTAATTAAAGAAGTCATTGTATAGTAGGACTATGTCATAAAAAAGGCAACTTATAGTTTGTTATAAAAAAAAGTCAGAATATAGTTTACCTTAATAAAGTCATAGTATAGTACGTCATCAAACATAAAATGTCATGAAGTAGTCAACGTGTGTGCCCTTACCTGCGCAGCTCTCAGTCATATTCTGCCTGCCTAAAATGGAGGTCAGTCATCAAAACATTATGAACACCTGAGCTTATCTTTTTTCCAAAATGCCTTTACGTGGTTCATTCAGCTGTTTCTAAAAAGATTCCCACACAAGTATTTTAAAATAAATATATTTTATTACTTTGCCAGGACAGTTCATGGTAAAGTTGAACAGTATATGAACATAAAAAGCATATGTTAATGTACAAACAAAGACAATATTTAAAATGGAGAGCTGAAACAGATTGAAGCTCCAACCTCAGAGCAGCTCCTAAGGTCGACTTCACCCTCCGGGCTGGCAGCAGGGGCTGATGGGATAAATCCACAATGACCCCTGCCCCCTTCCACCCTCATGCCCAATAAGACATGACCATCATGTCTCGTATTAACACGACTATACAACACTGCATATGATTGGTGGTGAGGTTCTCTGATACCGATGGTAAAAAGGCGACTGTGGACAGTTTGTGATGTCACCAAGAACACCTTTAGGACGGACAACAACAGAGCTACTGTTAATGATTGATATTGAGGTTCACAGTCATGTTTTCTGGCTCCTAGGTTAGGTGTTTAATCTAGGGTTAGACCGATATGTTGGGATGATATTGAGTTTCAGTTCCTTTGTATTTGTATTTTGGGGTATCCAATAGCTCAAATTTAAAAGAGGATTCACACAAAATCTTTAAAAATGCCAAATTTTTTACGAATTGTTCAAAGATAACTGGTGAAATGGGAACCGCATCAGCACACACAGAACATCAGCTTTCATGGCGGAGTCGTATTTCTAGCCACCTGACAAATGACTCCTGCAGCTCTTTTGCTAGTTAGCTTATTGCTAACTTTGACGCTTGGTGCTGAGCAGGTTGTGTACAGTGGGTTTATCAGAGGTCATAGGGCTTTTTAACTAAAAAGGTTACGTTATGGGCTCTAAAACCAAAACAAAGCACTAAAAGATGATAAAACTCGTTGTAGGACTGCATGTTTAGGTAAAAATTCTTAGTAGATTCCTTATTGTCCATATAAAATACTGATCAGTGCTGTTAAGGTATTACCAGTGGAGGGCTTAGATGTGTATAAAAAGAACTCGTTGCTCAGTATCATTAAGCTCCCAGGAACAGCACAGAGCTTTGAGGCCAATTTGAAAGAGTGGCCAAATGTGAAATTATAACTTCCAGGTCCGTCACATGATGCCATGAGGCCAAAAAAGAAAAAGTCCCGCAGTCTTACTTTGTTAGAGACGTATAAATAACTGAAAGAAAAAAATAATAATAATTGAGCTTTACAACCCTCACACCATGACTTGTTCCACTATCGGAACTTTTAAAAAGTATAAAGAGCTGCAATATTAAACCATTCAATCCCCATTCAAGTTAGTGGAGGGCTAAACAGGTAATTAGCTGCTCAGCTGGCAGACATTGGCCCCGCTCAACCGCCTTACCCTGCTGGGTAATCGCATACTGCAGAAATCAAGCTTTTTCTGCCTTCATGCACCGCTGAGCAACTTTCACCAGAATGAACAGGAGGTCGTTTCTAAAGCTGTATCCAATTCTAGATACATCCATTAATGGCGCATACAGGAACAAAGTTCAACTTCCTGGGTAGAAAATTACCCACATCTTCCAAATTGTTGGGCTCATAGAGACTTCACCGGCCAAACAACTAACTTCCGGTTTAGCGTTCTGCTAACTAGAATGGGGATGAAACTATTCAATCATGTGGCTCCTCTAAACTTCTGACATGTTATCAGACAGAATGGATCAAGCCCTGATAGTAAAACAAGTCATTTGTGGAGGTTGTGAGGCTCGAAAAATATGTAACCACTGATTTACACATCTCTTTCACAATGTAAGTCTGTGGGTAGAAGTATTTTGGGTCCGATGGCATCACGTGATGGACCCAGAAGTTGTAATTTCACAGTTTGACCTTGTGTCCAATTGGCTTTAAAGTCCAGCATTGTTCCTGGAGGCATACTGGAGGGTGGTTGCGTGGAGGTTGTTCAAAGGCGTTCTAGGAAATCTAATAGACAAGGAAGTTTGAGAGACTTAGACTACACTTAAAAAACCAGGCTGATATCAAACTGTTTAAGAATATCTGAAGATCAGTTTTTCCTTTAACTGATTATTGGCACAAAACATCGCCTACAGCTGATTAAATCCAAAAATGTCAGTTTTCAAAACCCCATATCGGTCAAACCCTAGTTCATTAGTTGACCTGTTAACCAAATAGCTGTCAGTTGATTGGGTTTGACTGATTGACGACAGCTGATTGGCTCCCTGGCTGAGGAGGGGGCACGCAGCTCTGTTGTTTGACATGGAACAGGAACAACATATCGACGATATCGGGTGCTGAGGTGACTTGGTCGTCCATTCCTCCCATTGGCGGGCTCCTCTTTCTCATTGTCCCAAATTATATATATGCATGTATCATGTGGAGTCCGACCTGGATGCCCAGATCAGCCCACCAAGTTCCAGTTCCTCCTGCTCTTCTTCTTTTTTTATTTTTTAACTTGGATGTGAGTCGATGTTCTCAAGGACAAATAACAGAGCGTCTTTTCCACAGAGCTGCCAATTGGAATGCAAAGCACACACCATTTATATAACATCTCTGCAGTGAGCTAGATAGTAGAGTATTACAGTTACGTCGGTACAACATTCAACAGAAACGAACAAGAGTAATTCAGCATTGTGAAGTTGTTTCCTAACAGATAACAGTCCCTGCTGCAGTCAGGCGCCTGAGGGCTGTCCTGACACTTCAGGGGTGGATGTGGACATTCTTCGGCTGTGAAGGTTTTCCAGCTTCAAAATAAAAAGAAAAAAAAAAGAAATAAAAGAAAGAAAAACACCAAGATGCCTCCCTTCATCTCTCACCAGGAGAGCAAGACAGAGAGAGAACCAAGGGAGAGCATATCCTATGTTACATTGAGATAGAAGTAAGTATTCCTTAACACTGCATATCATTCTTCTGACAGACTCCATGACATTATTCACATTCAAACACGTTAAAACAAAAAACTGAAACAGCTCTGGTTTCCCTTATGATATGTATTTCTGAGCAGGGATGGAATGCAGATGGGTTTTCATTATGTGCCACTGAGACCCAGAACCCTTCACTGCCCTAAAGGGTTGTCTTACTTTCCTATTTCGGATCAAATACAAGAAGCTGAACGACTCATCTAGTCACTGCAACAGTTTCAGTATGTTTACATCTCTGCAAATATTGGGAGGTGTTTAGGATGTATGGGAAGATATTTGTGCCAGGTTTTGAATTTGCATTTGTATTTAAGGAACTGAGCTCATCTGCTGTGTTCGAGGTCAAGAAGAAAACTGTCTCAACTTCTAAACTGACATGGACGAGATGTGCTCACAATCATTGAAGGTTTAAACTTCACTGTATCCAGAATCACTTCATTTCCTACAAACCTACAAATCAGACACATAATATTTGACTCTATAGTAATCAATAGATTGAGGTGCCAAAATATTTGAATCATCATCATCATCATTAGAAATCTTGCCTAGGTCATAAACTATGCTAGGTCTAGCACTGGTATTTTGGGATTGTTACGTGAGTGTTCAGATGCCTCTTTTTTTTTTACTTTGTCTAATAAAAATTTTGTGCAACAGAAAATGAGTTTGGGCAGCCTATTTGATAAAGACTGGGTAAAAGCTCCAGACCAAGCAAGTACGTTGACCTTAAGTTCACAGTTTTGACAATTTAATAAAGTCTGATCACATTACTTCTTCTTTGTTTCCAAGACGAAGCCATGAATGCATTTTTTGGCATATTTTAGACTTTGGAAACGGGGATACAGATGGCTTAGCTCACTCTAGTCTTTATGCTGAGCTAAGCTAGGCTAGGCTAATTGACTCCTGGCTCTAAACAATACAACCCGTTTTTATTTCCAGGTCATCCAATACCGACACTTTGTCGCGTTCCTTTGTGTCTCATAGCAATGCACATGGCGTCCTTTGGCATCCCTATGAGAAGCAAAGCTAAACCACATTTTAACACATGGTTAATGTCGTGTAATGCTCCCGATTAGGTTACGTAACAATAACATAGCGTGAATATGTCAAGTAAGTGACGTCAGTGCGCGGTGATTATACCTAAATTACATAATGTTACCTTCAAACAACTTTGACTTTTGGTTTTATGGGTCTCCTGGGTGAAAGTCCTGATATGTTTGACCCATACACCTATGCAGACGTACTTGCTCTTTATACCACATCAGTTGCTCTCAGCATCAATTATTGCCACAGATGAGTTAACATCGGAGTTAGCTAAAATTCTGGTGCATCTCGTAAAGACGCTAAAGGCTGCCTTTGGCATAAATATCCCACACTGAGGGGTGTGTCAAAGCATCAGTATATAACAACCTGGGGATGAGAATGGACAGGCCGATATGGATTTGAGAAGTCCTACTGCTGCTCTTAATCATGTCAAGTTTGAACCTCTCAAGTTCTATCTGCTGATGAAGATCATGTGATACAGCTGAAAGCTATAGAACAAAAAAGGAAGTGGACCTTGACACTGTTTTGTCAAATGCTGTATACAAGGTCGACAAAGACCTAAATTCAATACAATAAAATTCAATTTCAAATGCAACAGCGCATATCCTATCCCTCTCATGTCATTTCATACAGTCAGTTCAATCCACTGGGGCAGATCTAAGCTTGTTTGCACTGTAGCATCGAAATGTAAACTTGGATCTAATTCAGTTTGGTTTCATACCTGTATAAACAAAGTCAATGCAAATTCATTGAAGACTTGATATATACAGCTTGAAAAGACAAAACACAAATTCAGATGAACCAAATTCAATACCTACTGGCACAAATATCTGCTTATAAACTTTCACTAGTGTTAAAAACTTGCTTATTTTCTGTGATTCAGAGTGCTCCAGACCTTGAGTACTTCCTGAATCATTTGCGATATAAATAAAACCATCTTTTTCTGTAAGCAGTGTAGAAGCATTTCCAAAACTGTTTAAGTATTAATATTCTCTGTGACAGATACATTTTGTGCTTAATTTCTCTAAAGCTGAACTTTGGCCTCCCCCTTTGGTTGCAGAGGTTCTGCTGTCAGCCTTCATACTGTTCAGTTTCAGTACTGCATCTATGTTTAAAAGGTTCAACATGTTTAAGTGCTACAGTTTGTCCTCTGTGCTGTAAGTGAACAACCGCTCGCTATCGGAGTGAATGGAGCCATTGTTCAGCCAGCAGGGGCAGCAGGGTAGTGAGGGATCTGGGTCCTGTAAGAGGATATAATGAAGTTTATTTCTTATTGTTTAGTATCATGTGTGACCTCAGCTGTGCAGAAAAGCAGCTTTCTGGGATCATCTTCTAATTTCAGCGGGAACACCTCATCCGATGCAAGACACACCGCCTACTTCCCCGCCAATGAGATTAAGAGCTCAGTTGGATCTACTGTCCAAAGAGAAGCTTTACTCGACTGCACTTCTCAGGGGGTTAAGAGGTCATCAAGAATCTCCTTTTGCATCATTAAATGTAGCTTACACTGTCAAGTCTGAAGAGGAAGGCGAACGTTTGGAGAGGGCTTGTGGATCCCACCCCACCGTGTGCTTTCTACATTAGTGTACAATCGTCCCGACCCACATGGTCCGGTCATCAGTGTGTTTTAAGGATTGCATTGCCCCCCGTGTTTCACCGGTTCTAACAAGACACTTCTGAAAAGGGAGAGAAAAGCGGGTTGAGGAGCTCTGCTCATAAGGCCATAACAGAGCCCATGTGCGTTTGTAGAGCCCAGTTGGTAGTAGATGCTGTTAGCGGTAGTTACACACTCATTAGGTTGACGTCCAGGCGATTTTTCAAAAAGCTACCACAGGCTGTGATCAGACTCAAAGCTCAAACACAAAACACAGAAGAGTACTCGTTAACACAAGGGCACGAGGACGTTTACATGTGACCTAAAGCAACACAAAGGCTACAGAAAAACTACAGTTTACTACAGTGTCCTTTTTTTGTAGTTTCGACCATGATTTTTGTACTCACAAAAGTAATAGACTGAATAGCCCTGCATCATGTACACAAAATAACATGGCACAGAGCAAATGCTACTTCAACTGGTTAGTTTTAAGCCATATAAAAAAAAATGAAATTCAATATCAGTTTGAGATGCTATATTTGGAATATTTCCACTGCTTTACCTTGGCGTCAGACAGCCCAACGAGTAATTTTACTTTGCAGACCATGGGAGTTGTTGGTTAAGATCTGCCTCGATTGGTAGTGTGTAAAGAAAAGTGGAGAAAATATTCTAAATATGGCGTACACTTAAACTGATATTGATTTTTATGGTGGCTAAAATATGTTTTACTGCCACCCAGCCAACAGAAGTACATTGCTTAGCTTCTGTGCCGGTGGATTTGGTTTACAAAAGATGCTAGCAAAGTAACACACGGGACATAAAATAAGCACAGCAGAAACATCAGATGGGTCGGACCACCGTGTTTAACTATATAGCTTTAAATATTACAGTTATGGCTGAAAATCACAACAGAAATGAACAAGTTTGGTTGTTCATTTAAAGGTTTTAGACATATCTCCGCAACTGAAATCAATTGCCAGTCACCTACATCGATTTGGTTTATTTCGGAGAGTTTGGAATACACTAAACATCAATAAAATAGGTTCAACAGGGCAGGAAACACAATCAGTCAGACGATCAGACAGGTTGTAAATAAGCCAAAAGTTTTGCCAAATTAAGTACGATCGCTTTGTGGCATCTCAGCATTTACTTTGATGAGTACAATGTTATAATAACATAGAGCTGATAGACTGAGGGAGTGATCACACCGAGATGAAACGCCAGAAACGCGACGCCAGCAAAACCATTGTTTTCCTATGATACAGCGCGTCTGACCGGCGTTCAAGCGTCTTTTTAGACAGGTGTTTTTCTGGGGTCTTTTTAGACGCGCGTTTTTGTAGACGCTTCTTTTTAGACGCACATTTTTAGATGCATGTAGACGCTGAGAAGTTAAAATATTTTCAACTTTCCTGAGCGTCAGACGTCAGTAGCTAGCGCGCATTGAATAAGTGCTTCCAGCGTTTCAAGCGTCTTTGAAGCGTCCGCGTCTCTAGCGTCTCATTTCTGTGTGATCACCCCCTAAGTTAGGGAAACACAAAACTACAAAAAAAAGACCAAAGTTGTAATAAAACTGGACTATAAATCTGAGTGAGGCTGAACTCATAAGCTTAAATTAAGTTTAGCACACTCAGGGGTTTTGCAGCATCAGCCTTACTTATTCTGGTAGTTTATGGTGGTTTATGCTAACTGTTGTGAGATTACTGAGTGATTCTACTGTGTTTCTGCACTGCCTGGGCTGCTCTTAGTTACAAAGACTCATTTAATACCAGGTACAGTAAGAGGAGATGAATGTTGTCACATCAACATTTCTAAAGTGACGTAGTATATGAGCTGACTTTGTCATCAGGAGGTGGAGGGAATGGTGGATGGTGCGACACCGAGGCTAAACTGCTGAGCTGCAGACCACTGTTCAAGACCAACACACATCAAAGCGACTTTTCGTGAGTTGTTGTGTTTCCAGCAGCTTTGTAGCCACCACACATGGGTGTTTTTCAGTGGTCTGTCTCTGTGTTTCACCATGCCATGAAAAGTGATCGTTTTTCCTGAGACACTGCCACCTTTCCTGCCAGGATTGTGCAACGTGGATGTTTTTTGGCGACCTGTCACCTGTTTTTTCCAGCGGGTTAGTGCCATGAAAAGCAGTTGTTTCCTTGTTTCCAGGCTACTTTCTACTCCCAAAACCAGGTATTTTAAGCCAAAACATGATCTTTTCCTAACAATATCCAAGTTGTTTTTGTACCTTAACCTTACCACATTAACCACAGCGTTGTTGGGACGTCAAGTTTTAACATATCCACTGCAAAATAATGGTTGACGTAATGTATTCCTGGTTTGCAGAAATGTATAATGCCAACATTTTTCTCTGGCTGTTGGGTGTATTCTAGGTATTTTCTTATAAATTAGTTTCCCTGACGATGAGACTTTACCCCCCACTGAACAACAAAATCATGTTGGTGGAAATTAGAGCAACACATAACAAGTAATGTGAAGACAGACATCTTCCAGTGAAAATAAGCATGATGCCATAGGAAAACTGTTTATTTAGGGGAAACAAATTGTTGTTAAACCTCTTAACTGACCAGATGATGATAATAAAGTGCAGCAGTTTAAGCTGAATCACGGTCCAGCTGATGTATAGGGTTACAGGGAAATGGAAACAAAAGGCGTCCTATGCAATCACAGCCTGCTGCAGAAAAATCTCTGGCATCTATCAGCAACCTAATTTCCCCAATTTGTTTTGACAGTGAGGTAAACTGATTTACTGAGGAGATACAGCCAGCAGATGAGTTGATTTCATAGACTGGCCTATTCAGAATCTAATCTCGTTTGTCGGGTCTCGGTGATTCATGTCGAGACGGAGACTTTAACAGACGTGGCCAACCTGATGAGTGTGTACCAAAGGCTTCTGCTGTTGTGCTTCTCTCCTTTGAGGAAACAGTTGAACAGACTCGGCTGTCGATATGGAGAGCTTTGCATTCTGGCGGTGTGGATGTACACTTATTCATGTAGAGACATGAACCAATAAGTGTTATAAAAGACAAAAACCGTTTTAAATATAGGAACAAATATAAAATATTAGACTTCCATAATGTCTATATGCAATAACATTCTAGATAACTTTTTGAAGGACTTACAATTAGTCCCGCTTTAAACCTTGATGTATCGCCTCAAAGATAATATTTAAGACAATGAAAAAGCACCACAAAATTCATCATAGAAACAGAGATCTAACCATACAATGGTATGTACAATGCACGTATGCCAACAATACGAGAGATGAGAAGAGATGAGGACAGAGAAAGAGAGGAGGAGGAGTAAAACCACTTATCAAACTCCCGTCATGCAGATAAGAATTTACACAGGAGACCTGAGGAGTATCATCTCTGGCGGCTTGCGAGGGCCACGCCCTTCCTGTCGCAGTCCCTGTCCCAGAGACACCACGGTAAATAAGAGCTCAATTCAGAATTATACACAAAGCACTGATCCTTTGAGGCCTCCGTGTTGACGTTTTCTTTTTAAGGAGAGAATTTCAGGGGAACGGGGGAGAAAAATAGGACGAGGATATAAAGATAACGTAATACCAAGCAAAGGAGTTGGGGTAGAGGGGTTATAGGGGGGCGGCGCCTTGCCTGGGTGTTCCTTTTTTGTGCAAAGGAATGTCAGAGACAGCCTCCTAGGGCTCGTCGCTGGGTGGTGTGGCCGTTGCCCCTTCGGTGTCCACTGACTCCGGCGACTCAGCGGCGGCGGCGTCCTCGTTGGGGCTGCCCTTACTGCTGGGGCTGGCCCCCGCCTCGGCTGAAGTGCTGCTGCTGCTGCTGTTACTGCTGCTGCTACTGCTGCTGCTGCTGCTACTGCTGCTCTGGCCATCCTGGCCCTCTGAGTTCTCCAGCATCTCCTGGATGAGCGGCGGCATGGAACCTGGGATCTCCATCTTCAGAGAGATGACCCGCTCTGCTCCTGCAAGACCATGATGAAGGCATGATACAAGGGTTAAAATTGGAGAGTGAACATTTATTCTTGATGCTGGAATTGGAAATAGTTAAAAAAAAAAGTGGGGTTCTGCCTGCAACACTAATAAAGCAGCAAACCTCTATTTGCTACGTAAAGATAAAGTGGGGTAATGGCGTCCTGAGCAGAGACTGAAGTCACACTACCTCTGTGCGTGTTGCAATCCGAGCTTCTCTGCGTTTTTTGTGGTAAGCCGGTCCGACTGCACGTGCATACCACTGGCTAGCTCATCGCCGACCTTTTGCTCTCTTGATTAACACTGTAAGCTCTGTCAGCACTGTTGCCATTGTTAGCACTATTTATGGAGTTAGCATCATTAGTTGCCACCTCTATGTTGAGAATATCGCACAGTGCTCTTTTGACCCAAGATCCACTTTCCTATTTTTTTTTTCTTGGCTTTCAACCACCTCTCATGGTCCTTATCATGTTGTATGACATAAATTTTACATGTGACAATACACCACGATCTCCTCTGATCCAAAGTGCTGTATTTATTTCATGTGGTGATAACTGAGTGATCTTCGTCACAGATACAAAGCATCCTGGTTGTACAGAGATAAGAAAAATGAGCACGACCTCTTAACCAGCATTACGTGACCGTGGCACAGAAACACTGCCAATGGAAGGTCAATAACGATCTTTTGTCATTGTGGACACACAGAGTCCCTGGTTTAATGAAGTCCTGCTACGGAAGGTGGTTTATGTTACAACCTCATAGGTACTATAACAGTGAAAAAGTCAGCATCGGCAGGAGGTCGGGGCGGTGGGTTGGTGACGCAAACACTGGACGTTCACCCAGGACACTGCTGTTCATGTCCTGTGAGAAACTTCTTTTAACTTAACATACTTATGTTACGTTATGTTACGTGACATATACTTAAATCCCTTAGTGCTCACATCCCAATCATAAGAAACATGATTCCTCCAGTCAGACATCATGTATAAAAATATCAAAAAACACTTTCAACTGCCTCTATTGAACCTCTGCATCAACTTTGCGTCAGTAAGTCAGTTATGTAGTGCACTTTAAAAGCAATGTTAAGCTGCTTTAGAAGACACCCCATAAAACAAAAGAGTAAAACCCAGAATAAGCGACACTTCAAAAAGAAAAACTCAAAGGATAAGGAGACAAATAAAACCAGTACAAACAGTTAAAGCATCAGTAAGAACATAAGCTGGTAATGCGACCACATAAACCTTTGCAACATTACAAAAAGGCAAGTTGAAAAGATGGGATCGAAAGACGGATACAAAGGGGATAAAGTATAGGGACACCTACAATAACTTCTTCAGGCACGTCATCCCAAAGTCAAGGGGCCGAGGTCTGCTGAGGGGCAGGAGGGCCTTTGAGGATCTCAGAGTATACTCAGGCTCATACGGGGTTAAAAGCTCAGCGCTATAAACTGGTCCAGAATGTGCATTAAAAGTTAGCGACGGAAAGTTCAAATCAACAGGGTTTCACATGAGCCAGTTTAAGGGACAGTTCACCTGAAAATAAAAATATGTTTGTTTCTCCTCTTACCTGCAGCGCAAGTTATCAGTCTACATTGTTCTGATGTGGAGATATCAGCAGTAGAGATGTCTCAAATATGATGCAACTAGATGTCTCGTGACTTATGGTGCTCAAAGCGCCGAAAAAATTTATACAAAAAAACCCTCAACAGCAATGTCTCTTCCAGAAATCATGTCCCGGCTACTCAAGATAATCCACAGACCTTGTTGTGAGCAGTTTCACGCAGGAATTATTTTCTCTTTACCGAACTACAGCTGCAAACTGTATCACCGTGCAGAAGGAAGAGTGCATCTACTTGTGGACAAGAGACTTGTACTTGTGACAGTGCGAGAAGTAAATATTCGTGACGTCCTCCACAGCTAAACTGTAATGTTAGCAGCAGCTTGCAGTCTCTGCTTTTACAGACTTTTCGTGATGACAGTGAACATGTCACACGTCCAAGGGGTGGACATTTGGAGTCTTACATTCACATCTGCAACAGTGAACATTTTGAATTCTCCACTGCTCTGACTGGCGCCTCTGACTGGCTGCTTCTCCATAGCAACAGTGGCTGAGGCTTATGGGTACTGTAGTACCAAGAGCCAAAATGCCCACAGCAGACCCAGACTGCTCCTGCACTATTGTAATCTTCTGACTGCAGTCACCCAACATCACTGTAAGTCCATGTTCTTCCTACCTTTAGCGCTGATGCTGCGCAGGTCTGTGATCTTCATCAGGGTTTTGGGGAACATGTGTGGCTTGCTGGGCCGACGCTTCCTCACGTAGATCTTCAGAGCTTCCAGGAGTGGCTCCTGGAGCTGGTCCACCTTAGAGGGCTCCTCCAGGTCCTGACGGTCTACAACACGAACACACACACACGCAGACACAAATCAAGTCAGACTTGAGGCTCCACTATGACAAATCCATGTCTTGGCTTTATCTGATGTAGACAAGCTAGAGGCTAATACATGTATCACAGCATGAAGACTGCTTTGATTAAATAGGAAGAGTTTATCTCATTATGTCAACTCATTTGCTGCAGAGGAGAGATTGCCGAGATGGTTACAATGAGATAACTTAAGCAGAAAACTAATTTGAATCCTTTCTTTTGAGTCGTAGTGTTAAGCTCTGATAACTGGGGTTTTAGAGTCTCAAACAGGAGGGAAGCATCAACCGAAGCCATCAAAACTAATCAGCAGACGGCGTATTCAAAGCTATGTGTCTATTCACAGACCACTTTTCTGCACACAGTGATTATTAGGATGACTCAATGGTCAAATGCATCGGCGCCTCTGCTCTGTGAATAGAGACGCTGGCTCAAAATCCTTCATCAGAAAATGTTTTGGACCTTTTAGTTGGCAGCTTCCTTTGACTCCAGATTTCTGCTTGTACATTCATCATGTTTACAGCTTTTATTTGACTTTATTATACGTCATATTCAGCCATCGGCAATGTGACCAGCTGTAATTTTACTTTCATCACAATATAATTTGCAGGTTCCAGCAGATTACACAACCCTGGCTAAGTGTTGCAGGTATTACGTGTCAACCCAAACACCAGAATAAATGCTGGCATGGTACATTTCTGCAAACCACATTTGCATGTTATCATGTAGCACATATATATTGAAACTTACATTTCAACAATGCTGTGGTTAAAAAGTGGTTATGTTTAGGCACAAAACCACTCAGTTATGGTCAGGAAAAGATCATGTTTTGACTGAAAATACGCACTTTTGGTGGGATAAATCTTGCAGAAAACTCAAGCCAAACCGCTTTTCATGGCTGTATACCAGCAGGAAACACTGCCATGTCTTCGTAAAACACAACAGCTTTTTGTGGCATTACACCGGCAAAAAACACTGCAATGTCTCATTAAAAAACAACCACTTTTTGTAACAGTATTCCAGCAGGAAACATTTATGTCTCAGTAAATTACAACCACTTCTGGCAGCACTATTCTGGCAGGAAATACAGCAATGTCTTGGTAAAAAAAAACCCTGTTTTTTTTATAGTATTATCCCGGCAACATTTGGTGGCTCAAAAGCTGCTGAAAGATGCAGCGATGACTTGCTAACAAATGGTTTTGTTGGTCTTGAATGCCTGGATATCATGCCATCCACCATCCCCTCCACCTTTAGAAACACTGATATAATACATATGGATTCTACAAACGTAAGGTGTCCGGTTTGCAGGAACGTACAATGCCAACGTTTTCCTCTGGTAACTGGGCTGTAGGTGTAGCACTTTAAATTTTTGTTTAAGGCTAGGGTTAGCCCTTGAGGCATTATTACATGTACAAATAGCCTTTTCAAGCAATCTTCACAATAGTAAGTGCCACTTCTACAATATTGTGTTGTAGTACAGTCCTTGGTTGAATCATTGCTGAGATCTGAGACCTAAAGCACAAAATAAGGTCTACTAGCAAGAATTACAAGCAGTCAGACAATCAGACTTCAGACTTGTGTGCACTTAAGATTTTTACTGTGCATTAAGGATTATTAGCAACATTACAGGTGTGCCAACTTTTGGTTTTAGCTCCAGACACAGCAGCAGCTAATCTGAAAATCCTGTCAGCCAGCTGATGATGATACCAAGTCGCATTAAACTGCAAGTAGTTTCCCTTTAATCATGTTTTTCCACGGAGTCATTCTCAACACTGAGAGAAATACTGAAACCCAAGACTTCATGTTTTCATGGCTGCACTATTCCATAGGAGTGAAACGTTCAAGGTGTCTTCATCCAACACTTGATACGTATTTCCCCAAAGTTAAGCTTGACCTGTTAGCTATCTTTGGAAACTTGGGAACTCCACTGGAATTTAAAGGAGAGCTTCACATTGTTTCCAATCTTAGCACATTATTCACATGCCCATATGTACATTAGGAGGGTTTTGGTTCTCCTGTTAATACTGGGTGTAAATAAATCCCTTCATAAAGCAATTACAATGCAAGAACAATACGTTCTGTGTAAAAGTGTACTCTGATGTTCTCATGAGTGAAACTACCTTTTTCTTATTGCGCCCCCACCACTACGCTAATTTGGAAGATAGTCACGTTATTTATCTAATCTTTAAAGACATTTTTGTGGCTTTGAACAAACTTTGGAATGACTAACCTGGTAGATGTATAATAACACACACACTACACCATCAGACCAGAAGGTGGCAGTGTGTGCACAGAGATCAGCCGCTGCAGGAGCTGCAGTCAAGGTGTGTGATTATTACAGATGCAATCAGAGGTGTCTCACACTGTCCACGGATTATGCAAGAGTCTGTAATATTTGCAGAGTCTCTGGGGATTGAGTATATAAATATATATTGTTAAATGAAACCCCGGCAGTGATGGAGCCGGAGCAGCGGTGAAAATGAAAGGTAGAGAGGAGGGAGGAGCGCGATGGTGACAACTGTGTAACTTTAGTGGACATACAGTAAAACTTTGTGTGTGTGTGTGTGTGTGTGTGAGAGAGAGTGAGGGGGAGAGGACAGAGACTTGTGCGTTAACGTGTGTGTAGCCTGGCATGAGGGAGTTAGTCATGCCTCGGGTATCTCAGTGGAAAACAACCAGAGAAGGCTTATTTCCTCTGGGAGGGCAGTTCAAACATTCTGCTCAGCTAACAGACGCTCCTGTGACATACCTGTACGTCAGCCCTCCTTCCCCTTCACTCCCCCCCCCCGACATGTTTGGCTGTCAGGATTGTGCTGCCTCACTGATAGCAACCTGTGGTTGACCTGGTTTCAGACTCCTGTGGATTCTGGCTTACTTTCATCCCAAACTGGGCTGCAGCTCCACTCAATATTTATCCGCAGGAATCAATACGGGCTGACTATGTTGAATGGAGAGCAGTCAGGCATGGTTTTAATGTGGAGTGGATCAGTTTGTTCATTCCACTTGATGCACCTCAAGACTACACTATCAACTCTGTTTATGTCTTTAAATCAGAGTTAATGCTAAATATATGATGTAATCAGGCTGCAAAAAGCCTTTAATTTGACATATCTGTTGGACAGAATGAAAGAGTATGATGGGGTTTTGCAGACAGACACTGATATGTTTTTTGGCTGAAGCTGCAAAAGTGTTTCCTAACCCGGGGGTCATGAGATAACTCTGAGGGGTCACAAGGTGATTAACAAGATGCTGAAGACGACAAATCAAATCTTCTGTTAAAGTTCAACTGAAATGAAACTGCAGCAAACAATTTAGATTTGTAATGTGTACTTCTTATTTTTTTGTTTTCATAAATGCACCCTGTGTCTGTGCCCACACCAGATTCTATGGATAAACTTGATCACACGTGCAATTTTAAAGCTGTCGTCAGTATCTTTTATGAAAATTACTTTGTGTTATATTTGCTACAACTGTCACTTTATCCACACAGTCATACACAAGACAGATGATCTGTGAAAAATAATCATGTCCGTCCTCCTCGTCCTCCTGCTTCTGATGGCATTTGCTGGAATTTATCGCAGCGCATCAGAGACAACCAATCAGGGTTTAGGAGTCTCTAATGCAGCTGTCAATCATGTCAATCATGGCTTGTGAACTGCTGGTCGCAAATGTTCTCGTTTTACAGCTAAACAGTACACTAAATTATGTTTTTAAAACATTTCAGAAGAGAAATTGGCAATATAGTAACAAAATTTTGAGTTTGCTGAGCAGCTGCCACAGTGGCCACAAGTGGTAACAAATCCAGAATATCTCTTAATTTCGAAAGATGGTCTTGAATCAGTTGCTTTAAAGATGTCATTATTAAGGTGAGCTGACAGAGCAAGCAAACAGTGCAAACTAAATCTACTTTCAAGATGCATGGAGATGTGAAATAAGTCTTAAGAAATAAAAAAATCCAGCAACAGTTGTAGTGAACAGAACAACTTTGCTATAAGACCAACACATTTCAGCTTCTGCAGGATGTCGACAGGTAACAGATCCTCAAAGTTAATGCCTTTAAAGACAGTTTCAACATTTTTAAACAATACATCTTTTTCTTTAAGATTATTTTTTGGGCTTTTGTCTTTAATGGATAGGTCAGTATATCAAGTGTGGAGGGGGAGTGAGAGAGGGGATGGCATACAGCAAGGGGCCACAGACTGGAATTGAGCCTTTGTACATGGTGCGCCTGCTCTATCCACTGAGTCACCAACGCCCCACATCTTGTTATTTTTATTCAAGCATTGCAGGTAAGGATAAATGTAAGGAGTATATATGTGGTCACATGCAGAGGAATGTTTCATGTTGGCGTATGGTTTTTAGAGTGAGTTAGCTTAATCTACACTTTGCCAATAGGTAAGTGCAAGTATTAAATAAAAGACAGTTTTAGGTTCAGTGGTAGGTTTACAGATTTATAACATCAGAAATCTGGACTTTAAGTCAGAAAAGCTCGACTCATTTTGACAAAAAGAAATGAAAAGATGGACACATAAAATTAGATAAAATGTTTGTGGCAATTAAGACTTCACAACTTCGAATTTCAGACTATTTAATGACTTTAAAGGCCTAATATTTATAAAGATTTTGACATTTTAAGGACAACCTGTTGTGGTCACAAGCCCAAATGAGTTGGTCTTAAAATATGGTTGTTGTGTGTACAACTGTTGCTGGAGTTTAGACCTGAGTAGAGCAAGCAAACAAGAAAATACTATTATTCTACTTCCTGCTTTACTTTGTGGGATTGAAAAAAATTAAATATTTATCTGAATTGTAGTATAATAGAATACCTATCTAAAGTCTGTTAGTTAAAGTAAGACTGTAGCAGCAGAAATGATTGGGAAATGAGCAAAGGTACATTTGATTACTTATGAATTCATCTTTTCATTTATGGGAGAAAACCTAGTTTAGTTTAAGTTACAAAGTCTTGCATTTTCAGCTGTCATTGTTCTGTCTTTACTGACCAAGTCAAAAACAGCCTCAGCCTGTATTAGCTTTTGAGCTAATGCCCCCATCTTGACCTCATTGACACAACTTGTCCTGCACCGCAGCTTGTTGAACAAGACTCATCAGCAAAGGTCAACACGTGTCATCTCAGATGCTAAATGATGTGCTCCCTATTCTTCAACTGCTACAACAAGTTTGTTTACTTTGTCTCTGCCTGCCCCTCCTCACTCTGCTGTCAAACAAACATGTAGCCTGCACGCCCACTCAGAGGCTTGGAGGCATTTCTGCTGTACCCTCCCTTTCAAATTAGACTTTAAAATGTAACAATAAGACAGGAAGATCATTCTGTGGTTGAACTGCTACATATGCAACATGTGACGACAGGTCCTGAATATTTCCAAGCAGTGCTTCACACTAATGTTTGTGTCCTTCCTTTCTCTCTGAGTTACATTCTTATCCTGTCCTTCTTTCCTGTGGTCCCCTCCCCTCACTGAGCGCCCCGCACTCTGCCCCGGCTCACCCACCTCCGGAGATGAGACAGATGGCACTGAGGAGGCCTGTCTCCGTGTCGTCCATCTCGATGGGCAGCAGCTGGTTGGCAAAAGTGAACACCAAGTCGGTGAGCGGGCCGAAGCCAGCGTTGTGCATCTGCGTCCGGTTGAGGGTCAGCCCATCCGAAAAGGTCATGGTGTCCTGGTCGGGCGTGTACCTCGTACAGATGCGCAGGATCTGACAGGGAGGGACGGAAAGCAGGGAGAGGACAAGTCAGCAGGGATTTAGTGGACAGGAAACTTTAAGTGATATAACATTGGGGGTTGATTTATAGAGTTTGGCTGGCAACATCTTTAAGTTGAGGAGTTTTTATTGCAAAAACTGACAGATTGAGTGTTTACCTCAGGCTATTGTCAGTGTGGAGAATGTTCCAGGAAAGTTTTAAATCATCAGTTGCCAGGTTGTGAAAAAATCATGGTGACAGATTAAACCATATGACCATGCACTTCTGGGAAAAGGCTGCAGAGGATCTGCACCAACATCCATTTATTAATAACTTTCTTAATGGATTATCAGCATTTATAACTGTATTATTATCAAATAAACAATGAACACAGAATAAAGGTGTTTTTGCGCAGCAAGCCCAGATACTAATAAAACCAGAGGGCCTACTTAACTTCTCCAAAACCTAATATCTGAAAGGTTGTAAATTATACAATAGGTTTATGTTTTTTAACTGAAGGCTATTTACAATTTTGTTTTTTATTTTTTCGCTTTTTTTGTGTATGCCTAAAATTCAGATTCAGATTCAGATTCAGAATACTTTATTAATCCCCGGGGGGAAATTGCAATGTGACAATTCGGGGCAAGTGTGCACCGTCAATTTAGGTCCACTAAACGAGCTTCTGGAAAGAATCCTACTGAGATAGACCTTTTTGTTTAACCAAAACCAGCCCTGAAATCACCATTGCCAGCCTGACCAGACTCCATTTAAACAAACAGTAATTTTAGCATTATAGAGCCAACATAATTTCACATCTAAGTGGGTGAACTAAGGTTTGTTTTTAAACCAAACCAGACTTGGTGAATGTTAGAACAGTGTAAAAACAAACCCAAAAGGCTTTTGGGAGTTGAATTTTATTTCTGTTGATTTTGAATTAAGTGTTTGTTACGATTATAAAATTAGTGTGTATTTAAATGAAGTCTGGTGGGTCTGGTGATGGCGACTGTGGGGCTTTAAAAAAAAGGGATCTTAGTCTTTAACAAAGAGGTCTTTCTCTATATGATCCATAATGTTGTCAGACTTATCCATAATAACAATCTGTGCCAGTCTGTGGCAAAACAAGCCCTTTTACCAGACGTAAATTAATTGACGGTGTGACCATGCAACTGCTGGATGCAGCGCTCTCTCAATCTCGCAATACTGAACCAGTTTCAAAAACTGTTGCTCCCATTGGTCACTTAGATGCAAAAACATGAGAAAATATGGTCCAGGTTGAAGACACTTATTACAATTTAGCTATAATAGTAGCTAACTATGCTAATACATTTTGTTTTTTCTGCCCGTGATTAGCTTTCATCACTTGTTCATAGTGCTCAAAGCACTGCAATTTTTAATTTAAAGCCGCACTAATCAATATTTTTATATCAACAAATGATAAAATAACTGTGTAATGTCAAAGTGTCAATCATAATTACAAACCCAAAGAGATTTATCACTCCTGTAGCTCCCATCAGCTCTCAGAAGCATTCAGCCTCTTCGCTCACTGTTTTGGTTTCCCAGCCTGCAAACTTTACTTTTATTTATCTTCATTCAAACAGCAGGCTTGATAAACCCACTGTACATCACCTGCCCAGCACCACACAGCAGACAGACACAGCTAGCAACAAGCTAGCAAACACAGTGGAGCATTTAGCAGCTAAAAAGTTGCAAATTTTACTCAAGAGCTGGAGGAGACCAAAACAGAGATAAAAGGAGAGTAAATATTGGAAATATTGTACTTGTGAATGTTGCTCTGTGTCTCCTTGGTGTTAAAATAGATAATTATTCGTTAACATGTTTCCATAATAACTTAAAATGGTGACAATATGTCAGGTGATGTGTTTTCAACTTGTTCTGCTGCCCCCAAGTGGCCAAAAAACAAACAAACAAGCAAACAAAAACAATTAAAGCAGCTTTAAAACTGAGAAAATATGTATTTGTGTTATTTGTGTGAACCAAACCTCTAATCAAAATCTAATATAGAGGGGAAATGCACAAAATAAATCAATAAATAAAACTAATTGAGCTGGCCGGCATGTTTAACCACCTGATACGCCAAAGTGTGTGATAGATTTCATTTTGACTTTCACACCATTATTCACCTGATATATCCCCAAGACTGATGATAACCTGCTAACCAGGGCAGGTGAACTCTACAATGAGACTCTAGGTCAGAAGTCTGAAAGAGGTCTAACAAGTTTCCCATAAAGAGCAACAGAGACAACAAGCACAACCAAAACAATGACCTTCCACACACTCAAAGAGAATAACCTTTGTGTCTCCTGCTGCACCACGTGTGTGTGTTTGTGTGTGTGTGTGTGTGTGTGTGTGTGTGCACCTAATGAAGCAACTGATGGTGGATGTGAAGCCTACAGTAGCCTTTGAAGCTATTTGAGTGGGCTGGCTCTGACAGTGAGTGGCAGGCGTGTCTGCAACATGAAACAGAATAAAACATGGCTACTGGCGGTGACTCGCACCGGCTGGCCAGGCCTGCGCTTAGACACGCACACACACACACACACACACACACACACACACAAACACACACAGATGCAAACACACACAAATATACACACATAGTGTTTGATCTTTCCTCTGACACTCCCTCACCCAGCCCTTGTGCACAATATCTACGCCCTTCACCATAGAAATGTGCTGGTGAGCTGATGCTGATGGCTGAGCGAGAGCCAGAAAGTCATCACAGCCGGCCTTCAACTTCTCACCCCTGTGTCCCTGGGAGTTCACTTCACTTTGTCACATCTGACAAGTATGACTTAGTCAATACAAAGTCCAAAATCCACCTATTAATGTCGCACCGCCACTGAAACCGAGCCGGTTAAAAAACACACTGAATAACAATCACTGTATGTGCAGCGAACTAATCCTCACTTTCATCAGCATTCATTTATCCAGCTTGTGTCCGGATGTGATTTAGCTACTTTGCATTTACACCTCACATAAATATGCATCTTCATGCATTAATCATTGTATTGCATTTCCTCACCAAAATGTAGATCGCTCCGTGTGTCACTTCCTCTCTCATTTTTCATGTCCCTTACGGGCACCAAGCTGCAGGGAGCATTTACTATTCTCTAAAACAGCACCCTTTATTAAAGATAAATCATTTACTAACACTTAGACTAAAATATAACCTACATATTTCAGTAATAAGTCAGCAATTATATTAACATTTGGGCTGCCGGATTATTGAAAAACACTGTGTTTAGCCTGTGGTTTTGTTATGACACAGTTACAAGTAATAAAGTTTAAAAAGTCTGCAGCTATTTGTTATCAAGATAAAAAAAAAAGCTTTTTAAAGCTAAAGAAGGGCTGGCAATGTAGTGGAAAGATGCAAATACTTTTGAAACTGGTGCTACAATTGTAATGCATGCTTGTCGGTTTTGACAAAGAAAACAACATGGCAGCCGGCTGGTAACCAAAGATCTCATATTACATTTAAACAGTAAGCAAAATATGTTTCCAGAAACATTTGAGGTGAGAATAAGAAACGCAGGAACAATATTTTTGGTTTATATTTGATCTGCGCTCCCTAGTTTTACTGTTTGAGTCACCATTTTTCACAATGCAAGAAACAGTACTTCTCGCATTACAGCCAAACAGTGCACTAAAACATGTTTCTGAAGACATTTGAGGTGAGAAATAGGTCATACAGTAACAAAATCTTGTTACCAGCACTGCCTAGTTTTACTGTTTGATAAAAATTTGTACGGATTTTGAAATAGAAATGAGAGAAAAAGATGAAGATAAAGGGGAAATTCAATTTTTTTTTCACTCTGTTATCATATACACACCGAGCACGCTGTGCGAGGACCCTATTGAAATGCAAGGAATTCTTCTTCTTCCCCCAAATGAATTGCATTTTTGGGAGGCTTAACAAACTTCATGAAACTTTGCGCATATATCAGAACTGCTGAAAAATTCGATATTTTAAGGGTCTCATGCTTGACGTAACAGCCCCTGAAACTGGTTTGACCTACATATATGAAAATTGGTAGGCACATGTAACACAAGACCCATGCTCTAAACCCAGCAGGAAGTTGGCCATTTTGAATTTACCGTGCCATTTTTCTGCAGTTTTGGCTACTTCCAGGGGTCGTACTTTAACAAACTCCTCCTAGAGATTTCATCCGACTGACTTCAAAGTTTGCACAAACAGGACCTATATATGCATTAATGGAGAAAAATCAGAGTGAGGGGGCTGCCCATGGACAGGTGCCCTGAGCAGCTGGAGGTTCAATGCCTTTCAATGCCTCCTCGGCAGTGCCCAGGAGGTGAACTCGCACCTCTCCGTTTCCCAACCCAAGTCCCTATGGCCTGAGCTACTGCCACCAAGAGGGAGGACTCTCCCTGTTGATTCGCCTCTTTACTCTTTATGTCCAAAGTAGCATGCAAAAATGTGAAAGTACAATCTGCAGTTCAAGCAACGACCCTAGAGTCAGCAAAAATCCGCCAGATGATGCGTTTTTAGCTGAGAGAGGGAGATCTGGGCACCGGCAAGATGGTGGGAAGCTTACAACACTTCATTTCCACTACCCACACTGTTATGATGGCTGAAAATCAGCAAAGCATCCCTTTAACTAAGTCAGTACCTCTAAATGTTAATAAAACATTTTTATAACTCAAACTTTTTTTTTTAATTGACAGTAAAGATACCGACAGGAAATGCAACAAGAGAGAGTTCATGGCTGAAACTGAAGCAGGGACGTGGTGGTTATACGAAGCGTCGCAGCCACTCAGCTGGAGGAATCCCTCATTAAGCCTCTCTAAAGGGTGCTTTATTAGAAAATGGCACAAAATCTAATTAAGCTGACTCACTTAACCAATAAAACACAAAACTGCAGTTAAAACAGCAGGTGTATTAGCATGGAGCTCATCGTCTACACAGCACACATAACCTTAACTAACACATTACATTACTCACACATTATAAGTTATAGTGTTTAGTTTTCTGAAGGTGTTTCGTTTCCTTTTACTGAAGTGTGAAAATCAACTTGTGGAGACTTGAAACTTGCATAATCCATCGCAGTGAAAATTACCCATGCTTCTATTTTTGTCTCTTACATAATCCTAGATGTGTGGTGATGCAGCTGAATGTCTGGAGAAGAAACACAATGAAAAAGGTCCCGTGATGTGTCTGCAACATGGAGTCGTCCCAGACACTGGAGGGGCGGTGCATTCATGTGCACCTCTCTCTGACTTTCCTCTAAAAAATCAAACTAAAGGCCACATTCATACCATGAAGTAATAGGCTACAAAATAATAAAGACTCACAGTTAGCTAACTGTCCGTCAAAGCATGGTGTGAGCATCAGTCACACTTCAGTAGATTGAGTGTCTGTGGTGACATTATACAGACGTTGGCATTTTTGCACCTCATAAAGGGGTGAAGAGAACAAGAGAAAAGAAAACTCTGGCAGTCCGCTGGATTAGCCCTGAAAATAAGACAGCTGTCTGGAGAGGTGTTTCAACTACGGCATGCTGGCTGGGTCACAGAACTATTAGCAACTGAAAGTGGCCAGCTGCTGCAAAGCTCCATCATATGCAAAAACTGTAGTCTCTACAGAAACTAGTTAGCCACACTGGGTTTGAAGTGTCCACTTAATTTAGTCTGAAAAATAGAACAAATCGACAGACTTGGCAGGTTTAGTTTGTGTCCCACCTCCTAGTAATAAGGTTCCTTTGATCAATTTTATTAGTTTAAATAAAGGCTTTATACTGTTAATACATTATTTATCAATGCTTTATAACTCATAATATATACATATATATATATATATATGTATGTATAACTTGTCTGCAAGAAATGAAAATGTTTATTTCCTAAAATGTCAAACATGCTTTAAGGTGCTGGACATACTGAGCCAGAAAACATTGTTACTACAGTTAATAGAATACTATACCCTTTTACTGCTAGTAAACTAGTATGATGTTTTCTGGTGGGCGGGGCTTAGTTGGAGGCAAAACAACTCTCCATAGACATTAGCTAATGCTAGCTAGCAAGTTCTGTTGGCTTGTTTTAGATAATGGAGGAAGATGATGTGAGTGGTGCGTTCGGAAATACTCATTCCGAGTGCTGGAGCGCACTCTGACACAAACTGGACCGCTCGTAAATTTGGAGCGCTGGTTATTCAGACCACCACACACTGCACTCTGCGCACTCTGTCTGGGGAGACAGAGCAGCAAAGCGCCGAGCGGAGCGTTTGTGTCATTAACGTAAGCGCTCGTTAATATTTAGAGAAATATATCGCTCCATTTCTTCGACCAGCAGGGCTCTCATTTTAGTGTAGATCGTCAGACTGAATTTACGAACACGTCATGTCAGGTCACTCACTCTCAGAGTCCATCAGTGTGACTTGAATAAGTAAACACTGACCAACGGGACCAGACTGGCCGACCTGTATGCTCTCACTCAGTGGATGGATGATGTCACAGGAAGCCAATCTTACAAAGCAGGATGACACTTGAACAGTTTATCCAGTTTGTTTTGCTACCGAAGCTAATGTTAACTAATGCACTTAAAAGTTAGTTAGTAAGTCCCCAGTTTCTGATGAGGTGGACATGATAACCCTTAATTCACATAACGTTATTCATCCCTACAACAGGAAATACTTTTCCCCTAACCTGATATGAAGTGTGCGCTGCACATGTGAGCATTTTTGATGATGGCCTCCGTCCAGTCCTTTGGTCTTACCACATTTAACCGTAGTTGTCTTTGTTTTTGTTGACAGGCAGTGGCGGCTGGTTTTGAGCCATGACTCCTTCTATTCTGGCTCCCAATAACACAACACGACGACATTTTTAAGACTCTTATGGAGCCTACAGCCCTGTGGTGGAAAGGCAGGTTTTGCCTCCAGCTAGCACACTGATGTCACTGTGACGTCATAAAAGGGTCTGTGGCTGTATCAGGTCAAAGGGCAGCTTTTTAAAGCCGTCTTGTGCTGCACATTATAATGCAGCCTGTATTAAGAGTCCTTTGACATGAAAATTACATTTAGAGCATTTAGGAACACTCTGTTGATGTCCTTGACAATATAATAACACCAAAACACTCACACTACCTGCATGTCTAACAATGTACTAATATTACTAGAGTTCAACTCTGAATTATAGTCCAGGTCACAAATTATGACCAGATGACACATAACAAGCCTGTCGTCACTTTCTTCCCACTTTCTCTTCCTTCCTCTTCCTCTGAGCAATGAATGCTAATCAAATCATTGCCCCCCACCCCCCCACCCACCCACCTCCTTACCCCCGACACCCACAGCAGCCGAGCATGCAAGACGCAAGAAGGAGACAGAAGAGGAAGGGAGACAGCCATTTGCCTTTTTCCATCTCATTACTGCGGCTACATTAGTACAGTACATCGCTCCACTTAACAACTCCTAAATAACAAACATTCGGCTGCCGCAGACATGTCTGCATCTGTGCTCCATAAAGAACACACGGCATCTCTAACAAATGAAGAGCGAGTGACTGCCCAATATTACAAAAAAACAAAACAAAACAAAACCCACAGACGAGCCTTCCAGAAAAGATTAGAGGTTGAAAAATGTTCCTGTGTGTGTAATCTAATCTCCGCTACAGACAGCTACTCCTCATGAAGAATTGAATTGACTGGCATGATCAATTAATCGGATCTTCCTTGCTCCCATTGGCCGGCGGAGTAGGTCATCCAATAAGGTTAGAGGATTGGTCTAATGGGAGCTGGGCTTGAGGTTAAACACACCAAACCCCCAGAGATCTGAGGCTATTGACTCACCACGCAGTCTAAATGAATTAATGGATTCTTACACACAGGAACAACACGGAAATGAGAAAATAAATATTAGAAATCACTGAAGCAGACAACTCCCTGTCTGCTAAAGAGGCAGGTTTATATAACTGTGTCGTGGCACTGCTGTGAAGAGTTCTAGAAAGGTTTTAAGCTCATTACTGAATATTTTAGAGAATTTACTGAGGACGCATCTAAACTCTAAACTGTGTATCATTGAGTTACTCTGTTAAAGCAAAATTGGTTCCCAGTATGATGACTAACATCAACAAAGAAGCAGGAAAGAGACTGAGACTGTGACACTGAGCAGAAATCTAAAAATAGGCCAAGACCTAAAAGTAAACTTTCTGTTTTTGGTGAATGTATCCACCTTATTCCTGAGGGCACTACTGTAGAAATGATCATGGGCGCAACTTCCTGTGAGATAGAGGAAGTAGCAGTAAGCTGGTTAGTCCCATAGACTGTCTGTGGTTAGTCCCAGTGGCTACTCTTGGTGGCTAACCGCCAACGCTGGTTCTTTTCCAAAGTATTTTGCCTTCAGTTTAGCAAATACTGATTTTTTAACAAATATTTAACTAATGTTAACATAGCATTTTCTAAAATGTCTTTGCGGAGCTCTGGTACCTGTTGCACTGTCCGTGTCTGTGACGACTAACAACCAGTCTGAGCTAAATTTTTGTCTTCAGCAACTGTGTGTTGAACATGTGACCCGGACAAAAAGGGATTGTTCCTGTTGCCGTGGTTACCACTGATATGAGAAGAGTTTCACTAGACATAACGGAAAAGTATTAAATCAGAATTATCAGAAGAGAATGACACGTAGACTGACAGGTCCGTCACTCAACGTCAGTACATGATATCCCTGTCATTCCCCGTCTGACTTCATTCTCACCCTACATTAGAAAATTGCTCGTTATGAAATAAACTCAGCAACATCTACAAGATCTATAAAAGCAGACTTGATGGGAGAAACTTTGACCCATGAGACAGGAAACTGGTGACGCAGATGGTGATGTGGAAGCTTGATTGTAGAAACTGTCTAATATTTTTTGGCGCAAATGAGACCCCAGATCTTCGCCAGGTGACCAAGCAACTGCTAAGCTTATTGCAAATCCAGAAGCCAATTAAGATATGCGTCTTGTGTTATCCCTCTGGAGTCATCTCTCCCAGCTCCCTCACAGTCAAGACTGCAGCAAAAATAACAAAAACATTTGACTTACTCATCTTGTATCGTGCATACCTTTAGTCGTTCATAGCATTTCGGGTATGGAATTAATCTGCAGATGCTCCGGTTCAAAATGGGACCTAACTTTTCCACTGACGAAACAGCCAATAAAACAGGTTCAGAGGGAAGCCCAACCCAACAGAGGGTTTAAATCCTACGACTCCCCACCAGTCAGTTAGAACTGAGGAAGCCTCTTGGATGAGAGGCGAAACGTCTTCAAGAAACTCCAGTTGCCTCTAATATAGCACTTAGAATTACCAGGGCGTGGATGACTGAGAATCTTCACCAACACGTCATTAAAACAGGTTTTTCAACAATTGTGAATCACCAAAACCACAGGAGATCTTTGAGCATACAGTCATAAATGTACAGACAAAATATTAGGCTGATTGGTCCAGTAGTTTGGGAGATTAAGTGCGGAGAGATACACAATCACAATCAGTTCCCTCCAGGCGTACACTTCACAAAGACACTAGCTAAGTTCTGAGTTACCGTCACAAATTTACTATTAGAAAACATTTTGTGAATATTATGAACTAAGAAAGCTGTATTGCCAGGTTCTTAACATATGAACATCAATCAATTTTAGTTCATCCAGAGATGATGCATTTGTTGGTGGTATCTCAAGTAATATCACAACTAGCTTGGAGCCAATCATGGTAATGTACAGTACGCAACTTACACAAGTGTACTGTGGAAACCTCTCAATCGCAACTTTTTTTTTTTTTTTTTTTTTTTTTTACCAAGTTATTAAACTTTTTTTTGTGGAAAAAAACACATCAGTATTCCAAACAAAGTATTTTTATGGAAGGAATATTTTAAATAAATTTTTCGGTGTGAATGCACTGCATACTCAGAATAACAATCTAATTATTTGGGGCATGTGTTACCTTAGCAGCTTGCTGGTAAAAAAAACCAAAAAAACATTTTGATTGGCTACAAGACTTCTGGTGCTGATTCCAGCATATCAAGTGTTTTGCTGAGCTTGCAACCAACTTTGCAAAAAAAAAAAAAAAAAAAAAAGCACCACATCACAGCGACTTCAACAACACAAGGACTTGTCTCATTCCCCAAACAACAAGTATACTCCTCTAAAATAAAAGCACCAACACCCACCAGAATGTCCAGGCAGGCAGCTTTCAGGAGCGTGATCTGGTCCGCAATGGTCAGCGCTGTGAAGCCAGGCACTCGTTTGGCAAATTCCACGATCTTGATAATGCACTTAGTGGCCAGCTCGCTGAACTTGTCCCACAGGCCCAGGTCCAGCCTCACACGGTGGTCTGCACTCGAGTTCTGCAACACACACACGCATATGCAAACACACACACAAACAGAGAGCGAGACGTCAGGCGAAGAGGCAGCTACTTTTGTCATTGCACAGACTGCTGCTAATGATCTCCTCAGTGCACCCTCTTCACTCTGCTCTATATGTGTCACACTTACATACAGTAAATAGGCTCCATAAGACCTGAGCTCTCAAAAACACTGGCAGGATTGTTGTTGTGAATACGCTGAGCTGAGCCGGTTGGCCGGGCCCTGAGATAATGAGCGAAACAGTGTCAGTGGGATGCTTTGGCAATGATGGGATGCAGAAACAGAGCTGTGACAGGTAGCACAGTGCGGTTTAAAGCCAGAGGTGCCATTAATACAGCTATACGGTCCAGAACCTACACAAACATCGGGAGGGAGCAGGGATGGGTGGAAGCCAGGGAGCAATGGAGACATAGCCACAGATCGCAATGTGTGGAAAAGAGGAAAAAGTGTAAGTAAATTTGCTGTAGGACACCAGAGAGAGGGAAGAAAGAGAGGAAATGACAGATGAAAGGAAGGGAAGTTAAGTGTGTGAGAGCAGAGAGGCATTGTGGAAGGGCGCAGGGAAGAGGAGCTTGAATCCTGGGAGTTTCTCTCATGGGAGGTGATGTGTATGCTGAGGTGAGATTGGTGCATCAGTTTATTAATTTATGTCCTTTGATTAAAAATCATGTGACAGCTGGTGTCATCCACCTCTGACATGTTCTTTCTGATTATTATTTTGGATCTTTGCCAAGAGAAATTATTCTGCAACTTTCAACAGCATTATTTCTAAAGGAAAACTCTGGTTTCTAAGTAGGAGTGGGGAAAAAATGACTCACTCAAGTATCAAGATTTTTCTTTTTATTCATTTTATTTTTTTGTAATGCTGGAATTGATTGATATTATTCAGATACTGAGGTGGAAAGAACTTGCCGCTTTTATTGTGGTAATCTACAAGTAACGTGACATCATATCTGTTACAAGAAAAGCAAGAAAGCAGAAAATGGCGGTTGATTCAAGGACACAGACTTCAGCTGCTCTACTCAAAATCAGCCAGCCGAGCACAAACTTCCCGCTGGATCAGCAAACTTTTTCGCTGCTCCCATTTCAATGTTTTTAACCCCCACTGAACTTCTTCTTGGCAATGTCACTGTATTCCCTGATGACAGCTAATAACTCAGTGAGTATGATGTTATAAATGATATAAGTGATGGCCAAAATGATGAAAATATACCCAAATTACATGCTAGAATATCTCTGAATTCAAGTGTCGAGTTCACCCACTTCCTGACGTCCTAAAAACTCGAGGGTCCGCTCTGTCGATGCAGAATGACCAAAAGTAGGGGGTAGAGCTCTGTTCCATCCCTCTACAACCCTCCTATCAAAAGTTTTTCGCGAACATACCTTCCTGTTTTGGACCTGACTCCTCGATTGTTGAGTTCACCACTTCCCGACGTCCTAAAAGCTTGGGGGGTGGGCTTTATCGACGTGCAAGGACCAAAAATGGGGGGTAGAGCTCTGTTCCATCCCTCTACGACCTTCCTATCAAAAGTCATTTGCGAACATACCTTCCTGTTTTGGACCTGACTCCTTGAGTGTCGAGTTCATCCACTTCCCAACGCCCTACAAGGTTGGACGTGGGCTCTATCGGTGCGGAAGTACCGAAAATGGAGGGTGGAGCTCTGTTCCATTCCTCTACGACCTTCCTATCAAAAGATATTTGCGAACATACCTTCCCCTTTTTGGACCTGATTCCTAAAGTGTTAAGTTCACCCACTTCCCGACGTCCTAGAAGCTCGGGGGTGGGCTCTATCGACGCAGAAGTCCAGATGCTGCTGACCTTGATAAGAACACGACTTTAAGAAAATATATTTTTTGTCATTACAATAAATAAAACTTACTAATTACAAAAGTATTAGTATCAGCATATCCCTTCACTTGTTAGAAACTTGTTCAAAGAAGCTGAAATCAACTTCCACTGTTAGCATCAAAAAGTTTTTTAGCTCCATCATTATTAGCAGTTTATTTGAGAGAAGACATAAGAAAGGCATTCAAAGTAATGATTTTGCAATGTTTGAGAAAAAATGTTTACTTTCTGTTTGTCTGGGGCTGCAGCTAATTTTCAGCTATCAATTATTATGTTGTTTAGTTATGACAAAGACCCAAAGGTGACAGAGTGGTTCAATAAAGAGGCTGATTTTCCATTTAGGCATCTACCAAGTATCTTCCAGAGCTTTAGTCTGGTCAGAAACAGCAGCCAGACCATGATGGGACATCCTGACAATCCAGGAACAAGTCAGACTAATGACATTTTTCCAATCCCTCACTCAAACGGATATATTAGCCTGACCTTATTTCCATCGATGTGTTTTTGAGTGAACACTGACCAGAGCTGCTCTGAGTCTGAAATGACAGCAAACAGCCAGGAGGAGAAGAGGCAGAGGAAAAAAGAGGGAAAGAAAAGGCCATTAGAGCAGGAGTTAGTGCGACGGACGGATTCACAGAGACAGAGGGGGGAATGAGCAGCAGTTGGGGAATTGTTTGGGTGGAGCGAGGGGAAAGCCGCAGTGTGATGGTTGATGGCGGGGATGGAGCATCTGATGATCATTTGTTTGTTTTTCTGATGGTTTACATGGAATAGCCCATCTGCTCCACATGAGTGAGTCTCCACATGTAGCAAGGACACCGCACACACACTCACTGTGGAGGAGGTGACACGAACACACTGAGGAGGGGGACGGGCCTGACAGAAATCTAGTATGTATACAGGTTAAACACCAGAAAAGACAAGACGGGGCCAACTTGCTTTGACCTTATTACTGGAACATTGTGGGTTTTTTATGTGACCAAGATATTTACTGACCAGGACGTTTTAGGCTGAAAAATCAACCTGTGAGTGTTCTCTGGTGAGCAGCCAATGTAATGACATGAGTCTAGAGTTGGTGGGACTTTCTGAGATTGGCATTGGACGATGGTGGTGTATGGTTGCAAGCGACTCATCTGGCTGAGGAAATCAACTCACTAGTCTTAAAACTTTCCTTATGCCAACTTCTGATAGCTGGTTGTATTTTAAACATCAGTAACAATTGAGGAAAAGATGGAGAAGATGGGAACCAGCTCAACTAGCATTCTGCTAACAATTGCACAGGTGTTCAATAATAAACTGGACGATGTGCCGAATCTGTTTTGGGAACGAAAATATCCTTTGTCAAGGAAATTCGGCTAAACCCTGGAATACCAGACAGCGTCATCCAACCAGGTATCTCTTTTTCCACATGCTGATCGAACAGGACAGACGACTCTGGCAAGAGAAGGGTGGGAGGCGTGCACTTTATCGTGAATAAGGACTGGTGTGACAGTGGGACATTCCTGCTCTCTGATCACTGATATGCCATTCAGAGGTGGAGTTGCTGGGGTTGTTTTTGGACACTTCCGCTATCTCACTGGAAGTCGCGCCCCTGATCAGTAGTGCTACAGTAGTGCCCTCAGGAATAAGGTGGATATGCATTAGCCTGATACTGTATAACAGCCATAACCATGTACCAGTCAGGCACTCGTGCAAACCAGACTGAATAATAGTTTTATTTTCTCTAGTAGCATGTATGTTTCTGAGTCCACTGCGTTCCCTCTTTTTTCCATTATGTAACAGGGCTAGAGCTTCAGCATGTAAACAAACAACAAACAGCTATATAAAAAGTGCTCTTGACAGCATCAATAAGGTTTGTGCCACGGCCTGGGCCTGCAGAAGCATTGTGATATGTTAGGAGTGTACACAGTATGATACGCAGGCCTCAGGAGAGGAGGAAACAAAGCCTTTGTGCAGCTGTAATTGACTGTTGCATAGCCTTTTATTTTCAGATCATAAATGCATCTGCAAAGAGACACTGACAAAGAGTACGCTGAGTCTCCAAACAAACTCCTTGGACATTTAGGCTGTTTATTCAGGATAAACAACTGTACTGAAAGAAAGAAGTCAGGAGCGTGAGGCAGAGAGACAGACGGGAGAATTGATCAGAGTGGGCAGAGAGAAACATGCTGTCTTTGTGTATTTTAGCCAATATTATTGATACTCCCTAATGTTGACGTAGCTTCTCTATTGGAAAATCAGAATAAACCCTGCGTTAAGGCCTTGCAATTTTAAAGCAAGTTGTATAAGTAGATAAATAATACATAGAATTGACAGACAAAGCAATGGACTCTAGGAAAATAAAGCATTATATAACCAAAGTATATCAAAACCCAGACAAAGGGAATATTAAAGCTGGACAGAGATAAGGAAATCCGTCTATAGCATCTAACAAGTCAATCTTAAATTCTGATTTTTTAACTTTTTAACTTTTAACAGTGGAACCGAGGGAGCGTACACATGTCTACCCTGCAGCTTTCTGAAGAACACAGCAAAAGAAAAAGACAAGCTATAAGATTTCTGTTAAAGCTGGTCACAGGGGTGTTATGTAATCTATCCATTTATGCAAAAGATGCTGTAATTTGTCATTCTGTGCCTCATTCTGTGTCAGGGTAGAGGAGCCTCTGCAGCAGCAACAGACCAAGAACTCTACACTGGAAGCCAGATGAAGGAAATTCATTTATGTGGTCTTCTACACATGATTAAAAGCGTTTGAACTGTACACCTCGCTGCTGGATCGTGACACTCAAACACTCAGATCTTTGAGCTTTTCATCTGCTTGCATTAATTTTACCAGTCTACCAAAATGCCATAATGTGACCTTTTAAAAACTGTGGTGGTTACTGTTAATGTGCAAAGGTCAATTTTCCAATTAATAACCTAAATATGGAGGAAGTTCTGGAAAAAAACGGAGCGATCATATTAGAATATGATAAAATGTACTTATAAAAACAGGGTAAATCTGAAATGACTGCCCATTTCTAATAAAAGCTTGGGGTAAGAGTTGCTATGTACCAGGCAAGACTGGCTACCCTTTGCTGTCAATGATACTTCACTGACCCTGTCTCACTCCAATGTTGTCGAATACCACCACTTGTCCAGTGACTTCCGGCGTCAGACACCAACGAAAAAAGTCATCCTTTCACGTCGGCATGATAAACGGCCAGTTGCCATTATTGTTAAACTGGGAAACACGGAGGGACAACAACATAAGTTAAGGGGGCGGAAGGTGGTGGATGGGTCCAACAACCACGGACTTTCACCCAGGAGGCCAGTGTTCACTTCCCGTGTGATTGTAAAGCAAAACCCTGTTCTTTTTTCTTAAACACAACCACATACTTTAGTTGTTGAGTGCAAAAAAACGTCATTTCGTGGTGTTCTACCAACGTATTTGGAAGAGGCTATAAGCAAACTGTGTATACTGAAAACAGACACAGCGTCCCAGAATGTCAACAACCAACACACCCAGGGGACCTTGCGTGTCTTATCTCAACGTGGAAAGTCCATGACCAAACGTCGATATCTGACCAGGTCGGAGTGAGAATGGCTGAACACTGAATGTATTTGGCCCGAACACTCATACCTTATACAGGTTGCCATCGTAATTTTGAATTAAAAGATCTTCCGATTAGTGGACGACCCACTCGCCCTGAAGTAAGTGTAATAGTTTTTTCTTCTGCATGAACTTTTAGGCTCTCCTTCAAAGAAAAAAAAGGGCAGCTGCCAGAATTTTAGGAGTTCATGGGTCCAAGTTACCCTATCACACTAGTAGAGACCAGGGGGCCATGCCCACTCTGCACTGCAGTCTGCTCAGTTGTATCTTGGAGAATTACAACCTAAGGCATACACTGGGAAAGGGAAAAGGGCCAGATAACACTCCACAATTATGTTAAATTTTGGCGAGGAAAAAAACTTGCATGACTAAGCTTATGTCATATTGCCAGGAATAACAGTTTGGTACAGAAATACTGAATCATTTATTATCTGTTGGCCTAAAAGGAGTCACATTAAAACAACCTGATCCTAAAAGCCAGAAGCAGCCTGTAAAATACCAACCATTAGTTTTAAACTGCAGACTGTAAAGTCTCCCCATTTGAATTTGATTACTAAAACCCTAAAATTCCAAGAAAATAACGATGAAATGATCTCTGGAGAGCAAACCAGTTTTGAGCTCAGCAGGAAGGTGAGCCAGGTTTTACTCCCTGAAGCTGTTAAAGAAAAAGAAACTGGTGGGGAAAAGTGACCGACTAATATGACACCCTTTGCTGAAAATCCAATATGTACTCAATATGTTGGCAAACTTCAACATCAGTCTGAGCCCAGCCCCGGGAGCTCTTTCAGCATAAGAGCGCTTGAATACAGCGGCGCCCTCCAGCCCCAACCAGCCCGCTGAACTGACTGTGGAGACAGCTGGAGCGGCCCTCCGCTTTCACAGCACATCAATCCCCCTGAGGTTGTTACTGCGAGGCAGTTAGCACCGCGGCTGCTGGACACTGTCACGAGCAAACAATCTATTGTGTGGCCACCCGAGAGCGAGGGAGGGAGATAAAGGGAGACAGAGAACAGCAGAGAGAGAGCGAGATCATTAAATATGATCTGGGGTTAAGTGAGAGGCACATTAGGGCCGTGCTTAAATCACAGACAACGAGCTGCAGTCGACACAACAGCACTACGGACGCACATTCCACTGATTGACATCCGATTTGATGGGGAAGGAGGAGGTGCCGAGATCTGTGTGTGTGTGTGTGTGTGTGAGACAGAGAGTGTGTGTTTGCACAATATGTCGGGGGGGATGGAGGTGGCTGATATTAAAGCAACTTATCTTGCTCTTCCCTCTGGGTGGAGAGGGAAAGCAAAGAAAAAGGGGGAGCTCAGGAGGAAGGAGGGTGAGATAATTCGCAGTTGGATTTTTTTTTCTCCACCCCCCCTCTGCAATCTCAGTCAATTACACAAGTCCCATAATTCAATAGAGTGAAACAAGGAAGTTGCCGGGGAATTCTAATTTCATTTATGAACATTTATCCAAACAAATTAGACAACTTGCGACATTAGAAAAGAAGCTGGCAGTGTAGAAATGAGCCCTGCGCAGTACATCAGCAGGCCCGTGTGTACAGATGCAGAAAGGGAAATGGCTGTAAAAGCGACCAGCACCTGTGACGAATAGCGACGGCGGACAAACTGTAATGTGGCTAATATCTCTAAGGCTGGGCCGTGTGCTCTACAGCAGCAGCAGCCTCCACCGCCGCTGCCTGGAGCCGCCGGGGCCCCCGCCGCGCGCTAATGTTTTATTTTGTCTTTGAAACTGCCAGGCTCGTTTTTCATCACCATCACTGTCAATGAAGCGTTATTCATTGTCGAGCTAAGCCCTCTCACTCGCGCAGCTATCTCCGCTAACCCAGCAATGAACTCCTAAATCACTGCAGACTAGGATTTGAATATTTCACCACATAATTGGAGCTTTAACCTAATCTAGGGGCGCGGGAGCTCCTCTTCTGTTTCCGACGAGGAGGACTCAAAAGGCGCATCAGGATCCAATCGCTTGTAATAATGAGGAACTTCTCACAGTCTGTGAGCAAGCATAATTACCACTGATCCAGATTAAGGCTTTATCTGAGGCTCGACTGCCACTCCAACAAACAGCAAACACTGGCTTATATCATAACCAGGGAGCAAGATTTTTGCTATTATGTCCCACCATTTTCAGCTGTGGATTTTGCCTCAATGCAGACTGTTTATTTTGTAAAAATCAGGAAGTGTCTTGCGGGAGAGGGAATGGGATGAGGGTGGAGTAGAGCGGGGTTACAGCGATTAGGAGCATTGTGTTGGGATTGAAAGGGGGAAAATTCAGAGTTATGGAGATGGAAGCTTACTGTACTTTGAAACGACAGCAGCATGCAGCTACACACAGTGGAGAGCTAATAGCTCCACTGTATGCCAGTTTGCTCCATTTCAGCTTCTCTTACCCATCACAGCTCCAAACTTTATTGTCAGTGACTGAATGATTTTCATTACCGCAACAAGAGAGGCATTACTGCACATTATGGCTGCTCAGCGGATTTGTTTGTCTTTGTATAAACAGTATTTTACATGACTGACAGGTGTCATGAGATTTCCAAAACTAGTGCCATCAAATCATTAAACGCACACCTCCCCCCTCCTGCTCTCACACACTCCCTACAGAAGCCTGTTTGTAGAGCGTCGGTGTCAATCACAGCTCACTGGCACCGACTGTAATCTATATGTAAGTTAGCTTAAAAACAAACACATTAGACGCTGTCAGCTCCCTGCACAATGCTGCCATGCCTGCGTGTCAATCAAAGCGCCGCAATCTCTGCTTGCTATCAAGCTATCAGCCGTCCTGCAGCTCCAACCGCTTGCCTGTCAAAGCGTCACACAACTCAGCCCAACAAGGGTTTTGCGCCGTCGAGTACTCGCTCTGGAGGTTCTCTCGACATTTGCATGACCTCCAACTTTTGCACCGAGTCGTGACGAGTGCAGAAGTGCTCCTCAGGGGGAAGAGGAGCTCGTTGTCACTCAGATGTGGGGAGTGCGCAGTCCTTTGCAGGGTCAGCCGCTTTGAGACTGGATAAGCAAGGGCCTGATGTGTCCAACTGACGAGATTCTTCTTCAAGGTCCTGCGTGGATTAGCATCCCCTCACTATCTGGCCTTTCATGGGTTGTTAGTTTAGCACAGGGCCCGGCGTCTGAGGGTTTGAGGGAGGTTCAGGGACAGCACAGAACTCTCAACCTTGATGTCGGGAGATGACAGGGATAATAAAGCCTGCACAAACCCTGACAAGTATTCTTGACACCCAGCTTAGCTCAGTCGCACATATCCATCGCCTGTTTTGATTTACGGAAGCAGATAATGATTAGCTGGATTAGCTGCATTTATTCCACCTTTCAGACATGTAGAGTCGAGTTGGTGTCTGTCTGCCTCAACCAGACGGATGGGCAGCTGTCTGGCTGGCAAGTATTTCCCTGACGAGGATTTGATGTTGGCAGCTGCTACGTCTTCCAGTCCTGACACCTCCTTTTTAATTTCTCTTCTCGCTGTCACAATATATAAAAACTGGGGTAAACAAACCCTGCCTCCATCTCTGGTCCGTCTCATGAGACGCAGCTGGAAGTCATGATGTGTTAGCTGCACGGTGCTGCTATGATGCATGCTTTTTATTGTCTTTCCATCACACTTAATGTCCAATCAATAGCTATTGAGAGAAGAAGAAGCACTAATGCTGGTGAGGATTCGCCCGGACAGTCAGCAGTGTACTCTCCAGCTGCATTACAGGGGGATTTAGAGTACAGTACAAGAGATTGATTATCATTATGAGCTCTGCACTTGCGGCTAGTTTGCAAGAGCAGATCAAAGGAGCATCAGTAAAACAGGGTCACGGAGTCAAAGACACATTGTAGCTCTGATATGTTTATGATTTAGAAAAGAAGTGCAACCAAAGTTAAACACGCTCATTGATCTGCTGTTCAGATGTATACTTGTAGGAAGCACCACAGGATAGTGAACTCACCGTGGTGTATTTGCCAAGCTGGCAGAGGGAGGGGAAGGTTTCTTGATGGGCCTTGCGAATCTTTTCAATGATGGTCTCCAGCTCGGCTGTCAGCTCGTAGCTCTCTGCCAGCTCCGGCTTTGGGCTCTCCTTCTTCTTCTTATTCCGGTCGTTTCGAACAGCTGAAGGAGAACAAAGGATTAGGATTAGCGTCAACAATGACTTGCAAATGGATGACTTGATCATCGAAGTAAATGTGGACTTGAAACAAAATGAAAGGCAACTTGAGGAACAACAGAACTTTGTTGCTAGTAAGCATTTTTCGGGTTACTTTAAAGAGATGCAGCAAGTTGTCAAGTGAAAAAAAAGTGAGACCTTATATAAGGACAGAAAGTTTCTACTCTGTCAGCTCAACCAGACTCTGTCAGCTTAGTGCCACTGGCAAAGTCTGACAAAGAAAGAAAACAAAAGTGTCTGAAAACTCAAGTGCTTCACATATGGATGGAGTGATCTGTGCGGCTAATTTGATTAATGAATGATTAATTACCTTCATCTTTTTACTCAGGGCTGTTTTGGTGCTTTGTTATGTGGTTTACCTGCAGTGAGTTGAGGCCTACGTGTAAACTAGACGGTCTGAGAGGGACAAAACGCTGAGGCAGTGGTGTAGTCTATGTGATCCGCAGGTATACCCACTAAGAAGACATCCAAAAAATGTGCAAGGATATGTAACAACATAGTTTTGTGACAGAACTTTCACTCCAGCTATTTATTTTCAGAAATAGGCTACAGGGTCGAGAGATGTGACAGGAAGCTGAACAAATGCTGCAGAACATGCAGAGAGAGACTCGTCGTCATTCCTCGCCCCCACCCCGCTGAGCTCAGTGCGCAGTGTGTGTATAGTGAGAACGTGAGAGAGACACAGAGAGTGACGGTGTATGCGCTGAGAGCAGACAGGTGTTGGTGATCAAAGCAGAGAGGAATTAACTGTAAAGTTGTCGAGTGGTAGTAAAGGTACAGTGAAGGTTTCAGTTTGTCCATGAATAAACACTGCAGCTCCTTGAGACCAAGGTAAAATTCCCGTGTTTCACTTCTTAACTGCTGGGTAACGTGAAGGGAGTTAGCATCAACCTCGACCCTGGAGGCAAAACAACCAGTGGTGACCCTGGAAATTTTTCATAGGGGCGGCCAGATAGGGCCACTGGAAATCTTAGGGTGGCACACATTTTTACACAGACTCAAACAACTGCAGCAACCTACTGCTCTAGTGGGTGATTATGGACAGCATCCCGACATCGCAGATTCAAAAGAGGCATGAGGGTCATAACATTTAACACAACAGCATTGGTCTCTATTTTGACATATAACATATGCGTTGGCAACGCTCTATAAACAGTAACAATGGCATTAACATGGAAATGACAATCATTGTTTTCCCAATGTATGCACTTTTTCAGCCGCTGTTCTTCTCTGAGTTAGCCACTAACTGCTAACAGTTACAAGATACTTTTCACATTTCCTGTGAAGGGTCACACACATAACACGTCATCAAAATGTCACAGCTGTGCCCATGATCACGTCCTGCTGGCTTTCCAGTTTATACAGACTGTTACTACCTCCGTCCCTGGTTCAGAGACAAGACAACTCTGTCCCTCCATTCTGCGACTGTACCTTTTACACAGAACAATGCAGCGGCATAACGGCGTGAAATTCTTGCCTTCTTTTGCCATTTCTTTAATTTGTCCAACGATTTCGGCGTTGACCTTTACCGACAGAAGTTCCCATATGTAGTTATCTCTCCAGTTGGACATTTTCGTTACTGTCTTTGTGTAAATGACACTTCCTCTTCACTCTAACATGTTTGTTTTCTTCCAGTTTCGAACAACCCTCGTGATGGAAGCATCATAAACACGCCAGCTTGCTTGCTGTGAATTCTCCAGACGATCACCTGCTCTATTCACACATGGGCTCAATCGGACATTACACAGACCTTGAACTAAAGTCCGTTTCACGTCCGATCCAACTGATTCGGACATTTGCGTTCTCACATACAGCTCCTCCGGGTAATGTCTACATAGTTTCAAATTGCAGCGTATGTGTGAAAGGAACTTATGAGAGTTCAGAACTTGCACACTGATATACTTTGGTTTCTTATTCTATAGCCAATGATACTAATGATCTGATGTGCATTGACTGATACAGTTAAGATTTTGAGTTATGTATCCATACATGTCACGTGATTCATTGTTTTTTTTTAAATAGGCTGCTTGTTCTTTTTCTTAAAAAGGCAAATATACAGCTTTTATTTAAAGGAGAAGTGATTCTAAGTAAGAAAACATTCATGGGAACAAACCAAGTTTGAAAACACCACACAGAGGCCAATTTTGAGGTACTTTTAAATAAAATACACACACTTACAAATAAAAATATGCTTTTTATCTCCATGTCTTAAAAGAGAGGATGAGTAGTTGTGTGCACAGTCTATGTGGCTGTAAGAAAATGCAGAAATAAGCTAACAAAGGAAGGGAAACAGAAGACTGCTAGCGAGCACACATGGATTTAAACAATGTATGTTTGAAATTCTCTTGAAAACTGTCTTTGCAAATGTTTTATGACGAAGGAAATGCACTCTGCGTGTTTAATAAGCATCAAGAACACAAAATGCGCTGTGGTGATAATGCCATTGTTGGACAGTAACGAGCATCAACTGTTATTTTTTAACCTAGATTTTCTCTCCTACGGATTATGGCCAGTGGACGTTGAGAGGACACTGTGCCTTGCACTGAATAATACGCTACATGTATAAAAAGGCTTAAAAAAACCCCAAATAAATCCTTAGGAGTGAGTCATACAGTACCAAACAGTCAGGAGATACAACAAAGCCCAGGTTGCTGTGCTTGTTGTGTGTGCAAAGTGCACCCTGAGAGAGCGGAGTCCGCGCAGTGCTTTGCTTCATTAGGTGCAGATCTTTGAAGTCTGTCACAGCAGGACATTCAAACAATCCAACCAGGTTTATTACTCAACACACAGCATGATCATCCCAACATCACAACTCTCTGATCAGCTGCACACTCCCCTTTAGAATAATAAGGAGAGAAGCTGGAGGTGGAGAGAAAGAACCGGGCCCATTGTCAGAGCTGAGACACCCGAGGGACCTTCCTTGGCTGGCAACACAACATCCTCTGCCCTAGTTTACAATAAAGCCCTTTATATTCACGCACTAGAGCCAGCTCGTGATCCCATATTGCACTAAGATGGTAGAGTGGGACGAAGCCAGCCCTGTGAGGGTTGGGGTTTATTGCTGGTGCAGATTTACAGTAGTCAGAACTCCAAATACTTATTTCTGTTTACATGCTGTAGATATTCCTTTTAAAGTGACATGCACCAAAATGATTTTGACTGCACCATATATTTGTCCATCTTTATCTGCACCGTCAGGTACGGGTCTAACCAAAATTACAGTAATGTACAGTGAAACTACTTTAAATTTTATATGGTCACAGGAACATTTTAAGAACTTTTTAGCGAATCTAATATGGAAACATCATTTTTTAAATCACATCAGGACTCTTCACCTCTCTTCCTCTGTTTCATATATCATATCATCAATTAATATTGCTGACTGGATATTGACCTCTAGACTCCAAATACCAACTTCCCATGATCACTGCAGCTTTCAATGCTGTTAATGTGAACTTCACTAAATGAAAATTCTTTTTTTGAACAAATATTTATAAAACAAAAGTAAAAGACAGCATTAAAACCCCGTGTGAAGAGGTGTGTCCTTTGTACTGATGCATTTTGATAATAACTTTAAATCACTCGCTCAAATTCTGTCAATGTTATTGAAAAAAAAAAAAATAATAATTTTCCACAAATATATCAAAACTTGTGCATACCCATTGAGTACAGCATACCATACCATGACTTAGTCATACCAAAAATTAGAAAAAACCCCAACATTGGTCCACAGGGGGAGCCACAGCGATCGGTCACATTTTAGCCATTTTTAAGCATTTTTCTGTTGTTATAGCGCCACCCAGTTGCCAGTTAGAGTTAAATTTCTCCAGTCACCTTGAGGCGTCCTGTTCTACATATCTACCAAGTTTAGTAAAAATCCATATGGTGGTTAGGCCTAGATAAGAAATGAGCTCTCTAGCGCCCCCATTTTGTTTGATGGGGTCAATAATGGAGGGGTCCCCTCAGATTATGTGTGCTCATATGCCTACAAAGTTGCGTGGTGATGGGTGAAACCCTTGAGATGTTATACACCTTTATGTGATGAGCCACGCCCTCCACAATATTCATTGCCTTATAGAAGCTCAGTTTTAGTAAGTTTTCCAACTTTTGCCAAGAGGGAACTTTAGATATTGGTCCCTAGATTATGTTCACCCAGTTTCATGCAGATCGCTCAAACTTCCTAGGAAGAGATCCATTTGAAGTGTTTTTCAAAAAATTCAAAATGGCGGAAAATCTATATAAGCGGAAGTTATGGGTTCTTGAGGCAAATGTGTTCCTCATGAGGAGAGGCATCTCTGTGCAAAGTTTCATGTCTCTACCACATACGGGGCATGAGGTATGCCCATTCAAAGTTTGACATTTCAATCGGTTGGTATAGCGCCCCCCTTTGGCCAATTGATGTAATATTGCTTCATTGGCATCCTCCCATGACCCTCTACCACTGTGCCAAATTTCACATGGATTGACCAAGACAGTGAGGAGAAAAACATGGAACACACACACAGACATCATCATCACAGTTTTCATCATTATATAGTAAGAATAAAATAAAGAAGCACTTAAATCTCATACTTAGTGGTGTGTCCTGTGCAGTGATATATTTTGGTATTAAATTAAAAAACTGTGTTGATGGTCAGAGGGTTATGATATTGACAGATTATAGTGCTTATCCACATAATCAGGCATTAACCTCACATGGAGTCTACCTCTGCTTTACCAACAACGCTTTATATCCATAAATTAATCTCTCCTGATTCAGACTACATATATCATATATATACAGCAAGGATCCTATACAGATATGACATACAACACAGTCTGAAATCCAAATCAGTCACGACAAGGGAGTCCATCTGCCGTACGTATCTGTTTAATTTTGACATATTAGGACAGGCTCCGCCCACATCTCATATTCTGTGCTCTGTCTCCACATTATCAGACCGTCTCGATGCATCAAAGTGAAACAGGAGTCAATACAATTTTCTGTTCGGGAGAATTAGATTGAATGTTTTGGTCAGCTGTGTCCTCGTGCAGATTACTGTCACTGCTGAGAGGCTGCAGTGATGTGTTGACATTAATCTCGCCATACGTTCTGACCTACATCTGTGACCTATATGCCACCTATATGGGAGTATGTGTATGTAAGAGACTTTCCACTACATCAAATGTGATTATGCCGTCAGTAAGGCAAAGTTTGACAGTGACAACGTTAATTACTTCATTAGAAAGAAGACTAAATTCAGATAAATGCTAACAGTGAGTCAATTTAACTAAACAGAGACATGTGAGCTCCTTCGCACAGACTGTGAGAGTTACTGTCACAATGTAATGATATTTCTTGCTTCATTCCTGGAAATTATATTCTTCGAAGACGCAAAACAAAAACAACATGTGATGGAAAAACTGATCCTAACCGTGTCTGTCATTATGGTTAGCAGTGTCAGTGTGGGGGCAGTGGGAGGGGTTTGACGGACAGAGCACAGGCCTCCTCCGATCTGCTGCTCCGCAGAGAAACGCTGCAGACACCGAACACAGCAACAGCAGGTAGAGCAGATAGTGAAGTTTCAGAATGGAGCAACAGAAACCTGCTTCACTCTTTTCCAGTGTGCAAGTATGGTGCTTATGTTGGCCTACAAGATTCAATACAAGAAATGATCACAAGAAGAGATAATGAAGCAAAATATGCACAAAATACTGTCCTTGTGAAAAGAGCACACGAACAAAGGATGTTTCTAAATGAGGAACAAGATATTTCACGTGTAAAAAACACACTCACAATAAAATATCTTAATACTGCACAGTCAAACATCTTATTGGTCATGCCCTTTAATGATAGGATGGAGTGAACTGGTCTTAGTATATTATCATTACTATTAAATTTTAAGTAAAAGTCTTGATAGCAACACCGTGTATTGTAAAACGTCCGCACCCACTGTTTTTCTTGACGTGCACCATCACAGGTTGACCTACATCACTGTCCTGTTTCCTAGTGTGGAACAGTGTCATCACAAACCCAGCAATTTTATCACATTGTTCCACAACTTACTGTCATGACCACCTCTCCTGTCTGTCTGACATGTCTAATGTGTGTCAATTAATCTAGTAGGGCTGCAACTAATGATTATTTTCATAGTCGACGAATCTGTCGATTATTTCTTCGATTAGTCGACTAATCATTTTATCGAAAAATGTGTTAAAATGTTGTTAAATGTCTGTCTGTCTCTCCCAAACCCCCAAATTATGTCATCTAATGTCTTGTTTCGTACTCACGCCAAAGGGTTTTAGTTCACCGTCATGGGAGAGTGTGTAAAGCTGCCAATATTTGAACGTAAGAAGCTGCAGTAAGAGTATTTTGGGGTACTTTTATAGTACTTTTCTATGAAAAATGACTGAACCGATTAGTCGACTACGAAAATAGTCACTGATTATTTTAACAGTCAATTGGTCATCAATTAGTCGACTAATCGTTGCAGCCCAGTAACCAGAAAAAAATGTTTGCATTGTGCATTTCTACACACCATGAATACATTAGATTTGTGGTGATGTAGTTTATGAGTTGACTGTTTTTCCTGTTGGGATAGCGCCACGATAAGCGGTTGTTTTTTACCGAGACATTGCAGCCTGGATTGTACCCCCAAACTTCTGTGACTTCTGCGCCCAAACCTCACCACACATTAAACACTGCGCTGCTGAAACATTAAGTTCCACATCTCCGCAAGATAATGATGTATAAATGTAATGTATCCGTGGTTTGCAGCAACGTACAGTGCCAACACTTATTCTGGAAACTGGGCTGCTGCTTTGTGTGACACCGAGTTCATCTCGTCTGACATATCTATTTTTGTCTCGTGCACAGTTTACAGTATGCATCTGAGTTTGGACTCCACCGAGGAATCTCCCCGAGTCCTGGCAATCTTGTTTTCATGCTGACACAAAAACTGCCAGTATACTGAATCAGAACTGCTCGTCGGATGGTCAACAAGCATCAGAGACCCCAACTTCACACCTTCTTCACGCTGTGTTTGTCGGCTGTGTGCGTGTGGAGGTGAGGAAGTAAACAGGGTTTGAATTTCTCTCTCGCTCTCCTTTCTCACTCTCGACACAACTATTTCTGCCACTTTTGGTGACTGTTGGTGATTGTCTGAAAATGTACACCATGATCGCCACATTTAAATGTTATCGCACCTCCCTACTGTCTGTCTGTGATGGAGGGCTTTCTACTTAGTCATCAAGTGTGGCTGTTCGGAACAAAACACTTTTATCCTTCCGACAGGACCGTCATTATATGAATTAATTCTCTATGAGTATAACCCGACCCTTGCCCATCCAACCTAACTCATAAATCTATTCAAAATGAGTGATGAGTGAATTTTCTTACTGTCACGGCCACATTGGCACAGCAAACAGGCATGGTATTTAGAAAAGAACACCAGCTCTTATGTGTCACCTGAAAGAACTCAGGCTAATTCTGTCCAAAATGCTGCTGCCAGTAGGTTCGTTCCTTCAAAGAGCAGAGGACAGACAGTGACGATGGGGGGTGAGGACAAAACGAGGCAGTCCTCTCACACACAGCACAGAAAAAACACAAAAACACTTTGCCCCTTGGAAGAGGGGGATGGTACAGAATAATGATACAGAAAGGGGGATGGTACACAATCTGTCCACGTGTCTGTGTGTGTCATTTGTCGTGGTGTGGTGACGAACTGTGTCTGGCGAGGGGGTTGCGGTCCGCACAGAGGCAGGCGAGCCACGAGATGTGATTTAGGGAGACAGCGACGTGGCAAGTGCACCCCCTCACCCACCCAGGGCAATCAATTACCACCGCACTCCAAGCAAATTACTGCGAGCATGAGCAGATACATCCAAATGATGCATCGGACAAGAGGCCATGAAAATATATGGCTTTTTAATACCCACAAAAGGAGTAGAGGGAACCCATCCAGTGCATTATGTAGTGGCTGTGAACACTACTCCAGACTTCCACATGAAAAGTATCTGCACTTTTATCTGTACTGGTCTCTAAGTGTCTGTTTGGCTCCTTCAGCTCTGTTTTCTGTGTCAAATTCTTGGGTCCTGCATTGAAAAAAAAGGCAAGAGGCTGCACTGGTGTGGCCGCATTGTTTCAGGTACAAGGTGGTGATGAATTATAGACATCCAGTTTGAGTATTAGATCCATGAGTTTGAAGGTTTATCAGATACTGAAACACTGCACAGGCTCAAATATTCTGTGTGTTTCCCCTTTGTGTTGCACCTCTGTGGTGTCAACTGATTGTCTCACTGACATGAATGAAGGGTCTGGGTTTTGTTACGCAGTGCCGTTGTCTGTCTGAGCATTGCTTCACTCTCCTGGCCTGATGAATCTCAGGCTCTGTTTTCACCTGCGATTAAAATGTGTTTTGGATGATCCGATCAAAAGTGACAGCATTAAATACATTGTGATGCAGTCACTCAACCCACTGGCCTCTAGTTAGACAGCACAATAGCACTCTACAATCTGCTTATTTTACGAAAAATTGGACGAAATGTTTGACCATACATCGTTTTGCCCTATGGAAGGAGATGTGTTTTGCTGGAAACGATATCTCTGGCTGTGCCGACACAAACTGCTGGTGAGAGTGTGGACATAATGACATGGAGCCCTTTGACCACCTAGCATATGTGACGTAGGTGGTGACAAAATCTGAACACAAGTGATCAGGTGGAGAAACATGATAGACACAGGTGTGAACCGCGATGTGTCTCAGCGGTCCACTTCTGTTTGGATCACCGAAATGCACGTTAATACCAGGTGTAAACAGGCCCTAAGTCCAGTATTCAGTGTTATTCTATTTCAGTGATGGTCTTTACCAAAACCTGATAAGTGTAAGGGTTTATCAGGGCATTTTAAAAACATCTGCTGCTGCTGGAAACCAGGTTGATGAAAGCTTTCACACCTGCCCTGTTTGGTTCGGTTCAATCAAACTCAAGTTCGTTTACCCCCTCAGTGCGGTTCATTTGGGCAGGTGTGAACACAGCAATCACACTCAGGTGCGCATCAAAACAACCAGACCGAGACCTTCTTGAAGAGGTGGTCTCGGTCTGGTTCCAAACGAACTCTGGTGCGGTTGGTTTGTGGTGAGAAGGTGTTCCGACCTGGATGTGAAGCAACTGCAGTCACATGACACATTGTTTGGGTTAAACATGAGCATGTTACAGTCCTGGAGGATTATTAATGTGCACCTCCTCCTGTACTGCCTTAATATGCACATTCAGCACATCCAATGCATCAAAACATTGTTTTCTAGTTGGAGCCGCGCCTCGTTTTCAAACTGTATGGTTTGACTAAAATGAACAATGACAGCAATATAGTCCACGATGAGCAGCGCTAAAATCAACCTGCGTAGTTGTCCCTCCATTGTGACATTAGAAAGTGTCACATTTATCTTGCAAGTGTACTCTTCTTCAACGTTTGCTTTACTTCCTGGATTTTTCCCACATGGAAATTCTGACCAATCAAGAGCAGCTTTCTCACACAAGGCATTTGATCTGGTCCTCTTGTAAATGCTGCCGTGAGAACACAAACCAACTCTAGGCAATTATACAACTTTGTGACAAAATTAGTCCCTGATTCAGACCAAAGGAAACCACTCCAGGTCTGACAGCAGCCTTAAAGATTGAATCAAAACAGTAAATTTGCAGGTTGTAAAACCAACACAAAGACGCTAAAAGGCTCTGTGAAACCGAACAGGACGGCAGAATTGTTGATACTTCTCTAATAATCAGAGTACCTGTTCCAGCGCTTCTTTAAATTACAAAACCTTCCACAATGTCCATAACCTTGAGAGTTTTACCATCCATATTATGCTTCCTCTTTTATTTTGTCCATCAGGCCTTTTGATGTGACTCAATAATGTGAATATAAAAGTCCTGGATGTCAGATTTTCCCACAGCACACAAATGCTGCTTTATAATTATAGCTCACAACTACACATCACACACAACAACCAAAATGTACTTAACTGATGCTTTAACTGATGCTGAGGGTGCTTATTATGAAGGTTAAATGTTTCCCAAATTTCAGTCCACTCTGAAAACAGACACATTATCAACTGGAAAACATTTCCAGCTTCACTGATGGACACAATACAGGTCACCCAGACAAACTCTAATGAAATGATGGTATTTGAAATGTTGTCTCTGACATGAAAACACACGAGCACACCCCGCATGAACCATCTGATTCCAATCCAAAACTAAACGCTGAGAGGTGTGGGTGTGTTAGGAGTTTTCTAGGACTGTGTTAAATGCATGAAAACCATCCAAATAGCAACTTTGTCAGGCTTTGAGGGAGCGCTGTGAACGAGCGAGTGTCTAGTGTTTCTGAAGTGCTCTCCAGGGTGTTAGACCAACGGATGGAGGGTCATTGAGTGGAGTTCAGAAATGCTGTTAAATACACTCTCGAATCCCTCGGCTTTCCAAGACTCTCATCTCCCTCTCCTTTGGTCAATGAGAAATGTCCCTTCCTCTGTCTTTTGTCCTCTTTATTTCTTTTTCCCCGGCTGCCTCTAGCCCCCTAGTGCAGCATGGCGATTTTTTCCCTCTGTTCTGCTGCTTTATTGGGATGCTGTGTGGCGCGGCGGCAGCATGCATGGACAGTGGCCGTTTTGAGAAGCCGCCGGCCAGCCATCTGCGCGCTGCCAAGCTCTGCACAGTGTCTCTTTGAGCAAACAGATGCAGCGCTAAATAAACACTATCTATCTGGAGGCCACGTGATGCAGCCCGGGCCGTTCGCCACGGCACTTAACATGGCAGCTCCCTAACACTAACCAGGTGGGTGTCGAGCAACCGTGATTATTCTGCGCTGCCACCAGAGCGCTGAGTTTAAGCTAATGGTCCTGATGGGACAAGGGGGTGGAGGGGAGAGGGGGTTGTCAGATGGGAAACCTGCATTGTGGAAATATGACCTTGGAGCAGAACGGGAACGAGCGAGGTACATACACAACTTGGAAGTGAGAGATTGTGTCATGATGGCGGTCTCAGTGCTGGTTCAGAGGCTTTTTTCCACACAGATAAGACTAAAAAATGAAAAATAAATAACTGAGAACTGATCTAATTATCACCTCCGTGTAAACAGCAGTGGATGTTTGTCAGAATGCTTTAGAAGAAAGTCTTATTTTCTGACAGCTGCGTCAATCCCTCACACTGTTTGTGATATCAAAAAGCTGCTCAGATATTTGATAATATGCAGTAATATGCATCTGTTTAGAAGTAATCTGATCGGATTTCGGATCAAACCTTGAAAATGAATAGTTCAAAAGAAAAATAAAGGACTGTGAAATCAGATTAGATCACGTCATCCAGTGTTTGTTAAAATCTGGATCAAACCTTCATCTTTCATATCTTTATCCCCAAAGCCAGGACTATCCTGATCTCAGCAGAAGGCTGGATTCAGGGTGGATTTCAGGAACAAAATGCAGTAAAACTCTTAAACTTTGCACTTTATTTGTTTGACTGCCACAGTGATAAAGAAGACAAAGTAGACATTAGGCAACCTGTAAATTCTCTGTACATTAAAGTGAGACAAAAGAGAGAAAAAAGGATTAATACCCCGTAAGATAATCCCTCAAATAGCTGTCAATATAAAACAAAATTACTGCACCAGGGTCTTTTTTCAGTTGTTCTCGATGAGGAGCAAGAGTACGCAGCCATCTAGAGAACAAGCGTCACGTTCAGCATCTAGCGCTCACTCAGAGTGCTTTAAGTGGAAAATCTCTGGACTTTTCACAAAGGCACCGGTGTCGTCACTGCCGCTGCTTTAGCTAGGCTACTCTCTATTATAGCAAATACAGAAAAGCTCCTTTTTTTGGGAGCAGGGTTCCTACACATTTTGAATTTCAAAATTCCATACTTTTCCATTCCCTAATTTCCAGACTTCTCTGCGTTTGTTTTTCCCTCCAGATAACATGCGACATCTGAGTAAATATATCAGTGTATCATATTTCACGTCATATTTAATTATTCTTAATAAGCGATTGTAGCCAAGTACCATAATGGCATGCAAATAAAACCTCAGATAAGTTCAATGTCTGGGCTGAGGCAAAAAGGTTGGGACTCTGGGTGCAAGCGATGCAGTAACGAGACGTCGGTGTTTTTTCCTTTCATGTGGCTCAGAATCGCCTCCTCCCAAAGCTTGCATCTAGCTCTGTGTGTGAATTGGGAATCCTTGGCCAACCAGTACTTATATACAGTATTGTCAAGCCATCCATCCAAAAACTTGCATCTACCCATTGTGAACCACGTGAAACTCGTCTTCTTGTCAAAGGTGCAGTGTTGGAGTGAAACTTGATACCTGGGGGGCTGGAGGAGGGTCATGGGGCAGCGGACTGGACATACCACTTGTCAATCAGGTAAAAGCGGTGGTATGTTTTCTGAGACGTTTGCGCTCACACAAACTGTGCTTGGCCTGGCATAAAACACGATCCGGATTGATTAAATTATTTTTGGAAATACCTCATTTTCTATTTTATAAAACAGTATTTTAGAACAGTGGTAATAGTCTGGAAACATAAATATTTTTCCATACTTTATTTTTCATTTTCCATACTTTTTAATACCTGGAAATTGATCAAATTTATTTCCATACTTTTCCATACTTGCGTAGGAACCCTGTGGGAGCAGATCGGCTGGTGGACACTGGACCTTGCTGGTGAGTGACTGTGTAGTCAACCCTCTCTTGATGCAGCATAATGTTAGCTACCTGGCTAATGCTAGTGTCAAGATACTGTTGTCATAGGAAGACAATCCACGTGCAGCAAGTCATTAAAAAGAATGCCATCAGTGCTTTTTTTAATGAAGAGCCCTGCCACCGCTTTTCTGCTCTCCCATAGACTCCAACCATAACCCAACTAAACACTTAACCCCAGCACTCAAACAGACCTTTGAAGGTCTGTCTAAAGTGAAAACCAGCCCAAATGTCCTCACTTTCCAAAATGTCCCCACTTTCCAAAATGTCCTCACTATAAAACTCAAACTGGTTCTCACAAAGATAGATGTACAAGTACGCTCACACACAGTGCTCCTCCTAACAGTCTTTCTCTTTCTCTTCTCGCTTTGCAGATTCACCAGATTAATAATGGATCACATCTCATGACGGTATGAAACTCATGATCGCTTACCACTGAAAAATACAAAGACACAACTTGTGTAATGACGCATTCAATCACATACCTGCTGGTGCAATGTGTACACACACACACACACACACACACACACACTCATACACACAATCCCGTACACACAAATATAAAACAATGCTCCCGTTATGTTCCACTCTAAGTAGCAGTTCAGTAATCTCCAGAGGCACATGATAGCACGAGCCTAGTGTCCGAAAGCAGATGTTCCCGTCCATCTTCTGACTCAGGCCTCAGACTGAGCTCTCAACACCCTGCTTTCATTTTGAAATAACTACCACTACAGATGTAAGCTTTCAGGTGTTAGACAGCCTGCAGTGGCCACATTGGATGCCTCCAACTGTAGTGATAATAAAAGCTGACAATGGTGAGTAGTGTTTCAAAACATAGAATACACACAGTGTTTAGATGTCTGCTCAGCTAGTTAATTAACCACAGTGTATAAAACCAAAAAGATGAGCTGAAAGAAACTAAAATGCAGCGTAGAACTGAGGAGAAATGCAGAGTTTGGTGATAAGTCTATATAGATTTGTAACTACGAGCAATACTTACGGTCAATCAGAAAATAACTCTCTATACCAGCAGACGGAGGTAGTCTGTAATTGTCATTCAAAAAGGGAAACCGGAAGACTGTCTTGACGCTAGTTTGCCAGTTAGCTCATTAACAACACAATCCAGCGTTGAAAGACCAGAGCACATTTACTGTGCGCCAGTGAACAAAAACACAAACCATCACGAAACGTTTCTGCTAAAGAGCTCATTGACTAAAGAAAAATATCCTTAACTTGTAACAAGTTTGTTTTGATGTAACTCTCTTGACTTAAGCTCTTTGTTTACTTTCCTCACTTCCAGTTTCACTTCTGGTGTGCTGAGCTGAGCTGAGCTGCCAATCAGAGTGATTTCATTCAACAACAGGCTCTGCAGTGGCTGACGCCGATTTAACATGCTCATTCAGTGGGAAAAAAATCAGACTAGCGCTGATGAGGGCCAATGGTATGAACACTCCTCACTGGTAAGGGCGGTAGATGCTCACCAATGGCCCAGCTTTGCCTAACTGCTGACCGTCGGCCAGGTGTGTAGGGGCCTTAAAGCCAAATTATTTTAGCTCCAGTGCAACTCCTTACAAAGTCACTGGAAAATCTCAATAGAGTGAACTCTCTTTATCTGGTACAAAATGAGAGACGTACCCCTTTAGTATTGGTACTTGATACCTTTATGGTATTGACCGAAAAAACCCAGTGCCAAGTAGCACCGAAACTTCTCCAATCAAACAATTCCTGAATTGAATCCTTTCTGCATTGCAGTCTGATCCCGAAACCATCCCAGCTCCCTGATGAGCAAACTTTTTGTTGTTGCCATCTCCAGACTTGCTGTGCTCTGCCCAATTAGCATGAGCTAACACAGCAGCGGCTAACATCCAACATCGAGCCGTTAAACAGTCCCAACAACCTCAGGATTAGGATTGGAAATTTCCACTTGACGAACACCTACAAGGTATTTCAAAAAGTAGTAGCTGGATGTCTATGGAATTTTGGAAACAGTGGATTTCTCTGATGATATCTGCCATAGCTTTCCTCACCAGGCGCAAGTCTGAAGGGGATTATGTGTTTGGTCGAGCATGTGTGTGTGTGTGTGTATCTGTCTCTCCGCAGCTAATCTCCCAAAATATTGGATCTATCAGCCAAATATTTTTTGTTCAAATTTATGCCTGTATGCTTAAAGACCTCTCATGGTTGCAGTGATTCACAGTGTTTGAAAAACTCCTCTTATCCAACCTTTACGGGGCGCAAGTGATCAACAAAATCACACAGCACAAGCCTTACCAAGTCTGTTGCTGGCCACATTGTGGCCTTCCTTGTGGCTCAAAAACCGACATCCATAAAAAAGTGTGGCCTCATTTTGAGTCTGAGCAGCTGCAGATTAATCTCCTACCAGATGTGTTATGATCCACTAAAGTTAGGCACAATACGAGATGACTAAATCCCCATTTTTTGTTATTTTTACCGCCATCTTGACTGTAAGGGAGCCTGGAGGGAGAATTGAGTGAGATTCAACTCGTCTTTGTTTGGGAGGGGAGATGGAGGTAGGGCGGGGTTTTGTCGAGGTTTGTCTCCATACAGCCTGTCTTCTCTGGTTACGCCTTGGTAATTTCACTTGCATATTGTCTCGCCTTCATCCCACTACTGCCGTGCATTCACACCAGACACACAGCCTGCCTGGCACTTCACCTTTCCCACCCACATGCCCCTAGACAAACCCGGTGGAGCTCTGCACTGTACTGAGTGCACTTTTCTAGCTGCTAATAGATTTAGGACACAACTGCAAACCCTGTAGTCCCTACAGTGAAAGCAACGTCCAGTGAGAATGGACTTTCTGTTGTCGGTGTTCAGAGCAGCACACTGAGGACACCACCCAATCACCTTCATCCGTGGATATATGAGAGGGAATATTCCCCTTTCTCATCAGTGGCCCTGTGGGTGGGGGGTTGGGGGGGTTAGCCTGAGGATATCAAGACATCATCTTTTCCATGACTCCTCTGCTGAGGTGTGAAACAGCATAAGAGAAAGGAATGGTCCCCCCCTGAGGCTAATGGAGCATGAAGTGGACCTGAGCTATAAATGCTGATGCAATCAAAGGATGCCAATAACCTGTGAAATGCAAACTGTTCCTATGGATGACAATGGAGCAGGGCGAACATGAGGCCATTGGCAGCAGCAAGTCACAGGGTTCCCCAAATACACAGGCTCTGTGTCCTTTTGTGTTTTTCTCTGTTCATCATATAATTTCTCAGGTCCCACTGCGTGGATGCTAAAACTTGGTGAATGATGCAACACCTCCTCGCAGGCTGAAATAGCGACAATAGGAAACGTATATAGGACTGAATAATGTATGAGTCTGATCGACTATCATGTGATTCAACAGCTCTCAGTCATCCCCACATCACACTGATAAATACATCACCAGATCAGATCTTATCTGACAGATACAACGCTGTCCACCACAGGCCATGTGTCCCTGATTGTCATCATACAGGCAGATCTTGTTAATTTCAGTTAAGAACAAATCCATGAATGTGTTGGTATTTATCTTTAATGTTAAAGAACAAATATCATAAAAAGTTTTTAATAAAAATGTGGGTCAAAATCCAATCTAAAAAATACAGCTTGCAATATACTGTGTTTATTTTCCTGCTCTGTAAAACAGGCATTTGCATTTGCAGCTCATTTGCATTAAATATCCAATTCTCTCCTCACAGTCTATTACTGGAAACACTTTTTTCCTCCTCCCAGTGTGCACTGTAAACAATACTGAATAGTGTTCTCATGCAGCAGGAAATATAATGACGTCTGAATGTGTGGGGACATTACGTCCGGGTGAAAATAGGTCCATTTCACAGCACACATTCTGACTTTTTAGACTAGAAAAAGTACATGTGTCACTAATAACATTAACAATGGCTCTGTTCTTTTCAAGTGTCCCCGTAAGCCAGCGTGAACAATACCAGGACTGTGAAGCTGAAGCAGCTGAATGGAATCCAGCCATCGAACATTTTATTGTTAACACCTGTGTTTTTACTGTGACGTGTCAAAATGTCTTCTGTGAAAAAAGGCACCTCAGTTTGAAGAGATCGTTCCTTTAAGGGCCTGAAAACCCTCAAATGTGAAAAAAAACTCTTCATATAAGGATGAAAAAGTGTATTGATAAATGAAAAATGCAACAAAGTGCAATGGAAACAGACTCAGCGAGTTAATCATGACCTATATGACGCATGTGACTTAAATGTCACTGAAGCTTCCAGTGAGGAGATGAAAAATGACAACAGACGAGAACAGATCTGTGTGGAGCGTTGAGGAGACTGTAACCTTCCTCACATTAACACACGAAGCAAACAGAAATGTCACGTTTTTTTTCTTACGTTTTTTCCCCATCAACCTTCAACCATTTCAGATTTGCACACATTTAATTACATCACTTCTTTGCACCTACTTCTTCTGCAATGGCATAATAGCACCTCTGGAGAATTCGCATCGCCTACTGTTTATCTTGATGAACCAATACCAAATATTCACATAACAGTGGTAAACAGGGCCATTACTGTAGCAGAACTATTTGAAAATGTGCGTGGAGAGGTCGTGCAACTGCGTGTAATCAATTATCAGATTAGTAAATGTGTAAAAGGATCTCTGAATGTGTACTGAGATTTGTGAATATGCACAGGAATCTGCAAATGTGTATTCAGAATCCCATTTATAAAATTAAAAAAAAGTCTGCATGCAGATTTGCAAATGTGTAGGCAAATCTGTAAATGCATACAAAGATTTTCATGGTTGAAAAGTCAGTGCGGGTAGAGCGGCACAGACAAATTTCTATACACATTTGCAGGTGAAGACAGAAGTGAAGATAGACGCACGTGTAAAGAAACAGCCAATTGAGAGGCCTGCCTGAGTTGTAACTGATGATTTGTCTGAATTTCCAGCTCTTTAAAATACTTTGGGGCCAGTTGACAAAGAATGGATCGCAGCCGCTTATAACACCATGAATTGAGCATCACTTGCGACCGCTATCTGCCCGTCTCAAGGTTGAATTTACTAATGATATTACAACACAAAAATCCCCAGAAAATTTGCCCGTTTTTGCATTTGATAGTATAGATGCTGCCTTTGTGCCAAGAACACAGTCGGCAGAACAAAAGCAAGGACAAAGAAAACGGAAATTTTCAGACTGTGAGCTACAGGTCCTGACCAATGAGGTGCAGAGGCATTCCTCCAAAAAAATTCCTCACGCAAAGAATTTAAAACTTGACAGAGAGAAACCATATTTGGAATTAAATATCCTAGTTCACTTACCACCAAATCACTAAAGATGCTGATGATGTCACATTTACAAATCTGACTACACAAACACAGATGTCAGTACGCATTAACATTTTTTTTTTTTTTACACATTTACAAATACACAACTCCCCCCACACATTTGCAAATAGTTCTGCTACAATAGTGGCCCCACAGAAATGTGCTTTAATTCGCATTTTCTTTTTTTCAATTGAATCTTTAACTGTCTGCCTCTTTTCTTACACCTGGTAGTTCCACCCAACTTGAACCTGAGCGGCGGGTAGAGCCGCTCTTGCTTACTTAGAACAGACTCAGACGGAATAGTAATGACTCAAAATTAGGTCATCCCAAGATTCAAATGTGAATGTAGGTGCTTCTCCTGACAGGCAGCTTTTATGACACAAGTTTTTTGATGTCACTTGCAGCTTGAAAATCCCAAAAACGTATAAGGAATTCAAAATATTGGGAATGTTAAACTCTTACAAGAGAAGCTGGTTGGCTAAACACAATAGATTATGTTTCTCCCTCCTGTGTTGCTGCTGTATCTCTGCTCAGTGCATCCTATACTGCAGAACATCTCTCTGATAAGCTCTGACAAAATGCAACTACTGACTCTGACAGCATGATGAAATGGGTTTAATAAGCTCGTCTAATTAGCATTTCTGGCCTTGTGTATATTTACGCAGAGGTGCATCAAACATTTGTGTGAGGACTGAGTTCTCCATTACATCTCATCATTCAATAACAGTTTATAATCCACACCTCTGAGCCAGGTGAGACATTTTCTGCCACTGGAGTTGAGGCAAGTTAAGCAACAGAATTCAGCGTCATCAACATTAACCCTCTTCACAGAGGACTAGTGTTACCTGAGGACCTCTAATCATTTGTAATAACTGCAGAGGTTGTCTGAGGTCTCAATCCTGTGCGAATCTGCCATGTCTGTAATTTGTGACGTAACAATTCCATGAAATACCTCCCATAATTCTCCAAACACAGAGCATGTAATAATATTAGTCAAGTGCCATTCGACATCTCTGTGATTTGGAGTTGTACGTAGGTGTTTTATTTTTTACTCCTTTCTGCCTTTTTCCTGACTGAGAATTATGGAGGCTGCGCTGGCAATTATAAATAACAGCATTTGGGTGCAGGAGGCTCGTTGTGCTGCACAGCATGGAAACACATTCTTAGACAGAACAAGCTCAAGGAGCGAAAGAGCAAAAGATGATGAGATGGATGACGTGACAATGTGTGGCGGTAAACTCAAGTAAAAAACAGACTTTGCTTATCCTGTGCCAGTGTGAATGCTAATGTGTTGCACAACACACACACCGAGGAGTGGGGTCACACTCAACTCAACAAGTGATCTTGTTGAGCTCTACAAGAACGGCATTTAAAGGCCAGAAATCAAACCTCAGTATTTTTGAAATGTTTCCTTGGTGTACAGTGTGAAAAGTTGAACTGCCTAACGTGTGTTCAGACAGGTTTGTTTTCTGGATAAGAAGTTTCATGTTGTATTTATGAGATGAGATGCTTTTCTTGATTTCTTTAACAAGACTAATGAGTAATGTTCAACATATCTGTTGTCAACATGCTTTTATTTTTAGTCTCGCAGTGTTTAAGTTTGCTTTCTTTTAGTATCTGTCTTGTCATATCCTGTTATGTCCATCTGTCGTGGCCTAATGTTTTATATGATAGTCATGAAGGAGGACAGGAGGTGAAGATGCACACATTTCTGAAAATAACACGTCTTTGCTCCCTGATGGCACACTATAAAAGGTGATTACATTTGTCTTTGATACAAACGTATAATCCTGTAAAATTGAATTAAAAAAAAGTTTAGAAAATAAAATTAAATAAATCTAACACTGATGCAAATTTCATATATTTTGTAAAAGTTGAAGGAAAGGTTAAAATGTTTTCATATTTCCCCAACCTGGATCTGCCTGAATTATATATTCAGGGAAATTACCTGTGACTGTAAGTTAAAATAAATAAATGATATAATGAAACTCCAAAATTCTGATGATTATTTATTTATCTATTTATTTAAATTATTATTTTTATTTATTCTTGTTTGGGTGGAAAAGCAGGTGAAACAGCACAGAGCGGCGGATATTAAACCGCTTCTTTCAAACCCATGACAACATTTAATTCAATTCCATATCAGCACACTGTGTAAATTGGGTCTGAAACTCACACTCTTTGGACATTCCCACTCCAAAGCACTTCTGCAGGCGGCAGTACTGACAGCGGTTCCTCGTCACCTTGTTGATAATGCAGTTCTTGTCCCGGTGACACGTGTACACCATGTTCTTCTGGATGCTTCGGCGGAAAAAACCCTGAGGAAACAGACAGAGAGGAGGGGTGGTTCATGAAAAGAAGACTCTCACGAAGTTAACCTAATTTTCCTTCTAATCTTCTGTAGCCGCCTATTTTCTAAAACATCCACACAGCTTCATTTAAATTCTCCTGCCACTGGATATCATAATGTCACGACAGCCTGTGTAACAATGTGCTCGATGTTTTGTCTTTTCATTGCCATTAAGGCTGAGAGGAAAAAGGGAGCTGGTGTGTCCCTGCTGGGAGCTCTGTGGAGCTTCAAATGCTGGATTTAAGCTCAGAAACAGAGCACTAGTGGGAACAGAGAGTGAAGAACCTCAGGGTATCAAACAGTGAAGCGGCTGGTGCTGTATGGAAGAATAACAGAGGACTTTGGTTCAGCTGTGGGCGGGGAGCACCACGTCTGAAGGTGACATTGAGCTTCTGTAAAAGACCAAAGCCACTTCTCTTTTTCAAACGAATGCTTTCATTGTGATTCACTAAAACAGCAGTTGAGTAATAAGTCGTAATTTGGCTTATTACATGTTTTAGTGTTACGGTAAAAGAGATATAAATAAATTAGTGAAAAACATGTAGCTCTATATACACTTGTGACCAGGGTTTGGATTACACAGTGGCTTTCGGGGGAGTCCTATTTTCCGGTGTGGACAACCACTTAACAGGTCACATGCATGCACATACATATAAGGCCGCAGCAGTGCAGTAAACTGCAGGGTTGCTGTGAAAAACATTATACTACTACTATAACAGGCAGTTAATACTGTTAGTAACATTTCATAGAGGCAAAATAACAACATTAGAATTAATGAAGACATTTAATAGAACAATCAGAGCAAACAAAAACAAAATCACGAAAGCAGGGGGCTACAGATAACACCTCTCTGCTTCTCATTCACACCCCTTCAAGAACACTTTAACAAATACCTGAGCATTATTTTGCAAACAACAGCAAAATTAAAACAGCTTCTGCGGCTTGCAGCTCCCCCTCTCTCCTCCTGTTCCTCCATGTCGCTCTGTTGCTTACTTAATTTGTGGCATGCTGCCATGTATGAATTGCCACAGTCAGGAACACTTTAGTCAAAGAAAAGTTTATTTCCATTTGCAGTATTATATTTGGCGGTGTGGCTCTGTTCTGGGGCCTCTCTGCCTTTCCTCTGGCCTACGCAGAAAGCCTCTTCTACATGCTTACATGGAAAGCCTGGGGCAGAGAGAGCACACCTTTCTGCCCTTCCACATGCAAATGAGGAAAGCCTGAGGCAGAAGAGCAAACCTCCCTGCCCTTCCATGCCCCTACATGGAAAGCCAAAGGCAGGGAGAGCACATCACTCTGCCCTTCCATGTGCAAATGAGGAAAGCCTTAAGGCAAAGAGTCAAATCCCCCCTGCCCTTCCATGCGCCTGCATGGAAAGCCTAAAGTAGGGAGAGCAGCAGCAAAGACCGGGAACAGAACAGAGCAGCATCAGTGACAAACAGAAATGACACTGGTAAGTCAGACGCAGCATGAAAAGGAGGAGCTGGGGTGGAGGCGGGTTGCAAAGCAGCTTGCAGAGGAAGCAGCAACAGTAGGCAGGCCAGAGCAGTTTAAATAGGGCGCCCTGAATGAGATTCACCAATTGGTTGCATAGAAAGGAATCATGTGATCTATCAGCTGACTGCCTTCCATCAATCAATAGTTGCCTAAATCCAGCCTTGGTTGATGGACACCATTGCACAGATTATCTTTTCATGAGTGGGAAAAATGGAAAATGGCAGGTCACGGTGCAAGAAAAACTTGAGTACCCAAACCTTAGAAACACATATTTCCCTTACTAGTTGTAATGTTTTGAAACCTGACATTGCTCATGGACTTTTGAACTTGATTTGCGCCTAGGATAATTTCTAACGCCATCATTTAAAAATGTATTGTATCTTATCAGCATTTTCTCATATTTTTCTTTTAATATTTCATAATGTGTTAGGTATATTCCAGCCGATGATGGCCACAGGCGCCACCTTGCTTACTGTAACTTGTTATGACCTGTGTCTTTTTGCAGCCATAAACAATTTCAATAGCTTACTTGTCTAGATCAGGACCTCAGTGCCTTCATAATAAGAGATATTATTTCCAGTTTTTGAATACCTTTCAGTCAGCATGATGCCCTCCACGAAGAATCTGCACAGGGTGAACACAATAATACATTCACACTTTTTAAGATTCATTCTGTAGCTATTACGCTTGTGTGATGCCAAAAATTACCCTTTGAGCCCTCTTGATCTAAAATCAAATTTAACCATGTGGTGTGACACCCCGTGTCCACTGCTGCCTGCTTGAATGAAAGTGATTATCAAGACAATGTAGGTCCTCTTGGAAGTCTTGTTAAACAGAAACAGAGGCTGAGCTGAGCTTTGCTACATTTGTTGCTGAGCAAAATGACAGAAAGCAGAGGAGCATCTATAGGAAGCGGGAGTCGTCACTGATTTTTTCCTCTTGATATTAATTTGCCGTTGCTCTGAGGTCTTTTGCAATGATCGTCCATCATCCAGGGCCTTTTGCACATGTTTGCAGGCGTTTGTGCCTGAGGAGCTTCATTCAGTATGGGGGGGGGGGTTAAAATTCCATTTACCATAGCTGCCTGTGACGGATGGGACCTTGCCTTTTCATTAGTGAAGCAGGATGCATGATGGGTAACAGATTAGATCACAGGACTGAAACGGCTGACTCTGTAGCCCATCTCACTTCGGCCTCGAGCATCTGTCAACCTCTGGACCGCCCCCTTGGTAGCACAGATACTAACCTGCGCAGCCAATCGTGTGTCAGCCTTGTTGACACGTGAGCGGCCTGAGGTCACCTCCCCTCAGTTGGTATTATTCATTTTCTTAATAGAGGCCTTTATCCTGGCTGATGTAAGTCGAGTGTGTTTATAGACATTACCTCAGGGGTCTGATGGATGACCATGGAAGCGGCCTGCATCGCCATCAGCTGCCATATAAGTGTGTTCAGGTTGGGTGCAGAACCCAAGGCTACTCAGGTACTTATGTCATTCAAAGCTGAGAGCATGCAGGTCACTTAGCCTTGGAAATCTATGTGTGTGTGTGATAAGTGCTATACAGTGTGCTGGGGGTTATACTGGGAGCTGGAGCAGCTGCAGTTTGCGTGTTGTGCACTTCCTGCCGACCTATTCTCAAGATAGATTTGCATTTTGTGAGCTTCAGCTATTTGGGGAAGATTTGTTGACAGTTCAAGGCCTGAGCTGCGATGCTTTTAATTTAAACTTTCTTTATCCACAGTGTGGATATATTAAGTATGTATACAGATGGGGAACAGAAACAACACTTTCTTTTCAAAGTTATGGATGTAAAATGTTTTATGTGTTATGAACAGAAAATTTATTTTGTCTTTGCCACGAGAGGTGTTGTTTTACCAAATGAGGTCCTGATTAGGCCATCTTTATAACCGTTTTCATTGGAACTACTTTCTACTGACAAGACAGTCATTAGGAAATTTCCTGGCAAGTGGGTCTCTGCATCATCCAGAGTAACAGGGACAACATTTCTGCAAGGAACACAACTATCAACTTTACAAAATGTAATGTTCAATGCTGTAAGAATCTGTCAATTCCATTCACCTCTATCCAATGACAGAAGAGACATAAAACTCAGCAATCTTAAACCATGCACAAACAAATCCAAAACTCTCAGCTTAACTAGATACCAGTTAATTATTTTATGATGTGGGTGAACGAACCCTTGATCAGGACATAACATCTTGCTAAAAGACTAAACCAAACAGGTCCAACGTCCCATGTGAAATGAGAAAGTTGTCCCAGCTGGTGGGCATTGCTTGCTACTTCGGTCAACTATTTTTTACATGGCAACCGGGTCTCAAACATTCTCATGTTACAGCTAAACAGTACACTAAAATATATTTCTGAAAACATTTGAGGCAAGAAATAGACAATGCAGTAACCGAACCTTGATTCATACTTGATCAGTGCGGTCTAGTTCACCTAACAGCAAGAAGGTTCCCGTTTGAATCCAGGGTGGAGGGTTTTCCTTATAGCAGCATGGGCTTTCTCCAGGTGATCCAGCTTCCTCCCACAGTCCAAAGACATGCAGGTTAACCCTATGGGCCCGAACGACGCATAGTGCGTCCAAATTCACACCTGTTCTTCTCTGTGGATTTTCTCCGTGACCATGCATCATAGTGAGAAGCCACGCATATCACGTGAAACAGCAGAATCATAGCTTTCCGACAAGACCACTTGTCGGTAGTCCAATGTTTTCACAGTGAAAAAAAAAATGATAAAGTTACACTAAAATGATGTATAACAGAGCTTTCGTATAGCTTTTCACACACATTACTCTTGAATGGATTACTCGCGAATGCAGGCTCACACAGAAATGCCACGCATTTCACATGAAAGCGCAGGAGCAGAGCTTTCCAGGGATACCACACACATCATTGTACTGTCATCCCATCATGCTATAAATCCAGATTAATTGTCTACAAAATAAAAACCTGACGAATTTCTTTACAGCCCATTATACAGATCTTGTTATCAGTCACTTCATATAGTGAGGAATATCGTATCTTACCACGTCTTAGGCTTGTGTGTGTTTCTCCCTGTCTATCCACATTTGTAGTCCGGCTTTCAAGATGCAAATATCTCCATATTGTCCAGCTGACACTCCATCAAACTTTGTATGACAAGACCAGCGCACTTCACCTTTGCGCACCCAGACAAATGTAGCCTAATTATGCATGCTGACAGGGCCGTAGTCACCATATACATTGAGGGGGACATGTGTCCCCCCCCAATGCCCAAAATGCCCCCCAATATATAACTGAAACTGAAAAACAACAACAAACTTTGTTTACTGCAAACAAAGTAGCAAATATTATATTGGAGGACATCATTGCACTTGGTTGACTATTTTTCTGTGATCTTAGATGTAAATATTGCATGTTTCTTTCAGATAAAACACATTTTTGACTTGTGAATGAGTCAATGGAATTTCTTGCAATAATGAAAAAATACTGGCAATCATGTCCGCCTGGCACAAACCACATGTTTTGGACAGCTGTGAAGTGACACAATGTCCCAGCATCATGGTTCTTATATTGCCAGATTCCAGAGAGTCTCCCCTCTTCATATATGGCAGAATATGTCAACTTCCAACTTGCTATGGTGAGATACATGTAAAAATGTAAGAATTTAGTCACACGGATTTGTTTTTTTTCATTGATATAAAAAATAATATAAAATACAGGCACATAGAAGGACATGAAATGATGGCAAATCTGGTTAGCCCAGATTGTCCTGAAAAAAAAGGATATAGCATGTGTATGTAGCCTTTAGAAGGACTATGATATGAGCTTAAACGTAAAGGCAGTAAAAATACCCCAAAAACGCCTAGGGCCCATAGGGTTAATCGGTGACTCTAAATTGTCCGTAGGTGTGAATCTGAGTGTGAATGATTGTCTGTCTCTATGTGTCAGCCCTGTTCCATCTCAGGAACCGGGAAGCCAACAGACCCCTTAACATCACATGGTCTGGAACACCCCTTGAGCACTGCACCAACCCTGTCTACCTTGGTGTAACACTGGATCGCACTCTCTCCTATAAGGAACACGTCAAAAACACCAAACTGAAAGTTAACTCCCGAAATAGCATCCTCCGGAAGCTGACCAATTGCAAATGGGGAGGCACAGCACATACATTAAGATCTACTGCTTTGGCCCTGTGCTACTCTTCTGCGGAGTATGCGTGTCCTGTTTGGGAGAGATCATCCTACACCAAGAAACTAGACCCAGTGTTGAATAACACCTGCCGCTCAATCACTGGCTGTTTGAAGCCCACCAACATAAACAACCTGCACCTCCTCGCTGGCATTGCCCCTGCTGATGTGAGACGGGGAGCCGCCAGCCGAGTAGAGATGACCAAGGTCACCAGTGATGAGCGCCACCTCCTCTACGGACGTGTACCCCCAGCCCAACGGTTGAAGTCCAGGAGAAGCTTTCTCAGCCATGTCCAGCCCCTGATAGCATCACGGGAAGAAACCAGAATCCAACTATGGACATAAAGGCTTGAGGATGACCCCCCTCCTATTGACATGGGTATCCCTCCTTCTGAAGCCCTCCCCCGGGCTCAGAAGCACCATGGGTCCAGTGGAAGACGCTCAACCGCCTGAGAACAGGAACAGGGTGATCAAAAGCTGCCATGGCTAGATGGGGATATGAAACTGGCCAAACCACCTGTGAAGAAGAAGCCCTGTGATAGCCTGGTTCCAGACCATAGACCCCGCCCACTCAACTGAGTAGGCCTGCATCTCTGGTCTGGTATACTGCAATGAATTTGCGATTTATCTCATCCAAACGATGGACGGACCAGTGAACGCCGGGGGTGGGGGCTGGTCTAGCGAATAGCCAATCAGCGCCATACTAGTATCAAGCTGTACACTGGTGGGTAACTGGTGAGGACAGCAACAATGGCGACCGCTACAGATCCTAAAGACCACATTAACGATGCTATCGAGGTATTTCGCCACTACTCGCGTTAATGGAGGACCAAATTAAGGAAGCTGCTAAACTGGATTTAACAGCGCTGCAGCTGGGCGTGCACGACTACAGAGTCATTTTAAACAGGCAATGCTCGCTTGTTTTCGGCAGCCCCGAGGCATGGATACTAATGACGATTCTGGGTGAGTCGTTGATCTCTACTGATTGGTTAGGGAAAAATCAAATTCCCCCCCTTGTAAATCGCCTTCAATGGAGGCAATGTCAGACTGAAGGTTCTGGGAGCTTCAGTCTGACACTCAGGCTAGCCCTGTGATAGTCTGGTGACCTGTCCAGGGTGTACCCCGCCTCTCGCCCAATGACAGCTGGAATAGGCCCCAGTACACCTGTGACCCCTAACAGGATAAGCAGTTACAGAAAATGAATGGACAGATGAATGTCTCATTTGACAGTTCGACCGAAGTTCTTGAGCAATGATTGACACGATTAACACGATTGACAGGTGCGTTAGAGAACTCCACAGCTCTGATTACTGTTTTTTAGTACACCACTGACCGATCTAGTAAATGCCATTACAGGCAGTAGGAAGAGGAGTTGCCCCCTACTGGCCATTAGAAAGAATGCATGATCATGGCACTTCTGCATTGGCTTTCAGACCCAGAGATAACCCCTTGGGAGAAATGGGGCAGACCTGCATTGCCAAGTCATGATTACCAAGCTATGATTGGGCAATTGCTGTTCAAGGAAGGTGTTTGGCGAACAGTAACAATCATGAAATCATGAGGTAACGTCTGGCCTAGTTTCATTTACTCAATGCAGTCTCATTCAATATTTCTTTCATTGGTCTTAATGAAAAAGTGGAGTGTGTTCCTGGGGTTTGCTTTCCGTAGTCTGCGACAAATCAGTTTTTGCAGCACTAGATATTGACACCTTTCTGATTTAGTTGTGATCACAGAGAAACTGCAGCCTCCAGGAAAATGTACCAGTGTGGCAGAACAGTTACTTACATTATGGTTTTTTCCATAGCCCTAAAAGTCTGGTTCTCTGTCTTTAAGGACTCATGGAGTAACAAGGGTGGTGATGTAATAGTCACAAGACAAACCTTCGTTATATATAAGTGTGTATACTTTATTAAGGCTGTAATTGTGTGCATAATGTGTGTGCAGAAGAGGCTGTCTGTGTCACATTGTGTAACTCCAGTGGTTTTTCGGCAGCAGTGGTGAACAGATGCCACGACTCAGAGCACTTCATCTCGACAAGCCTCCAGGGAAACACCAGTGCCTGAGATGACACTGAGACTCACACAATCATCGCTGAGAATCACACAATCATCACATCTGCTCTTTTGCCTTGATTTTTTTCTTTTTAATCCCACTTATTTTTTGCTCATCTCTTTTTTCCTCTTTTCTCCTTCCTCCATCCCCTCTGTCTTCCTCTTCTCCTTTTATTCCTCTCCTCCGCCACAGGACAGAGTTGTTGACCTGAGACTGGAGACTGCTCTGATATTTGCCAGTGCGTGTCCTGCGGGTTTACTCATTTGAAGCTTATAAATGTGCAACCAAAGGACACCCTTGAGCTGAGTGTTGTACAAAGGTGTTTACCTAGGTAGAGTGCAGCGGGGGGGAGGGGGCTGCTGCTGCTGCTGGGGCAAAATAAATGATAGGATCAGAGGTTTCAGCTGTGGGGACACGCTGAGAATGAATCACACCTCGAACACAAGGATGCAGAGGAGGGCAGAGCTGCTAAACTCAGTTTACCCTCCTACAGTATCTGTCTGCAGCGTACAGCTGTTCAACTCTGTCAGTTCTCGCGGTACTCTTAAATATTTTTCTATAAAAGCTGCTGAATGGCTTCACTGCCAAAACTGAACTTCTTTTGAACATGATTTGAATCCAGCGGGACACTAAAATTTCCCATAGAAACCAAAGATAATAAAAGCAATCAAATGTATTTGTACTTATGTGAAATCAAATTTATAGACAGTAAAGATTAAGAGCTTCCCAGACCCAATTTTTAAACTAAGCTATAATAATCAAACTGCATTGTATTCTCTATACGTTCTCTTTGTAAGGAGAAGATAACAGAGTGGTAAAAATGGGTCTTAATTCTATATAATTTCTGTATTAAAAGAAATTTTCTTCCGCTTATCCAGGGCTGAGTCGCAGGGGATGCAGGCTACGTGAGTTATTCCAGAAGTCCCTCTCCTCATCAATGTTTCCCAGACCAGATCAGATAAATAATCCGTCCAGTGTGTTCTGGGTCTACCCCGGGGCCTCCTACCAGTTGGAAGGGTCCAGAAAACCTTTAATGGGAGGTGCCCAGGAGGATCCTGATCAGATGCCCAAACCACCTCAACTGGCCACTTTCAACATGAAGGAGCGGCGGCTCTACTCAGAGCTCCCTCCAGATGACAATATCTCTGCGGCTGAGCACAGCCATCCTACGAATGAAATCCATTTCGACCGCTTGTATCTGCAATCTCATTCTTTAAGACACTACCCAAAGCTCATCACCACAGGAGAGGGTCGGAACTTTGATAGACTGGTAAATCATGAACCTTGCCTTTCAGCTCAGCTTCCTCTTCTGTACAATGCCTGCATCACTGCTACCGCTGCGCCAAAAAGCCTGTCCAGCTTGTGCTACAAATCTTAAATTGTTATTATAGGACAGAGGCAGTTGATAAGCACGTTTAGGTCCAGACAGTGGTCAAGAAACAGAACAGTCGGCGAAGCTAAACTTGTTGACCATTCAATTCATTGTAAAACATACAGGCTTATACTTAGAGTGGGGGGATAAATCGATATAGCACAGTACTGCAATATTTTTGTGTGGCCATATCGTATCGTAACTCAGTGCCAAGTATCATTTTTTTAACATATAAATTATCAATATTACAAATACAAATTAAACTTTAGGTAGCCTACTACATTAATATAATCAATTATGCTTTCAGTCCACTAGATACATTTTGCTGCAAAAAAAAAGCTGCAGTGAGATGAACAGACTGAAAACGAAGATTACCCCGAGGTACTTAAAGTGCTCAACCACATCAAGTATCTCTCCACCCACCATGACTGATGGTTGCTGTCCCACTGTTGGCTGTCGGGAGAAAAACATACAGACTGGGTTTTTTTTGTGTTCAAATGTAGACAACAGTTTTGGAGCCAGTGGGACACTGGCACCGTGGCTCCTGAAAATATTGCAGCAGCTTCTTGGATTGAGTTGGCATGACAGTATAATACAGTGTCATTGGCATATAGTTGCATTTTTATATTTCTACAGACATTTGGTAAGTTACTGACATATAGGCTGAATAAAACAGGACCCAGTATTGAGCCCTGTGGTACTCCAGCAGAACAAGTGAGGTATGAAGACAGCGAATCACCAACTTGAACTGCCTCTTTTTAGGGTCTCATGTACCCACACAGATCTCTGTTTATCTGCTGACAGCCTCTCACCCTCAACCAGAGCTACAGACAGTACCCTCTGCCTCAACATGTCAGGGACTAGATACTAACTACTCTGAAATAAACAAAAATAAATAAATAGAGATTGATCACAAAAGGCAACCAGGCAAGGCGCCCTGCGACTTGCACCCTGCAAAACACTCTCTGTTTGATCAGGGCCTAAGTTGTTGAGAGGTAAAACTACAATGACTGACTTTTTTTTTTTTTTTTTTGGTTGGCACGTGAACGACTGTTAGGGCTTTGCCTCTTCTTCTCACAAAGTGCAGCTGCAGGCTACCAGTAAGCTGCACTGTGCTGTTGTTTATTTTTGCTCAGACTCTCACAAGTTACTGTGCCCAAGCCTTATAATGATAAGGGAAATGCTGTATTTTCTCCTGGCATCACGTTGACTAAAATGGTGGTGACATTCTTATGTAAACAAACACGCATGTAAACACAATGAGCAATATCGAAGTCAGCAAAATGATCAATGTATCATATGTTAATATTATCACAGGCCCGGTTTAGAGTGAGTAAATAACCTGTAACTGCATGAAGGCTATGAGTGTCTTTAGTCCGTTAGAAAGGTACATTGGTTAGTTTAGAGATGGTTTACTGTATTTATGGTCTTATTTTTTACTCCAGTGAAGCGATCTGTGACCTTGCTCTGTTATATTAAATCAACTTTACTTACTTACTCAGTGTGACTCTCTCACCATAGTGTCTCTCCACTCTATTCTGTAGATAAGGCTATGTTGAGATGTAATGTCAGGGCATCAGGGGACACGGCCCCAGCCACCTGGGAGATGAGGCCACTTCCCCCTGGACTGATAAACTGCACCTTAACCAAGATCATTATCCAACATCTTGTTATCTTAATGGGCCAGGGATAGGGTGTCAGAGCGACGGCCCCGCCATCTTAGGCCTTCTCATTTACAGATTAAAAAACGAAAGTGCCGCCCATTAATTATTTAGCGACAATCCAACCCCTTGTCCACCTGGCCTCCTCCTCTTTCTCTCTCCCTCCCTCTCTCTCTCTGTTCCTGCCATCGGCTGGCTGTCCAGCTCTTTGGACTCGGCCGCGGCGTTTTGTGTTGCCTGAGCATTCAGCACAGCCGAGGGGAGAGAGGCAGAGCGGCAGATTAGCTTTCGCTCTTAATCGTGTCGACATCTTATCACTGCCGTGGAAAGTGGAGAGGACACTGGAGACCCTGGGGGGTTCCAGAAAAATGAGGAGGAGAGGTAGAGTGGAGAGTAGGAGGGGGGTAGGGGGTTGATATTTATCCAGTTTATCCAGTTCAGGCTATTACTTACACCTGCAGTTCACTGGAAAGACACGACAGAGTTCAGGGAGGGGACTGGGCTGGCAGAACGAGTGGGCGTGAAAGAAGACAGTAAGTAAAGTGGGTTTCCTTAAATGTTCCTGTCCCATTTTAGGAAATGGAACAGAACACACTGACTACCATCATATGAAAACTCCAATGTTTGTACCTTTTTTAAGTCAGACACTATAAATGTCACTGATTGCACATATCAACTAGTTGTGGTCCGTTTAAAGAAAGACTTTATTCTCATTGTTCTGCTTAAATAATGTTAAAAGGGCTTTAATATCCTAAAATAATCCAGTACTTTGTAAGTCCTGTTATATAATCTCATAACCCCTTATGTAGGGACCTCTGAGACTGGAACCACTGTGCATAAGTACCTTTTATTCTGTTTATTGAAAAGTAATATGGAGCAGTTTGTTTGGTTCTAGTTATGTATTTGTGAAATTGAGCATAGCGTTAGATCAGGCAGGATATGATGTGAAGCTCAGTAGGCGCATGGAAGGGTGGGGAGGTGTGCTCTCTCTGTCTCAGGCTTTTCTCAAATGCGCATGGAAGGGCAGGGAGGTGTGCTCTCTCCGCCTTTGGTATTCCACATAGGCAGGTGGAAGGACTTTCTGCATAGGCCAGAGGAAACCTCATATTTCTACTTTGCTAGGACGCCCAGAAATACAACCTGGATGAAAATAACTATCTAAGATGTTTACACCCCAAGTGTAACTAGCATTGTTGGCCATGGACTCCTAGGTGATAATGGCATCTGCCTTAAAAAAGTATGTTGAAAATCTATGGATTCAGTTGGTAATGGGCAGGGTAATAAACATGTTGAATAGCCCTGCAGGCTGTCGACCAGAAAGGATCATTGAAACTAAAGGCAAAGGCAACTACAGTAACCACTTGTGACCACAGGGGTTGCCAAAATGCAAACATGGTACAGTAGAGATCATTAAACCCAGACTATGTAAACTTATTCTAAAGCGCAACCATTGTTGACAAATGACAAGTGCAGGATAATAAACAACAAAATAACACACTGAACTGACCTTTACTTTCAAGACTGTCAAATGTTTTGCTTTAAAGCAATCATCATTGATACAATAATTATCAAGCTTTTACCAGCCTCCAAACTATTTTGAAATAAAATATTTCCAAGCAACAGCAAAAAGCAAAAACATCTTTAGAAGGCTTTTCACACTCAACCCTTCCTCCTGTGAGCACATCAAGAACTGACTCTATGTGCCAAGTTGGTTTCTTTGGAAACAGAAAATGGGGAGAGTAGTGATGTGTTGTGGTTCACCTGCTGTATCAACTGAGGAAACAGAACAACAGGACAAAAAAAGGAACCTGGACTGCACAAAGACCGGCATTGTTACTGTGGCAAATGTGAAACCTCAACAGATAAGGCGCAAACAGAGCAGCAGTCAACAGCTACAACACGGAAAACAAGAGACAGCTCTCTCAGACCCCCACTCTTCTCTTCTGCTCCTCCTCCTCTCTACACCACCCCCCCGAAACCCAATCAGTGCTTATCTGTCCATCCGAGCACCTGAAGTGCACAGATGGACCAGGAGATACAGTAGAGATTGAAAGGCGAATAAGGGAAAAGTAGGAGGGAGAGGGCAAAAAAAGAGGAAGGGAACAAGAGGAGGAAGAAAAAGGGAGAGACAGCGAGCGAGAGGCCTGAACAGAGGAGCTGTGTGACTCACCCAACCTGCTCTGAATAGCTGCAGAGACAGAGAACCGGAGACCGAGTGAGAGGCATAAAAAGACAACGGAGGAGAGAATGAGGAGGTTTCAGATCACCCAGTCCTCCACAGACGCCCCACTGTGGCCCTATTCTTCAGGTTGCCGCTCGCCATTGAGCGCTCATCTTTCGGACCCGGACCTGGCGGGGGCCCCTGGAGTGATCAGAAGCCATCTTTAAGCTCTCTCACTCTCCGATGGGAGGTCTCCGTCCTGCTCACTTACACATTAACAAACACCACACAGAGTCAGACCTGTTGCTGACCTGTCCCATCCAGCACAGTGTGGGCTGGACCCACAGTAACAGCAGTGTGTTTCCAAAGTAAGGACATTTTGTCAGGCCTTCTTCAGGGTGTTAGGTTTCGGATTTGGTTGGGGTACACAGACAGTGTAACTAGTTATAAATATAAAGGGTTTACATGAAGCTGCCATGATACAAACTGGAAAACAGGATTGGAATTGAGTTCATTTTTGCACGAGTTTGAATTCTTTGAAGTCTGAATTCAGGTCAGTCTCATTCTGACTTCTCATGCACTGCTTCGTAAGACTTTATGAGAGGGTCTCATTTTTGTGGGCAGAGCTGGACTTCATCTCTAGATGTTTTTTTTTAACATTAATATCTTTGCATTTTTTACACTTGTGCAGTTGTGAAATTTCTACTTTGGTATTTTTAGTAGAAAATCAGCACTTAAACCTGGTAGAATTGCTAAGTACTGTCCCCTCTCCTGCTGGATCTCAGACTCGACTTGTTCCCTGATGTCTGGTTGTTCCAGGCGGTGAAGAGCTGAGTGCAGGTGGAGAATAAAGGGGTTTTTTGGGGAGTTTTTCCTTATCCGCTGCGAGGGTCATAAGGACAGAGGGATGTCGTATGCTGTAAAGCCCTGTGAGGCAAATTGTGATTTGTGATATTGGGCTTTATAAATAAAACTGACTGATTGATTGATTGATTGAATAACCACATCACTGTTGCACTGCTGTACCTCCTGATGTTCTGATGACCATCCCAACCGGGGACATCAGGACTATAAATGGATCCTCAAATCCAAGCAGATGAAAGGCTGAAGACAGCCATGCAACCAAATTGCCAAATGTTTTTTTGTTCATGTCATTGTATGCTTCTGTGACCACCATGGATACATTACATTTGTACCTTATTATATGGCAGAAATGTTGAAACTTATGGTTATGTTTAACTATAAAACACACTTGGTTTTGGGCTTAAAAAAACTGCCTTGGTGGCACTGATCTGGCAGGAAATGCATTGATGGTAACTGGCACTGTTCCTGGTGAGAAAAACAAAGTAGGGAGTTGCTAAAAAAAAAAAAAAAACCACATTCGTGGGCTAGAAAGCCACTGGAGAAACAGCTAAGGGTCACTGAAACATACACGTATGTTTAGGAGCTAAAAAGCTACTGAAAAAGAACAACAGGTCTCTACATTACATTTCATTTCATTCTTATTTTAGTATACATATTTGTATGCCAACGACTGCTTTGCTGGAATTGTTGTGCACATGACAGTAAAGAACCTGAAGTTGTCCTCGCCGCTTTTCGGACACAGGCCTCCTCGGCCGGGACATGCTGGAGCTCCCTATGAAACCAATCAGCCTAGGGTACAAGCAAGAGAAGGCACGCCTTGTACTGGAGCTGAAGGACTCAGCTGACCCACTCATAAAGAGTGCAAAAGTGGAGGGCGCAAGCTGAGGTAGACTGTGCCATCTCCAGTCCGCAACACTGGGAGGTGATGGGGTCAGTCCAGGTTGGTCGTGGGGTAGAGTGAAATCAGTGAATTGGTAAACTTATTAACTGGAATGCAAGAAAAGGAAGTGGTCGGCGCTTCCACTGAACCAAAAGTACCCAATCAAACTGCACGGCGAGATGTGACTGACTGGAACATAAAATTTTTTCCAGGTGAGCAACATGAAAGTAAAGTGTCACTACCATAAATTAGGCTTCAGTGAGAAAATGATATTCCTCTCGTCAGTGGTTGGCGACGGCGGCAGCTCTCCTCAGTTCTCAATTCTCAATTCAATAAACTTTATTGGCATGGCATTTCATGTGTGTTGCCAAAGCACAATTACAATTTAAGACAGTGAGTTCAGAAACAATTAACAACTGACTCACTCACTCACTCACTCAGAGCTCCTGTCACTGCCTCTTTGCTGAATTGTGAATGAGAAAGATTCAATTGATTTATCTGTTTGAATTAAAGTAAAATAAAACAATACATAAAGTGGTGCTCCTGTAGGGTGGTATCAGAACTGCATTAGGGTTTGAGGTTGATAGTAATAATAGTAATAATAATGATTAAAAAAACTGTAATAAATGATAAATGCTGAGCTGAGATGCATCTTTTCCACGTTTTACAGCAAGTAAGCAAATTTGTTCACAATAAAAGCTCCACAGGGAACCTTTAATGACAAACTCAGAAATAAATCCAAAGGGATAAAGGACCATCATTCACAGCTCAGAAACCTGTTTCAGCAGGCGAGTGCTAATTCTCCTGACAAACAGTAGAAAGGATTCATTCCTCAAACAGCAAATCACCCTCCACGGCAGTATGTGAAAAGACACTTCATATACTGTTGCTTCAGCACACACGTCCTCAACAAGCCGAGCTCTGTCCAAACACAGGCACACTACAGGAAATACACACAAACAGCAAGTCTGTCCTTTTAACTGGCCATCTACTGATGAGTGAAAAAGACATGAGGCAGTATCACCAGTTGAGCAGCAGATTGCACTGCAGGGAGAGGAGAAGGATGTTGGGGCATAACAGTCATATCTATTTCCCGTCACACCTCTGCAGCGCTGACCCTCTCCGTTTGATTTTTCTCTCTCTATTAGCGCTCGGGCTTCTTTTATGTTGTACAATGTTGACAAATCACATTATGGAGTGTGTGTTAGCACCGGGGGGAGCTGTATAGATTACAGTGACAGGCAGAACGCAGGCAGAGAAAGGGCCCAGCAGATCCATGTCCTCTTTTTGCGCTCTATCTCTGCAGTAAACTGTCAACTCAACTGGGCTCTTTATCATCGCCGTCCTGCAACAGCAGCAGGGAGTAAATAAAAATATGAAAAGCACATGGGTGAAGGAGGCGTATGAGATGTGAGGAGGGTGCTGCTGGGCCAAGAACTGTATGAAGACAAGGGTGTAGCAGGAAATTAACAGGGAGATAACTGTAAGTAATGGACAAACAGCACAAAAACCCTCATTCTATTAAACCTACATATATACTATTATATTATTTGTACAAAACAGGGATACAAAACTCTTGGCAAATACAGAATCCCAAAATAAGTGTGTAAACAGAAGCAGGAATATGCATATGCAGTCGTGTTACCAGATTTATAAACTCCTGCATAATGCATAGTTACACCAAAGAGCTTATATTTTTAGTCCTGTTTGTGTGTTTGTCTGTTAGTCAGCAGGATATCTCAAAACCAGTGTGCACAGTACCTTCTGACAATCCATGCTGTGCACTTCCAAACAGAGAGCACATTAACACTATACATAATTATTCATGCCATAGTCAGCAAAAGAACAACAAATGTCATTAAAACTTACAGTTTAAAGTCGCGCTGACTTTTTCAAACACATCCTGCACCTGCAAATCTCAACACTGGACCTGCATTCTGCAATGATCTCTAAATCAATATCATACCTGAGTTGTTAGTACATGGCTTATGACCAGGCCTGTGTCAGACTTCAGGGGCATAGCTGTCAAGTCTCCCGTTTTGGCCGGGAAACTACCGTATTTCACCCCTCTTTCCCGCTGTCCCCCTGTATTAGTATTTTCCCGTAAATCTCTCGTATTATAATATAATTAAGAAAAAAAACATTCCTCTGCCTCTCCAAACTGAACTCTGTCACTAACCTCGCGAGAACTGCCATCTGCAGTAGCCTGGGTGGCAGTTGTCGCAAGGTTAGTGTCGACAGCGGGTTTGGTTGACAAGTGGTTATTTTAGATTTCCTGTACACCCAGGGACGGGCTTTGCTATGGGCAATGTGGGCGACTGCCCAGGGCGCAATCTATGTGAGGGCTACCGCTCATTTCCACGTCAAGTTAGTGGAGTGGGTGCTGGGGCGCCCCTATTATCACGTTTCAACCAGCAGCAGAAAGGAAAGGCGAATCCTGGCACTTGCGGGTTGAACAGGGGTCACAGACAGGAATACGGTGGAGGCTCATTGTGCTCTGCGGCACAAGATAACGGCTTACCGGCGACAGAGAAGTCCGGCTCCAGGTCCAGTAATTTCCTCTTCTTGGTGTCATGACTGCCCAGTAGTACCTGGACAACCGAGCCGTGGCGGCACACAGGTATGTGGCGTGTCAGAGGAGAAACGAGCCGTTCACATTTCTCTCTCTGTGGCAGGTAACGGTCCACAAACCTCACCGCACTTTAGGGACTGTTCTTATGAAGGGACTGTTCTTTACTTGTCAGGTGAGGAGGGTGGCTGGTTGATTTTTATTTCATTTATTTATTTTATTTCAATCCCCCCTATGTGAATCACTGACTGATGCTGTTTTTGAAGTATGAATAAGTCAATAAGTAAATTATTCCATTGAAATATCATTGATGTATTATAGAAAAGTGATTTAGAAAAGTGACAAAAGGCACATCTGCCTAATTTTTGCTGTGGTATTGTGATATTACTCAGAACCATGATACTTTCACTGGTATTGGTTTGGCGCCGAAAAATTTCCCTTATTTTCAAATCCAAAACTTGACAGGTATGTTCAGGGGAGACACAAATAGTGTAAAACACAAACGCAAAATCACCATAAAACTTCACCAGTAAATGTTTTATATTACAAGATTTCAAAGATTTTATGTTTAAATATCCAAATTAGTCATTATCTAATTAAATATGCACTAAATTTTATACGTTTCAGAGCAGATATCCAGGTTCAAATTATTGCTTAATTTTGTTGCTATATGAAAAGTCAAAAGTTTTTATAATGGGGAATTTGGATATCTTATTTTGTCACTCCATAAATCAGAAAATACTGTCAGCAACCATTTAAAAATCTTTTTTTTTTTCTTAATAAATAAAATGATACTTAAATCAGACAATGATAGTATGTGAACAAAATCCTTGTTTCATTTTCATCACTAAAATGTTATTCCATTCAGGCGATGAATATTATGTGAACAAACCCCTCTGTAAAAACCCTCAGAATATAGACAGGAATAAAACTGGAACGTTTGGTAAGTAAGAATTACTGAAGTGGAGATTTTTGGCTCAAAAACTCATTTTCAGAAAATGGCCAGAAAAGACATGTATTGTAAAATTCCAAACATTTTTAGACTAAAAATAAGACACTACAGGTGAACAGGGTCAAAATTTTAACTAGATACCACCATGAAACTTCCCAAGTTGATTACTTACATAAAGAAAAAATTAATTAATTAAAAAATTATTTAAAATTATTTTTTGTGTTACAAGTTTTCCGCTTTTTTCTCTTTGAATATGCAAATGTCGCATTATCTAATTAAATATGCGCTTTTTGCATACATTTCTCAAATCACACCTAAGTTTATGTGTATTTTGGACCAAATCTGACCAGTGCATGGAAATAAGAAGTGTTTTCACCCGTAATGTCTTCCCTTCTGTCCCTATTAGTCCTAAATGTACGTGGACTGATGCAGCATTTGTCATTATATATAACTTTTAGAGCAGCGTATGAACCACTCTGTTGTGATTACAGTTAATAGATCAACAATATATTGTACTGTTTAATTTTGGGTATATGGCAGTAAATGGCTTTTATTCACTGCGCTTTCATCCATTCATTCACACACATGCACTACACCTAAATACTGAATATATAATTATTAATACTTGTTCATGTTGGGTTAGTCATGTACAAAGAGGTTTATAAACTGGAATTATGTCACCAAGTCAGCATCTGACCAAATGTCTCCCCTTCAGTTTCTGAGTTACGATGTTGAGTAATGGCCAGAAAAGTGTTTTTGCAGAACATTATGATGTCACAGTGAAGCTGACCTTTGACCTTTTAGATATCAAATAACTTCATCATCATACCCTATTAGACACTTGTGTGATATTTTGTCATAACTAGCACATGACTGTCTGAGTTATGGCCATAAACATGTTTTGTAAGGTCACTGTGATCTTTAGCTTTGACCTTTGACCATCATGTGGACGTTTGCGCCAAAATTCAAGAATTCAGGCATTCTTGAGATATTATAATAATAATAATAATAACACTAATGATATTTTCTTTATAGGTGCCTTTCAGAGCACTCCTCACCTGTCACCTAACAAGACACACACACACACACACACACACACAAAAAAACCCAAACCAAGTAGCAGGGTATTCATAGATCATAAAATCAAACAATTCTGTAATATACAATAAATGTTGATAAAACAACTAGACAATAAAATCATGATTATAAATAATAGGTGTAAAATCCTCATTATAAAGTCATCAACCGTGCATGTCACCATATGTGTGTCTCCATTAAATCAGACCGGCAGCTTGAAAAGGTGTGTTTTCAGAGATATCGCGTTCACAAGAATGCGACAGACGGATGGACGGACAACCCGAATACATAATGCCTCCGGCCGTGGCTATCGCTGACGCAGAGGCATAAAAAAACGCGAGTTTTGAATTAAAAATGAATAGAAACAACATTTAAACACCTCTCCTTGTGAATGTGGTCTAAATAGTGATTTAAATGAGAAATTGGAACAGAGCTGGAACAAAAGCGCGTGGGCTGAGCTTTGTCAGTGGGAGATCTAGCCTCCATTCACGTCCACAATTACACTTGTCACAGTTTTTGTAATGATGTGACAAAATCATGCTGAAGGACTGAAGTCGCTTTATTCATTCCTCACAATCACTGGATTATTCATCAGCTGACTTGTAACGCCCAATCATATTCATGCAAATATACAGCAAAGCCATCATAATCTGACATTTCTCACTATTAGCCTGCTCTGCTGTGTTTAAGTGGGATTAGTTCTACTGTACCAGAAAAAAATGCTCTTTAGAGGAGCAAAGCCGTTTTAACCAAATTCAGTTGTATAACCATTTCCTAAAAATGGCCAGTTCCTTTATGAGCATCTGACTGAAGTGGCTCCATGCCGTGGCAGATCATTCTGTAATGTACTGTAGAAAGACAGACGTTTTACCACTGGGAACATTCACTGATTCCAATGTTGTGATCAATACCACTCTCATATCTGTGCTTTGAGTACACAGCTAAAACCAGCAGATGATTAGCCTAGCTTAGCACACAGAGTGCTGCCTTTAACATTTCTTTTAGTGCACAAGTTAAACAAAAAAGAAAAGACAATAGGTGTTATTTTGTAAGGTTTAGATGTGTTGCAGGTGTATTTTTTTAACTTTGGAAAGAGCAAGGCTCGCTGTTTCCCAGTGCTTCTATAATTTATGCAAAGCTATGCTAACCACAACATGTCAAGCTTCTCATTTCACTCTCATATAGGAAGAAAACAAGCATATGTCACAAAATACTGAACTATTCCTTTAACGTACATAAAAATGTTGATGTAGGGAAGTCCATTTAGAGCTGTGATGTGCTGCAAAGAGACTCCATCCTGCACGGACATTTTCATCCAACAATATATTTATTCATTTCTCTGTGGAAGGTGGAGCTAAGTTTTTCCTGGTAACAATGAAATGCTTTATCAGAAAAGAAATCTGGTTTGTTAAGAAATCAGATTTGTAGGTGAAACTAGGTGAGTTTATCCATCCGTTCCATCCCTGCCTGTGGGTTCGAGGTGGAATAACAGAAAGCAGGGAGGGCTGGGAGTTCAGATGGAGGAGTGTTTCTTTTCCAATGCGAGTATTCTGAATTGTGTTTTATTCAAAGAGGTTATGGTCTCCTGCTTGTCAAACCAGTTCCATCAAACTAATCCCGCTGTGTCAACGCCTCAGGACCCAACAAGTAAAAGAGAGGGGGAGGAGTGTTCACGGCTCAAAGTTTTGTCTTCGCTCCTAAAGGCCTGTCAGCGCTGACGACACGGGTGCAGTTTCAAGCCGTCTTTTTCTCTGGACATTTCAGGGCTTATGCAAAGTAATGTTAAGATGTCATTTTCTAAAGTGCTTTGCATACTGGCCGCATAACTTTAGCTCTAGTGGTACCTAGTTATACAGATAGCTCTGGTTTGATTTGTCCTGGTTTTAAGATATCGGTCTCCAAGATTTCGGTCTTCACCTTAATATAACGTAGGTGCATGAAACACTCCTTGTGGGGCTCAGAGTATTAAACCGTTAATCTAAGCACTTTCCGGTACTGCTGTACGGACTAAATCCATCTATCTGTTAAATTAATAATGTTTTTGTAATTCAGACACACTGTATGTGTCAATTAAGTCAATGTCTGTTGGCTTTATTCACATAAGACAGACACAATAGCCGTACAATGGACGGGATGCATTTTTAATAGTTGTACGAACTTAGATCTAAGTTGGGCTGCATCTAATGATTATTTTCATTGCCGATTCATTGGTAGATTGTGTTCTTGATTTCTAAATTAGTTGTTTGGCCCAAAACTACTCAATTATTCGTTGCAGCTCTAGTTTAAAGACCACTCTTTTTGTCATGTCCACACAGCAAGAACTAGGAATAACTGGAGCTCTTAAAAGTGTAGGTACTCCTTCAGCACAAACGGCACCACGAGTGATGTAAATGTACATTTATTGGTCAAACACAGCCAATGCAGCACCAGTAACCACCATTTTTAAACACCTGCTAGCCGTGAAAACAACAGAACAACACACACGAAACAAAAAATATAGCCCCACGGGGCACAGCAGAAAAAAAGCTCCTTCAAGGTATGTACTGTAGTTCTCAGGGGAGCTCTCCAGAACCAAAAACACCTAATGATCATGCAATATTTGGCATCCAGTGTTAAGAAGTACCTGTGGCGCTGCTAGAAACAGTGTTGGGTTGAAGAGTATATTGATGTACTGTGTGTATTACTGACCATCCTGAGTGCGCTGCACACTTGAGCCTTCTCTCACCAGTGAACCTCTTTATAAATTATAATATCCAGGAGCTCACAAGCTTACAATGACAACATTTTAATGCTGGGGCGAATTTCTTCTTGCTCGCATGCTGTGCGTGAAGTGTTATTCTGGATTCATAATTAAATTAAGTTGGCATGAATGTAAATATACTATAGGGACAAAGCGCTGGTTTCATGCACTCTTTCTCCTCCTCCTCCTCCTGATTGTAATTAGGTGATCAATTTTAATAGTGCTCTTGAGAAGTACAGCGAGACATGCGTTTAGAGAAGCAGTGAATCTAAAAATACATTTTTCCAGTTTCAATCCCATGATCTTGTGTTAATTAACCATTTATTTCTTATTATATGTCGAATATATGTAAAATCCCTGTCTTTTCTCTTTCTTCAAACAAAGGTAAAACAGTTTCCAATGCTTAATTTGCCCAGAGGCGTTTACAAGTTCATCCAATCAAAGAGACTTTGGGTGACTAGCTAGACACACCAGTGTTACACGGGATATATATGAATTTGGTGCATTACTTTTTGTAGGTATATGTCTGAACAGTGCATGAGCACATTTACACATCCAGCAGTTAGGAAGCAACATTATCAGTCATTTAGAGTTGTATTTATGCCCACCTGATGATTGGAGGTCCAATATTCACTCTCCTTTTAGCTCTGTTTTGGTCTCCACCAACTCCTAGAAACGTCTGTCTCTTAGATTAGACTGCTAAATGCTAAATGCATGATCTGTTCATCAGCCTGTCTCTAACTGTGTCTGTCTGCCTATTTGCTACTGAGCAAGTTTATCAGAGCTTTTTCACTAACAACAGCAGCCTGCTGCTTCTGGAAATGAGGTTTTTGTAGAAGCAGTGACACTGAACATAAACAGTGAAGTCTTGTACCGTAAACCCAAAACAACTAGATTAATTCTCAGTAAAATGTTTAGGGACAAGCCCACACAGTAATTTGATCAGCTGTTAATATAAAACATAACTTAGTGTACTGATTGAACCTTGTGATGCTGTGACCGGCATATTAATCTGGCTTCATTCAATTCATACTTGTGCTTTGCTTGAAGTGTTAGGTAAATGTTAATAGGTGCGATCTATTTTGCTTGCTGCTGTGACTGTTATTCAGGTGGGAGACCAACATGTAAAATCACCAGCACATTCAGGGAACAAAGTCATGTCTGAAAGGGGCTTTAGAATTTTCAGCAGACCTCTCTGTGTTTTGACCAGCACAACTTTCTGGTGAAGAAATAGTCCCTATGAGTCTGTTAAAGCTGGGGTAGACAGAAATCTGGAAAAGGCAAAAAGGAAAAACAAAGAAACATTCATTTATTTAATCCTATTTCATAGTAGAGCTGCACACAGGTCATTTTCTCAGTCCCTCCTTGCCCCGCTCTTTCTCTCTGTTTATTAGACCACGAATGAGACAAGAATTAACTAGCTAGCCACCCCTCACCTTGCTCACTGCTGCTGTGGACTGCTTCCCCGGTAGGAGAGCAGGCAGCTCTAAAGAAGGACAGTTGGGGTCGGCAGCTCTAGCGGCTCAACCTCGGCCAGTGCAAACCCCTCAGCGCCGAGTGTCACAATGAGCCAGTGGCAGAGCCAGGTCTAACCTGTGTAACAGCAGCAACAGAAAGTTTACTGATCCAGCAATGTGTCAGGGTTGTCAGGTCCCCTGGAGCTGGGGTTTGGGTTGCTGGGCCGTTGACTAGGGGTCCACCTCTGGAGCTGCGCCCACTCTCATCCCACCAAGGTGGTCTATAGCAGCCAGGAGTGAGGTAAAGGACCAGCTAGCTAATTTGAACTTAAAGTTCAAATCTCTGGTTGGCAGAGGCCTAAACTATTATGTTCTCCCCATCTCTGAAACCCTTCACTGCTACTGACATCTGTTTTATTTTGTTAATTGTCAGACTCTGTCTTCCGTCACGGGCTAGATTTTCTAAAGCCTGAAAACAGACCCAAGAGGAGGTGCAGAGGTCCAGTGTTCTCAGACCACTTGGATTACAATATGCTTCAAGTATATGACAGTGATTTCCACCCAGTGATGCCAAAATAAAACCACCTGCCCCAGCTTTAACAGTGTGTTCTGTGGACAGGGATATGGTTACTGGAAAAATGTTGCTGTTAAATCGGATGATTTTTCTTAATTTGACTGTAACAGTCCCTACAGTTTCCCTTCCGTGAGAAACTCCAATGTACTTCATTAGGTGAAACATTAGCTGCAGGAAATGATGCCAAAATACGAAGGTTTACAGGTAGACAGATACTTGATAACCAGCAGTTCCACATGCTTGGAGAGCTGAACACTACTCATATTCAGCTTTTTCTTCATGTAATCGTCACTGGATTGAACAGCAGAGAGAGGACAGAAATAAAGTTACAGGAACTTTGATCAGTTTCCTCCTGGTGTCTTTAGGATGGTCCCAGGGTACCTGAGGCGTTTTGTGTTTTCATCTGGAGTTTTCAGAAGGACGCTGTTCAACATGTCAGAAGTGTAGGGGTGACTGAATGTGAAGGCTGTCTTGACTTTGGAGGATTTCTTGACTTTGGGTCAACACAGAGGAAACTGTCATCTGTTGCATATGCATGTGCTTCTGGAGGCCCATATGCCTGCATCCTGTTTTAACAATTCAAATCAGCTCTGTCCACACAGCAAATCTGCCGAGGCTGGCCAACACACTTACTCAGTCATGACAGAATCAAACACAGTGAGAAGTGCCACTACTACCTGCTGTATGAACATTGATAATCCTGTCGTTATTTGTGCATTTGGTCTCCTACGAGAATAAAAAGTGAATTGACAAAAAATGAACAAAATCCTTAATAATGTTAAAATACTAAACAGTCTCTGGTTTCAGCCTCTCTAATGTGAATGTGTGAATGTTACAAAGTACTGACTCGCAGTCTTCCTTTTATGATGTTGTTCTTTGGCTACATAAACTAAAAAATCCCAACCCCAACAACAAGGATAATAAATAAATGAAAAAAGCCCATTACAATTTCCCAGAGCGAAAGTTGATACCTTCAAATGTTTGATTTTATCTGACCAACAATCCAAAACCCAAAGACACCCAGTTTACAATCAGTGAAAACAAATTTAAGAAGCAAGTATTAACCATGTGAGAAGCTGACATTGCTAGTTTGGTCACTCCAACTGTCCAGTTGTTGGAGTTCGTCACTCAATAACACACCAGAAGAAAATGATATAGACCACCACAGAAGACATTTCTAACTGATATTAAAGCAGTAAGAGAAGCATGGATGGTACAGTAAGCCAGCATGAACGCCAGGACCCTGAAACTGACGCACTTACAATTTAGCCATCCTTCATTTCATGATTTGCACCTCTGCTTCTCCTACCGCGACATGTCAAACTGTCCTCAGTAAAGAAGGCCTGGGCTGTGTCTGAAATTATTTCCTGGGTGCTTTCCATGATGTTGATCTATACTGTAAATGAATCACGGAAACAATCTTTGCAACTTTTTTTGTTTCTTCACGACAAGCCTTTCTTCCTCCTTTCTTATGTTCTGTTCCGACAGCATCTTAGTCAGGAGAACTGAACAGCTGCAACAGTCAAGGTTATTATTACAGTATAGTCCTATTATATCAAGCTGAGCCTTACTGTACCTGTGTTCTTTCACAGACTGATTAGGCTGTAGATTTTATTCAGAACATTTATAGCTGTTTTTATCGCTCCCATATTTCTCTACACATTTGACAGTTGAGTTGCTGTCTGTCATTTCTTACTGCCGTCTCCTGAAATGACGCCTAAAAGTACGAGGATGTCTCGTTTGGTGAATACATTTCCTCTGTCCTCCCATTTGTCTCTCCATCCCAGCTGGGAGGAGGCTCTGCTAAGGCACGAGGAAGATACACAAATGTGCTAAGTGAGGAACCACGATAGCTGAATGGAAAGCGCCACCTATTTACTATGTAGAGCACATATTTACAGTCTGCCACTTTATTTGAGGGTCCAAAGTCTGTGTGTGTAATTGAAGCTCCATATACTGCCCTCAGAATTACCACAATATGACCAAAGAAAGTAATGTCCATAGCATGCTACGTTCTGCTATCAATCCCACAAGTGGACGTTTGTGCCAATTTGAGGAAATTCCCTCGAGGTGTTCTTGAGATATCACTTTTACAAAAATGAGACGGATGCAAGATCTCAGTGACCTTGACCTTTGACCACCAAAATCTGATCCGTTTATCGCTGAGTCCAAGTGAAATTTTTTGCCAAATTTGAAAAAAGGCTCCCAAGGCGTTCTTGAGATATTATGTTCACGAGAATGAGACAGGTGAGATCACAGTGATCTTGACCTTTGACCAACAAAACTAGTCAGTTCATCACGGAGTCCAACTGGACGTTGATGCCAATTTTGAGGAACTTTCATTGTCTAGATATTGTGTTTATAGGGACGGGATAGACAACCCAACATAACAACAGCTATCGCCAGTGCAATGGCACAAAAAAATAAAAATAAATAAAGACGTCTCTCTTTATGGCATTTAAAAAACCTGTATGTTGTACAAACCTGGATTAGTGCCATTTCTGGGAAAACCTCCGAACTTTATTCTTAAACTGACAGAGGCTAAATGATTAGATGTTTCTGTGAGAGACAAACCGACAAATGTTTGGACACCCATTAGTAAACAGTTATTGACAGAGCACAGACTGGCCCTCTGTGCCGTGTGAATTCATTATATTGCTACATACTGTATGTGCATGCATGTGAATGTGCATGCAGCCTTATTTTAACAAGTGTTTCACACGCGCGTCCACATAGCCTACAAAGCATACGCACTCTCTGTCCAGCTTTGAGTCTATTTGTAGCTCTAATTGGCACATTCACTAGGCAGTAAAAGGCTCCTCTTGCTGGCTAAAAGCCTACAGCTATACGCCATGCTTGGATGCATCCACCCAATAGAAGGGGCTTGCCCCTCGCACCACAGACAACAATGCCTTCGCCATGGTGACAGAAATACAACACAGTGGAGAAAAAAAAAAATAGAAAGAAAAAAAACTTTAATCCGTGGCTTAATCCTTCTGAGTCAGGACGTCAGAAAATAAGGCCATTCTGCCATGAATTGAACTATTTTTACATCAGTGCTCTGTGGAGTGAGCGGATGGATGGAATGAAACTTCGCCATATTGTCTGTACTGTCAGCAGCACTGACAGTATTTTCACTTAATTCACTGCCTGCATGTGTCATTAGAGAAGCACAATCTGCACTCAGGGTACTCGGGCCCGTGATCATGTGATCCAATGATCTGATGAATCTGTCAGTGTGTTGTGTTCAAACCAGCTGTTCTGTACACACTTCATGAACAGCCCAGATAAATTCCATTGTGTTTTTTGAAATAGTGGGTTTCCTTTAAACCAAGGCCAGCGCAGCGGGGTCAGAGGCCATGACAGGCCTTTACGATGAGGCTTATATTGGCACGTAACGGCATGGAAGCCTGCGGAGAACTTAGTTTGACCCAGAGCCTAGTGAGTGAGCTGATCACCACCTCCCTCTGGGCCAAAAACTCCAAAGGATTCCTGGCATACCACTGCTTCAATTACAGAGGCAGGGAGGAGAGAGGACATCACAGCGCAGTCTGGCTGCATGGGAGGAAAACAGCATCGCCTGGAAAGGAATCACACGGGCTGTCTGCGAGAAATACGTGCAGCTCTCCAGAGGGTATTACTGTAATCCATTTCTGCTCCCACTAAGTAATGTAAAGCTTTACTTTTCCATTTTCAGCCGTTTCACACAGAAAACATTACAGGGTTATTTAATTATGCTTTTAAAGGCACAGCAGCCTATTCACCGACTCGCCCACTGAATATTGTTTATAGATGTGTCTATGTGCATGCGGGCGTGAGCGGTTGCCTAGCAACAGCTGCTGTAAGTGGGAGAAGACAGACAAGTGCTGGCAGAGCAGATGTTGGAAGGAATTTCTAAAAGTAGAACATTTGAGAATGGCAGACTGAAACTGAGAGGAGGTGCCGTCTTAAAGGTACAGTTCACCAAAATTACACAAAAATAACTCGGATACATGCTTGTGGTGCTCGAGGCCAGCACAAACAGATCCAAACATATTATCTACATGAGCAATATCGCCTAGAGGTATGTGAAGAATGGTTTTGTAAATTAGGTGAACTGACCCTTCACTAAAGCACCGAGACTTTTCTCCTGTGCCCACACATTGACTCGATTTGAAACACTTTTTTTTTTTTTTTTTTTTTTAAGATTATTTTTTGGGTTTCTATGTAGGGAGAGAGAATGGGGGTGACATGCGGCAAAGGGCCACAGGTAGGAATCAAACTCAGGCCACTGCAAAGGACTCAACCCACATGGGCCAGACTCTACTCGCTCTACCCGCAGTGTTATTCAACAGTAGCCCAGAACGAACAAACCCAACACCTGCTCTAGACAGGGCCATTCATGTTTTCACATTGACCACCATAGTTCTCCTACATGCTCGACACATGGACGTTTCACGTAGGTGTTATCTGCGAGCGTTAAGACACACAGTGCCAAATTGGAGAGTTGATCCGAGGTGCCCAATTTTCTGCCTCCAACGTAGACATATTGGCGGAACCCTTTTATTGTTTTTAAACAGGCCGAGGCGGCCTTCCGCAACGGGAGGGGCTGTTGATGACTTGTGGGAGGAGCTAATGATGACGCCGCATGTGCTACCCACTGGCGGTGGATAAACAGGAAACAGCTGATAGCAGGAATTAGTGAGCAGCTAGTAGCAAGAGGGAAACACAAACCTGACAGACACTGTAAAGATGAGCAACTGGGGAGACAAGGAATTGCACGCCCTCCTTGTCCTCGCAAACGAAGAGGCCATTAACTGTCAGATGACGGGGACGGTGAAGAACGGGCCGACTTACGAGAGAATCGCCGAAGGACTGACCAGCCGCGGCTTCCCTCCCACGTCACTGTTTACGTCACATGCTGAGCTACACGTTTTGTTACTTGCTCACCCCCCCCATTGCCCCGAAAAAGACTTTTGTTTTTATACTGCCAATGCTGAAAAAAGACTGATTGGGCTTTCCTGCAAATTTGCACAATTCCTGTCTAAAAAGGGCTATAGAAACCATTCACACACACAATCACGCCTACGGACAAATTAAAGTAACAACTTAACCTAACCTACATGTCTTTGGATTCTTGGAGGAAGCCGCAGAACCTGGAGAAAACCCACGCTGACACCGGGAGAACATGCAAACTCAGCCCACCTAAATTGGGATTTTTGCCCAATGACATCAAAATTAAATTAAATTAAATTAAATTAAATTAAATTTAAATTGGAATTGTTTTTTCGTTGTTGTTTTTTTGTGTAAAAAATATTATTTCCACGGTCAACAACAAACTTTTACACTTAGTTCAAACTGACATGGAAATATCTCCAATAAGCTAACATCATCATGATCATCATCATCACAGTTAGAAACACTAATTCACATCTAACCTGCCTGTCTTTGGACAACGGGAGGAAACTGCAGCACCTGAAGTAAGACCATGCATGAATAGGGAGAACACGCCAGCTCCACACAGAACGACCTTTTAAATCCTTCTGGACACAAAAGGCCACACAGAGGGGCAATCACACCTTTTAAATGAAACTTATAGATCGTTCTGGGTGGTAAACGTATAATTGCATTCTATTTTCTTTCAATGGTCAGAAATTTACTTCAAGAAAGGCCTCAAGGGAAATCATGCCTTGTATCAGTGCAGACAAAATTACAGAATTTGGTTTAAAAAAAGTTTACAGAAACCTTGAAAAAGCTCTTAGTCTCACTCAGCCACTACACTCTCACTTCAGTGTTTAATAATTTCTACTCGGAGTGAATATGCCCTCCGTTTCAGCGTCACAGAGAGAGAACACAGCATGTCACAGTCTGAGTAGGTACCGGAGTCCTACCTTGCAGCCCTCACAAGCACTGACACCATAGTGGTATCCGGAGGACTTGTCCTGGCAGACGAAGCAGGGCTTGTAGACTCTAGGAGGGGCCGGCGGGGACGGCGGGCTGGGGACGAGCTCCTCAGAACTGGTGCTCTGTGTTTCAATGGCTGCAGGGAATGCAAACAAGAGAAGAAAGAAGATGAGAAGGTTTGGTTTCAAATGACTGAATGATTCATTAAGACATCTGGAACCTCGAAAAGAACATTTACATTAAAAAAAAAAGTTTTCTCAAAATTTTAAAGGCCTAGACACTGTTGCAAGAAAGTTCCTGGATGCTCCTGTAAGTTAGATTACTCTCAGTTTAGAAAAACCATGGGTTGAGTCCATTTATGTTTGCTATCCATGCTACCAGGGTTGGTAATAGTTGATAAGTTGCTCAGTCTGTCATTTGGTAGATCCACCAATTTGGTCCGGGGCAACATGCTGTCATCCCCACTCCTCATATTTTGACGCTTGGGCAGCAGCCTTTTGCATTATATCTTGACGCAGAAGGGGGCACACTGAGTCACATGAGTCACCGTATTGGAAATTGCTAAAAACATCAACATCAAAAGATGCATTGCATTCTTTGTCACACCTTTTATCCAGACTCAATGAACTTGTTTTAGCTGGTGATCTAAATTGGGATTGCCTTAAGCCAGTATCTTATGAGTTCAAATCCTCTGTCAATTTTACACAGTTGATTAACTCACCCACTCGTTCAAATCTTAAATGTATTGAGAAGTCCACCTTAATTGACTTGATTCTTACAAATGTCCCTCATAAATTTTCAGCTATCTGTGTTTTTTGCAATGACTAAAGCGACCACTGTGTTGTTGCTGCTCTAAGGAACACTAAGGTGCCCAAATTAAAGCCACGTACTGTATCGTTTCTAAGAGGAATCTTAAACTTTTTAGTGAGCAAGGATTTTATCATGATTTAGACCATTTCAATTGGGGTAGAACTGAGCTGATCCCTGATGTGGAGACAGCATGGGCCTTTTTTAAAGATGCGTTTACTAAAATCATTAACACTCATGCTACCTATAGGAGGTACAAAGTAAAGGGTCGTGATAACCTCTGGTTCTCCTCTGAACTAGCAAACACTGTTCATGAGAGGATCTCAGCCTGGGCTAAAGCAAGGACCACAGGTTCCACCTCAGACTGGCTTTTTTTAGACAACTAAGAAATAAATGTTCTTCTTTAATTAAGAATGCCAAATCAGAATATTACTTGTCTGTTGTTACAAGTGAAAATTTAAATGACCCAAGGAGGTTCTGGAAAACCACAAAGTCACCTTCTGTGAGTAAAAATTCTCATGTTCTAGATCCCTGTATTACGAAGGACTCTATTGTCGTGCATGACAAAATGGAGATCTTGAATTGTTTTAATGAGCATTTTATATCTTCCGGTTCCTTGTTTGATTCTGCTCAATCTACATCTGGGAAACCCTGTACTCGTGTGCCAGTGTATACTGGTCAAGCTTTTAACCTTGCACCTTTTTCTGTGCAGGAAGTTTGCAAAGCCTTAAAGAATGTAGATCCTAGAAAAGCACCAGGGCCTGATCTAATTGAACCTTACTTCCTGAAAGTGGCATCTGATTTTATAGCAAGGACTCTAATATATATTTTTAATCTTTCAATGGAAACTAAGGTTGTTCCTAGGCTGTGGAAATCTGCTTTTGTCCTCCCTTTACTGAAGGGAGGTGACCCGGCTTGTTTAAACAACTATAGGCTGATATCAAACCTACCAAACAATACTGTCACAGCTGCCCTGAAGGTGGTACATGACAACTTGGTTGCACTTGATAAGAAACAGCACTGTGCGTCACTTTTTATTGATCTGTCTAAAGCTTTTGATACTGTTGATCACAATGTTTTAAAGCTTAGACTTCTTCAGTCAGGACTCTCAGAGCAATCATTTGCGTGGTTTTCAGACTATCTTAGTGACAGATCTCAGTGCATTAGACACAATGGTCTATGTTCTGAATTTGTATCTGTCTGCAAAGGTGTACCACAGGGTTCTATTTTAGGTCCTCTTTTATTTACCCTGTATATAAACAACCTGGGTCAAAATGTGTCTGAGGTTAAGGTTCATTTCTATGCAGATGACACAGTCATTTACTGTTGTGCATCTACTCTTGTCCTGGCCACTGAGCACCTGCAAGGTGCTTTTAATGTTATTCAGGATACCCTACTTCAGCTAAATCTTGTTCTTAATGCTGAAAAGACAAAAATTATGATCTTCAGTAACTCAAAGTCTAGAGCACACATCCCTGCTGTGGTCACTCTGGATGGAAGGAGCATAGAGACTTCCAGTTCTTATAAATATTTGGGTATTTTAATTGATGACTCCCTCACTTTTAAAGCACATGTGCTTCAACAAAAACTGAGACTGAAATTGGGTTTCTACTTTAGTAATAAGTTGTGTTTTCCTTTTAATGTAAAAAAGCGGCTTGTTGCTGCCACTTTTTTTTATCTGTGCTCGACTATGGTGATGTTTTGTACATGCGTGCTTCTGCTCAGTGTCTTCATAAAATTGATACAGCTTATCATTCTGCCCTGAGATCTATAACTAATTGTAAAGTCCTGACTCATCATTGTGAGTTATATTCTCGGGTGGGATGGCCCTCTTTGGCCACCCGCAGGCTTCATCATTGGTATATTGTCATATACAAGGCAATTTTAGGTTTGCTTCCCTCTCACCTAAGTGTCCTTACCATGCCTAGGAGTACCAGACAATACTCCTTGCGCTCCCATGACCTTTACCTACTTTCAGTCTCAAACATCCGTACTGAGCTTGGGAAAAAGGCATTTGCTTATTCTGCCCCCACTGCATGGAACAATCTGCAAAATATCTTACAACTGGACTGCCTAGTTTCTCTAAATGAGTTTAAATCTAAACTTTAGGACTTAGAGGCAGCTTCTTTAAGCTGTCCGTGCTCTTAATTCTGTGAAATACTCTTTTTACTGTATGTACTCCTATGATGTTGTCCTTGTTATGTTATGTCTGTAACTGTGTTTATTTTATGCTGCTGCCTGTCTTGGCCAGGTCTCCCTTGAAAAAGAGGTTTTTAATCTCAATGGGACCTCCTGGTTAAATAAAAGGAAGAGGGCACCTTTCCTATAACACAAGCACACAAAACAAGTTGTGTAGTGTAATGGACTACATTTCTGCAGTGCTTTTCAAGTCTTAGCGACCACTCAAAGTGCTCAAAGTGTCCTTGGGCAAGAAACTAAAAACCAAATTGCTTCCGATGGCTATGGATGAGCCCCTTGTATGGTAGCTTCGGCCACCAATGGGTGAATGGTGCTTGTGTTGTAAAGCACTTTGAGTGGTTGCTAAGATTAAAAAAGCAAAATATAAATGCAGTCCATTTGTTGTAAAGTAGCAGGCCACTGGAGAGAATAAAGTTTCCGGTATTTTTCTTTGGTTAATAACAGCCTCACCAGAAAGCAGGTAGATGATGTTAAACAGCAGTGTTTATGGGAGATGTGCTTGTAATTTGCAGACACAAAGGCACTAACAGCAGCCTTCTTCAAGATAGAGCAATCAGAACACACTTTGCACCTTGAAGTGAAAATGTAACAGACTTCAAATCTATGCAGGGACCAAACCACAGTCCACATGCACACACAGCCTATCTGCATAGAAAATGGAGAACAGTCTCTCCAGCATCTCTACTGATTAGATTACTTTCTTCCGTACTTCATCAGAGTAAACTCAATTACTGATGGTAAGGGACAAGCTCTTATAATTACTGGACCCTCGTCCTTGCAAGGAATTCCCTGGCGGTTTAATCTAATCTCCCGCTACATTCACCCTGTCTGACTTTTTGCACATGTCGAATTTGCAGCTTTGCGTTCGTCAACTTCTGTGGCTCGAGGGAAGCCTTAACAAGTCTGCGGCACATACAGTACCGTACGTGACGATGGATGTTACCTCTGTAAGAAGGGACGAGAAAGTAAGATGACCACCAAGGTTAATTAGAATGAGATGATTTATAAATCTATCGATTCTCACTCTTATCTGAGGAGCAGTTTGGGCAGCAAGGAGAAGTCTCTGTGACTCGTTATGAAACAGTGACAGCATCAACTGCTTAAAACTTTCTGCAGAATCTTTAAGCAGACTTGCATAAAGCTGACATAATGGTGCTGCGTTAGGATTTAGAAAAGTTTGCTGGTCTGAATTTCAAGTGGTATTCATCTGAGAGTAAACAACTTCAGTGGGGAGAGTCAGCCATGTTATTTCTCTATTCTTTAAACAACTCCAGAGCGACCTGGTTTCATTGATGAGGACAGACAGACAGACATTTGTTTCCACTGAAGTCAGGTCATCTCATTGCTCCAAATGGTCTCCCTCTGTTGCTGGCAGAGAGCAGTCAGAAGCAGCTTGCACATAAAGCAGATGTATGGTGAGACACCACAGTGGAGGCAAGCCAGTGGTCTGACACACAAAGCCATCTGATAGGGGAGAGAGGGGGGAATAGATGCTGCTGCATATGTGTGTATGCAAACACATAACTAACAGTGGTGGGGAGCTACTAATTAATGTAATTTAACATGTTACATGCACGTTTACGCAGTACAGGAATGCCTTCTTGTGTCATATTTCAGGATAATGCTGTCCAGCAAAGCCGAGAGCAGCAAAATCAAGGGTAGGATGGCTTTCAAGGAGCTGTCTCTACGTCCAGACAGACTCCATTCATTTGGCAGCACATGCTCAAATATGGAGTATTGTTTTAGACTGGTTATCTTGTTTGAATTTGCACTGCTTTTTGTCTGCCAATTAAATCAATGCGCATTGCTCTAAGCAATGCAAGTCTGCCATGCAAGCAATCAGCCAACCACGCCAAGGAGGGTGGACATGTAATCAGACAAGAACGCCTTTCAGCGCTGGAAATTTCACAATATATTTCTTCTGAAATCAGAAAAAGGCTCTGACATTATTGTACAGTGTAAAGCTTGTTTTCACAAGCAGTTAAAATGCTGTTGACTTTGAAAGGCTCAGTGTCAAACCTTCAGCTTTATTGCCTAGTTTAAAAGTCCAGTGTGCAGGTTTAAGGAGCATCGTTTGGCAGAAATGGTGTATAGCATTCGTAACTACTTTTCATTAGCGTGTAATCACCTACAACTAAGAATTATTGTGTTTTAGAATGAGACGTTTATATCAAAATATGGAGCAGGTCCTCTTCCATGGAGTCCACCATGTTGTTTCTTCAGTAGCCCAGAACGGCCAAACCAAACACTGGCTCTTGATAGCGCCATTTGCATTTTCAGGTTTCGTTTGGTTGCAATCTGCAAACTCAGCTCTAGATGCCACTAAATTCTACACACTAGACCTTCAAAACATTTGTTATAAAATTAATCAAATGTAATAAATTGAGATAGGAATTGAAAACCAGTTCCAGATTGTCCAATCCGTGGGAATCGTAAGGCCACCGAGCGTATCGTTCCTTTTATCAGTGCTGGCATGTTTCTCTGACAGTGCGCACTGCAACAAAGTCATGGCGGAGAAGAAGAAACTGCCTCAAGCAAAGACGGAGTTCTGCTTGTAATGTCTGTAATATAATAATTTCCAGTAAGGTTGGAGACACCTTCCCAGCCAAACAGCACGTCTGTTACTGGGGGTAAATATCCTGTTATAATAACATTATCCATACGCAGGCAGGCTTCGCTGATTTTTTCTTTGACTAAGAAACCTGAAAGAAAACAAATCCTGTTTCAATCTACACTGTGTTCAGACTCAGAGACTCAAACATAATAAAACTGTTGCACTGATGCTGAAAACCTGTGAAGGCCTCCTTTCTTTCCACGTAGAAAACTGATCAGGAATCAACGAGGAAATCGAGACTGGGACTAACAAGCAGAGTAGATAACGGCACTGGTATCAGTAAAATCAAATCATTTCTCATCTTTAGTAGTAAGTTACATTACATATGACATTTTTCACAGGGTAACTAGTAATCTGTAGCGTACTACATTTCAGAAGTCACCCTCCAAACACTGAAACTACTGCAGTGCAAGTCCATGTTAGGCTGGAGGAACATGTTCTCAAATGTGATCATATTACCAAAGGCTCTATTTGCACTCATCATTTTAAGTGTCTTTTATCATATCCACATAAAATCCACACAGCCTTTCTTTGCCATGTATGTCCCAGACCACAAATCTGACTACGGCTAAATGTACACCAGGGTCTGTCAGCATGACTCCGTCACTAATTTAGGATATTCTTTAATTTAAAAATCTCTGATCTCCTAATTTATTGATCATATGGCTGCATGGTCAAAAGGAATGGTTCAGTTTATCCACAAGCTCAACCCCCCACCCCGACTCTACAGAGAAGCCACGCAGTAATATCCCTGTCCTGTATCCAACATGTAATAAGTGAAACAAGGTGTTCACCTGAGACAATGATGAGGATGTACGACTACTGGAGCACAAAAACAATGTATATTAGCCTTCCCCAGGAGGTGCGGCACACTTTAACATACATCGAGAGGAAAAATACTTTTGTTACTGATATGCCGTCAGGGCATTTGTGATGGCTGGGTAGTCCCACACTGAGCAGAGGCAGCGCCAACAATTCAGCCCCGCTGCCTATTTGAAACTCATGGCTGCGTCTGGGAGACAGTGTGACCACCTGCAGACAGATGGGACGCATAAACATAGATTCATTACGCCTCTCAGAGTGTGTGTGTGTGTGTGTGTGGGGGGGGGGGGGGGTGGCAGGAGGGGGTGGTCAATGGGTACCTGTATGGTGGTGTATAGGCCCTATCAGGTGCAGGGGAGCCTTTTTCCATTTTCTGCGTGATTAAACTTTGAGTCGACTTCCCCGCATGTTAACATACACAGAAAGCTCCATTAGAGGAATAAAGGCTGGTGACAGACAAGCACGTACGGCGCGTCTGGCTTCAGAGCAGGCAGAGAAAAATCTGTGGCTGCTGAACCCTTAGCCTCTGGCTGAACCTGCCGCTGGGGTCAAACAGGAAAGCACACACTCCCTGCTGGAGGCTGCAGGCAGAAAGAGGGGAAAGACTAGAGAAAACAGCTCCTGTGATTGGCCCGTCCGCTGGGACTGAGCCTGCTGACACCAGGAGCGCACCGATACACAGGCCCGATACTGGCTTTCATAACAGCCAGTAGTCAGTATGAGTGATAAGCTCCAGAAAAAAACACACAGCTGACAAAAGTTTAAAACTTTGCTCTCAAATTAGTTTTGACTGATAACATTAAGACAAGATCTGATAATCTCCCTCTTGTCTTGATCTGATACAAGCGCTGCTGTGACCTCATCAGATCATGTCAATGTGACATTCACCACAGTTTAAAAAATGCAAGTGATGCAATGTAAGTTCAATTAAGAAATAACACAATGGGGTTTTTTGTTACAGCTAAAAAGTTCCTAAGTTATAAAATGCCCTTTGACTTTTCAATTCAACTCAGTAGGGGTTAAGGGTCTCACTTGGTCAGCTAGTGGCTAACTGTGGCTAATGCTAGCTAACATTGGCAAACTTTAGCCAGAAATGGTTGTGTAACTGACATGATGGTTTTCTGATGTAATAACTTTTCTCTACTTTGTAACTGTACTTGAAACTTGTCTTTGGCCAACATTTAACTCTACCTCAGAGTTCTGGAGCCTTATATTCGCTTTAGCTGAATTTTAGAAGTTGCTTTTAAACAGGAGGCGTACTGCGGATATTGTCCTCCATTAGAGGTCAACCAACTTATCGATTTGGCCAATTTATCGGCGCTGATGGGATGTTTTATTGGCCAACGTGGCCTCGATAGTGGCCAGTAAGGCAAGGATGAACATCAGCCGCAGGGCTGAAGAGGGGAGGGTTGAGTTAAATAATCAAGTTTCATTTTAACACATATTTACATGATTTTTTTTGGCTGTGAATGCTGCCACTTTCTGTTCCAAATTAACAGCCCTTCAGTGTTTCATTCACTGGGTTTTGACTTTTTTTATGTTAGATAAATTATTGAGAGATAATTTCAGTATTGTGAAATACAGAATAACTCTTCCATTTTCTTGTTTCAAATTACATCTATTTTTTTTCCAGCCCTGCAAAACACTCAAAAGTAATTGAAGTACTTACTGCAAACACAAATAACAGAAATACTGCTAATTTCTGATTATCACTTTGCCCGGAGAATACACAGAGTCAAGGTGATGTCACTGTGTACCTGAAAATATCAGTTTGACTTTGAGAAAAAAATAATAACAAAAGAAAAATAATAATAAAAATAAAAATTTCTCCCACTTAGATTTTTCATTCAAGTTTGATGTTCAATTCCAGATTTATATAATTCATGTATGTATTAATGACACAGATGTTCAGTTCAACAGTTATGCAGTTTCTAATAAAGTCACAGGTTGTTCATTTTTGACAAAAAATATATTTCATGAGGGGTTAGACATCATCTTTCTCCTACTCCAAACTATAATTATCATATTGGCCTTTAAAAATCCAGCATCAATCGACCTATTCTCCATCTTACAGTGAGCAAAGCCCCAAAAACTATATCACGTCACGGCCAGTATGGACAGCAGAAATCATTTTAACAACCACTAACTCTGAATGTACATTTGTCATGTCAAATTTTAATATTATAAACATTTTTGAATATATTCTACAGAGATGAGTGTAGTAGAAACGTCTCAATAATCCCTCACTGCGGAGGAAAACTGTTCAGACAGAGATCAACCTTGAGCCAGAAACACAGTCTAGTTTCAACCTAATGGAGGTTTGTTTACAACCAGTCGGATCGTGTGACTGCTCGTGTTTCTGCCATGTCTGACTTCTTTTTATCAAAATGTTCCCCAGATGTCACCAAATAACTTGGAGAGTATAATGTTACTACTGCCGACAGTATTGACTGTCTAAACTGTGAAAACATGTCTCAACTTGTAATGAGCAACACGCTTTTTGTCAAATGGTGAAGATATTATTGTTGTGCATGTGTGTGCTGACACCCGAAAATATGTACTGACCACAAAGGGGCTGAAATTTTTCCACAAAATATAATTTATAAGCATGCAAAAAAACCAATCCATGTGCAAATTGGGGCATTGCGTGCTCAGAACTGAGACACAAATCGAATGCAAAAGAAAATGGTCATTACTGCTAAACTGTCTGCAGGCTCTTGGCAGCAACCCTCCAAAAATATACAGTGGGCGCCACAGCCAGCTTGAAAAACCCAAAGTGGTCGGGCCTGAAATGAGCAGTGCGAGGCAGGATGTGAGGTTACTCGTAGGTAATGGCGAAATAATCTGCAGAGCTGCAGCGTCATCTATCCGCTCTGTGCCCTCCACGTCCTTATATCCAGTTCCTCCAGTCTGAAAAACAGTGACATGTAAAACTCTCCCCACATGGTCCACATGACCAACAGATGGCAAAGAACCCCAAGCAAAGTCTGTCGCTGCACACAGGCAATTTAACACAATGATGCCGCATTCGAAATTAGGACAAAGCTGCTTTCCTGCTGCAGATAATGGAGGGGAAAAGGTGCAGTTCAAATCTCACGCGTAATTTTTGCTTAAATAAAAATCAATTGAGAACCATAAATCGCCGTGATTCAATTAAACCTGACAAATTAGAAGCCATCAGCAGAGAGAGAAACCAGGACAGGAACGGAGCGAAAAGAGGAGGGATGTAGAGAAAGAGAGGCATTTCCTGAAGCTCCTCTGGGTATTTGTGTATTTGGTTTGTGTTAAGGAGAAAGCTGTGGTGATTTGGGCGTGGAGTGGTGGGCATAGCCTGGGAGGATAAGAGGAATATTACTCCCAGTTGGTGGATCCAGCCCCTCTCCTCCTCCTCTTCCTCCTTCTCCACTCAGCTGACTCTCCATCCAGTCTGGGAGTGTTTTTCCTGCAGGTTCTCTCTGCAGGAGCGCCGAGCGCATAGCTCACATACAGCAGGCCCAGTCAGAGGAAATGGTCAAAGTTCACCCAAAGTACACCAAATTAGAAGCAGCTTTGCTCTGCGCTCCAATGTGTTTTACAGAGGTGGATATTTAGACGAGCTTTAAACACTCAAGGAAAAGAAAATAACAGTAGGGAACAGTCATTTGACTTCATGTCTGGCGGGGAAATGGAGGAGGAGAGCAGTGGGGAGAGGTGAGGATCTGCTTTTCATCAGGGCCTCTATTCTGTATTTGACAGAAAAAAACTCACAACTCTGACTCTATTTCTTGATTTTATGTGCTGACAACGTATTATTAAGTGACTGGTGTTTGGGTTCACAGATTCCCACGCAGTCATGTGACAGAACCCTCCCCCAAACCCTTCTTTTGACCCCCCCTGTGACCCCATGGCGACCCTGTGGTGAATGCAGTGTCGAGGTCAAACTACACGTTGATGGGCAGCAGCGGCAGCGGCAGCAGCGCAACACAACAGGTGCGAGCCACATCAAAGCTTTCATAAAAACGCAGCGAGAAACTAAGACAGCCATAAAAGCAGATGACGAGGGAGAAAGCTCAGGAGAGGAACGTGGGGAAAGGAATAAGGTTGTTGAAATGCGAGAGGTTTCTTTTTAATCCACAGGAATTTGTGGCCTTAAAAGCACAGCGCCGGTATGGTTTTATTCTCCCCTGCCAGCAGTTTGAGACCAAACTGGATTCTGGTGTCGGCGCTGTTAGAAAACAGTCAAAAGAGGTGAAGCTGGGAGCTCTGGGAAGGGTGTGGCAAACAAATCCAAATCAACAATCAGAATGTTTCAGCTGAGGGACACAAAAAAACATGAAAATAGAGCTGTGAGTTATTCTCATTTTATACAGAGGCTGATAAAATTATTTCAGTACAGGGGCAAAATAATGTTTTATTTTTGCTTTAGATTTTAGTTATTTTAAAAATTTGTATCAACATCACCGACAATATTCAAGCTGGAATTCACAATCTTAAAATTATATCTTTTTATGCCAAAAATGTCACCACACAGTGTTCATTGTTTTAAGTGTTGAACAAGCAATTAGGCATATATTCTACATTAATCTCCACCCACTATCGCCATTAAAGCCTGTTGAGACTGAGGTCAGTTTTAAAAGGTGGCCTCACATTCGCTGAGCGGCAACAGCCTTTAATTTTACACCTTAAAAAGCCCAAATATTATAAATTAAAGGTACGATAAATGAACACAAAATAAGTCAATGTAAGGGTTAAAAACAACTGAAGTTGATCCTCAACTAATCAAAATGAAACCCAAACTGCTGCAGTATTAAACACAGTTGCGTTCATGATAACGCTGTAATAATTTAATTCAAGCTTTAAGCCCTTTTAAAAATATATGTGAAATATACAGACACACGTTTGTAAAATGTTGATTTTTGAAGGATGTTGTGCAGACCTTTAGAAACGCTCAGGTTGTTATGAGCAACAAGCACTTCATAATTAATATGTGATTAACATGGTTTTAAACTGCACCTCAGACGGTTAATGACAGCACAGAAATAAAAAATGAATCGACAAAATCGCTCATGAAATTCGTATGAATCGATAAAAGGTGCAAAGAAGGACTCAATCAGATGGCGCACCTCACTGACTGTTTGTTTGTTTCACTGAGAACAGTTTCAAAAATTGTAATAATTGTTTTTAGTGCCAAAGAAGAAGAGGAATTAAAAGTTGGTTCATCTTGGACTCGTAAAAACCCGAGTCAGAAATGGTCGAGTACGGAGCTTTGAAGTTTCTGAATCTTTTGTTTGTTTTCTAATCTTCCGCCATTTAATTACTTCTCAGCCGGTCTTGGTCGTGTCTGCGTTCTGTCTTTTTACCAGGGCTGTCCAAACCATTTTTTGGTCTTTGGAGCACCAGACCCGAGACAGCGCCTGACGAAGCGCTGTGAAACAGAAATGCAGAATCAACGTACTGGTTCCAACAAATGTAACATTTGAGATTTTGGACGAATCAGTGTTTCTGTCAAACAGGTGAGAGGCAGCGCCGCTCTCGCTATCGGCAAACGGTCAGTTCTGTCCGGTCAGCACGAGCTAATACAGCCGCAGCGACTACTGTAACACCCGAAACAGAGAGGTTAAACAAAGGTCTTAACAAACTCACAGTGACATGGAAATGGCTTATGTCTGTTGATTAAACAGGTAATAACTGTTGGGTAGCATTAGCCGTGTCATGCCCTGTCACTGTCTGTGTGCGGGTGGACTCGGTGTGGAGCGGAGCAGCTCTACAATGTCAATTTCGGCAATTTTAACTTTTAAAAAAGAAAAGGAAAGAAAAGAAATATAAACGTGGTCAATGCTGGTCTTGTGGGGGCCACCAGAAATAAATCAGTGTACATAAAATATAGAGAAATTTAGAAACTGCTCGACGAACGAATGTCCGACTGGTCAACTGTTTACCATTTATTTTGCCTTTAGCTTCTTTTAACCGTTGTCCTCCTGCTTTTTTATGTCGTCTGCAAAGCACTTTGAATTGGCTTGCTGTTAAAAGGTGCTTTACAAATAAACTGGTCTTCAATTCACACCATGAAAAGTGTTTTCCTTTTAACAGGGCGGAAAAGCCTCTGAAACAGCAATTAAATCATCATGAGAAAGTTCTCCACTGGAAGCAGATTAAAAAAACATATTTCAGAGTTAGGCAGCTTTTTAAAAGCAACACCGAGTCTTTAAATGAGTCATTCTTTAAAAAATAAAAGTAAAAAGGTGTTTTTGTGCAGAGGTGGTCGAGCAGGAGCCTGTAGCAGTCGCGGCGTTTGATATTTGTGATACTGCAGATCCACAGTATCAATGTAACCCTGGTGGGACCCTAACACTGTCCTAATCATGTCAATTAAACATGCCTGGCATCAGAGAGCTCTCCTTTCATTTCACTGTTGTACATCGCTTTTTATTTCCCCCCATCCACCTTTCATTTCACACGCCCACTAAATTAGCTTGGTGTGCAAGCTGTGCTAATGGCTTTTCATGTCCATATCAGAGGCGCTTAAGCCTTGAAGACAAAAAGGCCCCAATTATCCCATAACACACATCAGCTGCTCAGCACATATCACACTCAAACATCACACTCTGTCTTTTTAAGTCACAACGGCAGCCGTGTTTACAGACAATCACCTTTCCACTTGTTTGTCTGATGGCGTTTGGATTTGTTTTGATGAGGTAAAATGACGCAATGCTTTTAATGTGAACGTCATTTGTGTCTTTACGCGGCGTGGGTATCATGTGCAGCCATTCCTCAGCCGCAAAGCCCATTTTATCTGTGTAAAGGAGGTCCTTGATCATTCTTAATTAACATCTAAACTGGTGGAGGAAGTGCATTAATGGCTGGCTTGTTGTCAATGCGGCTAATTAACACCCAGGAGGTTTCCATTATCCTGAACAAATAAATTAATAAACCAACATTTCAATGACCCTGGGAGAGGCTTTCTCGAATCAAAGTCTAATTTAAACAGAGCCTTATTCATACAGGAGGAGGGCAGGGGTGTTCTGTCCGACAGCACAAGAGGCCAAGGTGCAGCTCTGCGGGCCGAGGGCCACTGTGTTTTGAGAAAATGCAATAAAAAAAATCTTTTGTCCCATTTAGCGCTTCATGAGTCCTTATAAGGCCAACGTGTGTGTTAAAGGGCACTGACTGCCTAACTGCACAGACAATCAAACACCTTGGCTTTATTCGCATCCACCAAACATTATGTGAAACGCCCTGAGAGACGACACAGGCTTTAGTTCATTTGAATTAATTTCTGTGACAAATGGAAAATGGAATTAAACACATTTTTTTTCAGTATTAACAATCAAAGGGCCGTAGCTTCCACTGAGGAGGTCACTGTCTCCTTTGTGTCCATGTTTTAGGCCGGTAAGTAAGTAAAGGAGTGTTTCTTCATAGATGTGTATTCCTGACAGTGTGGACGAGGCACCGTTGTGACCTTGGTGTAAATACGAGAAAGAGAAGACAAATTCTAGAGACTTTAATTCTAGTGTCTGGTTAAAATGTACTAAGGGGGCCGAGGGACGTATAAAGGGAAGGGGTCTTGACCTTAGCATTGTAAAGACGCTGGCTACGGTCCTGTTTCAACGCAGCTACTGCAGCAGCTTTTTTCTAAGACGCTGCTCTTCAACAGTTTAAACCTACAGTTTAGACTCAGACCTAACTTCAACTTCAAACTTGTGCATAAATACGACTTTTGCAAGAGTAAAAAAACAGCTGAAGTTATTGTAACGGAGCACAACGAACCAAAATGTTTCACTAATACATCCATGATTAACAATTAAAGCCTTTATTTAGGTTTTAAGCACTTAAAGAAACCCTGACAGGCATGTAAAGGTGATTCATTTCATTTCTGAGGAATATTTTGCCACTAATTCAACTGTTTCTACTTGACTTTAAAAAGAAAAAAGAATACGGATGTTATGAACAATAAGCAATTCATTATAAACGTAAGAATAAGCAGAAATCAGCAGATTCTGATCATGTGTTTCTCCGAGGAGTAACTCTGTAAAATCCGAACGTTGTGACATAAATAAAATAATCCAGAATTCAAATGAGAACTTTGAAATGACAGAAAAAATAGTTGAACTCTACATGGAATTACTGAATCGAATATATCTAATATCTGGGGGACTAAAATCCTGACTACAACTCTGTCTAATTGTGTGTAAGAGTGCTGGATGGTGATACAGAATAATAAATTAAGATTAAATCACATTTTCTTTAGTTTAAGAATTTAAGGGAAAATGTGTCAGATATTTTTAGACATTTTCTTTTACATTTAGTGAACTCTGACGGAAATAAAAACTTTAAAGACACAACTTTCCCATCGCATTATGTTATTTTTACACGCAAGTTTAACATCACGATTACCATGAAAGAAGAAATTATATATAGCTCACTGCTTTTATTATTACTGGACTAAATAGCTGAAATTATTAGATGATTAATGCCAGAAAATTAATGGGCAACAATTGTTTTAATGATTTTTAAAAAAGAATAAGACAGATCAAACTTACTCAATGTGAAATTTTTCTTGCTTTCTTTGCCACAAACAACAATACTTTAATAAATTTGGGTTTTGCATGGCTGCTTGGACAAAAGTAATCTAAAGATGTCACCCTGCACTCTGGATATTTGTGGGTTTTATGGAGACAAAAACATGAATCGCAACAATAACCAGTAAGTTACAGAGAGATGTGAGTCTGTCTTCATCTCAGCCTGACCTGCAGCTGAGCGCAGTGCGAGGCAGCTCAGGTTAAAGGTGGCAGCTGTCATGTCTGCACTTTCCCTGCACTGATAAGAGCCTCTTTTGACCGAGTGCCCTTGAGCAAACACTTCCTGAGGAATGACAGCTGGAGCCTGGTCATTATCAGATGGGGATAAATCACAGAGCAGCAGCAGCAGCAGGGTAACAGTGAAAAACAAACACTGACAAGTGCCTCATGAGCACACAGTGAGAGGATGAAAGTGATCTGCAGCTGAAGATGATGATACAGGCGGTTTAATGCAGCTTTCTGACAGGGATTTTTTTTAATCATGTCCCATCATGCTGCCCTACAAACTACTCACCACCCTGCGTTTCTTTTGATCCTGTTAAAATAATTATTTAACCCTATATGATGACCTAATTTTTGATTAGATATAAATCTCTCTCGGAATGCAGCTGCCTTTAAAGCATCAACTTCAGTCTCCAGGACAAAAACTCGCAGCAGTCCATCGATCAGCCGGAGCCAATTCTAAACGCAGAGGTTGACATGTTCCGATAGCAGCTCCGCTAATCTTGTTGAAAAGTCCGAGGGGTCATTTATCTAAATCAGTGTCACAGAGCGCAGGTCGCGGCTCGTCAGGCCGCCCCTCCTGTCATGTGCGGCCGGGGAAGGAGGTGTGGAAACGCCGCCTGTGTTTACTCTCTGCATTCCTGCAGCCTGCTGCTCTCTGAACTGAACTGATCTGAGACAAGCCATACATCAGCAGGTCGTGGCTGCTTCCACTGCTGTGAATTTATGACGGCGCACGGTAGGAGTGAAATATGACGTGCAGGGAGAAAGTTTCCTGAGAGTTTCCACTGAAGCAAACATCCAAAACAAACTTTTTCCATCAGACAAAATTACACTTCGTCATGTCACTGAGCTGCCCAATCCTCCTGCGTCTCAATTATTCATCCTAATATTTTTATAAAGTGATGCGTCCATGCGCCAACTCTTCCCAAATCTAATTTAAAATGAGCAATACCTGATCACCACAGTAATTATCAGACCTGAGGCCCTTTATGGCAACTTGTTGTGAATCATGTGGATGATGGACTCAGCCCGCGGCGGCCCATCATCACCTCCAGCTCAGCCCTCACAGCTTTAAGTGAGCCAATAACCACAACAGCAACAATAACAAGAGATGACGAGAAGTTGGACCTACAGTGTGCGCTCCGGCGGTGCTGCCACTCTCTGTGCGCCAGTCCGCTGATGCAGGCTTTCAGAGCCTTCTCCTGCAGCATGCAGGAGGACGGGCTGGACGTGTAGAAATCCAGCATCTGCCCGGGACTCACGGCCAGCACGTCCATGCAGTCAAACATGATGACGGCGCTTCGTTCAACTAGTCTTGTGCGTTATGGATAAATATCACCGGCATAAGCGCACACAACTCCATCAAACTCCGCTGTTTCCCCCCCTCCTCCCCCTCCTCCTCCTCCTCCTCCTCTTCTCCCTCTTCGTCTTCTTCTTCTTGGCACGGCAGATTTCGCTCCTCTTGTTCTCCTTCGTCCCGCACCGGAATCATGAATTATTTCGGACCAAAATGCTCCACGGCTTCTTCTAAATGCTCGTTTGCCATTTTCTCGCGCCGTGTCCGGTCAGCGCGCAGCCACGGACGTGTGAACGGGACTCCTTCATAATAATCATGATAATAACACCCCGACGTGTTTTCATTGAGTCGCCCCGTCCCGGTTAGCAGCAGTGGCGGAGCCCGCCCGAACTGGAGGATCTTTCTTTTCTATTATCAAAAATAACACGGACGGCGTTTAAAAGCACTCGTTCTCCTCTCCGATGACGAATGGGTTATCCGTCCCCCCGTGCAGCTCATTTCCAACTAGTTTTGCCACAGAGAATAAAAGATTGAATTGCCTAATATATGCGAGTGAACTTTGTATGAACCCTTCCGAGGCTGCTGACCTTCAAATGACCCAGGCAGGCTGACATCACTGCAGCTCCGCAGCGCGGAACAAGGCGGAGAGAAGAAACGCAGGCGGAAAAATAATAAAGATCTATTTTTTTTCTCTCCTGGAAAGAAACAAAATACACGACGGTCCCGAAAATTTGAAACCAACTCCTTTTTTTTTATTAGCAGCCGAATAAGTAGCCTGTTACTACAGCAAGACGTGTCTGCGCTCTGGAGGAGGGCTGCTTTTACGCACAGTGACAGGAAAATGCTCCATTCCTACAGATTAATAACCACTCAGCACCAGCAGGACTATTTATGTGTTTATAAAGAAATTATTTACTAACAGTAAAGAAAGAAAGAAAAGTCTGTGTCACATATCTGTTGACAAACTTAAGCAATGGCTGATTATCTGGTCACTGTGCTCTGTGTCATTTTAAAGAAAAAAAAATATTTCTGAATGTTTCACTGACGGAAAATCTATTTTGATATTTCTGGAGGTTCCTGTTTGGCTTTTGCTCTTCACAGAAATGACACAAAGTCTTTATAGAAAAATGACAAGATCAAGACATGCATTGTTAATAAAATATTGGAACTAAATTCTGACATTTTTCCCCCCCAAAATATATATATATATATTAAAACATGCAATATCACAATTTACCAAACTTACAAAAAATAGACTAATTCTTATGTACTTTTTTTTTTAACAATATCAATTTGTTCGGCATGATTTCTGTATGACTTTATAAGAATATTAAAACCTACTGGCTGAGTTATAAATACGGTGGGAGTCAAAGGGAGCTTTTAAACACTTTGTCTTTGCGTTACATTTAACTAAAACTTGCTTATTCACAGTTCATCAGTGTGGATTGCGAAATTATAACAGAGTTTGCACTGCACACCTCCCAAAATGTACACTTTTTATTTCTTTTTAAATTATTATTATTATTTTGTAAGCATAGGAAAAAATAATTGGGTTATACAATTGGAGTCAATGGGAGCTTTTTAAACTCTACATTTGATGCCTATTCACAGTTCATCAGTGTGCACTGTGAAATTCTACTGAAGTGTAACCTGCACACCTCCCAAAATTTTACACTTTCATTTATTTATTGTAAGAATAGGAAAACTAATTGAGTTATAGAAACAGTAGGAATCAATGGGAGGCTTTTAAACACTTCTGCTTTAGGCTGAATTACAGCATCTAATAAATGAATAAACAAGTTCTAGGATTAAAATGAGCTTATTTATAGTTGATCACTGTGTCTGTGCTGTGTGGCTCGCAAAATTTTAAACTTGCTCTGTGAACACACTGCAGCAATGATTGGCCGAGTGCGATCAATCACAAGGTCTTTTAAAGAACACATTATTTTTCAATGTTGCACTCATGGGGACTTTATTTTGACATGTATAACATTTCTGTTTCACTTTTGCTCACCGTTAAAAAATAAAATAAAAAATCTGGAAAACCTGGAAACTGTGAACTCAAGTAAAAATCCTGTAACACCAGCTCTGTGAGTGACCACTTCCTGGACGGCGGTGAGGCTGAATCAAAAGTGTCGCCTTTTTATGTAAATGTACAAAGTTGTCTTATTAACTTAGAGTGGGAGAAAATGTAAAAAGCGTATCCTTAAGGGATGAAAGTGAAACTTATTTATGCTTTCACTTTTAGTCTCATTCACAAAAGGCTGACAGCAAGGCAGTGCAACATGTTTGGGACGTGCTGAGCATACGAGACACGGATCATACTGCACGAGTTGTTGTTTGTTTTGATATAATTTTGCTTAAAAGTTTTTGTGAAATGTGTTCCCTGATTTCTTCAGTTAATCAGCAATGTTTGCTGTTTTTGGATTCTTCTTTCACCAGAGGCGTGCGAGACAGACAGTTTTCTTTACGTATTCCAGGTAACACAGCATGAATAACTGATATATGGGTGGTCATTTTGTGGGTGAAGTATTCTTTTAATCTACGTCTGCATTAGGATGTCATACAAGGGCGCAAGTCCTGTTTTAACACTAAGGGGAACACATATAAAACGAGGCATTTCCACCGAGAAACAATTAATGTCCTGCCTTCTGGTGAATTTTTAAGCAACAATTTGTGTATTTCCTGCCCCCTGCGCCCCCTAAAATCTACAGCACTGCAATAATACATGACATCACGTGACTAAAAAGTGGCTAATGGTAAAGTAAGTAGCAGGTCCCTTAAATAACTGAAATATATGGTGCTCATTTTAATTTAATAATCAAGTGTAACATCTGTGACCCTTTTTCTTTCAAACTCAAACACACACACAAACCTGGTTATATCACTGTTACATACGGCCGTATACGTCCTAAGTCCTAGGTTTCAAAACAAAAGTTGATGCAGTCATTGATTTTTATTCTGTCCGACAGTTTCTGCATCTGATTTTGACAAAGGTGAAGGCTGTGAAAAACTTCCCAAAAGCAACGACGTGATCGCAGCTCATTATGTGAAAGCTATAACAACATTACACTGAAATACAGTATGTTACAGATTAAACTACCCAGCAGTGGTTTGGCAGTTCAAATTCACCTCAGCTTCAACATTAAGACGCTGCTTACAGTGTGCAGCATTGACTCACTAACAATAAGCCAATAATAAAACACTCTAAAGGAGCCATTCTGCTGTGTAATGAGCACTTCTACTTTTCATACGTTTTGCACCTCTACACAGGCTAAAGATTTGTACTTGTAACAGACTATTTCTTTTACTCTGATGTGAATACAGCACTGTTAGAAAATGAGACATAATTATGACAGATGTGACAACCCTGTAGTTCGTCTGCTCCGACCACAGATGGAAGTGAAGAAGAACAGTGGATGGGAGAGTCCAGGGTACAGAACTGCAGAGCATAAGGTGCGTAACTGTGGCCTGCAGCTGACCTGAAGCAACAATCTATTTTCTCTGAATGCAGGTCACTCCATTCAGTGCTTCGAAAACATAATTACTTTAAAAGCCAGTGCTCAAAAACATTTAATCCCGAGATCTAAAATGTAAAAATATCAACTTATTGTCACATTCAGAACTGTGTCAAAACTGATCATGAGTAGTTGATAACGTATTGACGAAATGATCCAACTGTTGTTCAGAAACATTTTTAGCTCATAAGCATACTTATTCATTTTAAAATAATCTTTTTTCCTTTAATGAAAAGGCAGTTTGTATCATGTGTCTATTATAGATGAGTCTCACAGGAGTCACATGGTCTTCTCTCTCTGACTCTGCACTCTTACTGTAAGGCACTTATGTCACACTTTTGTCGTGCATGAGCGCATTAAAAGAGAGTGTTTACTGAACGTGAACTTCACGTATCCATTTGCAACCAGTGAACTTGAGTGTCGTTCACTCTCTCTCACACTTTGTTTTCTGGCACCTGAGGACTCACAATACAGCACCCGGCACCCTTCTCAGACTGGACTCTTCCTGCTCCCACTCCGTCATGGAGTATAACTCTGTTTGTAGTCACACACACAGCTGAATGAAGCACCCGTCATTAAGGTGTAGGGTATAAATACACCTGCAAGCTTCAGGACAAACTTCCTGCTCTTCAGCGGAAACAGGAACAGTTGGAACTTTTTGCAACCATGGAGAAAAATAAAACATTTTTCATATGTATTTATATCACCCATGTTTGATCTGTATGTGCTGCTACTGCATACCTAAACTTTTGTACACTATCTCTCTAATAGATGTTAAAAAAAAGCTTACTCCTTTCTCTATTTTTTAACATCCTCTCAGTCTTTTGCAACAGTCCCTGTAATTATACAAGACTTTACAATAAAATGATCACATCCACCATTTTCCAGACAAAAGACGGGAATATTTCATCCTAACTGCAGTGTAACATTTAAGTTGTGAACGTCTCTATGACAAAATTAAATGTTTATCTTAGTTTGGGCGCAGCACATTTTTACAGGCTGTTGAAACAGAGCTTGTATTTGTACGGAGCATCGATGTAGACTCAGTGTTTGAGGCGAACCCTCCGTGTGAACATCGAAACGAAGTAAGTAAGGAGAGGATGTAGAGGGTGGATTGAGAAAGGCCCATTGTGCCGAAGTCTGTTTCACTGCCAATATGCATTTCCCTAGATAAATCTGAACCAAACTTTTTCCTCTTCCTAACCGCAGGTCTGAAAAAACAACTCCAAATGTCAATCACATCAGCAACGAAGGTGAAACAACCCATGTAGTTGAAGTATCCGACCAGCAAATGATTATTCTTTTCTTCAGAACGTGATCATCATTCTGCAAGTGAATGGTGATCACAAGATTTTTAAAATAAGGAGGAAACAAATGTAAACTAGTTAATTTTCTGGGACTGTGAACGTAATTTCACATTCAAGTTCTGAACTTTCTGCATGCACTAATTTATTTTTATCTTTGTGACCTGAACCTTGGGCTAGCTCTTGTGAACGTGCACAACACTGGTCATATAATATATCTATTAGCACTGATGCTGGTCTAAATGTGGCTGCAAACAAAGCAACAGCTGTAACAAACAGAAGCTGCAGCTCATGAGGCATCAGACTTGACTTGTTATAACTGTAAAAAATTACCTGACAATTAATCAGAAATGTACAAATTTCGAGTTGGTACTTTGCAAGGATTTGAGTTATTTTAAGTAGTTAATTCATTTTCACCACTGACAATGCAGACACAAAGGCCCAATCCCAATTCCTATCTTAACCCTCAGTCTCAAAAATCTGCGCTCTCGCGAAATGCTAGTGCTGTCTCGATTCTCAATGTGTTGAGTTAAGGGTGAAGATTATGTCCCTTACTTTTGCAATTTTCCAGCACCACACTTGGCGGTGAGTGCTATCCCAGAATCCCTTGCGCATCATTGGCCGAGCCCAGTGGAAATCAGCCGAGTCCGTACGATTCATTCAAACAAGATGGCAGCGGAAGGTGGGAAAAGAAGAGTTATAACTGTGAGTATTTTCCTTGCAAATATGAGTTTAAAAATTATGATAAGCATTGTAATATCTTAGTTAAATGTCATTTTATGGATTTTAGACCTTTAGACCTGTAGCGTAAACACAAACACATTTTTTTGCTAACAATCGTTAGTAACGTTAACGTTAGCCGTCGCGGTGCACACAAGCCATAATGTTAGCTGTCGTTCAGTTAACGTTACGAAATATCATTTTTACAGTTTTATCAATATACGTGAAATGTTTGCACCGACATTTTTGTAAGATGACCGGACGGTGTCATCTACTGTAGCTGCAGCTGCAGACGGCATGATTCGTATCGTTCGTCTGTAACCTTCTTCTTCTACGACTACTGATGACGTAATGTACCTTCTTCTTCTTCTTTTGAATTGACAGACTGGACGGAGCTTTGACGTATTGCTGCCCCCCACAGTCTGAAGACATATCTGCCTTTAAGGGGTGTCCCATTTCTAAGTCTCAAGATAGCCCTAACACTTGGTTTTTAAGGGCTAGTGAGACTGAGAGTTGAGCTTGAACGTTAAGATTGAGGGTTAAGATAGGAATTGGGATTGGGCCTATGTTTCCAGAGAAATGTGATGCAGCTGCTTTAAACACCTCCTATAATACCACAGTGGAGCTACCACTGGTTACATATTTAGGCCTAAATATATGTTTACATGCAGCTGCAACATCTCAAGCACTAAATTACAAGTTCCAGCTGCAGATGTTGCAGGAAAAGTACAACATGTTGGAATGTTGTTGGAACTGCACACTGATTTGTAACATTAGTTGTTAATGAGTCACAGGACTGTAAATACTGTGAACTGACAGTCAGCTGAATCATTCACACATTAAGCAGCCACTTCATTATTTACTATTCTTGGCAAAGTACAGCAGTGGCTGAGTCAGGAACAAGTGACACATTGTGATGCATTATAAACAGTGTCTTTTAATATAATCATCAAAAATGTATATTAATTATATTGTCATATCATTAACTGTCCAGCAGCTTCATTAAACATTCAGCCTCCTACATCCTATGCACATTACGTTAATGATATCATGTTGAGGTTACACTAATTATCATGCACGCTTAATACATTATATGTGATTCCATATAATGACCTATGTGGACCACTTACACTGAGTAGCAGTTGTAAATATAAACATGCTTGTGTTCAGTCGAGGTAAGTTCATAATAAGCAATCAACGTCTAACATGTTCATTCAGTCCATCAGCGTCTGAAAGACATTTAAACAACAAAATTTCATTAAACAATATGTTTGCATTTTTGCTTTTCGTACGGAATTTCTGCAACAAAAATTCTAGGGAATTTGAAAAGTTCTTTGTTGTATGTGTTCTGTGTGTTATCAGTCCATTATCAGATTGTTATCCGTTGTTATCGAGAGCACAGATTTGGGGTAGTACTACTACTCTATCCCCTATATTTACATGTTTTATAGGCAGCAACCTCTTGTGGTCCTAGTTACTATGATGGCACAGGAGGAAGTGAAATGACTTGGAACAAAGAGCTTCAAAGTCCACATAGGGGCGGCGGTGGGTCTAACAAACACAGGACTTTCACCCAGGAGACCGCTGTTCCTATCCCGTGTGAAAAGTCAGAGTTGACTTATCTTAACTGACATATGTAAGGGTGCTTTTAGACCTACAGAGAAAGCTGCTCTTGATTGGTCAGAATTTCCATGTGGGAAAAATCCAGGAAGTAAAGCAAACATTGAAGAAGAGTACACTTGCAAGATAAATGTGACACTTTCTAATGTCACAATGGAGGGACAACTACGCAGGTTGATTTTAGCGCTGCTCATCGTGGACTATATTGCTGTCATTGTTCATTTTAGTCAAAGCATACAGTTTGAAAACGAGGCGCGGCTCCAACTAGAAAACAATGTTTTGATGCATTGGATGTGCTGAATGTGCATATTAAGGCAGTACAGGAGGAGGTGCACATTAATAATCCTCCAGGACTGTAACATGCTCATGTTTAACCCAAACAATGTGTGTGACTGCAGTTGCTTCACATCCAGGTCTGAAAACCTTCTCACCACAAACCAACCGCACCAGAGTTCATTTGTAACCAGACTGAGACCACCTCTTCAAGAAGGTCTCTGTCTGGTTGCTTTGGTGCACACCTGAGTGTGATTGCTGCACTGAGGGGGCAAACGAACTTGAGTTTGATTGAACCGAACCGAACAGGGCAGGTGTGAAAGCTCCCTAAGTTAACTAATGGAGACCTAATGTACTTAATTTGCGTTACATCAGTAATATAACAGACATAGTTTATTTTAGCCCAAACCATGATCTTTTCCTGAACCTTACCAAGTAGTTGTGGCACCCAAACCTAATCAAGCTGTGCCATTTGATACGCACCTTCTGGCCCACTGGTAGGTGCAGTTTGAAGCATATAATCGTAGTGATAAGAAATGATAACCGCCATTTAATGGGCTGATAGGTTTGCAATGTGGAGCCAGTCTTTACTGAAAAATTAGATCGGAGCTTGTCAGTGTTCCCATCAACATTATGACAGAGGTGAAGAGTTTTAGCAACGTCAGTCTGTGACACCTGCAGTCCGATCTGTTTAATTCAGCCCTTTGGAGCTGTTAAACCACCTCTAACAGTTATATTAATTCAGTGTCCCCAGGGCCACATGACTGTCAGCTGGGGACAAGAGTAGATACATGTCTTTAAAAAAGATGGTTGAAATTATAGTTGTAGATGGAAATTCATGTCTCAAGGCTACATTCAGACTCCCAACCTCACACCCGCCCCTCATCCAAACACCTGTCTTGGCTGCTTGTCAAGGTTAAAAAATACTCTCTCCAAAAACTAAACTGACTTTTTTTTTTTTTAAGCAATCCACCAGCCCGCCACCAGTCCGTCCCTGTAGCCTAAATCAGAGAAAATGTTTGTTCTGCACTCCCTCAGAGAGAGCTTGTTAAAGTGGTAATCATTTCCACTTGTCAACATGGGACACATTTAAACAATGCCAAAACAACAAAACAACATTTTTAAAAACTTTCCAAACTACTTTGTGCAGCATATTCCTAGTCTACATGTTTATGCATGAAAGAATGCAGTATTAAAGTTTTCTTTGTGCACTCAAGGCTATGGATTGTCACCTATGAAAATAACACAAAGAAAAGTCTACAGCCAATGTTATGTTATTTGTTTGTATATTATACATTATACATATTTAGTAAGTTGCTTAATGTTTACCATGTTCACCAGTTTGGTTTAGAGTTTATTACGCTTCAGGCATGAATTTCTGTTCCAAATGTCATGGCGGTTCATTTTGCTTGTTCAAAATTTCATCACAGTTCATTCAGTAATCCCTGAAATGTTTCAGTCTGGACAAAACCTGACCAACCTACCAAGGCCATTACTAGAGCTCTGCCAGTGGCATGTTGGCTAAATATGGACATTAGAAACAATTGTGTCCCACAATGTCCCCATTGTGTCTGTTGTAATGTTGGGTTTGTTTCACAAAGACACCAAAGAGCTGCTAGCTTCTGTGTTTTTGTTTTTTGTGTGTTGCTCAGTGACATTATCTGAAGATCAACAGTCGTCCACTTTAGTCCAGCAAAGTGTACACAGCAAACTTGAGGGCTTAAACATTAAGCCCAGGATGCAGTTCCTCAAATGGCCACTTGAGGCTGGCTCCAAAATGGAGTAAATCCTTATAGATCCCCATGTTAAACTGCACAACTTTACAGCACATGTTTACAACCTGGAACAAAAAACGATTTCAGTCTCCATAGCTAATTCCCCCTTCGTGACAACCATACGAGGGCGAAGTTTAAATAACTCAACTGTTTACATTTGATTGAGGCCCAAAGTTACACATATTTAAGTTTTTTAAGTTCAGTCAGATCCACCCCTCGCTCCTACAAAGCTCCAGCCTGTTGCCCAAATACGGTCACTTCTGACTCCAAAAAACCAAGATAGCAGCGGAGGAAAGGCTTCAAAACAGCAGTCCACAAACGATTAGGTAATGTCGAGGTAGCTACGTCCATTATTCGTACATTCGTATGGCCTCAAACCAATACATTTTACCATGAGTGTTCATTGTCCCATGTTGATGAAACTCACTATCTGTACTTGTAATTATTGCAGATTTAGGGTGTTTTCAAACCTGAGCTGTTTGGTCCGTTGTAACTGAACACCAGAGCTTTTCGTCAGACGGTCCGGTTGGTTTGGGGTGGTGTGAAAGCTCATCCGAACTCTGCTCTGCCTGAAAACATGGGTCTTGCTTCCAAATGCACTAGAATTGGTTCAGTTTAAGTGAGAAGACATTCTGACCCAAATACAGGATGCTAACCACCAATATGACCTGAGACAGCGATACAACTTAATAATCTCTCTCTGATCAGGGCCCTCCTTTGGTTAAGTCTTATTCTAGGGCAAAACCAGAGAATCCAAGACCGCATAAATTTGGTGCTGCTCCATTATTTCAAGGAGACCAGGAAATGTCAGCGAGGTTCACGTAGATATTTTGCTGTTCTTCTTCTGTTTTCAGTCTATACACTCTGAACAAAAAGAAACATAGATTCCTGGTTGGCTAAGTTACATGGAGACTATGGGAGTGGGGAGGTGCAAAGTGTTTGTGTCCACTAACTTGAACACACATTAATTAATGCTTCATTATTTATTCTATTAATGTTTTCCTATAATCTGTGGAGCACATACAGCTATTCCATTCAAGAATGTACAATATGCTGAACAAGAGATCCTATTAGCGCTTCCTCTCTTTTATGTAGACGATAGCCATCAGGGACCTCAGCACTTATTTCATGTTCTTCAGTTAATGCAGAGGAGGGATGTGCTTTAATATGTATAGAGCATCGTTAGGAGGACATACAAGGCTGATGTTGATGCTGTTCAAAATCAGAGCTTTATGCTCTCAGAATTGAGAAAATACAGTTCCCTCAGTGGTTTCAGTATTTAAAAGGATTTTTTAAATTTAATCAGAGTCTAGTTTTTGTAATATTTAAGTCTGCTTGTTTTAAATTTGTTTAAAAAAAAAAAAGATTTCTGTCTAAGGAGCTGCTTATGCACCTTATGGTGGCAGGGTTGGTGTGTGTTGGTGACCCTGAGAGCTGTGTTGTCGGGTGCAATAGCTCCTGGTATAGTGTCCCAAGGCAAATTGGTCCCAGGTGAGGGGCCACACTGAGAGCAATTAACAGACCCTACATGAATCAGCCAAGAAGGAGCTGCAGCACCTCTCCTATAAGATATAGTTGGGCTCGCCCCTACACATAGCAATGGGTCTGAATCCAGATCCTGGAGAGGAACTGAGCTCCTTTCTTTTCCAGTGTTTCTCAAGGTTAGAGGTGCCAGGTGGGTGTGGGGATACTCAAAAGCCCCCAGCTGAGAACTGCTGTGTTGGAGTTCTCCCCAGAGAATGAGATGGACACCTCTATTCGACTGTGAGTCACTGAGAGGAAGGCTCTGACTGTCTGTGCCTTTGCATCAAACATCAATCTATTTTGCATCAAGCTATTCTGGAATATTCAGACTCCATAGTTATTCTGGGGGATTTCTCTGCAGATTCTGTCCTGGCTGCGGGAACAATGGACTTATTTAAGCACCTACTTCTGAGTAGGTACTCTCCCAGCAAGTAAGAGGAACCATGGGTGACGTCAGTGTACGGTGATTGGTCAAACACAGCAAATGCAGCACCACCAACCACCACTGTTGAAACCCAGTGTTAAAAAAAAGAAGCCGATGAAAGTTCACGCCCCCATCCTACGGTTTTTTTTTTATGAAGCATTAACATTTATTGGGGAAGCAAATTATTAAAGGATCAATGTTGAATTTTAGTGAAATAAAAGTTCATTTACCCAACATAAATCTTATTCATTCAATTTTGTTTCACTCTATATATTTCCCCTGGTTATCCACACCTCACCTACTGTGACTCTATGCCCCCCCATGGGGACCCACCCCACAGTTTGAGAACCACTCAGATATACTATTTCACTCTGAAGGGAGTTCCAAAACTCACAGCTTCAGTGCAGTAATATCCCCATCAGCTACAAAACTGCCATCATAAAGCCACTGAAAAATCCATGTGTGAAGAAAATCTGTAAATGACAGATTTAGAGTCTCATATACATCATACACGTATATGGTTCATATACGGCAGCTACAATTGTCAGTGTGCTGAGAGCCAGCTGCACACTCACACTTGTGATAGTGTCTGATGGAGTAAAGAAGGCAGTTTGAGAGGCAGAGGCGGCCTGAGCGCTGCACAGCACACTGATCCCCACGGAGCTCATGAATATTGCAGAGAGCCAACAGCAGAGCTGAAACAGGAACCCCTGGACCCCCCCGACACACACCAGCTGACCCCCTGCAGTTCAGCCGATGTAACAGTAACCCCCGGACACTCACACACACACACATACACACAACCCCAGTCAGCGCAGGTAATGAATACACCTGAAAATCCACCTGTAATTAGAAGGTGATAATGAACCCATCCATCAAGATAAGCCGCTTTTTGGCATCAGTGCTCCGCAGCTCGTGGCCACTGCTGCCAAAACTCAGCAGGCTGTGACAATACACAGCGTAGCTGATCATTTAATAAGGCCGGGTAAAGCCTGACAGCTTCGAGTACGACACACATGCAGCGGCTGCTATTTTCACCCTGTACTGAGCTTCAACACGACCAGTAAGTGGATAATTTAACCACCTAATCAGCAGCTTCAGGTACACTTTTAATTCCCATTTCTCCTCCGCGAGAAACCCTTATTTCATGTCATATTTATGAGCAGAGCTGAATTTGTGGGTGAATTCATGTGTGGGTCAAACCCCGTTCAAACAGCTATATTTAGTTACACTTGCACTTAGCCTATTGGTAATTTAATTGAAGCTGCGTGGCAGAAGCAAATATATTTTCCACTCGGGTTGTGTATCAATTCCAAAGGGTGCTTTGGAATTATGCCTTTGTGTAAGCAACATGATACACAGAGTGAAACTGAAGATTAGGATTAATTTTGGTGCGCATCATTAGCATAAATTCTTCATATTTAAACAGTGAGGGAGCTTTTATGGATTTAAATACCTTCCCATTTCAGAATTGATCTTATTAATAATGAACGGCACACAGATATATAAGCTTTAGAAATGTCTGCACTGTATTTGTGTAGAGTTGATGTAGAGGTGTGGCGGAGGATCAACAGCTTGTTCCTGTCAGAGTGTATTTAAAGCATTGATTGCAACTACAGTTAAGCTGAACCATCATTTGAAGCATCAACAAAAATGAACTTGTGTCAAATGCACACACTATATTAACACTTTCAAGAAGAAAATACACAAGAAAGAAACACCATTTTAAAAGTTGCTGTATTATTCTGGTCTGGCTCCCTCATTCAAAGAGTTTCTCCTCCTCTGTCGGCAGACTGAACAAAGCTGCCAGCCAGAATAAGGCGGTGAGTCTGAAGAGGCACAGACAACACAGGGACGCTTCATTCTGCAAATCACAGACGAAGCAAGTCCATTTTTCATTCACCACATTTAGTTTGTTCATGAAATATACTGTATGTGCTGCAGCAGGACTATATATCCAGCAGCCACCCAGAGTTTCTACAATGAGTACGTGCAGTGTTTTTTTTAAATTTGCTGTCTGCGCAAAAAGACAGAAAAAGTAAATTTTCTCATCATGAAAATATAAAGTGACGGATGCACAAAACAGGAAGTTTGACTTTGACTGAGGAAAGTGAGGATGTGGAGGCTGAGCGGAGTGTGTGGGAGGATATACCTTCAACTCTGACCAACTGGGTGGAGAAATACAATACAACTTTTACTTTTAGTAACCTTTTCTAATGATGAGAAAAATGGGGGAAAAACAATAATCTTGAACTCAAGATCCACTTTCTAGGTCGTCTTCATCAGAGGAAGAAGTAAAAGATACAGCAAAACTAATTTTGCTCCTTAGAAACAAGATACTTTCCTGTGAAAATCTGAAAAAATAAATGTGATTGAAAATATTTTCCAGGGCCTTTTACTTAAAGGTGCAGTCAGCTATTCTGATCAAACACACTTGTTGTCAATTTAAGTGAATATCTCTTCAGAGTCTGCTCGTTGTCATGTGTTCAGTCACAGTCCTGGCTCAGAGTCCTGCAAAGGGGCCGGGTACCCACAAAAAAGGTAAATTGCAGCTGGTATTTTGTCTTGATTTTATTTCCTGATTTGGTTCTAGGTCAAACAAAAAACATGCGGGTCATATCTGAGGTGTTTCATAATAAATGTCAAATAAAATCTTAGTTTAACGTTTTAATCCTCTGAGTGCTGACTTTGTGTGTGTCGGCTCTGTCTTCTGCTCCACTTGGACTAAGTGTGCCTCCATCAGGTGTGCTACTGACAGGTACGTCTATTGTGGAGATGTGCTGCTCAATATTCAGAGTATTAGTTCAAAACATTCATTTAAATTGTATTCTATGAATTACCTTAATTTTAAAATCTATTATCTTGGTTTCACATGTTTGAAACGTCCCATAATGATCACTTTCAACCTGCTGCCTAATTCAGTTATTTGAACAGCGCATGGTGATCATAATATTTGTCATTTTAAGTCGGACTGTGATCTTGTGTCTACAGTTCAGGGTCAGTTCAGGTACAAACTGTCAGACAGGACAGCGGCAGTAGAAAGGGATATGATCAAAACCGCACGACTTGTGGTCTATAGCTTGATAGAAAAGCTTTAGAGTCCAAATGAAACTGCACTGTGACCTCTTTCCACTGATTGTGAGTCTGTGTTGGGTTTAGTCACCACCTGATAACAACACAGGAAGTCAGTTCCAGTCCTGCAATTCACCACCTCGCTGTGACCCTCTGACCCTGAAAGAGCTCTGTGTCCCCTTCCTCCTCGCTCTGTAAAGGGCTCAGACAATAATACATTCCAACAATAATAAAAACACAGACTCAGTGCTGTCAGCTGATCTCTTATGGACAGCCATTTCCCCCCTTAAACTATCATATCGTTGTAAAATGGTGCAAACTGTGATCGACAAAAGCACACTGAGGGTCTTTAACATTAGAGGTGACCTTATAAAACTGTTTTACCACACTTACATTGAATGCTTTTCATGAAGTGCTGAGTCATAACAAGAATCATTATGAACACATTTTGACTTTGTGATGGACATAATCAGAACATTACTTGACACACACATCAAAATCTGTGGGGCTGAAGTGTTTGTAGGGTGTTTAATATGACCTGAAGAGGGTGAGATGCATACATACAGAGCAAGGCTGAAGTGATGCAAGATGCTGTAATGGCAGGGTTTCTTGTCTTGACTTTGGTGCATCATAGTATGTATTCACATAAAGAAGTTAAATGGTTTTCCCAGTCTACATGCGCAGTCATGCAAGGAAGTGCCACTATGAAATTCATTTGTCCTCACTTAATAGCTTGATAACACAGTGACTAGGAAGTGTGTTAAGGCAGTTAACTGAAGTGAGCATATTTGTACTATCCACTCTTATCTCACGGTAGACTATGCCTCTTTTGTAGAGCACACTGTAAAACATTTATCTGTACATTTACAGTAAATTACAGTCATTTTTACAGTAAACTGATGTGAAAAGGCAGCTATATACTAAGATCTCACAGTAGTTATGCCTGCATTTTACTGTGATTTAGCAGTATCCTCCTGTAATTACTATAACTAACTGTGTTAAAGCCCATTACATTACTGTGATATAACAGTAGATTGCTGTAAATTACTGAATTCAACTTTAACTTCACAGTTTATGTAGATTTGATCACTGAGATTTAGCAATATGCTCCCATAGAATTACTGTATTTCACTGTACACAGTTAAACTCCATATATTAATGTGATTTAGCGGTATGCGTCTGTAAAATGACGACATTTACCTGCACGCACTTCGCTATAAAATTCTAAATTTGGTTGAAAATCACAGTAAAAGCCTGTGAGGTGATAATAATGTAATTTATTGCGACACATTACAGTTACGTATTGTAACTTCCTGGAAATAATTTGCATTGCGGTTTATACCACTTAAGTATGTGAATGGAAAGCCAGTAGACTTTTGGCTTATCTTAGAATGTAGACAGGAGGAAGGGGAAAGAGCTAACCTTCTCTGTCCAAAGTTTCACCACCCCCTCTACCCCTCTACTAATTAAAGTGTGATATCTTGTTTGTTAAATCTCATAAAAATGACAAGTCGGGGTTCCACAGCTACGTGGTGGAACCAAGCGGCAAACTCCGGGGCCTTGAATTAAGTGCAAGATGCAGGACTGCCAAAAAACTGTAGTTCCTCAAATGGCCACTTGAGGCTGGCTCCAACACAGAGTCAGTCTCTTATAGAACTCTATCTTGAATAAACATGTTTACAGCCTGGTGCAAAAAACAGTTTTGGTCTCTGTAGCTAATTTCCCCATTCATGATGACTGCACAGAGTAAATTTTTTATAACTTATCCCAGTTTAAATGTTATGGCTTAAATTTATGCATAATTACGGGCGTAACTGCTTTGAGTCCATTGACACGTTGCTACCACTGCCACAACTTCCATGACGTTCCACTGCGTAACCCCAGATTCAAAGACTATAAGCATAGTGGTAGCTGTCGCTATTTCGGTGTGTTTTCAGTTCATGAAAGTTATGTCGATGTAAGTTCTTGGTCACCTTAAAAAGTCTTGCTCCTTGGGGCATCAGTGGCTTAGTGGTAGAGCAGGCGCCCCATGTACAAGGCTGTTGCCGCAGCGGCCCGGGTTCGACTCCAGCCTGTGGCCCTTTGCTGCATGTCACTCCCTCTCTCTCTCCCCCCTTCACACTTGTCTGTCCTATCCATTAAAGGCTAAAAATGCCCCAAAAAATATCTTAAAAAAAAAAAAGTCTTGCTCTGTGTTTGGTTGCACTAAAAGGTCCTCTATGGATTAGGATATTTAGATTTCTGGTAAGTCCGTTTTGCTTTGATGGCTTTAAGCTTGTTTTTTTTTTTGCTAGCGAAAATTAGCATTTGCATTACCACAGATATCCATAGCTGTACATGCTCTATGCTAACCAAGCTAGCAGCTAGTGTTAGGGTTAGATCCAACCTCTTGTCCACACATGGTCACTTCTGGTTCCAAAAATGCAAGATGGCGACAGCCAAAAAGCCAAACACGGGGCTTCAAAACTAATCAACAGGTAACATCACAGTGGCAATGTCCATTATTTTATGCAGTTTATTGGTAAAACTATTTTTCTCTCTCCCTCTCCTTTGCTTCTCCTCCTCCCTTTCCTCGATAGCATTAAATATTCATGACAAAAAAAGCATTAACTGAAGGTGAAGTTTGGGGGGGGGGGGTCTAACACCTTAAAAAAATCCTTTTTAGCAGGACTCTGTAGAAGTGGTTTCATCAGCATCAGCATATAAAGATTTCATCAGGTTTCGATTTAAATATTGCTTAATTCTGATCAGTGTACATAAGTGATGTCACCTTTTCCAACCTAGCGCCACCAAATTTAAACAACTGCGACCACAAGACAAAAACACAAAAATAGAAATATGTCTTGTGAAATAACTGTTCTAACTTTGGCAGATCGTTTTGTGTTCACACAGGACCTCATTGCTCATAGTAAGTAACTGATGGTTTTCACAGCCTCTGTTGTAGATGTGTTCTTTAAACAGTTTTACAGTTGTTTAACTGGATATGATGCTCATTGGCCCACAAAACCAAATACAATATTTCATATTCTAAAACTTCCATTTGGTCAACTGTATAATCAGTAACATTAAATCAAATCTAATGTTACTTGTCTCATGATTATTCAGTAGGAAAATGAGTATGTGCCTCAAACCAGATTATAATATGCTGTAATACAGAATAATAGCCCTGAACTAAATTTAATATGTCTACACTATTATTTCTATTATTGAGAGCCATAAAAAGGAAAGTAGCAGCTGTATGATATATAGCAGGCTAACAACAATGTGATGTTGGTGAAATATTTTAGGTACTAGCAGAAGAATAAAAGTGGCGAGAAACAGCAGAAACCATTTGTTCAGTGTACTGATAACTGTCAGAAAGAAAGACAACATCCATTTATTGCAGCAAAAGCTATTTGTAGAAATGACAAACAATGCAGCTACACAACCTAACAGTGTAAAGATGTTAAAGAGCTATAGGTTGATAACCTCCATGAATCACTCACTTTGCTTTATGTGTTTTTCTCCTAATCATATTACCATTTGAATTCCATGATTAATGCTGCTGTCACTGCTGCCTTTTCAGCTGCTTTCCTCAATTACATTAAGATTGGTGATTTCTACCCTCAGCTGTTTCCAGCAGGTCAAACTGCTGCCAGCTGTGTAAATCTCAAAATTCAAATGCAAATGATCTTCTTAATGAGCAAATACAAAAGAGAACAACAGAGATGAGCAATTCATGAGGCTGGATCCAGGACGAGGAAGATTGTCTGAGGTTAGTAACACTCATATAGGAGAAGTAGGACGCTTATGCATTATTGAACTGTGCTTGCTACAGACACACAGAAACAATGTTCACGCCTTCCTGAAGTTTTAAAGTATTCCAAACTATACATCTGTCACTGTACAAATCAACAAGATTAACTTGCTTGTAAACTCAGGTCATCAAATACCCACGCTTTGTCACAACCTCGGCTTGTGATATCGACACCAAAGGCACCCTTTAGTATCTTTATGAGATGCACCAGGCTTTCAACAAAGTCCAATGTAAACCCATCTGTAGCAATACTATGCTGACGTCATATTGGTGCCTCTAGTTTCCCGGCACAGTACAAGGTGGTGCAGGGTGGCGAACCCCGCGCAGAGCTAGTTTGGTAGTTTGGCAGACCGAGGTGCGCTGAGATAGGTGTGGCGGAGCAGCAGGGGGAGGTGTTGACATATCCAGCTTGGCGCAGTGACAGTTTCGTGCCAAAAGGCTTCGCGGAAGGTGCGCTAAAAGCTCGCCAGCTGAAACTAGGTTTATTGTCTGCGCAGGTGGAGCGCAGCCGGTGTAAGTGGAAGTTTGGCTGACCAGCAGACACGTCACCAAAACCTCACAGGCAGGTTTCCAGAATATCAGGCACATTAACGATGCAATAAATACCCACAAAAACCACTATTCAATGCAACTGTCTGCAATCAGCACATAAATGTATCTCTATATCGACTGTCCCGTCACATCTGATGTCAGATCAAAGGGGATTGGCACCGTTTGGCACGCGTAATGGAAACCCAACCTGATTTGATTAACACAGCTGCAAACAAATGAGTTCACACCCCTCTCAGCCAAGCACAAACAGCCACAGCATCAGATAGGGAGTATATATTCAGCATCTGTCATCTTAGAAAAGTCAAAAGAAAAGAAACAGAGTGAGACTGCGAGAGAGAAAGACAGAGCGCGCACACGCACCAGAGAAACGCAACATTGATTTACAATTGTGGTGACCTCCTCCCAGGCTACTTTTGCATCATCAGCCCGTGGAGGTCTGCTCGCAATTCCGTATATTTGCTGCGAGCTTGGACCTCCCGGACCAAAACATCAGTTTCCTCCTGGGAGAAGTTTGGCTGTCTGACGCTGCTGCTCTCTTCTGCCATGGCGAATTGAGTAAACTCTCATTACGCCTTCGCGCGGCACATTTAAGGGCGAGGAGAGGGGCTCATTTGATTGGTGTGATGTGAATCGGCTGTGTAAAATCCACTCCACGCCTTCTCTCCTCCTTCTTTCCGACTTGCGCAGGTAGGAGGGACGGAGGTGGGAAAGAGGAGTAGCTGCGCCAGCGCACACGGTGTGCCAAACTTGCAAAATCTGCCTGGCCACACCCAGTTGGCGAAGCGCAGGTGCGCTGCGCCTCCGCCTCGCCCGGTCTGCGAAACAAGAGGCCAAAGAGTGAGAAAGTCTGCATAGTGAGAAAGGGAGGGAAGATCAAACAAGACAAGACTTTCACCTGGGAGACGACTGTTCATGTCCCATGTGAAATCAAAAGTTTAACATTGTTTTAACATAACGTTACATAATTTCCGAATGGTCGTCACGTACTGACATCACATATTTATGATACTGTGGTGGAAATTTTGTCTTCTTCATGCATACGCTTATATTGTTTCATTCGCCCTATGTGTTTTGTAAGTGTGTGACCTTTGCATTCCGCCTTTGTAAACATCTGTTGTTACTTGACATCATCAAGAGATTTACAGTCACTATAATCTCACCTTCAAAGACAGCCCATTGACTGTCTAACAGATACAGCCGATTACCTAACATGTTGCAACAGGTATGTTCCTCTGATGTAATCAAGAGAACATAAATAAATCAGGAAAGCCCAAGAAAGCAACAATTGATTTCTCATCATCTTGTCGTCTGAGTGTAGGTATAAAGATGCCCTGTATTCACTGTTATGGGCACAACCTCTGAGCTCTGAGCCTGAGATTGTGCCTTCTTTTTAGAGAATAAACTCTCGTGCACAAAGCTATTCAGTCTTGTTTGCTGACTCCCAAGCAGATCGGCTAAAAATTGCCTCGACAACACATAACATCATTATTACGTGACAGACTTATTACAAGCCAAAACGTGATATTTTTTCTAAACCTAATCAAGTAGTTTTGTTGCCTTAAACCAACCACAATTGTCCATTTCAAACAGTAACCATGTTTTACAATATGTTTGTGAGACAATGTGAGATGCTAAAGGGTGCCCTGTGCATCACTATAAAAGGATGAAGGCATCTGAATTTAACAATCTGGTAAATAGAGTATGGAGGCCTGACTGGATGAAGTTATCTTAGCATTGTTATTGGAAATGGGGAAAAACCATCCAAAGTGAAAAATAATCACCTACCCAAACATCTATAGTTTACCAATCATCACACTGTATCTGGCTTGTTGAAGACATACATAAATGGAAATGCAAAAACAGCAATTAATGGTTTGAGAAGGAGTTACATGCTGAACTGGCCAAATCATTGACTGTGTGCAACTTCCAAACGTGTTGCCATCACAGGGAGGTTGCCAGTTCATTCAACTATATGGGTACAACCCAAAAATTGCAGGAATCAGGCAGGTGCATCAACGTCATCGTCACGTCTGCTTTAAGTGCTACCGAGTCTGTATTTTTTATGCGAAATTGTTGGACGTTTAAAAAAAAAACATGACTCCATCTTGTGTCAATCACATTTATGCATCTGACTCTGAAAATTTTGGCTGTCGTTAAAGTTTTCAGAACAGGTTTGACTTTCTGTCCAAAGCCTTTCGAGAGTAGTTTGACCAAGAAGCAGCTAAGAAAATGTGGTGTAACCTGCAAGACACACAGCTACATTTGCAACAGGAGAGAGGAACGTAGCATAAACTTTAGCTTATATTGGAGTTATGATATGTAGCGTGTGAAATAGAGTATGGTGAATGTGCTAGGAAAGGTAGTATCGGCACAGTCATTACCTGGAGCCCGCATAAACGGAGCCTGGGTTTGTTGAAGGTGGCAGTGCTGTTTGGGCTGAGAAAGCCATGTGTAAGTAAGGTAAAGGAGGTTGTTGGGTCGGTGTGGGGAGCAGCGAGAGCTGGCATTAGGGGAGTGTCTCTGGGACGCCAGAGATCACTGTCTAGCCTCCTGGAGATGTCGTGGGACCAACTAGACGCAACACTGGTGAAAGGAGGTTCCCACCTGATGACACCAAAGACATGTTAGTTATCACTGCTCACTGGTCTGTATAGTTAAGCCTTGCCACAATAGCTTATCATAGGGCTTAGGAGGTTATTCACTGAGCGCTGATCCTTTCTCTAGAGCACAAACTTCTTGTGTTTATTTGAACTTGCATAACTCAGATAGCATACTTTCAACAGCTCAGATAGTTATATTCAGGTGAATCACAATGATGAGCTGGAAGATTTAGTAGACGATGAGGACCGCACCAGGTGGAGTTTGTCTCTTCTTGTAAATTTTCGCAACAAACAGAACAATAAAATGCATTTGACTCAGCGTGCAAGGTTTCTGTGTGTTATCATTTTTATCAGATGATGGATTAAGTAAAAAGACTTGGTGGGCAAAGGCCTTAAAAGACTTTTTATTGGCCAAGGTTCAGTCTGAACAGATGAGTTTTCAGCCTGAAACAGATGATGTGTGATGAGTTTCTGCTGTTCTGAATTCAATAGGGCGCTTGTTCCACCATCCTGGAGCCACGACAGCAAAAAGCAAAAACATATTTTATCACATTATTGAACATTCTTATTCTTTCATTAGCCTCTATCACAGCATAATCTGATTTCCTTTGGTTTGGGACGTGCTTTGTTTCAAAAAAGAAATTTAAATGATAAACATCACTGACACGTCTAAGAATACATGTGATACTGATGAACTGGTGGTAAAATGCTGCTATACACACCTTTCATGAAACGCTAATACGGCTACTACCTCAAAATATTGGTGACACTCTGCAGCAGAAGTATTTGCTGCAGTTATAATGCAGATGTTTGACCAGCAAACCTATAAAAAGAAGTCCAACCACTTGCATGAATAGGCAATATCCATTTGGCTGCTGTGAGGAAGACATGGATCAACAGATGTAATAAACCACCTCTACCTCTCAGCTGCACAGTTTGAGATTGAACTGCACCGAGTTGAAGTTATAAGCACAAGCCTCCCGTGGTCATGACAGGGCATTTCAAGTCAAGTACACATTATTGTGTGCTCAGTACAAGACAATAGCTAATAAACATTGACTGTGCGGGCTGATTGTGATTGGTTAAAGACGTGCACCGCTGGCCAGAGGTATGGGAGAGAGACCCATTACAAACTAGAAGGCAATAAAGTGAGCTCATTTACTCCTAACAGCCTAAGTACCCTCAGCAATGGGTCCCCTGCTGGAAATTTGGGTCGATGGAGAAGCAGTAATTACACTTCTGTCTAAGTGTCTTAATGTGACTGCCTCCATTGTTTACTTTTCTGTCTCCTGCAAAACACTGGCTGACAGATCATTTTCATTTCCAATCAAATCTCTGAGTGTCTGTGTGTATCTGTGTGTCAGCACATGCATGTGCATGAGTGTGTGGGTGTATTTTTTCTCTGTATTGTATCACACGATGCATATGATGCATTATGATGTCATCATTAGTCTAACGCAATTTGTCTGTTTTCTGCAAGATGTGTTAATATGGTCGTCTGTTTTCAGTTTTTTTAATATATGCTTTTCGATCATTGCATCTCTGTACTTTCAAAGAGATCACATGTCAGATGGTCTAATTGGGAATCCCCACCAGAGAAGAGACATAGCGAGCGGCACGCAAGTACCTGTCATCCAATCCACACTGACTCTTCCGTAAACGTATTAGCCATCTGTCGGCAGCGGCTGAGTGGACAGCGCTAACCTGCCTTTGCCAGGCTCAATGACAGATGAAATTTACCGAACCAAAATATTCTTCAGTGTTCGTGAGACAATCAGACATCAATAACATTTCTAAAAAACATTTCGGTGTGGACTGACTGTAACAGTTTGATCACTTCTGCAACGCTATGTGCTTGGGCCATATCTGACTTTCCCAAACCAGACTTCAACCTAGCGTGAAATACAGACTTCCAAGCATGACGTCCTTGACTCAAGACTCAAGTGTTACTTGACTCAGGTCTTAACGCCTCTGTCATACCAGCATTTATGACAGCAGAGCTACTATAGAACTATAGAAGAACTATAAAGTCCAGCTCAGACCAAAGATTCGCGACCAGATTAGTTGAAACAGACAGCTACTTGCAATGTGCCGTTCTGCAACATTCTAAAAACTTGCCAGTTCACACCAATGCAACTAGGTGAGGCGGTGTATCATCTCTATGCAACAGCTCTCTGTACCTCCACTCTGTTCACAGCTTTTCAGGTTTATTTTGTGGCTGAATATAATTTGTAGCTTCTTGAAATATGAATGAGGATAGTGATAGTGAGATACTGGCTACAGTTGCATTTGTAGTCATGATGAAACAGCAAAAAACAGAAACAAAATGAGCATCAGATGGCCTGTGTTCATAATTAATACACCACAATAACACAAGTAAGCAGCGCTAATTAATCAGTCAGTGAGAATGTGTGTGTGTGTGAGGGGGCATAAGCACATACAGCTAGCAGCAGCAGCGACCCACCATCTAACCCCAGCATATGTGAGGTTGGAAACAGAGGGCTCGGTGGGGGCAGAGCACCTGCTGCAGCAAGCGAACATACCGACTGCGGTCATTTTGACTTGACCAGTGGACTTTACTCCAAGCTGACTGGCTGTAGAAACAGCTGACGTGCTTTATGTTCTAAAACCAGGCACCGGCGATTTGACCAGCGGAGTTTCAGGTGACACCATCAGCCGGCTTGAGTCGAGCTCAGATGGCCAGTTCACAGCACTGCAAGTCTTCCCTGCAGCGTTCTAAAACATTCCGTCTCGTCACAAATCAATGTGCTGATCAGTGCTGATCTTTGACGGAATGGAAAGCACTAAAGAAAGCGATCATATAAGTTTGCAGTGGCAGAGTAATGCAGCCCTGATTTTTTTCCCAACTCGTTCTTCCTGGGAGACGTACGGAGCTGGGCACTGTTCCTCCAGCATGTTCTGTTCCCTGATCTTGTTCTGCTTTGAGGTGCCCAGAAAGGCGGCATCCTAATCAAATGCCTCCATCACCTCAACCAGCAATTCTACAAAAAAAGGAGCAGCAGTTCTGGTTGTACTTCTTTCTAGATTTCTGAGCTGATACAGCTGGTAAAGCTTTCTGCCTCTCCACATCAAACTGCATCTTAATATCACTTGTGAGCAAGATCCCAAGATACTTGACCACTTGGGGCATCGACTCACTACAAATTTACAGAAAGCAGCACTGTTTTCTGGCAGAGTACCAAGGCCTCAGTCTTAGATGTCCTGACTCTCACAATCCACTTTAATGTTACTTTGATTTGCTGAAGTAGAAGCTGCTCAAGAGATGCCATAATTTACAGCCAGTCGTGAAACAGGAGCTGACGGCACAAAGATGATGCTTCAGATTACCTCATTGTGCATTAATGCACTAGCAACAAAGAGCAAAAAGTCACTGCATAACCAAGCTTCCACCACCAGTTATTTCATGTGGACCTTCTCACTCACAAATCAGAATGACTATGGATAATGCACAGTGACTACGTTTATATGCATGCAAATATTCAGGTGTTTGCATGTCCAGAGAATGCTCCCAACAGATTATCCTGTTTACATAACCTAAGAAATTCAGAATATTATCATGTTCAGAATGACACTGAAACACTGATGTGCATGTAAACGTCGTCAGTGTGAGAGGCTCAGATATCTGGGATGAGCTAAGAGTAGAAGCACTTCTAGCAGCCGGTTGAGGTTCAGGCTTCCTAATCAGATAGATGATGGCTCCCTGTGGAGGACAGACCCAGAGCACACTGAAGGGAGTCCAAATCCTATCTATCTTGGGAAAAATTAGGGATTCCCACAGGAGGTGCCTGAGGACAGTGGTGAGGAGAAGGACGTCTGGGCTACTTTGATAAGCTTGCTGCCACTGTGACCATGAATGTGGATGGATGGATGGATGGATTGTTTTATGACCTGATAAGCAGGATGTCAGCTTCCCAAAACCATTACAAATGACCTTTATAAAAGTTATTCATGTGACTGTTTTTTGATCTGCCACCACTATGTTAAGACTTATAAGGTTAAGGCATACCTGCTCTCACTGCCTTTGTAAAATGACTTGATTACGATAAGGAGAAGATCAAAGTCATGGTTAAATGAAACTCCAACCCATTCTCACTCCCACGTAGACAAATATCAATGCTTTGTCGTACCCCCCTGCATCTCACGGTGATGCACAGGGCACCTTTTTGCATCTCTATGCAAGACAAAGCTGAAACACAGTGTAACACTTGGTTAATGTTGTGAAACGGTCACAGTTAACTTTAGGACAAAAATTTACTTGGTAAGGTTTAGAAGAAAGATCATGTTTTGGGTTAAAGTTTGATATGACTGCCGCCAGTTAGCACTAACTCAATGTAAACTAGAATTACCGCCCTGCGGTTGTATGCCGTTGCGCACAACTCAAGTTCCTCTTACAGCTTACATCCATTTCTGTGAAAACATGGATGCTTCACACACAGAAGATGCCCAAAGATTAGTGTCACCAATGAAGTATCTGACCAAATGTCTCCCCTTCTGTTCCTGAGATATGACGCTAAGTAGTAATGACCAGGAAAGTGTTTTATGCAGAACATTACGATGCTGCAGTGAAGCTGACCTTTGACCTTTTGGATCTAAAATGTCATCACTTCATTTTATCCTATGAGGCATTCGTGTAAAGTTTTGTCATAATTAGCGTATGAATTTTTGACTTATGGCGAAAAGCACATTTTGTGAGGTCACGCTGACCTTGATCTTTGACCTCTGACCAAAAATTCGAATCAGTTTATTCTTCAGTCTATGTGGACGTTTGTGTCAAATTTAAAGAGATTTCCATGAGATGTTCTTGAGATATCATGTTCATGAGTATGAGACAGATGCAACATTACAGTGACCTTTGACCCCCGAAATTCAATCAGTTCATTGTCCACGTGAACATTTGTGCCAAATGAGAAAAATATTCTCTCAAGGTGTTCTTGAGATATCACGTTTACAAGAATGAGACAGATGAGGTCACACAGACATTGACCTTGACGAATGACCAACAAAATCCAAATGGACAGTCGTGCCAAATTCCCTTGAGACGTTCTTGAGATATTGCGTTCACAAGGATGGTACGGACAACCTGAAAACATAATGCCTCCAGCTATCGCCAGCAGTTAGAGATCCTCATCAAGTTAGCGTAAATAAAGCTTTAACAAAAAAGAAATCCACTAAGTTTCTTTCTTGTCCGAAATTTTCTCAGAGTTTGTTCAGTTCTCAACAAGTTTTACCAGGAGTTATGGAGTTTCCAAATTCCAGCGGCTGAACTTTTTCATCAAGAAAACTGTAGGCCATTATACAGAATCAGTACGCAATATTGTCAGCGCTTGTTGGATCATCAACTTTCCGAATGTTATGCATCAAATGTATGACCTACTACGCTTCAAGTGTCCTCCCTGGCCTTTAGACATTTTGACAGACAAGTCTCAGATGTGGATTAACTCACTGCTGTGTTCCATCAATTGGTGATAACAGATTAACAGACAAGGGGTTCGTAGATAATGGTGATGCAAGTCGTGTAACTTATCTTTGTTTCTATAAAAATGGAACAAATTTTACTTTTAATTTATCCAGAATGGACGCAGTACTGTTGGAGAAAAGCAAAGTAACACTGCTGCTTATTTGACAGCAAAATCAACTTTCTCCTCATCCCTCTCGACTAAACCACCACCCCAGCCCTCACCACCTTAACCCGCCTGTAGTCTTCCCAGTCCTGGCCGTGATGAACTGTTGAGGCAGAAGCCTGGTGTTTGCAGTGAGGGGAGCTGCCCATCAGTCAGGCGGGCTTCTCTGTGGCTCTGGGAGGGATTACTGGGCATTCAGGCGGCTTCACACGGTGAGCCACAGCCCGTCTGATCAGAGAGGCACTCGCCTATCTCCCCACCTCACCCCCTGGGCCCGTGATTTCACAGGGATTAGCACACAAAGTTGCCTAATCTCTCCCTCCACTCTCTTTCCATTGATGGCCATCTCAAACATGAATGCACACACACACACACACACGGGCACTCACACACTCGTACACAGACACATGGTGAAATGCACAGACAATGAAATAAAATGACTGTCAGAACATACGATCAACAAAGTGCGCACAATAGTAAGTAAACAATTTAGTAAGGCAACTGTTCAGGGAATGATGCTAACTTGATTTATATTAAATTCAGTTCTGTGGTCAGTTGCGTGGAATATCAAATGGAAATAGTTCTACTATTACTACTGTATGTTTATTCACTCTCAGTGGGAGTGTGAGATGAGGAGATTTATATTAATCACAGGTCAGTGTGTTGAAGCATTTCACAGAAGGAAAGACTGGGCTGTCTATGCTGTAGAAAGACACAAATACTTTTTAAATTGGTGCTATATGACCACAAGAAACAGAGGAAAAGGGCTGTGGCATTTGCTTTTGCTCAATAGGTAGAAAACCTACAACTACCAGAATGCACTGCAACGCACCGGACCAATAAATGCTCTCATTGGTGGGTGACGTTATGATGACAATATGGTGGCTGGCTGATAACAAACAATCTCGACTGAAAGTTTAACAATAAGTTAGAATACTGTAAAACTTCAATTAAAAGCCTCGTCCCAATTTAACGCCCAGTCCTGTCTCAATTTGACGCCTGGTCTGGTTGCCAAGCAGTTCATTTTTTTTTTATAGAGGTTTTTTGGATGTTTAAATTGGGGTTGTTGGCTACCTTAAAATTATGAGTCCATTCCTATATTATCCTGTAAGTTATTCGTGTCCTCAGATCAGAAGAATCAAAAAGGTTTTTCATAAAAATTAATCCAAGGTGTGAGTGTTGTTTTAACAGGATAAAGCGGGGTTGTGTCGGTATGCTGGATGCCGTAATCCTCAAGTGCTGTAACGCTCTCTGATATGATGTCCGTCGGAGCTAGATATATTATCTGAAGCCTAATTTTTGACAAGTAATATTCATACTAGTTTGAATTAACAACTTGATTATATTTCCTGATCTTTTCTGAGCAACAGTTTTGTGTGAAAGGAATTAAAGGCCAGTCCCAAAAATAGGCCCACTGATTTCAGTGACTTCAGCAAATAATAACTCAGGCTACAATTTTAGTTTTACGATATGTTACTGAAACCATTTTAGGGGAGAAATAGGCAAAGCAGTGACAGAATCTAGATTTATATTTGCCAGTGTTACTGTTTGAATGGGGTTTGGTCTACACAGAGGTCTTTCTTTTGATCAGCGTATGTACTTTTTGCGTCCGCTGGATGACGCAAACTGTGGGGATTTTAGCTGGGAGATGAGCAGCGATATCTGGGCTCTGGTAAGATGGAGGGAAGTTTACAACAGTTCATTTGTAAATACTACCTACAATGTTATTATACAAAGCTGGTTGAAAGTATGCCTTTAAGTGCAAAGCATGAGTCCGAACATTCCAAGGAACACTTCTATAGCTTGCAGTGGCGGCTGCTGGTCTTTCAAGGAGGGGAAGCTCATTTTCGGCCTACATCATAAAATGTGTCCGTTTATTTATACGTAAATTCTACCCTCTGGGGCTGCTGCGCAAGGCTAGTGTGACCGCCTGTGAGTGCTTTGGGACGGTGGAGGGGCTCACAGCAGCACCCGCTGCTCGTTGGGGACAGTAACTGCAGAGCGACAGAAGTCAGAGTCTCCAAACACGAGTACAATCTCCAATAACACCAGAAGAAGACGCTAGATTTGTTGCTAGCCGTTTTTAAACAAAGAAAAAGTCACTAAGAGGATTGTAAAAGTCTCCAGATCAACTCGGAACAACGGAATGAAATGAAACTTGAAAAAATGCTCCGGTGGTGGTTTATATTTCAAGATCGCTGATTCGCTCATTTCGCTGTCAATCATAAAGGGATTCAGCCTCAGACAGATCATCCAATCATCATGCAGAAGCCCAGTGTCCAGGCCAGTCGAGGCCAGCCCACTGCCCCATAGACCCCCAGAGACGCTGAGTGTCCAGTGGGCGGGACAAAACCGAGCATTTATCCAGTGACGGTTAAGGTTCGCTGCACTGGAACAACCCACTCTATGCTTCCCCACTGAAGTCTTTGGACGCTGAGCTTTCACTGTTTAATGCACTGTGACGCTACGGGAATGAATGAGAAGCAAGTTGCGTCAGTGACCTGTGATAAGTAGCTGATTCTGAACAAAAGTTGAGTGCGTTCTAGTGTATATTTAGTCAATGAAATGTAAACACAACAGTACGTATTTGACCACTTATTTTTTGACATTTTAGGGGAAGCTGAGCTTCCCTTGCAGTCTTAGAGCAATGGCCACTGATAGCTTGCTACTAATATGTTGTCTCGAAGTGGCAATCTCTGGGGCTGAAAAATGAGGCCAAAAAGAAAGTGCCAAAAACTGCAGTTCCTCTAATGGCCACTTGAGGCTGGCTCCAAAAGGAAGTCAATGCTCATAGACCCCCATGTTAAAGTGTCCAACTTTGCAGTTGAAATAAACATGTCTACAGCCTGGTACAAAAATGGTTTTGGTCTCTTTAGCCAATTTCTCCCTTCGTGATGACTAAATACAGAGTTAAATTTATATATATATATATATATATATATATATATAACAAAATCATGTACATCTTCTTAAGGCTCAAAGTTATGTATAATTTAGGGCGTGACAGCTTTGAGTGGCAGGTGGGTGCCATCTGTTGACAAGTTGCTACCACAGAGACAGGTTGGTTAGCTAACATAACCATGGCCAATTTACAGACTATAGGAGTAGGTGTAGCTATCACTACTTTAGTTTGTTTCAGTTTATAAAAGGTAACTGTAATGTTTTGGATGTCTAAAAAAGTCTTGTTTAGCATTTGGTTGTACAACAGTCAGATATTTCTGATTAGTTAATTTTGTGAAAAAATGAAAAAGCACCATGCTAATCAAGCTAGCGGCTAGCGTTCAGGTTATCTACACCCTCTCATTAAATCATGGTCCAAATATGGCCCTAAAAAATTCCAAATGGTGATGGCCAAATACCAAACTTGAGGCTTCAGAACGGGAGTCCACAAACCAATAGGTGACGTCATTTGTGTTAGCTGGGGGAGTTTAGTGTTGGAGCTAAATCTTGGCAATGTGTGTCTGTTTGTATTCAGTGTTACCCACAGAAACACACTGTGTGCATCGCTGAGGTCTAACAAAAGTGATGACGGCATTTTCTTCCAACCACAGAAAAGGAGACACTGCACAGAGATATTGGGCGGATGGATCAACTGTTCCTGAACAATCTGTGAGTCAGATTTTCCTTCTAACATTTTCTTTTAGTGTGTTAACAATGCAACATTGCCTTCTCTTTCTCAAGCCAAGTCTTTTATTTTTTGTGCAACCATAAGTGAGTTAACCTAACCTATCCGTCTATTTTCCTTTTTATCTATCTACACTTTAATATTACTACTACATATTCTGAATGGTGGTTGTGATGTGTAATGTGTGTATACTGCACTACAGGCATGCACTAAATCCCATATAAAATCTGCTGATGTAATATGTGCGCAGACACTCACAGCATGCCTTGTTAGATAAAGTAGACATTACATTAGCTGTAAGAAAGCTGAAAGACTCCTAATTGGTGAATTTATGAACAACAGCATTGTTCATTTTTTCAAATCCCCTCTTTGAAAACAGTAAATAACTTCTGCCCCCATTAAGTGTTGGGAATACTTCAGGCTGGTACCAAATGGCAGAACACAGACGCCTAATTCAATCAGAAAGCCCTAGGGCGGCCCAGCATGGCTAACTACATCACAGTTAAGCATCTTGATTTTGTCAGAATTATAGAAAATGACAAGTGAACTCGATGTGAACCAGAGAGTCGGGGTGGAATCCTCGTATTGGCATTTCTTAATCTAAGCAGGGCGGTGCCAGAAAATCAATACTTTTCAGTGTGCTCTTTTTCTGCTGTTTTCTCCCCATGAGTCTGAGGAGAAGGACTCCGAACATCTCGGTAACACCGCAACAAACAGACAGTCATGAGGCACAAGGCAACATACAAATAATTCTGTGAAATGTGATTCCAGCTGTTGATAAATTGCCATGATCTCCACTATGTTTACTTGCTGTTGCTATCGCCCAAGTGGTCAAATAAAAATGACAACATATTGTTTGTATGCAGTATGAAATACCAAACACATCGCACATCAAAAGCTGAACTGCTGCAGATACAGTCGTGCTTTAATCAGTGCAGCTGTCTACAGTGTGTGTGACTTGCACTTTACATACACAACTGCAAACCACAGTGCACTTTAAGGGTTAAAGTCTACACTGATTTTGTGTTGGGCTGAGTGTTGACTCACTGTGTCTGAACACATCCAGTAAAGCTTCTGCTGCTGCTACTGTGTTTTTTGCTAAGCTACTTTTACTTCAAAGCCACAAAGGAAAGTGTAAGTGGTACCCACTTGGGGTTGCAATTTATTACATCCCAAAATGACAGTATTAAAGGTTCTGTATGCGATAGGGCTGCAACAGTTAGTCGACTAATCGGTTTCAGTCATTTTTCATAGAAAAGTACTATAAAAGTACCCCAAAATACTCTTATTGCAGCTTCTTATGTTCAGATATTGGCAGCTTTACGCCGGATTTTCACTGGAAGCATGTCTGTTGCGGAACGGCAGCGTTGGTTATCCGCTGCGTGCTCTGCCGTCCATCAATACCCACCGGCTGCGTTTGCTGTGCAGTGCGGTGCAGCTCCGCCGGAAGACATCTGTGCACTGCCATGATTAATATCTCCTCGTCCATGGTGTTCACGGGGTGAAATGACGTCTGAAAACCTCTGACCTGTTGACTTCAGGCCTGCCTCTGCCCATTATGTAGTTTTTAAGGTGTAGTGCAGGGAAATATGATCCGCCGTGAACACTGTGTATTTTATTTTGAAAATTAACCGGATGTTTTATTTTGTTTCCCCGCATGATCTGCTCTGTGCTGAATTGCTGCGTTGTGCTCCGGCGTCCGGCAAAAATAGAAGTCCTGCGTATCTGTTGCGGAGGGCTCCGGAGTGCCGGAGCTGAGATGGAGCCGGAACGCAGCACAGCCGCAGCCAGTGGAAACACACACATTGACTAGAATTGAATCCTATCAGCTCCGCTGCCGTGCCGGAGCGGAGACGCAACCAACACGCATCTGGTGGAAATTGGCCTTTACACACTCTCCCATGATGGTGAACTAAATGCTTTGGCGTGAGTACGAAACGAGACGTTAGATGACTTCATTTTGGGGTTTGGGATCGACAGACCGACATTTTTCAACATTTTAACACATTTTTCGATAAAATTTTAGATTAGTTGACTAATCAAAGAAGTAATCGACAGATCAGTCGACAATGAAAATAATCGTTAGTTGCAGCCCTAGTATGCGACATTCAGAGCATTAATATATATGTAAAGATGTGGAGTAATGGCGTCCGGAGCAGAGAATAAAGTCACGCTACCTCTGTGTGTGTTGTAATCCAAGCTTCTCTGTGGTTTGTTATGGTAAGCCAGCCCAGCCATGCGTGCGTGTTCATGCATGTGTCCATCCCACTGGCTAGCTCATGGCAGCTCCTTTACACTGCGATAATGCAGCGGTATTATCGCACTTAGCGCACTTAGCTTTGTCAGCACTGTTGAAACTATTTATAGAGTTAGCACTGTTAACAGCTAGCCTCTGTTTCAGTGACCATGTTGACAGTCATGTGCAGACAAATCATACACTCTGAATTTTGACCCTTAAAGGTGTGTTCATGCATTATGCAAATTTTTAACAACTGCATACACATATGCACAAGTTTCAAATGATGGATGCAAAAAATAAATACAAGTAGAACTGAAATTCCTGGTGAGTTGTGAAAGCAGTCACATATAAACGCACTGAACTGATGGTGGTTTACATTGCTAGCTAACTAGGCTAAGATCAACACAGCTGGTACAAGGGGTGGGGAAATAAATCAACGCGACACTGAATCGCGAAATTTTTGTGTGGCAATATTGTGTCGTCACACAGTGCTAAATATCGTTTTTTAAAATTATATAAATTATTAATATGAAACATACAAATTAAATTAATTAGGTAGCCTACTAGAATAATATAATCAATTATGTTTTCAGTCCACTACATACATTTTACTGCTGAAAAAAATGGCTGAAGTGAGATGAACAGACTGAAAACTTTATCTTATTAGATAAAACAGATGTTGACAAAGTTTTCCTTTAGAGACATAATTTATGGTAATGTATGGCAATATATTTTATAGCATTACTCTGCATATGGCAACATATTTGAAATTGCAGTTACATTCTATCGTGATTTAAGTATCGTGATAATATTGTAACACGGATCCTCTGGTGATTTTCACTCCTTGTTGATACGTTGGCTGTTTGGAGCCGACTAACTTTAACTGCAAAAACAGCTCATCAGTCAAATTTGTATGAATAAAACAAGGTGAAAATATGCTTCACATTCTGTTTGAACACACCTTTAGAGCTGTTGTGCGGTGAAAAATAGAAAATTTGGTTGCAGGTTGGTGCTGGAGGAAAGTTCATGAGGTCACTGAAATGCAAAAAAGTGTATCCTTAAAAATTAAATAAAATAAAATAAAATAAAATAAAAACAGTGTTGATAATTTACATCAGCATCTCTATCAGCATTCCCTGCACAAACACTGTGGTACTGAAATGCCTTCTTCTCTAACACTCCCTCTGAATACAACTTTACATCTGTATGAAACATATTACGAAGCCTTTTTCTTTAAATTTCAAACCATGAAGGTTTCTGTCAGCCTACAAAAAATAGTATTGCAGTGAAAACAGGCTTGGGTTTCTTACACTGTTTCCTCTGTATTCGCAGTAGTTTCCCATTCCTGATACAAACACGGCTACGGGGAGAAAGCAAAACACAGAGCGGAAAAAAAAGTGTACAAAAAGGAAAAACTCAGAGGGACTCCTTTCAGTACAAACAAACTTACTTTTCATCAGGTGCTATTACACATCCCATTCACATTTATTGGATTGAGTCCATGCAGCATAACCAAGGTGCTGACAGGGGCTGATTACTCCAATAAGTCTCGCGGCCCTAGAGGAGGGGTCACCCAGAGGACAGGAATGCAGAAGGGCCTTCCTGAGGGCCAACACTGGCCCAGACTAGAGCCCTACCCAAAAGATGGCTAATATCCCCTCACCCCCACCTCCACTCTGAACCTTTCCCTCTGCTGCATTCACTCTACTTCTCCACCTCGCTGTCCTCCAAAATTACTGCTTTCCTACAATTTTCCTCTTGTCACTCTTTTTAACTTACCATTTAATTGGTCCTCCTAATTCTTTATCCAACAGGACATTTTAGGTTTAGAATTCTAAAACCTTCTGAATAATGCCTTTGATGCTGAAAGTGCACATCGGACCAGTGGTTCCCAACCTGAGGTCCAGCCTCCCAACATCATTCTGATGCAGGAACAACAATTTAACACAATCATCTTAACTCAAGGCCCACTTACTGGCCTTTTCCAGAGCTTTCTGCTTCATTTTATTGCCTTTGTCAGCGAATATTTGCCCAGTATCAGACCTCAACATGAGATAAATATGGAAATTTGGTCATGTTACAAGTGAAACGCTTAAAAGACCAAAAGGTTGGATGCTCTGGAAAAAAGTCCCAGAGTTTTTTCTCATTTCTTGTAAAATACTGCATTTGTTCATCTCTTTCCGGTCTATTAAAATCCTTCATTTAAAATCTGTGACAGAAAAATCCCTTATCACACTTAAAGCCAAACAAGCCAAAAAGGTTGGAAACCAGTGGTATCACACTGCTGTTTGGATTGTTGTCAGAAATGCTGCAATATTTTTCAATAGGCTTTATTTGTTTGCCAAAATAAAAGCTTAGGTTATCCCAGTAATGCAACACAACCCTATACAGATTCACTATACATACCTATATAGAATAGCTACAGATATAGGAATGCAACAGTGCTAGTCGTCTGTCTTCTAAATTTAGCCACAAGTCCTCATTGTCTCCTTGTCCTCTATTGTCTGATCCATCCCTGTCGTGTTCTGCAGATAAATGTCCGAGGTGGTTGAGGATGAGTGAGAAAACAAATTTTTGAGTTTTGAAAGACGTGGTCATTGAATCCATTTTGGGTCAAAGCAATAAAGTGATCCACATTTTAGTGCAAGCTGACTTCTGTTTTACTGACGATGAAGTCAGGATTGAGAAATGTAATGGAGAGCTTTGCACATTTTTGTATGTATCTGAGCATGGTGGATTGACGAATGAAAATACTTAACAGAAACGTTCAAACTTCATAATTTTCTAAAGTTGGCCTCATTGGCATATCCCAGGTCCTGCCCTTAGTTACTGTTGCTAGGTTGGGCAAGCTTGACAAAAAGAGACGTGGAGACTCTGGTTCCATTGAGCTGGGTGCCACAGAGTGTATTAAACAGTGCCTGGGCATCAGGCAGTATAGCTCCAAGAAGCTGACATCAAGAACTACAGTATATATTCATAGTGATGTCATATAACATTACCGCCAGATGAATAACAAGAGGGGTTACATCCGAGCAGCATGTAGCCTTACAGAGATGATATAAGTGGTGGCAGTAGCTCAGTCCATGAGGACTTGGCGTGGGAACTGCAGGTTGCTGGTAGAAGTTCCTGTACGGATCAAGTACGGAGTGTGGACTGGTGGCTGAAGAGGTGCCAGTTTGCCTCCTGGGCACTGCCAAGATGCCCTCGAGGAAGGAACCAATTACTCAGGGGGCTATCCTTGCCTGACACCTCTCCATCAATACAAGTGTATATGTCCTGATGTGTGAGCATAACAACAGAGTAAACTTCAATTTCCCCTCAGGGATCAATAAAGTATGGATCAGGGAGGCTATTGAAATAAGGAAGCGGGGCCCAGGGACGATGAACAGGGACGACGGGGCATACATGCTCTCCCACACCTGGAGCAGCGTCCTGGAGAGGCGGCAGACGGACAGCAGGTGGCGTGACCATCCTGTCAGTTTTTGACAGGATGGTCACGCCTCCCTAATATCGGCTGATTGACAGATCAGCTGATAAAGACGCGTCACAACCACCACCAAATGACACTTCTGAGAAAGGCGGAAGTTTCTGCCTAAACATGTCAAGGTATGTAACATCCTAACATGTCTGAGATAAAAGAACAACTAAAGTCATTATGTCTTCTTCTTCTTCTTCTAACACCCCTTTGTTTAGAAGAAGAAGAAGAAGAAGACATAACAACTAAAGTCATTATGTCTTCTTCTTCTTCTTCTAAACAAAGGTGTGTTAGCCCTGATCGTTTCTGGCTAATGATGATTCATGTCATCTCAGAAATATGTCGGCAACTAACTAGTCTCTATATACAGACTTTACATTCAGTGAATGTAGAGTCTGTAGACAAACCCTGGAAATCTTGCCTCTGGAAGAAGAGCAGAAGAGCCCTGGTTTCCGGTTGTAGGCTGTTTGTAGTCCGCGTGATATTGACCAGTCTTAGCCGGCTGCAGTTGTTGCCAGGTTAAACGGTCTGTGTGGACGAGGCGGAACATAATTGGCGTCACTGCAAACTCTGAATCCATTGCAATGGTTCAGCATATTTACTTATATATAAACGGAAGTTGGAAACAGAAATTCGCCTCCTCCGCCAGAATCAAACTGGAATGCCAAAAAATCGGGGGTCTGCCCCCAGGGGCTGCATCACTGTCTGCCGGAAGTCAGACACCGAATACAGCCGATGGGTTCTGAGAATGGCAACTAACATATCTTGTCCTTTTCCAAACCTCTTTAAGGAGGAGGTAAACCTGGCGGACAGTGGTGATCTGACATTAAGTCCTCTTAACGTAGCTACAAGTTAGCTTGGTAGTTAGCTACCATTTTACTAAGATTGTGACACCATGTAATGAGCGTTGCTTTTACAGGTCCCCCAGCCACTTCTTTTAGCCATCTTCAAACTAGTTTTCTTGAACGTAGCACATAGCATATCTAAGCATAACAGGCAAGAGGAAAGTTGACCAACGCTCTGTCGGGTACCAAGCTTGCTCAACTGTTAATGGAGCACTGGGCAAAAAAAAAGGGGGTGAGAGCAGGGGTCGTGTTAACCGGATATTCTCGGTCATTGACCGTTTTTTTTACAACAATGACTGGAAAATCTGAAGGCCGTCTGTCATTTTGACCGGTTGCAATTACCACCCCTGCCCACTTGGTGGCAGAGTGCACAGTCAGTGGTTTAAGTGACTGCCGTTTTCACACTGCAGAGAAAAAGTCACTCATCTGCTTCATGTAGTGTTGTTGACATAACGCCCTGGACACACCGGACGCGTAACCGAAGCGCAGCGCCCAGCAGCGGAGGCAGTTTTCAGTCAGCGCCCATGTTAACCTATCTGACTGTCCACACAGGCCGCTGAGCAGAGCGGAGCGCCCGCGGAGGCAGCGCTTCAGTTTGACATCTGGTCTATGCCAGCACGCACTGAGGAACGTGAGGAGAAAATACCATGTTTATAATTTAAAAAAACACAACAGTGCATAACCAAACACATTTTTCAATGCCATAATCACTTAATTACAATTTTAATTTTGTGTCACCGAGCTTACAGGCATAACTACATAACGCCCTGGACACACCGGACGCGTTAGTGACGCGTTAGTGCCGTCCGGTGTGTACAGGGCGAAGCCTAATGGCACGGGTGTGTGGATGTCTGTTCATCTTTTCGTTCATGTCCTTATTAATGCACACTTTATAACTTGCTTGTTGGATTTATTAAAAACGAACGAATGAAAACTAAATGTCTTTGAATATCTTTATTATCACTTAAAAACGAAAATTAAAATGACTGGTAAAAATAGATTATGACCGGATTTTTATGACCCTGTCGGTCAAAATGACCGGTGACGAAAAAGTCTAGCGCAACGTCTGGATGAGATGTAGGAAGGGTTGATTATCAGACACAACCCCCTCAAGTCTGATATTGGAAAGGTGTGGGGGAGGGGGTTTCCATTGAAATCTGACGATCCAATGAACCCTGTCTTCGAACGTTCGCCTTTAGAATGCTTTTGTTGACCTTATCCTGTTGTTATACTTCATCATATGGCACTATTGCTAACCCTAACAAGCCTCTTTCCCTCATTAGGTTAAATGTAGACTAACCTGAGGAGTAACAGTCCCAATTTCATTTCAGACGTTTTACTATGTTGAGAAACAAGCAAAACATGGTGGTTCCAGCTCATTCTCTATTAGACTTCTCTCATTCATGAGCCAGCTCAAGGCACTGGGTCAAGACTTTCGCCTGAAGGCATCTAGAGTCCTTCGGAGGGAGAGAAAGAAGGAGGAATAAAGAAACGTATTATATCTCAGATAGAAAACAGCTTGACAGGCCAAGAAAGGTTTTGCCTCTGTGAGAATGTCCTGACATATAAAAATTGCATGCAAAATGAACTTCAATCAATATCCAGTCAATACATCACTGCTTTAAATGATGTTGAACCAGTGGAGTACGATGTTGTTGCAAGTGACACTATAAATCTGTCACAGATCTGTTTGTTCTCTGTCGGTCTTTTGTCTCACTCTGCTGTTTTCTGCCTCAGCTCCATACATCCAGCAGTTGTTAATCAGCCGCTGGAGCTCTACAGTGCTGCTGCCGCTGTTCTACAGAACCCAGGAGTATGTGGCTTAGCGCCTTTCAAAGCTTGCCTGCCCGCATCGGCACAAACAGACACAGCTCGCCCAGCTCCCTCTATGAGAGAACACATAAACAACCTTTTGTTCGTGCTCTCAAAAAAAAAAAAAAAAAAAAAAAGGCTCCACAGTCTGCTGGCCTTCCCCCAAGACAAACTCACTCGATTAGAGGGATCTGTTCATGGGTTGGGCATGCTGGTGAAGGCCAGGAACCTGAAGCCAAGTAGCAAATGGAGAGACTGAAGAAAGCAGCCTCTATGTGATGGCCCTCCAGTCCTTACGATGCTATCTCTACAGCCTACCGCTATACCAACAAGCATGCATCCAGTCGCTGTATACTCACTGAGCATGCTCAGCCTAATGTGATTGATGAGCCAGGAGCTAAGTTGTGACCAGAGGCCAAATACAGTGCTGTGGCTACACAAAGGGCTCGACCGAGTCAGACGCACTGCAAACACAACTGCTCGGTGTGTACGCCACAGCATGACAGATCACAGCAGAGACAGTAGGGCTCAGAGCATCTGTGGGAACTGGCCCTTCTCACACTTCTAAATGTGACCTCTATATTTACTCGTTTGATTTCAGGGACAGTGGGATAATTCCAACCCAGTGTTCCTACAAATGAGATTCATATCAGAGGAGTCTGCAGTGCTTTATTTACATTATATCCCAACATTTAGTGCTGATACAGTAAGTAGAATTTACTGTATGAAGCGAAACAGAGAATAAGAGAGAGGAGGGTGTTGCGTCGGTGTGCCAAACATCCACCTTTTAACCAAAAATTTTAGATGCCTAACCCTAACCATTCCTTAACCATAATTCCAACCCATTCACCAAAAAAATGTTGGCATTGTTTGTTTCTGTAAACCATGGATACGTTACATTTGTATTTCTTAACATTTTAACAATGCTAACGTCGTGAGCAGTGGTCTGGAGTGATCTTGATGTTTCTCAACAATGCTGCTGTTATAACACATGGTTAGGTTAAGGGACAAAAACCACCTGGTCATGGTTATGAAAAGATCATGTTTTGGCTCAAACCCTTCACGTTTGATAACACAAAAGTCGCTGGAAAAGCAGTGAAGGGGTGGCGAAAAACACCCTGGTTCGGTGGCTAGAACGCCACTGGGAAACACAGAAATGTGTCAGGAAAAAACACCAAGGTCCACATGGTAGAGTAACCAAGGGTCGCCAAAAAACAACCAGTGTTGTTTGTTGGCCTCAAACAGTTGGCAGCCCCTTTAGACACATTTATGGGCTGTGTATGAAACATACAAATTTAAACATATGTCATGGTTTGCAGTTAAGGTGCACCACTAAGGGTGCGTTGGCTATATATTGTTTTAATTTGAAAAACCACAATGTTTCCCTAATCTTTATCAAACCATAGCTGACATCAGAAAGAATATTAAAAACACTGACACTGGACATTTCAAAACATTATGGAATAAGTCGCGAGTATAATATTTCAACATATTTTTGTAGCTTTCAAAGTCATTTCTACTTGTGACAATGAGTGTGTTTACATGGACAGTTTTATTCCCTTTTCATTCGGGATGAAAGTTCATTCCTATTAAAAGTGATCTTGTAAACACCTAATTCGGATTGAAAATGGCCAATGCGATTGAACGGAAGGGGCTGAAAGAATTTCTCGCACTTGTATACACTCATTCCTCTTTAAGTTCATTCCGGTCTTTCTGCGCATGCTCGTTTCCTTGCCCTTCTGGCGCGATGAAGTATACAGTGCGCATAGCAACAGGCTGAGATACAGCAGTCAGACTCGTTGCATGTGGCTGTATTGCTTGGGCAAAGTCTGACGGGGCATGAAAAACACGCAACAGTTTAGCCAGATTATCTAAACTGCTCTATTTGTAGATAAAGCTGAAACTAAGCACACAAGTTATATCGCTAATAACGACTAATTCTATAGGAGAAGTGTGTGAGTGAACAACTTAGGTTAGTACAGTCAAAGTTAAGGAAGTCGGTCTGTAAAATGCAATGGATCACAACGCAAGTCAGGGTTTGTTTTAAACTTGTAGCAGTGTTGCCAAGTCTTGTTTCCAGATATCAGGAACAGCCTTTGGTAAGTGCAGTGTTGTTATTACTAATCATGGCCGAAAGTATGAAAATAAGAGCCAAGTTGTGATAAATTTGAATTATTGTTTCAGTACATTTACTTGCAGTCATTTTTCCAGAATGTCAGATAGCAATACCTGCGATTAAAAATACGTATATAGTATAAAGAGAGACGGCATGACAGCTTCTGAAAAGTAAAGCCAAAACATCTTGATCACGCCCTGGTGGCTGGCTGCAGTACATGTCACAAACCCCACCCCCTCCAAGTTAGCCGATGGGACATGGGCCAAACTAAAATCTCAATGGACATGTTAAATATTTATTTTTTTACTACAGAGGTTGTTGTCATTTTAGGTAGCTCTGTTTAAAAAACAAACACTTGAACATAATCAGCATGATAAGTTCAGTGTGCTATCAATGCTACTGTGAAGACTCTACCTCCAAATGACATCACCAGCGTAAGATGGCAAGGGCTGTATCTGGGACATTTTGGCTTCATTTTTGTACCGTGGCAGGAAGTGGGGACACTTTGTCCATCTTTATATACAGTCATTGGTCCACACAGACACGGGTATTTTTGAAAATGGGATTTTTCCTTCCTTTGTTCTCAAAACAATTCCAAATGAAATCTCAACATCCACTAAACCATGGGCTAGTAAGAGCATGCCAAACCAACAGGGGTAAGAATAACCCCAACCCTACAGCCAGGCAAAGCAAGAGAAGAAAAAGACTCGGGCCAATCAGACACCTAAGAAAATGTTATTACCTGGAGGCTACCTGGAACAGTGATCTCCATAGCGCATTCTGACACCTCTGTTCCTGCACATTTATGCGTAGACGTGTTAAAAGTCCCATGAGCAAGGTTAAAAACACTACTGTGGTCATGTCCACCATTGCAACAAATGGCAATGCTTCTCAAACGAAATATCGGCGCACACTCTGACGTTACAAGGCAGTTGTCATGACGATGAAAACAGACTTTCTGTAATATCCTCACCCCTTCAACCAAACCTAAAACACAGTTTACATGGATGAAAGGCCAAAAAGCAAAGAAAAGCTATGTTTGCAAACATGCCACGTACATGTGAACAAGGCCTGACTCTGCACATTGCTTATACGTACTCGTGTTTGTCTGTCCCTCTCCATTGACACTCCCATGTTGTTCCATCTCTGTGTGTATTTCAGAGTCAGGCTGCATGTTGTGGAGTATCCGTAGCCCATTTAGCAGAGTAAAGCGCATTGGCTCTCTATGAATGAGAGCGAACATCCGTCCAACTTATCTCTGAGTCCAGACTTGGGCTCTCTGCCTCATAATTACAGGTTCATACACACAACTCACGGACACACATTAAATAGCTTCTTTGTGGGTAGCTTAAGAATACCACTCATTTCCCACCCCCTTTTTTCCATTTCTGAGTCCAGATCAAATGAAGGGAAACACAGTGTGAAAACTGGACTTTGCTTCTCGTTCTGCTGCGACTACCAGGCTCTATTTGCACTGCCACTTAAGACTCTTATAAAAGCCTCAGTTGCAACGGCAGGATACACTTCCTGTGATCATTTATCTAAATCTCAAGCCTCGACCATATTTCACAGTGTTTGCATCCTCTGCAGGGCACAAACCTGGGTGCAGTAAAGCTTCCTATAGATGTGAACCAAATTTAGCACTGGAAAGTTCACGTTGGCCTGTGTTTGACTCCTGGATCTCCAGCTCCACCCGGCTCTCCCTGCCCCCACATCCCTTCCTGTGATGAAATCTACTCCTCATGGTTAGTTTCGGAGCCCCTCCTCCACTCCTTTACCACCCACCACCAGCACCAAAAAAGAAGCGATCTTTGAAGCGAGCCGCATCTCTGCTGGCCCTGTCGCACAATGAGATGCTCTCCGGCCGCTTTGTGCTGCGGGCCTCTCAATGCAAACACAGCTCTGAGAACTGCTTTTTCATTGTCTCATCTTCAAGGGGTAATAAATAAGAGGCTGGACAGCTAGACAAGCTGCTACAGGGCGAGAATAAGAATGCCGCTGTTAAAAAGGCTGGCTTTCAATCAAAGTCCATTCAAAGAATAGTTGGGGTTTTGTATTGACGCATGTTGTGCCTATTAATGAACATACAAAAGGAGCCATTTTCTTGATTTAAGGGTGGCTACCATGGAGAAAGCACTGTGACCACAGGCAGGGGAGGCCATACGTTAAGATGTGCATTTGTATATTTACCTCCAACAAAATGCCGGCAATTGCTTTAAAAATTGTACCCATTTGTTTGTTGACTGAGAAGTCAATTTATTTTCCAAAAAATAAGTCAAAAACGAGCTTGGATTCAGTGGAAGCAACAATCTTTTCCCTGTTATCGAGCAGATCCTCATGGCTCCGAGACACAAACACGGCGCAGAAAAAGCCCTCGGTCTGCCCACAGGTGCAAGAAATCATATCAATAAACTACAGTAAGCTCTGTAATCACAACAGCTCAGATCACAGGTTGCTTATTGCTTTGGGGAGTAAATACCATAAGATGCACTTCTAAATTGAAGCCTTCCCCAATTAGTTTTGCTCAGTTTTATTTTAATTTTCCCCTCGCATGTTCTTACAGACTATTATCATTCATGTATCGACATCATTTGGCTTTCGCCAGAGAGGAGATGAGGGTTCTTGACAACTCGAGAGTGAGGTGGATTGATGGTGGGCTCGCAGTAAGGCGGACTGAGCCTCTCATTAAACAGCTCCAGATGTGTGCCAGATGTTGGGGGGTCTCACCCATGAAAAAAAAAAAAAAAAAAGCCCCTCACCATAAAAAACCCCACGGCCGATGTGATCACAGTGGGTAGCCGCCGTTGCTCGCAGCAGCTCGGGCACCTTTCCAAACTCGAGACAAACTGTAGATCATGTCGTAAACACTGTTTTTAGGCTATGTGTGGAATGTGCGGCAGCATGTATGCAGAGGATTCTCCGAGCGCTACATGGGGAAAGTGGGGGCGGGTGGTGAGGAGACTCCTGGCAATGTGAACTATGGTTGAACTGTAGGAGGGAGTGCACTGAGAGGTTGGAAACAGTGGGGGTAAAAAAAACTCCCAGCCCCTTCTTCAATCAGTCATACGGCCCCGACAATAGTCTAGTTTGCAGACATTCCTCCATGCATTGTCGATGACCAATAATCTTTTCCTTACTTTTTTTTTTTTTTTCGTCCCACAAGCCTTGTTCTCATCACATTCAGCCCTCGGTGAATGAAGACACGCCGCCTCTTGCAGACAGCGGATGAAAGGCATATTGTATTTTGTAAAGGCTTGGAACCTGTTAAAATAGAAATGCTGTTAAACCTTTAGGGTACACCATGAGATGTAGCCCTCGCTCTCCTCGCTTCTCTTGGCGGAGCGGCTGGCGAGTTAGATCCATTCATTTGCCAGCCACTTGAGTGCACATTGATTTTCAATCCAGAGGGTTAGCACATGGTGTAATGAGAGAAGTCTGCATTATTCATACTTTGCCAGGGCTAGAAACCGCATGTGACCTAAATACCCTGCGATGGATTCTAAAATAACAACAGGAAAACACTGACAGACAGTCAGGCAGACACTGACTTGAAATGAGCGAGGTAGACAAAGGAAGGGGTAGGGAAAGAGGAGGGGATACATCTGGGGGGGGATGAATGTGTAGGTGTGTGAGTGTGCATTTGCCAAGTTTGAGAGCAAACTGACAGCTGAGTCTCTTTCAAGACTGGTTGCTGAGCAGACACGTTGTATCAGTGTGTTATTAGAGCGGAACAAAGACAGCATTAAAGCAAACAGTGTGTACAATGTATGTCCATGCATTTCTCTCATGTAGCGCCTCTCAGGCCTGACTCACTGCCGCACACATGGGTTTTATTACAGGGAAATTTACAATAAGCTTCCTCCTTCTGCAGCTGCATTATGAATACTGTCTGACACCGCTCCCTCTGCTCATGCATCACACCCCAACTGTGTCTGCTGCTTTAAAGGTGACATGCAGTATTTTTTTTTTATTTTTTTTTTTACATATTATGTAAGTTGTGACGACAGCTATAAAGGTGACCTCCAGTTCGTCATCATCTTACAGAAAACAACCATCGCTATGAGAAAAAAAAAGGTTACCTGTCTAAGCAGCAACGGAGGTGAAGGGACTTTTTTTGTTACTCTTCACTAAGTCAGCACAACAGCAGTCAGTGAAGACTGAACTGTGGATCATATATACAGTCATCTACATTAGTTCATGTGCAATAAAAACATACCCTTTTGAATGTTCTGCAGGTGGAGCTTATATTCTTGTATTTATAATCTTATTTTATTTTTTTTATACCTTGTTGTGTGCACTTTATCTTTTACTATTTATTACTTGTCTATTTCTGACTTGACTGAGAAGAATACCTTCGTACCCAGACAGTGTGCAGGTGTACAAATGGCACATAAATTTATCTCATCTTTGCTTATCTTATCTGTATGCGTCTGTATTTGTCTACACTCACACTTATCTGTAATTTGTATACGAGTACATCAGAGGCCAGATGCAATAATGATGTGTATGAACAAAAACCATGTGACTGATTGTGTTATTATTTTTGCAGCCTCCACAGTCTTCAATAAAACATCAATCAAAGCTGTACTTATAAAGTTCACTGCAAATTATTGGTAAGTGATGAATTGCGGCGTCTCAACTTGAGCTAGAGATGATTATCCATGCTTCTGTGTCCTCCAACTGGACTACTGTGACTCTCTTTTGACTTGTCTAAACAAATATTCTTTGAATCCTCTTCAAACAATCCAGAATCCTGCTGCTAGGCTGTGAACCAGGTCCAGCAGGTCAACACACATCACTCCCATTTTAGCTTCTTTACGCTGTCCTCCCATCAGGTCCAGGATTCACTTCAAGATACTTGAAGTAGGAGGGCTCAGTAGGTCCCTTAGGTCTTCAGAACAGGACCTTCTGGCTCCAGACTCAAAACAAAAGCTGATCGTGCCTTTAAAGCAGTGGCTCCAACACTATGTGACTCTCTTCCATCAGGTTTATGGTCTGCAATCTCTTTAGAAATATTTAAAAAACAACTTAACACCCATCTCTTCAAAACGGTCTTTGTCCCACCCTAAATTGTCCAGTGCTTGTTCCTTGATATGTTTCTGTTTGAGGCCTTAGCAGCCTCTGTTTGCTCCATGTTTTACTTTCTTTTGGTTGCTGTTTTATTTGTTATATTGCCTTTGTTTTTATTGATTGCTCGATTGTATTTTGTGAAACACGTTGTGAATTTCATGTCTGTAAAAGGTGCTACATCAAATAATTCTTTTTTAGTATAATTATTATTATTAACTCCCTGTTAATTATCTTTTTTTAAATTTTGTTATTGTGAAGCACTTTGTAAAGCCAATTTAATATGGTTTGCAGAAATGTAATGAGTTAGTGGTACGGATGGTACAAATATGTACAGCTGTGAATAACGACAGCTGCTCTGGCACTGTTGAACTTCACTGATGTGACACAGTTGGTAAAATTGCACTTTCTTTTCCGTCGTTAGCAGGTCTCATAAGGAGGTGGATGTTTAAGGATGTTTCTACACCCATTTACGGCAAACTGTGGGTTAAAAATGAGGCTCATGCACATGTGCCCAGCCCCACAATGATTGCTACTTAAAAAAAAGCTGGTGTACATATGGCATATTAATTTTAATGAAGAGAATACTTCTGGACATTTATGCCTCTGTGCGTACCATGCAGTAACCTCCAGGACTAAAAAATGAAGCCAACACCAGATTGCCAAAAACTGCAGTTCCTTAAATGGCCACTTGAGGCTGGCTACAGAAGTGAATGAATTCCCATAGACCCACATTTTAACATGCTTAACTTTACAGCAGAAACAAACGTGTTTACAGCCTGGTACGAAAATGGTTTTGGTCTTCATAGGTTGCTACGGTCAGATCCAGCCTCCCTCCTCCACAGCACCACCCTTTTGTCCACATGGCGATGGCCAATCTGCAGAACTTGAGGCCTCAAAACAGGAGTCCACAAACTAATGGATGATGTCGCGGTAGCTATGTCCATTATTTCATACACTCTATGGTGTGTACACACGGTTTTATGCATCTGGCAGGTGTGTTTTTTTTTGTTATTGTGACTTAAATTAACTTTTTTAGAAGGATTCTTAGATCCAATTTCTGTATGTGTCCAAGATTTGTTTTCTCTGCCTCCAACATGATAAAAACATATTCTAATGTTTTTTTCATCTCATGTATTACTTGTTTTCCTCTTTGTTGTTTTGTACTTTATTGAGTTATCTATTGTTAACTGTTTTGTCACCCTGGGCAGCTGATGATAAACCATGCCTGCCATCAAAGGGGTTGTCAGGTGTGGTTTCTACTTTTCAAACTTTTTGACCTGACAAAGATCCAGGCAGGATCTAAACATCATCTTTGTTAAATTTTTGTGGCGCGAAGTAAGTGTGCAGGTGTTACTTTTCCAGCATGTTTCTGCCTTCTACCTACTTGATGTGTGTATAATTACTCTCTTTCACATTAAAAGCCTACCAAAAAATTAGCCTGACTTTCTCCTCTAAAAGAAACTGTGTTAAAACATATATATTTAAAAACTATCTGCATGGCTTGACACCACTCGTGGTTTCAGTGTCTCTGTAACTGGCTTCAACGATCCTTTCAATTCACTTTTTACCCCTCTTACATCAGTACACATCTTACTGTGATGTAGCTTTACAGCAAAAACATTTGAAATACGTGCCCGAAGCTGACAGGACGCTCTCGCCGCTGGAGGCCTCGTGCTGCCATGTGGACATCAGGGATTAGAGAGAAAGAAACACTTCCTGAGCGATGGGGCAGGAATGTTTCCGTAAGCATCTCTGCATAAATTGAGGAGCAGGTCGACGTTCCCCTGTCAGATGAAGACTTTGATAATCTGTTGGGGTCGTGAGCAGGTAGGACACTGACAGGTTGGAAGTGCAGGTATCCCCTCCCCCGTAACCCCCAAGGCCAGACGGGAGGAGAGTAAAGGAGGGGATACGACAGATGGGGAGAGGCTGGTAGCGTGTGAATGACAGGATGTATTAAGCAGCTCGCTGATATGCTTGTGTGATGCTTTTTTTTGCACTGTTTTAGAATCAGCCAATGATGCCTGCACTTTGGTTTGATTTTGTGAAGCTGACCAGTAACTAACTGGTTTTACTGGCCCTTTATGAAAAATGTAATAAACTGGTGTCAGCCTTCATATGTACATTTTTGTAACTTTATAAACTGATTTTCTGACAAGCACCATCTTTATTTATTGGCCAGGTGTGCAGATGCATGATTTAAATTAAAAGTTTCGCTTTTTACTTTCATTCTGCGTAAAGCTACTGCTGTCATTTGTATGCTTCGTTACGTCACGACAACAAAGACGCAAAGGAAACAGGATTCTCGGAGTGAGACTGGGAAGGCAGTGGGATGCGGTGTGGTCTTTCGGAACAGCTATAAACACTTTCACGCAAGGTGACTGTGGCTCAGGAGGTAAAGTGTAATCAGATGGTCGGTGGTTCAATCCCCGGCTCCTCCAGTCCTCATGTCAAAGATTCCTTAGGCGAGATACTGAGCCCCATATTTCTCCCTTGCTGTGCCATCAGTGTGTGGTTGTGTTTGAATGTTTAACTGAGTAGCAGGTGGCACCTTGTATGGTTGCTTCGCCATTGCATGAATGTGTGTGTGAATAGGTAAATGTGGCATGTAGTGTTGAAGCACTTTGAGTGGTCGGAAGACTAGAAAGGGATCAAATGGCAGTCCATTTATCATTTTACCAGTCAACAGCATATCATGTTATTTTGTTTCAAGCAGACTGAACCTCTTAGTATCCCAGAGTCTAAACTATGTTTGAATGGTTTAAACCAACCCCTTAATTCTCTCGTATCGACGCACAAGGCACCCTATGTCTGTATGAGACTTATCAGGCTTTCAGCTAATTCCAACGTAATCCTGTCTGTGGCAGTAACATCGTAAACAGATCAAGTTAGTCCAAGTAGGAGTGATGGATGGGTCTGACACACAGGACTTTCACCTCACAGACTGGTGTTTGTGTTGGGTGTGAAACAAGCTTTTCATCCATGAAACATTAGCCTGAATGTCAGACTGAAGCTCCCAGAACCTTCAGTCTGACACTGCCTCCATTGAAGGTGATTTACAATGGGGAGGGAATTTGATTTTTCCCTAACCAATCAGTAGAGATCAACGACTCACCCAGAATCTGACGTCATTAGTATCCATGCCTCGGGGGTGCCGAAAACAAGCGAGCATTGCCCGTTTAAAATGTCTCCGTCGTCGTGCACACCCAGCTGCCGTTCAATCCAGTTTAGCAGCTTCCTTAATTTGGTCCTCCATTAACGCGAGTAGTAGCGAAATACCTCGATAGCATCGTTAATGTGGTCTTTAGGATCTGCAGGATCTGTAGCGGTCGTCATTGTTGCTATCCTCACCAGTTACCCACCGGCGTACAGCTTGACATCAGCGTGGCGCTGATTGGCTAATCGCTAGACTCGCCCCCACCCCCGGCGTTCATTGGTCCGTCCATAGTTTGGACAAGATAAATCGCAAATTCATTGCAGTATGCCAGACCAGAGATGCAAGCCTACTCAGTTGAGTGGGCGGGGTCTATGGTCTGGAAACAGGCTAATGAAACATAGTATGTCATGTAATTATTTTAACCCAAACTATAACCTTTTCTCCAAACTTAACCACGTAGTTTAGGTGCCTAAACCTAAAGTAGTTTTGGTGCTGACACATACATTTCCAAGTTTATTTTAAAAGACACTGCAGCATGTACAAAATGGGAATTGACACAGAAACCGACAAGCCTGAAAGTGGGGTACCTAGAGCGTCAAAGTTTGAGACGTAGAGCCACTGACCAAACCACTGTAATGAAGAGTTGGTGGTTTTAACACCCAGTCAAGGCTGGAACTGTGGTGTTTACACCTGACGCCCCTCCAGAATCTACAGAAATGTATTTCCCCAATTTTTTTTTCCTTAAATTTTGAAATATCAAATATACTGGCATGATGGGTAATTGTGTGTAAAATAATACAGAAACATAGTGATACATATTCATTGAGCTTTTATGGGGCAGTTGTTAAAAAATGCACTTTTGGGTTTAAATATTTCACTTGGTTTAAATGTAATAAAGCTTCACTGAACAGAATAAGTAAAAAGTTTAGATGGGATATTGTATAATGGAAGACATTTCTCCTTAATACAGATGTAATTGTGTAACTATGAACTTTTTTAACTTTCCATGCAGCCATTAGTTTACATTCATCTCTGTGCAACATATAAATAAATAGGCAGTCATCGTCATCATAAAGTTAAACATTTTCTAAATCAAACCTTAAACACCTTATACTGTTCATTTATTCTGCCACTACATTACTTACTATTATTAAAACCTGATACAGAGAACCAACAAAGTCATTTTTATTAAACTAAAGACTCTTAAATTTGAAGATTTGGTCAACTTTAAAATAAAGTATGTACAGAGCAAAAAATAACAGTTATTAACTGAAAGTATCAAAAAGTTGTTTCAGAAGAGAAAAAGTCAACATGCTTTGAGAGATATTTTTATGCTCAAAAAACACTGGTGAGGACCAGTGCCAAATGACATTGTATCTCAGTTAAACCTTTGAAGCCTGGAGCGACATCACTTTTCTTGTGCTGCTTTCGGACGCCTTTGAACCCTGAGCAAATTGGAGCGATGTCTTTCAGAAACATGGGGAAAAAGGCAATGAGCAAAAAATTAATAGATTTTTTTTTAATTAGCAAAAAAGAAAAAAGCTAGGGGAAAAAATTATATTTATAATTCTTATCATTATACATTTAATATTATGGTGCAGAATTATTACAGTTTTAAGCACTTTTTCTTTGTCATTTCCGTGTTTGTTTTTAACTTTATGTTTTTTAACTAATTTTCTTGTTTTGACATTTTTTCTTTTTTTACTTATTTCTTGCAAATTTTTGGGTAATTGCTTCTTTTGTTGCTGACTGCCTTCTTCCCAAGGGCTTTGCAAGAAATCAAGTCAATTTGCTCAGGTTTCAAAGGGTTAAAGGAGTGAGTTTATGGAACGACTGTAGTGGGGAACTGAAAACATGTTTATAATAATGGATTGATCAAATATGAAAATTGATGATCAGACTGTAAAATTGACATAGAAGAACAGGGTACAGGAACTTAAAGTGTGTAAGTTGCCTTTTGTTGGTTAGTGTGTGTGTGTGTGTGTGTGTGTGTGTGTGTGTGTGTGTGTGTGTGTGTGTGTTGTATTTTGCCTTGTTTGCCTGTTTTGGTTTGTTCCTAAATATGATGTGCTGTTAGGGTTGGTGTTATAAGCTGTAGATTCAGCCTGCACCTTTTTGGACAGCAGAAGTGTCTCAGTTATGTTAAATTACTTTATGGTAATGTTTTGCACTGTACTATTTAAGTATCTGCCATTTTCTGTGAGAGGCTGTGACTTCATTTACATGTATTGGTAATTAATATGTTCTTATTTCTATTTGCAAACCGAAATTAATTCTAAAACATGAGAACAGATCGAGTGAAAATTCTGTTTTCAATGACCTCAGTGAAATGAATGGAAGCTAATGGCTGCCTGGAGCAAAAAGAAATAAATTCAAACACAGCAGCATGGTTGGTGTAATAGTTAGCTGTGATGTTATGCAAGTAAAACATGCAAACCCACAGCTATGCTCCTTTAAAGAAACACTTTGTTGTAATGTCCCTTTAAAGGAACAAAGAATATCAGAGTTTCAGAGTTATTTGGGAAGAGAATATTCTAAACACTAACGCTTGATTATAATATTTCCTTTGTCTGTCGTCCTTTTTATCTCTCTCATACATACACATGCTCACACACACACACACACGCACACACCCTCAGTGATGTTGACTGGGCCACTGGAGCTCCCAGGAGGTATGTGGTGTTTGCAGTAGAGTTCATCTCCCTTTGTGAATCCCCCAGTAGAGGTAGAAGGCGGCAGGCAGGGCGAACCAGACCGCTGACCCAACAACAGCAAGTGTTTGAGTGTGTCCCCGGGGACGCTGCGACGGCCCAGATCGTTTGTGTGAATCCACAAATCCCTCTGAACGGCAGCGCTCATTACCTCACAGTCTGTTTCATCTGTTTTTTTCTTGCTGTCCAAAGTTCAGACGTGCTCAGACACATCTGTATCAGACAGCCTCACATTTATTCCTCTCTCTAATGTTGTGAATAATACAGTCTCTGCTTTAGTTTACTTCACACACCAAAGGATGATCAAGAGAAGACAGCCGCTGTTCTCTTTTTATATACTTTTTGTTATTGTATTCTTTATGTTTACCGTGCTGCATATTTCATGCCTACACTCTGTCCTGCCCCAGTCAGCAGGGCCAGATCATATTAATGTATTGATATTCTCTTCATCTCTTGCTTTCAACTGCAGGAACAGTCTTTGTACAATGGCAGGCTAATTTTACAAACAAAGAAAAAATAGTTGTTGTGGTTTTACTATAGGAAATATGAAGACACAAACATCTGTCCCTTTGAGTGAAGCCAGTGTTCTTACTCAGTGATTCCCAGCCTCAGATCTGGGACCCCAAATGATGTATCAAGGAGGTAACAAGATGATTGGTGATCTGGTGACCAAGTGAGGTAAAATTAAGGTAAGACTTCTCAATACTTTTTTGTCCTCCTCAGGCCTCTGAGAAACAGTCTATGGGAAAATCACTCCTGGATTGAACTGCTTTCAACTTATGCCAACCATACACTGGAAGACTTTGAAAAGACTTTGAAAAGACTAAAGTCTGACAAAGTCTCACATCTAAAGACAACGTGAGTTTTTAGTCACGCACTATCAGATTTTGCAAACACTGGGGATCTTTCAGGGTCACTTTTAGCAAGACTTTAACTAAATTTTTTAAGATTGTTTCCAATTCTGCTCCTGGTGGAGAATATTAGGCCAAACTCCGTTTAAGACATTTTAACAATTCCTTAAGTGTGCACAAAAACACATAGCTGGAGAAACACAAGATAAAAAGGTGTCATATGTGGACATTATTTTTGTCAGTTCAGCATCAGTATAATCCGTAAAGATAAGATGTATCTACGTACAAACGTTACATCTTTTATTTTGTCACCTCAACTTGCGACCAGCCTCCGATGCTTAGCTGCGCTATTTTATTAAGGGAGACCGTGGGAATGAGAGGCGAACTGTTTCAAAATGTACAATTTCTCACAAAAATAAGTGCTGGTTGGTGGATCTGACTCTGAATTAAACACAGACTCATGTTCACTCCACAACTTCACCAGTTTCTCCCTTTCCACAGACCAAGAGCCTCGAGACTTGTTCACGTTCTTCCGCCTCCCCAGAGTGCCCCTCCATGTTTACTGTCTCACTGGTTTGCTGCTTCCTGTTTGGTGCTGGAGAGAGCTAAATACTGGTTGCTGACAATATTCGATTTTGTCTTAACGTGAAGATGAGAAAAAGACTGACTTAAGATAGCGCACACCAACTGAGGTGAGCACATCCACACTCTCAGGTCTTCCTCTTCCATCCACCTCACCTAACCACCATGGGGTCTTCAGCCACTCTGCCCCCCGCCTCTGGAACTCCCTCCCTCAACTCTCCGTCTACTTTCAAATCCCACCTCAAAACTCACCTCTTTTCAACAGCCTATTGAATATGACTCCTGTCCGTCTCATCCCACACATCCACCGTTTACACAGAATCTCATTCACTGTAAACTTGTTTTGCTGATTATCATCTAATTAGTTAGTAATTCATTTTATGTTACTTTATTCCTTATCTCATTGACATTTTTTAATCTGCTGTTATTTTCTCTATCTTTGCCTGCAGGTGGCCTTGAGTGTCCCATAAAAATAAAATATATTATTATTATTATCATTATCATTATTATTATTATTAAAACGCTCATGATTTTATTTTAACACTGAAAATTAGTCAGCAACAGAGAAATCCCTTGAAAACTTGTCTGGTGTAAGACCAGCACTATAGACGTGTGACAAGAGGCCACAGGTAAAAGAGGTTGGAAACTACTGCGGGTATTTCATTAATGGTGTCGATGAAGCATGCTCCCTAATAAATGACTCACATTGCAATACCTTCACTGTAATGTATTTTATCATGTCACGCTCACCACTCTGCTGCTCTTTTAATAAGCTGTATTTTTCTTCACTAATTTTAAAATCATTTCTTTGGCCTTTTTTCATTCGATGTAATGCTACTGTCAATGAAACGCTACACTTCCTGTAGATGTTCAACATTAAAATCCAATTAGTTAATTTTGAAGGAAGCGTGCCACTAGCTCACCTAAAAACACTAAGCTAGCTAGCATTACAGCTCAGCCAAGGAGGACACCATTAATGTTGACATCTTGCGCTGTCACAAGCACGAGTCTCTCGTTCATGAGTAGATGCACATTTCCTTCTGTGCAGTGACACGATCGGTGGATGTAGTTCGGTAGAAAGAAAATAGTTCCTACATGAAACTGCTCACAACAAGGTCTGTGGATTTAACCCTCAACTTGAGGTATTTTCATTTAAATTCATTACATTATTGTGGCAGATGATCAAGAGATTGATATATATTACAAAAAGTGGTTTTATAAAGTCATAATTATTGTTTTCAACAATAACACACTTGAACACAGATGCAGTACACCTACCCATTACATTCTATTGTTTTTGAGATTAGTCCCAATAAAGAGTGCTGCTACCTTCAGTCTCGACCACCAAGGGGGTGCTTGACTGTCATGACATGTCAGCTTCATTACGAGCATAGCTGCTGATTAACACAACAATAGATGTAAAAACACGCAGAAACAATACATCTGTGATCAGTTCCCTAATTTTATTTTAACAATTTTCTAAATTATTTTTTCTATATTATTATTTTCTCTTTATTTTTTATTTTTTTTATTTATTTTCTCTTTTCCAATTTCTCGTTTTATTTCATGGAAGTGATCAATGTAAGCGCACTTGTCCTTTAAACTTAATAAAAAATAAAAGCTAACAAAATAAAAGACACCTGGTACATTCGTTACAGCTGTATCAGTTTTGAACAGTTTGAACAAGAGGCTGCACTGCAACGTGCAAATCACTCCTTCTCGTGGCTGCCTGCGCTTTCAAACTACAACACCCATAATTCATGTAGGAACTGCTTGGATTTCGGGACTGTCCCGAATTTTTCGGCACAGTCCACAATCCAAGCAGTTGTCCTGAATCCTGAATCCTGCCCTGATTGTCCCGAAAATTACACGGAGGTTGCCGAGGAGGTCAGATACTTGCGTGCTAGGGCAGACAGCTTTTCATACAATGCTGATGTCTCTGTAGCGCTGCAGCTCTCCCACAACTCAAGCACAAAGAAGCCCAATCGTGCTTACAGACGGATTTTATAAAAGGCAACTCTGTGGCATACAGAAACAGAAAAGTTAGAGATTAAAAATGAGATTAACGTGATCAAAAAACACAGCGTGTTAAATATGACTGTAATTAATTATTCGCAATTAACGCGATAATTTGACACCCCTAAACATAACTGTCTCAAATCTTCACCTATTGTAAGTACTGTTGATGTGACAATTTATGAATATTTTTGCCTTTTTGTGTGGTTCATTCATGATGAGTCTTAGTGACAATAGCTTAACACCAAATGATCAAACAGCAGTTATAGAAAAGCAGTTTTACCACCTAACAGTTGTATGCCTCCACGAACCTGTCAAGTTTCTCTTACACTTTACATCTGTCTGTGAAAATACGGATACTTCACGCACGTCTTCAACCCAGCAGCACACAATATCTGTACAGTCAGCACAGTTTCAAGGTGAACACCCAAGATTAGTGTCACTAGTTCAGTACCAACCAAATGTCTCCCCGTCTGTTCCTGACTTATGATGTTGAGTAACGGCCAGAAAACTGTGTTATGCAGAATATTATGATGTCACAATGAAGCTGACCTTTGACCTTTTGGATATAAAACATCATCACTTCATTATTTTATCATATGAGACATTTGTGTGAAATTCTGCGATGATTAGTCTTGAGTTATTGCCAAAAAATGTTTCCCAGGTCACGGTGACCTTGACCTTTGACCTTGAACATCTAATGAGTTCATGCTTGTAGAGTCCAAGTGGACGTTTATGCCAAATTTCAGGAAATTCCTTCGAGGCCTTCTTGAGATACAGTGTTCACGAGAATGAAATAAATGCAAAGTCAAGGTGACCTTGACCTTTGACCACCAGAATCTAATCAGTTTATTGTTGAGTCCAAGTGGATGTTTGTGCCAAATTTGAAGAGATTTCCTACTAATATATGAAAACCAGAAATTCGAGTAATGTCTCTGATTTAAATCTGTTTCAATAAAGAACTGCTTCTCTCTGCAGATGAAGCAAATACAGGCTACAATATTAATTGAGAGTTTACGCCGTAAGGAATGAAGACTACACATCAGCGTTTACTGTAGAGCCTAAAAGCTCTCGCTCTGATGGATGAGAAAAGCTTTGATGGATAGTGATAGATAGAGACATGATTAAGAGATCTGGCATTCATCTTGTGTCTAATTTCTCAAATGAGGCTGTTTATCAACCCGAATAAAAACTCTGCTCAACAAAAACAACAAATATTGAAATTGACTCTCTGTGTTGTGTCTATTTACACTTCAGAGTTCAGCGGCACACAGAGCTGCACACCTGAGCTCCTCACTGGGAGAAGAATCCCCCCTGGGTGAACCCGCCTGCTGGTTTTCATGTCAGAGCAGATTTTGAGGTGGTGGAGAGAGGAGAGAGGGAAGAGAGGGGGGGATTGGAGGGAGTAAATATGTGGAGCTGAGAGTTGAAAACAGCAGAGCTGAGGCTTAGGCAACACAAACCAGAGTGTGTCAAAATATTGCTACAGTACTTGAAGGCATCAGGGGCTGCTTCAAGTGAGGAAATAATCCAGGAGCCATGCAGCTATCTGGATTACTCACTGCTGTCTGAGATACATCATCATGTCCTGTCTAATAAACATCACCTCCTAACAATACAGCAAAGTCCTTCATTTTAAAGTAGAACAACAACAAATATATATTTAAAAACAATACAATCAGTTTGAGGATTTAGTGCTACAGATTTTGTTCACTGCCTCTAAAGCCAGCTAGCTTATAAGACCCTGGATTCGTCCCGTGCCAATGTTTTTACAATACTGGAACTTGCTTTCTATAATACAGTAATTGCACATTGTCAACTATGATATGCTTTAAGATCGGCAACAATTGTGGTGACCACTAATACGTCAATCACAGGTCTGTAACAGGACACAAACTTTGGTCCCCTGCATTCAAAGTCAGATGTTCCACACAAGCATCCACCATAAAACGTCCACACCCTTATGCCGCATTCACATGGAATCTGGAATCAGGCAGGCGGCAGGCAGGAGACATCTAAGAAATAAATAAGTGGTCCGATGGAACAGCATGACGGCAAAATGAGACACATGTGACTTATGACACGTGATTGTTGCTATGGCGGTGTTTTTTGCTACAGACTCGGTCTATGGGCTACAACGTTAGCCAGATAGCTCTCTAAGCTAATAAAGCAAATCATAACGTTACGTTTCATATTACGTACCTGGTATTCCATCCAGCTCTGCGCTAATCGCGTCCCATATGTACGCCTTCTTGATAGGCTTTTAAAGTTTGGTCATATAATTCTGGGTGCTGCTGCACCAAAAGCACTAACTTTTCGTTGTCGAGTCGTTGTTTTCTTTTCTGTTTTGGAACTACGTCACATCTGGTTGAGTATTCCGTAGTCTGTGAACGGTAAAAGTTAAAATATTTTAACTCTGGACAGCATTGCCGTCTACCGTTGCCGTGGAAGGTATTCTCTGCTGGCCTCGCCCAAGTTTTACCGTCCTTCTCTCGTCCACTAAAATGACATCCGGTTTGCTGTCTGCCGTTTGCCTGATTCCATGTGAATGCAGCATTACACCTTGTTTCCACTACGCAGGCACTCTATATCTTACACACCTAGCATGCTACCAATGTTAGTTAGCTAAGCATGCTGTCAAACTTTTTACTAAGAAAAATATATATAAGCAGCTCTATTACAACCATTAATCTGTCGGTTTATACATTTTCATGCTGACTTCCTGTGGCACAGTGGTCTGCCACAAAAGTTCAGTTTTTTCAGCGTAGTAGAGGTGGACCTAAAACATGGAAGGAAGAGTTCATGGAGGTTCTCAACGAATACATACACAGAGCTATGTGGGAATGAGGTGTTATGTTCTAGCTTTATACATTAAGGGCACACTATTTCCTTCATTGGGACTGAATGTTTGCACAGATAACCCGATCGGCAGAAATGATGTTGGCATTGTACATTTCTGCAAACCACAGATACGGTAACCAATTGGTTGTGGAGCAGCAGGGGTACTCACCAACAGGCGAGGGTGTGCTGCCGCTGCTGGACGGCTGCTGGATCTGCAGCCTCTGCGGTGACGGTGGCGGCAGCTGCGGCAGGGAGCTGATGATCGACGGGAACAAGAAAGGATACACCCCAGGTGTGTAGCGCCTCATCTGGACCAGTGGAGGACTGCTGCGGGGCTGGGCGCGGCTGGCGGTCTTCATCACAGCGATGGGCGAAGGGTGCGCTGAGCACTGAGCAAGCTGAGGCCGCGTGACACCGGAAGGCCATCGGGTGAACCCTGACTGTGGTTAATGTGTCTGGAGCAGGTGTGGTGCCACCTCAGCACTCCAGAGATGCATGGTGGTGGAGTTTAGTGTCACCCAGGTGAACTCAGAGGCTTGTTTCACTAACACTGTAAAACAGACACACATTAACTATGAGTTAGTTACATGTCTGTAGCTCCTCCAACAACAGATGATGAATTAAACTGTATATACTCATGAATAAAAATATAGTCCTTGTCATTCTGATGAGAAACCTATGGGAATATAACAAGTGGTAGCACTGTCAATTTCTATTTGTCTAATGCTCTATTCCTGCCTCTACTGTAGCTTTTACCTCAACGTCTTTTATACTCAGGGGAGCGTCCTCCAGATCAACCACTCATTGGCTTGTTTGAAACCTGGCTGTTCATATAAATCATAATCCCACCATTTAATTCTTACTTATTGTTTAGTTATTACCACTCTCACTGCCCCTAGACAATTTTAAGAGTAGCACACATCCCTTAGCCTAAGTGACTTTAAATTAGCAGCACTGGTTGAGCCTTGTTTCAACAACAAGAAATACAAGAAGTCTACCAATGAAAATGTTCTATTCCTTTCCATTTTTCATCACCCCTCTGTTGGGGTACCTAACACCCTGATCCAAAACCAAAAGGTGGATCTAAGAGCACTACAGTCTATTGAATGGTCAAGAGAGAATTGTCACTCTTGCTGAACAAGGACTCAATGCACAATCCAACAATTTTTAAATACGCCATCAATTGGGATAGAGACTGTAAACCCTGGAACCCTGTTCCATGGACAATCGCTTGCATGCAGATGTTCCTCTGCATCGCTGGTAAAAAGGAAATACAGCAAGAGCTGGATAGAGCAGTGAAGCAGCTACTAACAACCCTGCCTACAGTTACTGTCAACAGAAGGAACGCAACACAGGCCTAGGGTTTTGGTACACGTCCATACGGATGGTGTACAGTTCTGAGGGTACCACGTTGAAAGTGTGTGGTGGACACAAGGCTTTGGTCCGTCAGTTGGTCTGAGCACCATTGTGGTCCTGAGTCAAACATCTCAAAAATCATTGGCTGGACTGCCATAAAATTCTGCACAGACATTCATGGTTTCCGGAGGACGAAGCCTAATTCATTTGGTGATACCTTGACCTTTCTTTTAGCATCATCAGCAGGTCAAAGTTTTCAGTTATCCAGCAAAGTGTTTGCTTGATGGATTGGCACAAAGTCAAAAATGGTGCAGACATCTGTAGTTCCCAGATGATGTATCCTCTGTGGTGACTTTTCATCTTGCATCAACATTAGGTTTTGGTTCAGAGGGAAATATCTTAACAACCGCTGGATGGATTGCCATAAAATGTAGTACAGACAATTATGTTCCTCACAGGATGAATTAATATAACTACAATGATCCCCTGAAATTTCACATCCATGTTTATTTACCAGCTTTTCTGTGGTTGCTGGGCTTTGCTGTGTATCTTTAGCCTGGAAATCCAGACCCAAATCTAGAAAGATTTAGGGTCTGGCTATGAGTAATGCAAATGGCCCAACTCGAGGGGCGGCACCAAGCATGCATTTGAAAATATCACTGCACACAATTGGATAACACTACGACCAATCAGAACAATACACGGGGGTGACGTATCCAGAGCTTAGCTACCAGCGGAGCTAACTGGTAGATTAGACTCTCAGTCGGCAAAACAGCAAAAACGTCCTTCTTGCAAAGGAAAGATTCGAGCGCCATCTTCTGTTCCTCTTTCAGAGAAAAAGCCAAGTCTAACTCGTTCATTGTAGCGGCCAAAGCCATTTCAAACAACTGGTGTTCATCCGTAGCCATCTTGCAATGTTTACTGACTGATTCTGGACTCCGGCCCGCCTATATCAGATATACCGATGTGATTGGTGCAGCTCGGCTCCAACGGCATGGGTAATGAGCATCATTACTGACTGCCAGAGTGACTCGCTGAGCAAATTCAAATTGTGCTCTCGTGAGAACTCTGGATTTCCAGGGTAGTGTATAGACCATTTTTGCAGCAGGAATTTTATATAATACACAAATATATATTTATATTTCATTGGAAGCTACTGGCATAAATGTGTGTGTCCTCGTACAAATGCACAAGATAAACAAAAAAAGTTGTCTGGCTGGTTTTGATCAGATACAAATATTTGACCTTGCTGCAAAGACAGACTGCTTGTTGATCAAGCAGGGGGTAAAAAAAAACTAACTCTGTACAGTAACACTACAAGCTTGGTTCAGTAGCTCGAACTGATAATTCCCAGTTTTCAAGGACTCCCCAAGACATTTCTAGCAGAGACACTGTCTTCATAAATCAGATTCACTTCACCTCCAGCGTCCACCCCACCTCTCCTCACATCAAGGTGGCTGCTCAGGGTACCGATGAAGATGAGAGAGGTGGAGCTGAGGTGTGATCAGTCCTCACTGCTAAATTCTGTTTAACAGAGTTATAAACTGCTACAGTATAATGGTGCTCATAACGCTCTAATCTGCAGTCAGGTGAACATTAAAGTGATCTGTAACCACACTTTGTAATTAACGACCACCAGATAGCGTCTTGTAGCTGTGCTGGATGCCACTGAGGAAGGCAAAGACAGAGGAGAGGTCAAAGTAGAGAGGACAGGGACACGGTGTAAAAATATGATCTGTATCTGGGTGTCATGACACTGGAATATAGAATGGGATCTGCTGGCCTACTCTGAAGACTCAGATCTTTGAGTTAGACAGGTGAACATGAAGTCCACACTCTGTTTTCAGGTCATTATAACATTTACTTTGCAGACACTTTTGTCCAAGGCAACTTTTTTTCTACATGCATACTTTGGGGTCAGCTTGGGGTTCAACGTCTTACTCAATGATATCTGTACATGTTTTAACCTTTATTTATTTAGGGAAGTTTTAGAGAGCCCAGGTATCTTTGATTTACATTTAAAAGTGCCAGGCAGCTACTGCTGTTGGCGTGTGAGTCGAGCAGTTTCAGCGTCAGTGTGACATGAGTGTGAGAGAAGGTCCTTCAGCACTGCATCTAACCTGTGTAACAGCAGCAACAGAAAGTTTGCTTATCTGCCAGGACTCAGATAAGACACATAAACGTACACAGTGCTGAAAGAATGAGACTGTGCGTACTTGGCATTAACATGCATCTTGTGTGAGCTATTTACAAGTGGATATTGCTAAATGCAATTGTAAAAGACCATCAAGATGCACTGTGATCAGATCACTCAAACACCTTGAGGAGGTCTGAGCGCATTTGACCACATATCCTTTGTACTATAAACCCTAATGCATCCTGATGCGTCCCAGACAAGGACAACATTACCAACGCAGGACCTGGTGGTTGTTTCAGTGCCAGCATGCTAACACTCTAACTTGCCCATTTCATGACAAGTTGAATTAAGTGTTGTGTGACCCTCCGTTGTTTTGCCCTATGGAAGGAGACGTGTTAAATTCTGCTTAAAGCAATCTTTCCAGTGGCACCAACACAACCGCTAATGTGACTAGCTAGCATACTGGAGAGCAGCTGGCAAGAGTGTGAGCATAATAACTGTGCATGGGGCCCTTTGACTTTCTAGCGGAAGTGAAGTTGGCAGTGACAAAGTCTGAACACAAGTGGTCACCTTGAGACGTCTGATAGACACAGATGTGAATGGTGATGTGTCACAGCTGTTCAGTTGGGTTTGGTCACCACGCTAAAACCAGGTGTAAACAGGCTCATGTGGCCATATGCAGCCCAGACCATCTCCAAATGTGGTCTGAGTAATCGCAACTCAAAAGATGCATTGCGGACGCGTTGGGTGCATTCACACCTGTACTTAGAGCTGTCCACTTGTGATCTAGTCACCCAAGATAGACGCTAATACCAGGTGTGAACACGGCCACATTCACATCTGTCTTTGCAACCACTGAGCAGCTCACCTGGAGAAGTTGGGATTAAGGGCCTTGCTCAAGGTAGTAATGAAGGAGGGACAATTTCCCCGCTAAGATCTATCCACCAGTCTAGGGATGAAACTTTAAAGACATCACTGCCCATGTGGATAGGTGGAACTTGTAGTTAGAACCACCAACTTGCTATTAAATGCAAACCGACAGCTATCCCAGATTGTCATATAAATCGCTTGTAGTAAAGAAGTAAACACCAGGGTATGAAGACTTGTCATGTATATGGAGCAGCAAAATGTCAGTACCAGGTATGAAAAATACAGTAAAATAAGTTCTTGTTCACGACAAAACTTTAGTAAATGTGTTTATTTTCTTGGAGAGAGTTAGATGAGAAGATCGATACCATCCTCAAACACAAAGTATGAAGCTTTTCCCAGGTGATAGTTAGCTTAGCTTAGCACAAAGACTGGAAACAGCTTGCCTGGCTGTGTCCAAAAGTGACAAAATCTGCCCACCAGCACCTCCAAAGCTCACTGATTAAGATGTTATATCTCATTTGTTTAATTAATACAAAATCCATCCTTGGTAAAAATGGATATGAAGGCGCTTCATTGTATTCTGTGCATACATAATTGAATAACTGATCAATACTATATTTGACTTCATGTCCCTGAGAGAGACACACTGTACTGTGCGCACTGAAGAAGTTTTTTGTTTTGCTGCATGTGCCCTTGCTGTGGAGTTTTAGTTGGTAATAGAAATGCAATTCTCACTACTCCCTGTGCGTAAGGAGTCATTCAGGGTTAGGGCTGGGAGGTTGTCGGGTGTCTCAGTAACACGTTGAAGCTATGGGAGATAAGAGATGCTGCCGCTTCCAGTGGGAGGAGAGCTGTTGCTTGTTTGTCTCCAGCAGTCTTCTCTCCCCTGGGGTTCCCTGCTGTCATACACACATTTCTGATTACTGTAACAGTTTAATCAAGAGGGACGGAGGAAACGCACACATCCAGCAACTTCTACTCTCACTCACAGGAGACTCTCAGCCATGAAAGTTTTGCTGTTGAGAAAAGTCTGTACAGTACTGTCAGTGTGGAAGAAAGGACCGGAAATGGGCCACTTAAAAATGAAGAGAAGGTCTTTATTAAAGGTGACCTTCCTTCCTTTCATGAGCTGTTTACACCTCACGTTTCCACTTTATATAGTAAAGATAGCTCAAAACCTATATGACTGGACCATGTGGGAACTTAATCTGAAAGGACAGACACAGGAAGTGTCCACGCTCAGCAGTCAGACAGGAGTCAGGTTAATTTCCAGGGCTGGTACCTGCGGTTATTCCACAGGCTAGTTAATAACATGTCGGGCAGGAAATCCAAAGTGTGGGATCATTTTGAGAAGGTGAAGGACAAATCCAAGGTGATGTGTAAACTCATCTTCATTGGTCGACTACAAACATGACGAATCATCTGAAACATGGAAGTAGGTACATGCCCATTAGCCCACAGCGTCATTAACAGGCGGCTCGCTCAGTGTGTGCACTTGTAGATAAAATATAGGCCTATATTAATCTGTATCCCCTCTCTAGATTGGGAGGTTTTTGCAAGTCCATTAACACAGCACAGACGTAACTCTCCTTTTCCTTCAGCAGCAGTTTGTGGAGCTCTGAATCGTGGGGTGGATTACTGCTCAGAGTAGAGGAACTGATTAGAGGAGCGGCAAACTTTTAGACCCAGCTCAGTGAAAGGTTAAGATTCACTTTTACTGCACCTGCTGTTCTGCTGCTCTGTCTGTGCCCAGAGTACGCTCTACACTGCAAGAGTGTGGAGCACTTATTAACCAACGTTATATATATTTATTCCAACAGTGCTACTTATCAATGGTCCAGCTCCACAAATAGAAAATCAAAACCTGGCAGCAGATGTTTTAATCATGACGGGCCACCACAAATAAATGAATGTGTGGGAAACCCTGATGATTCTTGCAAAAACAAATGTCAGCGAGTGATCTGCAGTTATATAGTATTATGATATTTGTCCTTATAAGTCATTACTAAATGCTTTATAGTGTTTTGATTATTGTTATAAAGCATTATGAAAATTTAGGAGTGCTTATAATTCTGTAATTTATGAAATAATTGCATAAATTCTGCAGTTTCAGGGACTATAATGATAATATTAAGGGCTATGTGGATACACTTAGAAATAGCAGACAGTACCTTAAATTGTTAACATTAATAAGATAAACAAAACTCATTGTCAGATGTAAGGGGGTGTAAACATAAAGAAAGACAACAGATACATAGAGTTTTTTTTAAGTTGTTATGGAAAAGCATTAATAGAGCTCAAGTGGGGAAAAGCACTCACCAAGCAAAGTTTGTTTTGCTCATCTTGTGCATCTTATGTGCTTTTAGTGCAGTCATGGCAATGTTTTGCAGCTCTTAAGAAGTAAACAGCCACTTAAGTCCAAAAATGCTTGGATGTTACGCAGAAACTAGTGAGTGCCTTTATGCAGAGATGAGCCGCTTAGACAAACGTTATCTATTTCTGACTTGTTTATCAATTTGGAGTGTTATTGCTCCGGCTGAATCAATTATTTACGTCAAATTTACTAAATTATCCAACTAACAGGTAGTGAGTGGAATTAATTACTATAACGTAGAGGTCCAGACACCTGGCTCCTGATTTAGACTCAATAAGAAGGCAGTCTGAACTTTATAACAACACTTGTAGAATGCTAAGCAGCGTTGCTCTAATGACTTGACATGTTAAAGAGAATGGAGGTGGAGCGTGTACGGGAGGAGGACTACATACAGAGGAGGAAGAGGCGTTCTTCTGGGAATACTGTGAGATGTTTATACAACAACATAACTTTCTACAGTGGGTTTACTCACACAATAGTTACCATGTCTCCTGCAGATGCATCTTTAGTCTTACGACTTCTAAACAGTCTCCTTTAAGAAAACTTTCTTCCTTCATTGTGGTGAGAAACAAATGCAAGAATAATTCATGAGGCTTAATTTAGAAATGCAGCTCCTGCTGCCGTAGCGGATAGAAACCTGATAACGGCACAGCCACTGAGCACGAGCTGAATAAAAATAGAAGACATTAAAAACAGCAAGTAAGTGCATGCAGAAATGACAATTTGATGGAGCCGCTCACATGCGCTGCTGCAGTACACACAGAGAGCTTATTCTTTTACCCCAGCCCCAGCTTGGCTGAGACTATCAGTGTAGCAGCGGGTGGTAAAAACTAATGTTACAGTTATATATGAAGCATAATGATACGATCAATATGATGACATGATGAAAATTACACATTTTCTTTGATAAGTACTGAAAGTGAATGGAATTCATGTCATTCTAATGTGATAATGTGAATACAAATCCAAACATACACATACATACAATCATACATCTGTAAGTGGTTGGGGAGTTCCAGACTTGGTATTGTGGGCAGGCATTTAGGAGCCAGGCGCACCCTGGATGACCTCTGTGGCCCCTTGGCCTCCAGGAAGGCTGCTTTGCCTTGCAGACAATTTTTCTCAGTGGTCACTCGCGGTATTGCAGTGAAATCCCCTGCAGCCCAAAAAGCATTTTTCCCATGAGCCACTATCACAAAAGAGACCAGCGTTGTTACTCTGTAACGTGTTACAGTAACGTAACTACTTTTATTGGGTAAAAAGTAGTGTAACGCGTTACTACTGAAAATATGGTAATGGAACGTAGTTGCTTTGTCAGTTGGGCACAACGTTACTTTTCCCGGGGACCCTCACAACTGGGAAGCACTGGGGAGTACGAGTTTCCTAGGTGCACTGGAACACACCATCATGGCAAGCGCGGCGGAGCAACCACAACAACCAACGGTAACTTTTGAGGGATGGAGGTATTCCCATTATTTCGAATTGATTGAAAATAAGGGGAAGAATGTGAGTGTGAGGTGTACACTGTGCCCTGGCCATAAACTTTTGTCCACTGCCGTAAACTCAACAGCCAACCTCACCAAGCACTTAAAAGCAAAACATGCTAACGTGAGGCTTGTAGCTCAAGATCCCCGGGGAAATGATGACACGTTGAGTCCAAACCCACATAAGCAACAAAAACTTCATTTTCACCAGGTATCTAAACAAGAGTTGGACAAACTTGTCGCTTCGTTCATTGTCGAAGAAATGCTGCCCATCAATACGGTCGAATCTCCCACTTTCAGACAGATACTTAGCAAGATACCGGTAACAGGAGACAAACGCCCACCATGGCCAGATCGTAGAACTTTCACGGGCTATCTGGATGAATGTTATCAGAAAATGGAGAGGGAGTTAAAGAAAACGTTCGAGGGTTTGCAGTATGTGTCAACTACTGCGGATATATGGAGTAGCCATAACAGAAGCTTTTTGGGAATAACTGTGCACTGGATCAATCCACACAACTTGAAACGTGAGAAGGCTGCCATCACATGCAAACGAATAAAGGGCAGGCATACATATGATGTTGTCGGCTTTGAAATGGAACAGATTCACTCAGTGTTTGGCCTTTCACGCAGGATCACCGCCACTGTTACAGACAACGGGTCTAATTGTGTTGAAGCTTTTAAGACGTAGCACCCTCTCCCTCTGAGCCTGACGAGGAGGAACACGCAGCCACGCCCCCTGAGCGTGACGAGGAGGAGAATGAAGAGCAAGATGTAGTTTTCACAGATGTGGGAGAGTTGCTCGGGACCACAGAAGGACAGTTTTCTCTCCCCCCACATTTCAGGTGTGCTTCGCATACACTCAATTTGATCTCATGCAATGACATTGACAAATGGCTGTCATCCAGTGACTCAAAATGTGTGTACAGGAGGTGCAACGGCAAAGTGTGCTGCTCTTTGGACAAAGGCAAGCCATTCCACCTTGGCCTCTGAGATTGTTGATGAAATCTGTGGGAAAAAAATGATTGTGCCAACATCAACAACATCAACAAGGCTCAGGTGAAGTTTTAGAGTCCTCACATCACTTGCAGAGATCCAAGGGGAGAGGAGGTAGCAACACAACTCCACCTAATGGAGGCTGACGGCGCCCCAGATTCAAACGTCCAAAAACACTTTACTGAAACCACAAAATATCTCCATACTGCTCGTCCGTAGTGATCCAAGTGTCCTGAAGCCCCGACATAAAAAGTTGTTTGGAAAAACGTTACTTGAACTCAGTTTTTAGCCTCACTGTAGCAACAACTTTTTATGTCGGGGCTTCAGGACACTTGGATCACTACGGACGAGCAGTATGGAGATATTTTGTGGTTTCAGTTATGTGTTTTTGGACGTTTGAATCTGGGGCGCCTTCAGCCTCCATTAGGTGGAGTTGTGTTGCTACCTCCTCTCCCCTTGGATCTCTGCAAGGGATGTGAGGACTCTAAAACTTCACCTGAGCCTCCCTCGGCATATGGTTGAGTAGATAATGGCTCAATTTTCATTTTTGGGTGCACTATCCCTTTAAAGACAGTTAGCATATTTTGTTTTCATGATTTTAAGCCTGTATTTCACTTGCGAAAATTAGCATTAGCATTATCACAGTTGACCATAGCTGTAAATGAAGCTTGATGACCAAGCTAGCAGCTAGCGTTAGGGTTATCTTCAACCTCTTGTCCAAATATGGTCGTTTATGGCTACAATACTCCAAGATGGCAACTGCCAACATACCAAAGTTGAGACTTAAAAACGAGAGTTCACAAACCAATTCATGATGTCACGATGACAAAGTCCATTACTATACACAGTCCATGCTATAGTGTCGTGCTTAGAGGATGGATACACTGGTGTGTGTTACATCCGTTTGAGAATCGATTAAACAAAGCCAGATTAAATGTGTTAATGAATGAGTTTTAGAGCTGTTATTCAGGCAGGCAAAGTTTTAAAATTTGGCTCTGACCTCTGATGTCATTGTTGGTGCGAATGAGTATACATCCCAAAATGGTGAACTATTTCTCTGCTCCTGTAACTGAACACTGGATGTTAAGATGGTACCAGTTTAGAGCCAACTGGTCTTTTGTCAGAGGCTTCTCCAGCTGGTTTGGAGCCGGTTTGGGATTTCAACCAAAGGGCTGCTCATCGGCAAACGTTAAGCTGGGTCCCATTTCCTCAGGCTCTGTTCAGGCTGCTGTCCAGCTGCTGTAGGGTCTTTTGCTTTTTGTCATCCACATAAGGTTCTAGTAAGATAGCCATGTGTCTTTTTTAGGCCAGGTACACATTTTTTCACCATCTGGATTAGCCTTCCTACATTCTCTCTACATCTATCTTTCTGTGTTTATCTCTCCTCCTTGTTTTTCTCTTGTCTTCCTCCTCTGGTGTCTCTCTTACGCTCAGTTTAGCAGCTCTCTCTTTCTCTCCCTGTGATAGATGGTAGCTCCCCCGATGCCGACCCCTGGCATCTGGATCACAGCCATAATGACCGGGCCAAGTGGTGCTAACATGCCTCAGAGAAAGGTCAATAGACCTGAATGGCAATACAGGTATCGACAGTGTCATCCATCAGAGGCTGGAGGGGCTCGACAACGGCATGACAACAATTGATTGTACATCAGTCACTCTGGGATCAATTGCAAAATCATTTCTGCATCATTTTCAGGTGCAGGGAAATCAAAGAGAGCAGCCTCTGCACCCTTAAGGGACAAGATATATGACAGGCTCTCACCTAATCAGACAAACTGCACAAACACATTACCTTCATTATACATACAGGAGCTGCGAAGGGTTTTTTCCCCCTCCTCGATGTGCATTATTCATTACTCTACATGAAGGGAACTTCTTCAGTGTGGCAGACATGCGGGGGAGCTGGGTGTTTCATGTTGAGCATGGAGCTGCTCCAGCTGGGAGTCTTGGGACCCATTCTGAGTATCAGGTGTTATGAAGACACTACAGTACAACTCGTTTCATTAATTCACATGCACCCATGGTCACACGCAGGCACCAGCACAAAGACATGCACACATGAAACGCTTCACACACACCTACCAGCACTGTCGAAAATATCAGGAATGTTGTATGTACTCATTATCTCGAACTGTACTGAAAGTCTTTCTTTGAAAAATTCCTTTACACACAGGTAGCTCTTTTATTGTGTGGAAGATACAAAAGGTAAACTAGGTTCGTACAATGATCAGTAATTGCCAGAAAGAGAAATTTACAACAACCTTTGTTGACATCAACATGGTTATAGAGACAGAGTTCATAGTTTCTACATGTGCACATACCTTCTGCATTCAAAGAAACACATTTTTCTAACACAGTGTTGAATCTTTTGTACTGATGGTTAAATTGGCAGACTTTCAGGCCGACCCAAGCCTTGGAGATGCTCCAACTGTGAGTCGAGTAACATTGTCTGTGGGAAAATGAATGGGACTTTCGCTTCAAGAACAAGGGGTGTCTAACTTCTCAAATTTTCAGGCTTGACAAAGCTCCTCCCAAGCCATGGTAGACTTTTCTGAAAAGGCAGCATTAATAAAACAATATTCTTTAAACATTTTTTTCACTCACACCGAAAAATGGACAAAAGACAATCCATATCCTGCACCTCCCGTGCATGGATACAAAAAGGTAATGTCCACTGTAGTCTGTCAAGCAGAGGTGATCCTAGACTCTGGGAGCCCAGGAAAAGAAGCCCCTGAACTAACTAATGGTATCCAGCAGTCATACTGTAGCTTGGAGGGGCCCCACTTAGGGTTTTTTGGGGGGGGCAACGGCGGTGCTTGCAACTGCACTACCTCACCACACTGGGCCTGTGCACACTAGACAAGGACATGGTGAAATTATCTGATGTGTCCTAGTAGAACAGGTGATGCTAGCAGCTTGGCGACGTACTGACTTCTCACAGGGCTAGCTGAAGAACTTCTGTACCTGACGCACTAATCGCTAACACTAGTCAGCCTGGAATGTGCATAAGTTTGCAAGCTAGGCAGTAAAGAGACTCACTAGTACCATCGACCCCTGACTCATAACTAACTGCAAACCTTGCCTTTATTGTTCACCAAAGTTGAACTTGACACAAAATAATTGAACACAAATCCTCTCATTGTGGCACTTCCTCTGAAATAAATCGAGCCCCTAATAGTTCTTTTGACCAAGAAATAAAGGCCACTTAATACCCATTGTGATGTTTTATCTATTTAAAGCAAGTTTCAAGCCAGCAAGCTCATTACTAGGGCTGTAATGGTATGTGTATTCATCCCGAACCATTCGGTACAGGAAGTTCAGTTGGATATGCGGCATATGTTTCGTATTTGGCTATTTGTGTCTACTAATCGCACATGCGGAACAGAAATTCTGGAGTGCAAGAAAAGTCTGGCAACCTACTAGTTGCTATCAGCCATTGCATGCTAGTTGGCTTAGCCTGGTTAGCCGGGTCAGTCAAGCTCAGTGGGAACAATTTGTGTCGAAATCATATGCTGACATTGTTCAGCTGAAGTCTGGTATATCTGAGGAAGCACTTCAAATGTTGTACGACGACATCACCTCAATGTGTCAATTAGCAGACTGAGACAAAAACAGACTGGAAGGTGAGTGGTTCTCTTCACAGTATTCAGGCCAAGTGGAAACACAGAAGTGGCAAAAACTGCAGTTCCTCTAATGGCTACTTGAGACTGGTACAAGAAGCAAGTCTATGCCTATAGACCCCCATGTTTAAAGGCCCAACCTGGTACAAAAAAAACAGTTCCTATTGCTAATTTCCCCATTATTAACAACTGTATGGAGGATGAATATTTACATAACTCACCCATTTCAATAAGGCCTAAAGTTATGAACAATTAAGGGCGTGGCCGCTTTGAGTGACAGGCTGTCTATAGATAGAGTTTTTGGGTTCGCTTCCCGACAGTTCCACAGCATTTCCTGATGGCAGTGGCCCCCCCGCAGGATAATGCACCATGCCACACTGCAATCACCGCTCAGGAATGCCCCAAGGAATGTGACAAAGACCTCAAAGTGTCAACCTGGCCTCCAAATTCCCCAGATCCCAATTTGAATGAGCATCTGTGGCACGTGCCACTAAACCCACCTCACAATCCACTGGACTAAATGGATCTGCTGCCAATGCACTGGTGCCAGACACTGCAGGACACTCCCAGAGATCCTGTGTCCATGACTCAACAGGTCAGAGCCAAGTCCGATCCAAGGAGGCCCCACCTTGAATTAGGGGTACATCTGGGGTACCAGCACATCACAAGAATCCTTGCGCAGATTGGGACCTGGGAAATTTAGAAGCCAGGTTGACACCTTGAGCTTTTTGTCACGCTCCACAGGCCATTTCTAAACAGTTTTTGTAGTGTGGCATGCTGCTTTTTAGTGCTGGGGGGCCACTGGGGAGTACTATTGCCATGACGGGGGGTACTTGGTCTGTAGCAGTGTTTGAGTGGGTGGAACATGTCAGGTGGTATCCACATGAATGCCAGAACCAAAGGTTTCCCACAGGACTATGCATTGGAACAAAATAATCAAAGTTATTCACTTCACCTGTGAATAAATTTTGTGCACCATTACACCCATGTTCATTAGCATAGCTTATGGGAATGAACAGAATCTAACCACAGCTTAGAAGGCAGGGTAAAGTTAAGGTATGCTTTGGAAAACAGTCAGCTGTAATAAAAGTGATGTGTAGTTAATGGGCTAAAACACAAAATTAGTGGTATGGCCCTTTAAATGATAAAGAGGGCTATGTTTTGCAGTGAGCTCACATCCACAAATACAGACACCTGCACATGTCTGACAGGCTCAGAGAGGTGTCCAAACTGAGACTGTTCCTCTGGGTGTTATTATCTCCACACAGAGGCACACTGGGAAAATGTCTGAGAGCTGCTCCTAATCATGCTAAGTGTGACTAACCAACCCTGGCCACAGTCTCCTCGGGACACACGCGTACAGACGTATGACTGTGATGATAACTTCTGAAGGATATACTGTTACAAGCAGCCATTTAGTCCGCTGTCACTAGGATATGTGGACCTATCTACTCCAGCAGGTACAGTATGTATGCTGTATGGAACGAGGGCTATAGCAACTAACACACACTGCAAAAGAGACGATTTCTGTGACTGTTGTAAACAATGTTAAGATGTACAAGCAGATTGGAGGCAAGAGAGGTTCTATGACACATTAGGACACTCCATGTAGTATAATGTTGTGACACTGAATGTGCTGTATGTAGTGACATAAATATTTTAACTCAAGGTCCACTATGTTCTTTTCTTCCTAGCTAGTCCCACAGTCTTCATTGGCAGCTGGTGTTAAGTCTGTTGTTACAGTGATGGCTCGACTGTCAGCTGGTGTATTCCAAATCCATCTAATCAACCAATAAGACAGGAAGTTGGGAAAAAGGGAATGACTTAGCGATGGTAATGTTTATCTCCTGAATGATTTGCTGCAGAGGTCGGATGACAATTTGTCACATGTTAACAGTCAGGATGAGGCAATGAGGAGCTCAAAGGCCTGTAGCTACAGCTCTATGAGCAGCTATAGCTGGTAGTTCTGTGGGTGCAAGAGAGGAGTCAGGAGTGGTGGGGTCATGATGTGGAGCATTTCACGGAGGAAGAGCTCCTTACAAAATTTTAGGATGTGGAGGGCTACATTACAATATCCCTGTCAGCACCTCACACCAAGGCTGTCATGGCAGGACTCAAAATGTAGGCAAACTATCACCATCAGAAAGCTTCTGGCAGTCGGGCTCTATTGGCTGGTGACTGGGGCAACCTGTCGCAGCAATGACATGGCCAACAGCAGCCTTCAGTAGTTTCAACAAACTGCTCCGACACTGTATGGTGAGTGATGTGCACCTGCACAGTGAAGCATGATGTGGAAAAACAATGGAGGTATGGGGAGTAACATATGGATTCTGACATGACTGTTCTCACAGCCTTCATAAGGTTTGTGATTGGATATGTATCAAATGTAGGACCACGTTGGTGAGGTAATATAACTACAGCATGACCCCAGCTTCACAGAGTACAGACATAGCTGTAGCTGTTGCTATTTCAATTTGTTTATTAGTTCATGAAACTTAATTGTAACATTGTAGTAGCCTAAAAAAGTCTTGTTCAGCATTTGGTTTTACTAAAAGACCCTCTATGGATGACGTCCAGTTCTTCTGGTAAGTAAATTTTGCCTTAATAGATTTAAACCTGTTTTTTGCTGGTGAAAAATTTGCATTGGCATTATCACAGTTTGTGAAAGGTGGAAATGCACCATGCTAACCAAGCTAGCAGTAACCATTAGCATAATCTCCACGTTCTCGTCCAAATATGGTCACTTCTGGCTCCAAAGGTCCAAGATGATGACAGGCAAATTGTCAAACTCAAGACTTCAAAACAGGAGTCCACAAACCAATGGGTTGTGTCACAGTGGCTGCATAAGTTACTTTAAAAAGTCAACATGGTAGCCAACCAATCACAGCTGACAGATATCTTTCCCTTCTTCTGTAAATATCAGTCTGTGGTAACTAAGGGGAAGTTGATAATGTTAGTGCAGGGCAGACTATAGGCCTATACAGTTATAGACGCAACTTGTCGCTGCGCTCTTGAAAGTTGGCTTAAAATAAGTAGTACCCAGCACCTGACCTCGTGTTTTCCAGACGGTTAAAGACACAGCATGTGTACGACCCCTAAGTCAAATGTGGCCTGGTTTGATCTATAGAGTTTTGGTAGACTAAAATGTCTTACATTCAGAGTGCAAAGTAGAGTATGTCCAATATTAACAAGTTCTGGTTTGGCAGTGATAGTCTTGCCCTTTCAGCTGCTTTTGCTCTTGTTTTCCTAGCAGCCTTGAGTATTTCATCAGGAAACACCAGTGCAGGTGCTGCCATTCTTTCTGAATACTCAAGAGTGGAAGTTGACCTGTTCCGACCTGTTCCTATACACTCAAGGTGTGCTCAGCCCAAACACAGAGTTTGGTCTTTGACCAATCTGACTAGTGGACTGTTTTCGGCATCCATGTTTATTTGCCCTCAACAGAACAATATACAGACTGTACAGACATTAGCTACAGCTAGTCAGCAAAGTACACACTGATGAGGAACTGCAGTTTCTCTTATGTTCCCTTTGCACTGAAGTAAAGTTGCTGTCTTATCTACAAATTGAATGCTCAGGGGCATCAAAAGAAAGTCCAGGTTCAGTAACACACAAGTTTATGTTTTTAGATTTACATAAACATAATACCTAATCAGGTCTACTTTGCCAGACATGCCAAGTATAGAAACACTTGAGAACACACTACATTATGGACTATCACTATCTAAATCTGAAGACTGAAGAGCTCAGGGCGGTCTTAAACTGCCTCAGTGCACCAAATGTGGATTATAGCTTTTAGCAATCCCCTTCCGTACAGCCTGTCAGCCTTATCACTGCTCGGCTTTGACACAGACTGGGAGCAGTATTCAAGGAGTTACACTAACTGCTAATCATGACATACATTTCCCAGCTCAAAGGAAAATATGCTTAATGTAATATGTGATTTTATCATCAGCCTCAACATAACTGGAAAAATATGCTCTCTCTTCAGCGACAAGCAGCTGACAGACAAACAGTGCCTCCATTTGGACTCTGACATGTAATATGCCGAGCATTATATTTCTCATTTCATCAGGGCAAAAGGACGGGGTCATTACATAATGGTGTAATTAGTGGGGTTTGGTATAAAAACAGGCTCAGGAAAGCACAGTGCCTGATAAGATGCCAATAAAGAGGGGAGGCGCAGCATGTTAACACCAGCTCTAAGGGACATAAGCCCCCTTTTAGATTTGAAGCAAAACACTTAAAGACAGCCATCACAGCTACATCCTCTGCTGTTTTCATAAACTCACAGCCACCCCGAGCTGTCCGTTCCCTCGCTGAGCCTGGAGCCAAGCCAGGCACAATATTGTTTCATTTCTCACCGAGGCTCCAGAGGAAAGAGGCCTTTTCTCCTCCTGCCTCACACTCACACATCTACAGACTCAGCTCTTTATCTCAGCTTTATGCACTTGCAAGCAGACCAAACAGTGAAAAAACTTTTTTCAGGTCCATGTTGGGCTTTTGCATGCCTGTTTTCTGTCATCACTAAGTACACATGCTCAAGTTAGGAGAGCCACGTTCACACCCCGAGGCAGTCAACAAGCTCAGCTCATCACCTTGTTTTGTACGAGCAGTGCTGGCAACGGTCGCCAGGCTCTGTCTTTTGTTTCCTGTTCCCCCCTCAGCATCCTGTTGTCTGCTTTGCATGGAATAGCCTTGTCCTCAATAGCGCTGTTGTCCTGATTAAGCTCTATCCGTCCAATTAGCTCTGCCTGCTCATGAGCTCCAGCGAAACTTTCTCAATTCTGAGAAAATGTTTCGGTAACACTTTACTTGAGGAGCATGGTGATGCATTACAAACAGATTATAGATCCAGCTGAGGCAGTGATAAACCTGCGGACAGAGCTGCTGGAGGTAATCCTATCCTGGGAAAATAACAAAATTACAAAAATCTGTGAAAACCTATGATGTAGGCTACCCCAGGATATTCTGTCCCCCAAAACTGCAAGGCAACATTGTGCTCACACCCCACACCCCAATTCCCTGTCATATAAATACAACAGTCAACTACACTAAGCTAGCAGTTCAAACAACTTTGAACTACTGTCTCTGCCAAATGCAGATTGCATTGTCCACTGTCCTATTTCTGAGTATTAATGTGCATAAACTCTTCAGAAAAGAAGCAGTTTTCATCACAATGACTCCATTGCACGTCCCAGGTACTATGCCTTGTCTACCACCTACCTACTTCTGCAAGACAACATGTGCTTGTTGCCCTTACTCTTCCAACAATTCGAGTCCTCCAAACTAAACTACAAAAGAATCAACAGTGCCCTCAGAAATCCTCAGAAATGTGGTGTTGTGGTGGTCTCTTGGGATTAAGGCAGCAACCACAAATTGCAAAGTCCCCACTTCCTGTCCAGCTGGATACATATTTTGCATGTCATGCTCTGTCCTCCCCCCTTCGTTACTTTTCAGGTCTATACTGTCTGATAAAGGCACAAAATGCCCAAAAACATACACATAAGCATTTTCTGGTGTTGCTCCACTATAAGCAGGATGACATTGTCTAACAGTGCCTCACCAAGTATTGATGACTGAAAGGAGCAACACTTAATATGATCATATGATCTCTGTGGTTAAAGGACAATGCTACCAATTTCACACAGCAAAACACAGGGCTGTTTCCAGGTCTTGGGGAGTACCTCGTACCTTGCACTGCAGCTGGATTCTTGTGACATCATGCAATAATCCTTGACTTCCTTGACAGGCAGACCCCAGACGGTAAGGGTGGGCAAACACAACATTTCCCCTCTCATCCTTAACACTGGAGCACCCCAGGGCTGCGTTTTGAGTCCCCTACTATACCCTCAATACACATGACTGTGTAGCCAGTTTCGACTTCAACACCATCATTAAGTTTGCTGATGACACAGCTGTGTTGGGACTGATTACAGATAACAATGAAAAAGCCTACTGACGGAAGTAGAAGACCTGACCTGCAGCAAAACTAAGGAGATGATAGTGGGATTTGGGAAGAAGCAGGGACGGAACTACATCCCCCTTAATATCAAAAGGTGTTTGGTGGAGTGGGTGGAAAGCTTTAAATGCCTTGGTGTCCATATTTTGGACACCAATATATATTTATGTGTATACTGACTGAGTGGAGGAATTTCTACTCCTCCACTATCGAGAACATCCTGACGAGGAACATCACTGCCTGGTACAGAAACAGCACCGAACAGGACCATAAGGCCCTGCAGAGAGTGGTCTATTCGGCTGAGCAGGCTATAGGTGCTGCTCTTCCTTGCCTAAAGGAAGTTTACACCAGGCACTGCAAGAATAAGGGTCCTCCTCCTAAAGGAGGTTAGCGTAGATGCTGCATTATCATTAAATATGTCAGGACTGGAGAGCATTGCTTTACTGAAAGAAGAGCAAGAACATCACTGAAGGCTTTTCTCAACAGATATTTTCGCCTCTCCCCTGACTGGCTTCAGTTTCCGTGCTGAACAATGACAGACAGATGGTTTAAGCGACCATCCCCTCGACTTCCCAATGACAAGGTCAGCTCATACATCACGTCTCTTCAGAAACATTGATATGATACTGTATAAATGTAACATATCCATGGTTTGCAGAAGCTTACAATGCCAATGTTTTCTTCTGGCGACTGAGCTGAAACAGCATATGAAGAGGGGTCTCCACTGTCATAATCAGAAGCTTTGAATGGGCGATCGTACATCCTGTCCTCCTCCATTAGAGGTTTAACATCAACATCACTTTTCTTCTGTCTTTGCTTCCGAGAGAGGACATGGCCACAAGAGGTTGCTATTTGGAAAACGACAGTCTGAAAACTCAGCGGTTGCTGCTTTTTATATTATTGTAAATTTGATTCTTGGCTTTGGACTGCTAGTCGGACAAAATAATCATTTCAAGACAACACCTTGTGCACTAACATGTTACAGCCCCCTTTTGCTTTTTTTGAGACATTTTATAGATGAAACAATAATTGAATTACAGAAGTTATCATTAATTGCAGCCCCAGTGTGGTATTTCTGCACATTAGGATTACAAAACACTCACTTTGTCTCTATATGATCACTTTTGACAACATGTTTTGACACCATGCAGTAAAGATTTAGAAAACTGATTATACACCTGAATGCTGTAAACTCAAGAGCTCAGCAAGACCCCCATTTATCCGACGAATGAAATGCTTTCCCTTTCTGTCTCTTTATTCACACACTCACAGCAAGTCTGAAAATCTTAACAATAGGCAGAGAACAACTACATCATGTGCATAAAGAAATATATGTTTGAACATACACACTGTTATTGGCTCATAGCCTACAGTTTATTTCTATAGTACTTCTTGAGACCAACATTAAAATGCGCTTTACATAAAACAATAAAATTTTAATCAGATTATGAATCCCTTACCGAAGCCCATGCAATAACTCACCATGAATACTGACACTTAACCCATACATATGGATATATGCAATAATCTACACATATTCTCTGAAACTAAGCATGATTTTATGAAGTCAGTTTGCTCTGCATATATGGTGGTGCATTTAACAGAGAGACTGATCTAAAGCTTGCAAAAGTATTGGATTTATAAACAGAGTAAATAGGTAAATTTCCATTTCATACTAAACCCCTCATAATAACAATATAATTATGACTTACATTCTTTTTCTACATTTTCTTTCCTCACATGAACACAAACATTAGATCCTACTTTTTTCTTCTGTTAATCCCCTGCAGGATCTACACATAATTGCACAAACATCCTTGTTTACTACATGTTTGTGTTCCTTTCCTTATGGATTATTCTTTTGGAGGATTCCTGTCTGTGTTTGACGCTCTTTTGTTTGCTCCTGACTCAGATACTCGGTCCCTGTGGCTGGTTGACAGTAGCCAGGTTTCTATACGAGTATTTTTATGCAAATTATGATGAGTTGAATAATAAATGCTGAATGGAAGTTGCATATTTAAATTAAAAAATTTGGACAGAAGTGCTCAAGTTTGTACAGTTGCTTGAGGCTACAAACATTTATCATGCTAAATTGTGGTGGAGACACATTTGTCAAGTATAATGACATACAGAATGTTTGGCATATTCAGTCTGATGAATAGTAAATAGCTGTCGTAAGTCGCCACTTTTGAGCAGCTCAAAAGTGGCTTTGGACACAGCTCCGCAAAAACCTCCCTGCAATGTTACTATTTATGAGTGGATTTCTTTGTTCGTCTCTCTGGACTGTATGTGTGAAATATGGCTGGTTCTTGACATGAATGTGTTTTTGACAGTGAGGGAGCTAGTTTAGATTCCTCAACTCAGTCACATCATTTTTAGTGACATAATGATGCTCATTACGGAGCTTAGACACTCAGACATCAGGCAGCGGGAAAATAAGGGAAGAAGCCAAGCAAACTATGTTGCCTTCAAAGTCACTCAAAATCATGGTCACAGAGTGGCAGTGAAACAAGCGCACTGTTTTGTGATAAGCTGCATGCAGCTGGGTATTAAATTGCCTCACTCAGGATTAGAGCCTGGGATCTGTGGCGTGGTAAATCTGTGCTTTACTAATGCCTAGTTCACACTACACGACTTTAGCCCTGATTTTCCACTCGCCGACAGTTTTTGGAGCCTCCCAACAAAACCCCAGATCAGAGGCAAATCGGCGCTGGCTTGGCGCTAGAAAATCGGCACTAGAGCGCTATCTGTGAACTGTTCAAAGACACGAGCCAAGAGGCTGGCCGATGCATGGTAGACACATCCCAGATATCTAGCAGGCTACATATCTGGACCTTTCAGGAACTTTGTTGGTTAGCAACAGCCAATGAGAGGGCAAGACATGTTAAAGGGAAACCTGGGGGAGGGTTTGCCTGTAACCAAAGGAACTTTACTGTATGTGTAGCCTTTGCAACATGGACCAAGTGATGCACCTAGAAGGAACACACTATGGCTGCAGTTTAATAGTCATAACAACTAGGTCCTCTGTCTTTTCCTAAGTGCTTTTCCTAAACCTCAATCTTAAGTGTCATGAGGTAAAGCAAAGATTTGAAGGAAAATTAGGTGTTTTTGGCATGGTTTACTTCTAATGTCTTCTAATATCTCCCTTCCTTTCATAAAGGGCGGTCCAGTGTACCCGATGCTCAAGGAGATAAGAAAGGAAGCACTGAAGCATCTTTACTTTGCATTTAGAGAAGCAGCTCATATCATGGCTGCGACTTACATACCTAGAGATCTGTGTTGCGCATGGTATTACATCATTTCCCGATCACTGTTTTTTGTCATGCCAAAACATAGTCTGGACACCAGATACGCTGCTGGTGGTGTATGAGGAAAGTCAGGGGATTACCAAAGTCATTAAGATACCTTATCTGGAAACAATGACTGTATGAACCAAATTTTGGGCCAGTCAGTAAAGACAATGCAGAAAAATTTCAGTGGATAAATCAATACTTTGATTTGACAGTTGCACTGGATATGACGTAAAAAAAAATCTGGGTCTTCAACATGGCCCAAGGGTCCCCATCTGGCATTCTGACATTGGAATAATAACGCAAACACTTTAATCCTTGGGCCAACAAGCCATACCAAAATGTTTTACATCTTAATAACAATTTAACGTCTCCCGTGTAACATGATCGTCTGGGGCCTCTTGGTGGCCAAAGAGTCTAAAGCTGCTTAGGTCACTTCTGCTTCTGCTGAGATACATGTAAACATCTTTGCAACCCGACACAAAGAAGACATGCGCACACATCCCAAAACTCAACAAGACATAGTGGGGACCTGCACATCAAGCAAGCTGATTGGTTGAACCAAGATACTGTTGGGAAGTAGTCTCTTTGAGAGTTTGGCCACACATCCCTCACAGTTAATCAGTTTCCTGATTTCTAGCAATTTCTATATATTATGGTTAGCTATGGTGGTATAGCTAATTTTGCCCGTCATGACAACTGTACAGGGGGTTCATCTAACTCACCTGTTTACATTTATCAAGGCTTAAAGTTAAGCATTAATAAGGGCGGGCCGACTTGAGTAACAGGTGGGTGCAGTTCATTGACAAGTCACTTCTGACAACGTTGGTTTGGTAACGCAAACATGGCGTAACCCCAGATTCACAATATATTTCTGTGTGTTTTGAGTTCAAGTTTTGTTTAGCATTTGGTTGCTCTAAAAGTCCCCCTAAGGAGTCAGATATTTCATTTTAATATTATGCACATCTTGTTTCATGGATTTCTGTCTGTTTTTTGCTAGCAAATTAGCATTATCATCATCACAGTTAGCCATAGCTGTAAATGCACCGTCTTAACCAAGCCAGCAGCTAGCGTTAGGGTTATCTCCACTCTCCGGTCCAAATATGGTCCCTTCTGGCTACAAAATCCAAAATAGTGACAACCAAAATGCTGAATTCAAGACTTCAAGATGAGAGTCAACAAACCAATGGATGATGTCATGGTGGCTACGTCCATTATCTTATACAGTCAAGATTAAACCCCATATTCAAGTGCAAAAGAAACACTCGTGTAAACGGGTCTGAAGGTCACCTGTGTATGTTCAGTTACTTGCAGCCCAGAGAAGCATAATCCCAGCTTATGGATCATACTGCACGGTCAAAATAACGACTTGACCAGGCTCCTGGTTGCACTGAGCATATACAGACCATGATTACACTATTACTACTCAACAAATTTCTAATGTTATTAAAAGAATAAAACCAGCAGATCCTATTAAACATCATTCTGTGTGTTACTGCCCCATGTCTACAATGAGAGTATTCTTTGTAACATGCAGTATAGAAAGTGCAGCAGAGGCCAATCAGAACATGGATTCACTATGCATTTATCTGTGACCTCTATTAACCTCGACACTGTAACCAGTAATACATGCTGCATCAGCAGAATTCATCTCCTGTACTGGCACCCTCTGGCAAGGCCCATTTTTTTTTTTACACACTATTCATCTTAACTTACTGTAGGATGAACTGTGACATACATCAGTCACATTTTCAAGATTTTAGTCTTTTGTGTTTTTCTTTTTTAGCATAAATCTTGAATTTCATGAACAGATTAAAAAAAAACAAAAAACATTTATGTTCAGATGAGGGAAACAAATTTCCAGACACAAACCAAGCCCTGACCTGACAACAGCATTTGGGAGGATGATGGAGTGGAGAATGTCCAACACAAACAACTGGTTAGGAAATGTCTAACGTAATTATAATAGTGCTTTGTCATATTTTGGCTGAGGAGCGAGGCACTTATGCTTCTCCATCTCTGTCTTCCATCACTGAGGAACTGGAAGTGAAGGATTAGGATGGGTGATGTCTGGAAACTCAGAAGGGTGCGGATTTTTTAGTCTTTGAATTTTAGCGTGTGCATGAAAATGTAATGAGTGTAATTAGGTTGTTGACTTTGATGGAGACTGGTACACTGGTTATCTAACCCAGTATGTGTTGAGGAAACTCAAGCATCTTTTGTGTAGTCCACAAAAACAAAATATTATAGTCCATACAAGCACTGTTTTAAAAAGTCACCATCCAGATGAAAATGCACCGTGCTGTTAAGAGAATGCTAAACCACCGCAACCTTAAAGCCACGTAAAGTAGAAGACTTTGACCAATCAGAAGCCTGAAAAAAAAAGCTGTAACTGGAAGGCTACCTGTGGCAGCGATGGACATTTTAAGTAACTTCCATATTCCAGTACTCACAATGAATTATAATACTCAAGTACTTGCAGAAAAAATCTAATGTAAGAATAGAACGGTAAATTGGCCAACAGTTGAGACAAAGTGCAATTTAAGAATTTATTCAATTAAAAGACAGGCTTTAATTAGCCTATTAATCTATCATTTTAAATAAACATGAAAAAAATCAGAAAACTTCCTGTTGTTGTCATTAACGTTACACAGGTAAGACAAAGCGCAGAGGGACCGTCTTTGAGCAGCTCTTCTACCCCTCAGTTCAACGTTTCCAGGTGCGCAGCTCACACTTCCACAGTAGTAGTCTCATGATAACCAGAGAGAAAGGCCCTGAGCAAAGCAACACATTGCACCCAGCTCTTCGATGAAATAAAATTTTATCTATTTCAAATAGTAAAAAATAAAAGTAAAAAAGTCATACACACATGCGGGAGGTTGGGAGGCAATTACTCGTTATTACGTTGAACAAATACTGACGTCCAAATGACTACTCGAGCACTCGTGTCCATTCCTAGTGTGAACATGTAAGCAAGGTTAGAGCCAGCACTATTTTGGTCACATCTGCTGCTGCACGAAATTTCTTCTCATTTGTGACAACACACAAAAGAGACAACAGCACAGCCTCTGATGTCCCAAGCCAAACTCTGTCTTTGTCTTTTCCCCGTCTACACCTCAACACTGACACTGGAGTTTCTTATTATCGTTACCTTGGACAGAGTTTTACAAAACATCTACTTTCAGTGACTAATTTCTTAGTCATTTCAAATATACTGAAGGACAAGGTCTTTTACGTCTCCTACAGATGAACAGACTGATGTTCATTCATATCAAAAATAAATACATATTCTACGAATAATAAGATAAATTAGTGCAGCTGAACTACAGCAAAGCAACCTTCAGGAGAAATCTAGTTTGGTAAACTAAAGCTATGTAGAAAAATATTTCAAACTACTTTCTAACCAATAATTAAATTGAAAATGTGCATGTGATTCAAAATTACACTAAAATATAATACAAGAAAGTCACATGCCAGCATAAATTGCCACTTAGGTGACTTTACTGCGAGAAGTGTCAACTTGTTCACGGGTCATATCTACTGTAAAACTTCAATTAATAGCCGGGCTATTATTTGCTTTAATCACTGAACTCAACAGGCCTATATTTGGGACAGTCGCCAATATGGGACAGGCCTTTGACACCTTTCACACAAAACTGTTGCTCTATATTTATCAATTATGAATCTTTCATTTGATCAAGCTCCGACAGACAGCGCATTAGAGAGAGTGAGTTATGGCACTGCAGGATTATGGCACCTGGCACCTGGCATAATGGCCTCTCATTTGCGAGGGCAAGGAGGGCGCGCAATTCTTTATCTTCCCAGTTGCTCATCTTTACAGTGTCTGTCAGGTTTGTGTTTCTCTCTTGCTGCTAGCTGCTCATTCCTGCTATCAGCTGTTTCCTGTTTATCCACTGCCAGTGGCTCACACGTGGGGCGTCATCAATAGCTCCTCCCACAAGTCATCAACAGCCCCTCCTGTGGTGGAGGAGCGCCTCGTTCTTTTTAAACCAAAAAGGTTCCACCAATATGTCTACCCTACGTGGCGGAAAATTGGGCACCTCGGATCAACTCGCCAATCCCGCTCTATGTGTCTAAACAGCCTGCAAAACAGCCCAACATTCGCCGAAAATCTGGCAGTGTAAAAGGGGCTTAAATGAAACAGGTTTTTATTTGTCAAAATGTGTCGCCTCACCAGGCTAGTAAAAGAGAGTGGGCATTTAATTGGGACTAAGTGTTTAGCTGCTCCCCAACACAGTAAATCCTGCAGTCATGACTGAAGCATTTACAACAGTCTATATGGATCCACATCAAGTCAAGTTTAATTTCAAAACCAGAATACTTAGCAGATTTTTACAAACTAGTTACATGTTGTGACACTAGAAGCTGAAAAAACAGCACAAATCTCAGTAAGAGCATAAAGACAGTGTTCTGACTTCCGCATTGTATTTGAAGGTCTCATGAAGAACGAGACCAACAAAAAAAAAAGAAGATCAACTTAAATCTCAACGCAAACTTCAAATCAGCATTGAACGTCTCATGTAGTGAAATCAAAGTGAATTCTTTGTTGCCAGAGGTTGAATTTACATCAGACTTTAAGATTACTGTTCAAAGCCGCACAGTAATGACATTAGCTGCTGGTTTTGTCTCGCGCCGTGCTAATCATGTACAGTACGTGCCACTCAGCACATCAGTCAAGTCGAATGAAAGGCTTCCAAATAATCTGCACGAGTACATGAACACGCCCTGCTCACATTTACACAGATGTCACGCATTTAAATAACTATCGGCAGGAAATCCAGCGTCGGGAGAACTCATTAGAATATTTTTGTCATTTTATGATAATTCCGTATCTTTGGAGCTTGTTGACTCGTTTTCATGCTTCATTTATGATTTGAAAACAGCCAGCAAAGCCCCAGCAAATCCCTTCATTCTGTCAGCGAGTGACTCACACTGACTCGACAACACACTTCATTTGGTGATCATCTTGGCCATCATTATAGGACAAACAAACAAACGCCACAGTGTAATGGATTAGATATGCAGCGAAAACTGGGCCAAGTGGGGCGGGTGGAGTTTGTGTTTAAGCGGGGGAGGGGGGGGAATTGGAAGATGCTGTGATGTGGCATAACTGCAACGGAAAAAAATCCTTTGAAGGTGTCAGAGTGTGGACAAATTAGAAACGAAGACAACTCCATCCCATCCGATTCTATTAGGAGACAAAGGGAACATTAAGTGATGCAGATTAACATCGCGCTCGCAGGAGTAATAGCCATGATCAAAGATGGAGAAACGGGGCTTTTGGAAACATCTCCACTTAACTGCGGCTCCTTGCAAAAAAGCTGGGGGTCGTACAGCTGTCACGGCTCTCTCTGTCTCCTCGCCGCCGACGCTGCCGCCTCTTCCCCCTCTTTTATGTGTTTTTTTTTTCCCCCTCTATCCTCCGGTGCCAGAAGCACACAATGCATGGTGGAGCCCTGAGGAATAGTGCATCAGCTCAGCGCCAAAGCGAAAAAACAAAAAAAAACAACAACGAGGCAGTGGGAAGGAGATTAACATATAACACAGTGGAGAGAAAAGAGCTTCATTCATCACACATACAGAGTTTGCTGCACTATAGAAGCAGACAAGCACACTGTACATGCAGGAGCACACACTGCATACAGTATGAACACCAAAGCACTCCATATACACTGTGGATGCATGTATGTGCATATATAGGGAAGAAGAAGAAGAAGCTGTTTAAAAATGCAGGAGATGATGCAGTCTTTACATTTCCTATGACAAACCCATCAGAGTCAGGCTCCTCAGTTACAGATGCACATTTGATTTAGTTGTAGTGACAAATAAGGGGCCCAACAAGCCCAAAGTTAGCTGGCAGCAAACGTTGGGATTTGCTTGTCAGTACTGGGCAGAAACACATTAACTACACAACAGGCCAGTGATATAATTATATTTTTCAGTAATGAGTAATAAAAGTGCCAAACACGCTACTTCTTCAACATTTTCGGGATCAGCTTGTTTGGAGCTCAGAAGTTAGACGGGGTAATAATATCACATATTAATATCATCTTTGTGTGGAAAGATTTGAATGGTAGTCATCGGCCCACTCTCATCCTAAGCTCAACAAACACCAAAACTTTGGGTCCGTCCCAATACTCACACTTCCCCTCAAAATTGGATCTACTCCTTGTTTTTGCATATTCCCGCAAAGGGCTAGGGGGTCCCAAACTTTAGGGAAGTGCTATTCAGCCCTTAAAATCCCCGCTTAATTTGAAGGGCCGTGCGATGCACACTTATGAACCCATCTCAACTGAGGGGGATATTGAATCTCCCAGGATGCATTGTGAAACTATCTAACTGTCTAACTAACTAAGGACTAAAACTTTTAAATTGCATTGTTAAAAATGTGAAAATATAGTATAGCCTACCAACTGAGCTTGTGTGCACGGCACGCTTGAGCACATCTGTCTGAGGTTGTGGATCAATGCCAAGTTTTACCACTTTATCACTATTCCCTCTAACTTGTAGCTGTTTTTTCATTATCTTTTGAATTTAATATGAATTATGGAACCGTTTTTGTCAACGTTTGTTTCCTCCGTTTTGTACAATAAATTATTGTTTAAAGTTTCAACAAGTTTCTTTTGGAGTGTGTGATACAAGTGTGTTTTGAAAACGACCACGGACTGTCACCTGCTCAACGCATCAGTACCTTCGGATGCCATGACAGTAATAGCCAATAATGTCAAAATATCATTTACAGACCGATTTAACAGACGATCACTCCTGCCCGACCCGCAGGTCCATTTGCGGGTCCCGCGGGTTGCGGGTTGACCCGCGCATCACTACTCAGCTCAGTCTATAAAGGCTGTACACAACAGTAAGGCTATAGACATTATATTCTATTCAGGCCGGCAGAACCAGCAGCGCATCGGCTCTACAGTGCACGGCACTGCTGATTAACCATTTTATTGCAGCACAGAGTGTCTGCCAGCAACCAATTACTTGCAGAGGCTTCCTACAACTTGTTTCAACGGTTCTGATTTAATCAGAAGACAAATTAAACAGGATGACTAGCCAATGTAAAAATCAAAAGAAAGCATAGAATAATGTACTGAAGGAGACTGTTGTGCCATCACATTTTTTGTGGTTTGAGAGCAAAGACCCGGCCGCCGCTGTAAAAAAACTCCGCAATACAATTAGGTCCGGAAAAACCCTGGAGTCGTCATCATATTCGAAGGTCCGAATGTTAAAAAATGGTATTCGGGACAGCCCTAATTTGCAAGTGGCGAACCAATTCATAGGTAAAATTCCCTACCCCTCAACACTACCCCTTCGTCGTTGAGGGGAATCGATAGAGTGAGTGCACTTGAAACCAAGGGGTAAGGTTAAGGGAAGAGAATTGGGATTGGCCGTTTGTTACACCCCTCGGTATGATATCAACACCAATGGCACCGTTTAGCATCTTTATGAGACGCACCAGGCTTTAATTTAACTGGGGGTAAACCCATCCGCAGCAATACATGATGCTGAACACAACTTGCACAACTGCAAAGGGTGAAAGGGAGGAAAGATGGATGCATCAATCAAAACAAGACTTTCACCCAGATGACAGTTTGCATCCATACCTACGTCCCGTCTGAAACCAAAAGTCACTTAAACCTAACATGACCTACCTTACGTACCTACCGTAAAAAGCCTAGTTGAATATAAACACCCAGTCCCTTTTACTAGCTCCGTGAGGCTACACATTTTGACAAATAAAGGCCTGTCTTAATTAGAAGCCTGGTCTAGTTGTCAAGCAGTTCTTTTTTGATTTTACAGCCGGTCTTCAGATGTATAAAACCCGGTTGTTGGCTACCTCAAACTATGTGTCCATTTCTTGATTAGCCTGCAAGTTATTCATATGGGGGGTGACAAACTGGAAATGAGAACAGGTTGAAGCCAGTAGCAGCCTACATTCAGAAATCACCTGATTTTGACAGAGTTGGAGTGCGTATTAGGTGATTCCGAAGTGTATGTTTAACAAAAAACACCAAAGCTTATGCTATCACTCTCCAGTGTAGCATGATGAAATAATCACTGATTCAAGACCTCCAGTAGGCTGTATACAGTAAATTTTACGATTTTAAAACATGCGTTCACCCTCATTACAAAATAAATAAAAAGCCTAACGTTGTTCAGCCATGCAGACGGTTTGTTTTATTTAGTGTGTTTTGTTTAGTGTTCTCACAGCAGTGAAAAACCTGATTTTAAAAATTCAACAGCGACAGAAAAACAAGGTCTTTGTTGATCTACAAAACAAACTGTAAACAGGTTTCATAGGACCAAAACTGACAAATATTCTATTGTTGATTAATCAGAATATTTTTAGATTAATCCATTTATTGTTTGGTTTAAAAAAACATCAGAAAATATTCCTAGAGTCAAGGGTAACATCTTGATATTGCTTATTTTGCATGGCCTAAAATCTTTCAAATTACCATGCTAAAAATCTGAGAAACACCAAAAACTGTAATGAAACCAGCTCACAAATGAAATTCTGTTCACCTCCAGGAATCTCCAAAACATACATATCTCAAAACTTTGACAGATGAAACCAAAACAATATGTGTCCTTTAATATCAGCTGTGCAGTATCACAGGGTACAAACATATACTCGCCTTTTTTCCAGCATTTGAAAATAGTTATGGAGAACACTGTACATTTCACAATCAGCTGTTACTTCATTTTTCAGAGGGGGTGAAATTACTACTTCAGGGCCCAGATGCTAAAGTGGGCTCTACAGTGTCCGATGGATGAACAAGATGTGCATGTGAGGCGTACACATGTTGGTGAAAATAATGCTGCACTGGCACAAGATGAAGAATACAGCATAATGGATCATCATTCTCATTTCTGTCCAAGAAGCGGGCGCGTGCAGCTCTGCTGCTTGAGCCCAGTGACTCATAATCCATGTCGTCTTTCATTTAGCGGGAAGAGCAGTTGGCGTATTGCGATATGGAAATAAGAGGAGCTGATCAAAGCTCTCCTCCCCTGGATGAGCTCCTCATCTGTCTCTCCAAGGACTCGCAGCCTGCCAAGCGCTGCAGCTCCTAATACAGACGTTTCAGCACTCATGCCCAACCACCCGCCATCATTAAAATTTCATACTGACACGCGGCATACAGATTCCTGCGAACCCTACAGGCTCCACTGTATCCACCTGACTGACTCCAACGCTCTCTCTTCTCCCCTCCGCGCTCCAGTCAGCTGATTGGACTGGTCTGTGGTCTGAGGAGAGATGCATATCAGTGGATGACTGATTTATTAGGGCAGTATTGAGAGGGCGAGTGAAGCAGGAGGTCCAAATTTAGATATTTATCAGCTGATCTCAGCTTGTCTCAAGCCTGCGAGAATCTGAGAGTGTGTTAAGAGGCTGCAAAGAGATTCTGCAGGAGGGTGGTGGACATATTTCAACTTTCTGAATGGCTGAATGAATAGAAAACTGAACTTCGCATGCCAGATGCAGCATTTTAACAGTGATAAACACTGATCTATCATCAGCATATTAAGTTTTACACTATGTATAATTACAAGAGATAAAAAGATTAGTTTAATGACATTTATCAGCAAACATTTGACTTCCACTAATAAATCAGTATCTGATTTATAGTAGCTAATCCATAACGCACTGATCCAGGACATACAGACTTGTTTTTATATTCATATTGATGTTTATGCCCTTTATGTTCTTGACGCACATAAATATCCAAGAAAAGAGTGTCTTCTCATCAGAATATATTTTTTCACACTTTTACGTTATGTGACACCCAGCTGAATTTGAAAGGATAACCGCAGGAATAAACTAGAAAGCATCTTGCAATGGGATCCAGCCGCAACGCAACAATCCGCAACTATAGTGCTGGGGCATGAAGTAGGGGGCAATACCCCGCTGCTCGTGGTGCTCCTGCTTGGACCACACCTGTCTTCAAACCCAACCTTCATTGTGATCTCAACTACACACCTGTAAAGTTTCATGACTGCATGTTGCACAGAAATGTGATCTCATCTCTAAACGCCATATTTTCAGGCTCGGCCTTTTGCATTGTATCTTGACGCAGAAAAGGTCGGCAGATCTTGGCGCAGAGGGGGTCCATGATAAGCCAAGACAAGATAAAATTTACTTCTAGAGTAAAAACAACCACAGCTGACCAAAGAGCGACTCACATAACTAACAACTGATGCAACAAAATAACACAATTCGGTGTCCTGGTTCAAAGTCCTGTGCTTTTTGGATCCATCCACCCCTCCTGTTTGCCCGCCATAAGCAGACTTAAATGCTCTCTACACTGCGACTGTTGCGCTTAACATCTAATAATGACACAGATTGGTTTACACTGGAAAAGCAATCAACAAAACACCCGTACCAGTGGCCCGTGTCAACATAATAAAAGTCACTGGACATCATTATGTAGTTAGTCTAAATAGACTCCACACAAGAAACACAGACAGAGATACAGGCTTGGGTGCAAACCACCTTAACTTAAAACACATAGCCTATTGTTAGCTCTGGAACCAGGAGCGGATGAGAAGGTGCCCGAGAATCCAAGGACATCGTTATGGTAGCGACCTGTCAATCACAAGAGAGCTATGCCCTAAAGCACACCCTGCTTTATTACCTATTTCGCTCTGAATGGGACCATAACTTACAAAATGAACATCATGCTGTGTTAGTGGAAACCTGAAACTAGTGATTGAGACCACAAACTAATTAGGAAAGTGTTTGCTGAGATAATAAATCAAGTGAGAAGAAGGGTTATAGGGTTAGACTTGGATACGATTGGACCTTTTTATGCCACCGGTGGACTCGCCCCCTGCTGGCAAATAGAGAGAATGCAGATTTTAGGCAGATTGTGTTTTTTTACTGTAGCTGCTTTAAAAAAAAAAAAAAAAAATGATGGCGAAAACGTAGTTTCTTCCAACGCTAGAATTAAGATAAAAATATTCACAAACAAAAAAACACTAATGGTCGGTGATAAGTAGTGTTTAACTTTTGATTGAACACTAAATTAAAACCCTCGGCGCACACTGCAGCACAATCAAACAGATGCGCAACTCAGAGCATCATAAGTGTCTCTGACACCAGACTCAGAGCGGACCGGTGAAATTTTACATCAATAAAATCTATTTTATCATTATTTTGAGTCACATTGTTGAAAGAATTTAGTCGTCTGTGTTCAAGCAGGATAATAGCAGGTCTCCATTGTGCGTCGGGCTTTCTATTTCCTTGTCAGAGATTTTTTCTTTTTTAATTACTACTTACGTTTTTCAAATTTGTTGTTGAGTTGTGATATGCCAATTGCTTTCGGCAAATCTGGCACTCTGCTTTCTGGGGGTTGTCGGGGCATATTTTAAAGTGCAACCACACATCTGATGACCTCTTGGACATGTCTGCCTGTTCTGAGTGCGCTCGTTGTCAGTATCGGACTGGTGGGGCTTAGTGTTGCGTTTAAGGCCTCCCCCCAAAAAACGGAAAAAAGCTTCAATTTTTTTTTCACAATCGAATCCCGTGCCATCGAACAAAGCTTCGAAGCTTTGAAATTTTTGGGTCAGCCCTAATTTGTCTATAGGCCTATAGGTCACACGATGGTATTAGCCAATATTCACCTTGTTGATTACCATCGACCTATCTGCAAAAAATAATTAATATGTATATTGATTGAATATGTACGATACATTTTTATAATGAAGTTTTCTTTTGTTCCCCTGGCACAAAAAGGAGATAAATAACAACAAAAACTAAATAAATAAACAATAAAGCAACAATGGTTTTGGTATAAACATCAGTGCTGGTATCGGCCTGGAATTTCGCAATCAGTGATCCCTGCTAATTTTCACTCCTAAAAGAGGCAATAATTGTCTGATGTTACTATTTTTAAGTTTCATATCAAAGGTAGGGCAGGGATTTGGCGTGGTTACAGCATCACTAATAATAAAACTTATTTTTGTGATACTACAGTATGCTAGAGTAGAGCTCGCAGAATCAATGTTTACATTTAAATCCATGCCGTCGTAATCTGAGGCTGCTCTAACTGCAAATCCCCAACAATGTCAAGTAAATGTGGTCTTCAAGACTATGAACTGAAGATTAGGGCCAACAGAAGAACATTTGCTCAGTTACATCAGATTTCTTTATTTATTTATGTATTCTAAAAACTTAAAAGATTCAGGGCTTTTGGGATAACATTCGTGGCTGGAGTCCCAGACGCCACCCCCCCCAATCCGCCTCTGCTTGTGACCTCTCGCACAGTGAGATGTCACAGGAGCATTTAAAGCCCTCGCCATCCTCTGTCACACTCCCTCCTAGCCTTTCACAAATATTCCTCCAGCTACTAAGATCCATGCTAGTCTTTCCAACTGTTGTGCGATTGATGCCTTGAGAAAAAGGAGAGGATGCCTGCTTTGATCAACATTATCTCCATGCAAATTCCGACCCCGAGGGAAGAGGCACGTGGCACCTCACTGCACTGCGCCCTTGCTGATTGTATTTGGGGGACACCGGGATGAAAACGCATCAAGACGCCCAGAGAGGCGTTCCATCTTCCTCTCTGTCGTTACTCAGGCATGGCAGAAATGAGCGCCGAGACGCCTCCGGTCCTATTGTCATTCAGCTGCAGTGTCAAGACAGAGGGGAAAGGAAATGATGCAAGGGTGCCAAGGCTAAATTTGTGTCATCTGCCAAAACTCTGTTCTAGCACGATACACCCCGTTTACCCAACTTGACTGGAAACAATTGATTTTGCCCATTTTCACAGAAAGCAGCGGGAAGCAATGAGGGGACATGAGAAAAGGAATGTTAAATAAAGAAAACTCCTCTTTTTTCCTGCTCTCATGCTTCATACTTTACACTGTAGATTTGATGCGGCTCTGTTCTGTGCAGCAGACACATAAGAAATCAACCTGACGTGTAAAAGAGAGCTGTGTCAAGTGTGAGGGGGAAGGGTGGCAAATTTTGTGGAGGATGGATGTCAAAACAGCTGCAGGATGATAACTCCCCAACAACACAATGCCTCAGAAAATCCGAATGGTAAAATATTTACTGTGCTGTGCTCAAAGACAGCAAATGTGCCCATGAATAAAAAGATCTAATTTGTTATTCAGAGCCTTAGATAGTTTTTAGATCTTCAGCTATGTGGGAACATGTGATCTTTAAATATTTCACACGTGAAATCTAACCCATTACATATGAAAACATCAGTTTCACATGTAATACCACAGATGTAACACGGCTTCACACGTGATAGGTCCACTGCGCAAAAACCTGTTCAATGGCGAAGTGTACAAATACTTTGTCACAAGTAAATGTACTGCATTCAAAAGTACAAAATTATAAGCATCAAAATTTGCTTAAAAAAACGAAAACAAAATTTCACATCATGCAGAATGCCCAATAAAACATATATATCTATGTATGTATATAATCTCAAGAGCTTGAGTTCAGTACTTTATCTTGAGACAACTAACTTGTTTTCTTGTGAAAATTGGTTAATTTAAGTCAATTCTTAAAATATCTAAAGTTATTCTACTGTGTTGTTTTTTTATTATTATTAAAAAAGGGAATCTCAAGAATTTAAATATTAAATAATCAGCTTTGACTTTAAAACCTTTCCTTTATAACAGGGATATGCAACTTGTTCTACCCTGGGGCCACCCTCGTAAAATGACAACATTAATATTTAATATATCACAATCGGAATTAGAATTACTTTATTGATCCCTGAGGGGAAATCATGATTGGTTACAATCACTATGATGTAAAGAATAGAGAATTTTAAGACTATGAAATAGAAGTATGTAAATATAAATCAATAAAATAAAATAAAAATGAAAATGTACTCTAAATAAAAAAAAATAAAAATAGAAAAAATATGAATAGAAAAATAGGAAAAATTAGCCTGGACCTCTTTCAGGGGGTCTGAAGGATCCTCTCCAAGCTCAAAAAGTATATACATATATATACCAATGTGAATCAATTTATTATGAATATGAAAATGGTTGGTAAGCCACTGGACACCCAATTGAGGGTCAGATTTGGCCCATGGGCCGTAAGTTGAGTATCACTGCTTTATAGCTTCGCTGAAATTTCCAATGGATTCTTGTTCAGGACGACCCTGACTACGACCGTACCAAGGTTCATATGGTGTTACTGTATGGTTTGGGGCAAATTCAAAGGGAAAGTTACCTCAAATTACATTATGACATTCATAATTTCCTCATATTAGCAATTCCAAAAATCCTTCATAGGTTAAAGGGAAATTTTGGTTTTCTTTGCACTTGAAGGTTGCCCTTTCACTTATGTTTTAACAGGTCTGACACTACTATGCGCCCCGGCAGTATCTAGGCTAACGGCTAACATGCTAACTATTATTTTTATGTTACTAGTCACTTGAAACAAATTTAGGACGATAGGAGACAGGTTGAAATAAACCGAAAATTCCCTTTGAATTAAGTTTTGAAAGAATGCCTATTCGAAATGACGATGTCCATGAAAAATTTTATGTGATTTTACTGTTACTAAATTAATTAACTCATGAATACTTGCAAAAATGTCTCTTTGTGTCTTTGGTAGAATACAGTATTTCAGCTTTACAACTGTATTTAGACCTTTATGTTGGTCAGTAAATTGAATACCCAACATATTAAAACTACCCCACAAGTTGAGGTGCATTATGGGGACTTGGACTCATATAAAACTCCTGGTTGCAGCACTGTCTGCAGCTACACTGACAACACATGATGGCAGCTCTCTGCAGTGGGTGGCAGTGCAGCAACAAACACTTCTTCCTTACATTTCAAAACTGCTGACTGCTTTTACTGAACCATAAAATGCCACGAAAGAAATCTCATGAAAGGCCAGTGAGTTTTTTTGAGACATCATCAATAGTACAGTATAGCAGCACCATTTAACATAATGTGGATCAGACTGGGCACAGATACTCATTATGGGCTGTGTCAAGGCTCCAAGAGAAATCAATACACGCATAAATTGGTCCAAGAGGGAAAATGCTGAACATAACTCCTGAAAAAATAAGACGTTAGAGCTACTGTACAGTACATGTGTACAGGACTGGCAGGTTGGGATATTGTTGATGCCTCCATGTGCACAGTGCTCTGCACAATCAGCAGCAGACATGCTGTAGCTGCCCGGTGTAATTTAGGCTTGCTATTTAAAAATAAGGACAAACACTGATGGTGCTCTATTGTGCAATTCTTCATTAAAAAGCAATAACAACAGTAATCTGTTAATGATTTCCCCTCCTGTTAATGGATGTTTCTTTGTCTACCAAGGTCTTTCTGGAATAACATCCAAACAATGCCAGGCATTGTCCTGCAGGGCGGAGGCGGATGATTGTGTATGTGGTGTTGATGTTTTTAAAGAGCTTCAGGGAGCACATGACTGATTTGTGGGGTCCGAATGGAAAGGCAAACAAAAAACAAAGATGTGAACTTCCTCCACCAAAACCATCGTCTGCTAAGTCATGGGATCCTGTGTCCTTGAACACTAAGTCATTGTTTGCAGGTCAGCCTTGGCAAGTCCAGACTGCCGTAAAACTTTAATACTGTTTAAGACTGTCAGTGTGCTGAGGAGATAATAAGACTTATTCAGGTGAATCCACTCACTGATCCAGCCATGTTTTATATCCACTTTCTCCTAATCAGGTTTAAAAGGCTCAAGCTGATTTTATCATGATGTGACGGACAGTGAGCCGATGTCATGCAGGGCTTTTGTCTTTGTACCTGGAAATGAACCTTTTGTGTTTTTCTGATCTTACAAAATGCATCCTATAACAGTGCAATAACACTCAGACTAATAACACATTTAACTGGGCCTCAAAAAGCAACGAATGATTGAATTAATTCAACTGAGTTCATATAAGTTTTTGCTCAAGTCAACACTCCTCCTGGGTACTGTAGCTGCAGCAGAGATAGCGTTTGCTGCAGGTCTGATGGTGCTGACAAAAACTTCACAAAAAAAAGGATTGAACAGACTCCTGCAGCACAATCCAGTGTCCCAACAATCCAACTTTAGATGAAACCACTCCTTCTTCCCAAAGTGGACTGCCAGACCATGGCAGTATAAAGACGACAGGATACAGCATTCAAGGCGGGGCCTCATTCATTCCTATTCAGTGGCACATAGAGCCAAAAAAGTTCAACTTCCCGGGTATAACATTACCTTGATCTTCTGCTTTGTGAAGCCCATACAGCAAGCACACTTAAAACTTTAGTGAGTTGTGTGGCTAACGTCTGGTTAAGCCCTCCACTAACTGAAATGGGGATCAAATTATTCAATGGCACGGCTTTTCTAGACTTTTGAAATGATATTGAACCTAATGGATCAAATCCCAATAGTGAGACAAGTCACTAAGTCTTTTTGGGCCCTATGGCATCATGTGACAGACCTGAAAGTTGTAAATCTACTATCCATCCATTCATTTTCATCCACTATTCCGAGGACGGGTCGTGGGGGCAGTAGGCCAAGCAAAGTACCCGCGACGTCCCTCTCCCCAGCAACTCTTTCCAGCTCCTCCTGGGGGATCCCAAGGTGTTCCCAGGCCACATGAGATATGTAATCCCTCCTGCGTGTTCTGGGTCTACCCTGGGTCCTCCTACCAGTGGGACATGCCCAAAACACCTCCAGTGAGAGCCGTCCAGGAGGATCCTGATCAAGTGCCTGAACCACCTCAACTGACCCCTTTGTCCGAGCTCCTCACCCTATCTCCATCTAATCTACTATTTGGCCACTATTCAAAACTGGCTCAAAAAACCCAGCGCACATCCTGGGGGCCAAATGATTAGCTGCTTTTGCTAGCCAGCACCATCGAAAGAGACTGCTGCTAGCTAGCTAGCACACCCATGGATGTACTCCACAGTCCCTCCACCTCACTCCCCGCTGCTTAGACACTCCAAAGCCGAAAAGTTTGCTGATCCGGTGAGGAGTCTTAGGGTGGGCCAGCCACTGAAGTTCCATCTCTTCTAACTACGACAGCTACAGTAGCTTGGAAAGCAGCAATACAGGTAGTTAAAGGGAAACTTTAATTGCCAACGAGCTCTGTGTCATCACAGTGTGGACAGTGTGTGTGGCAGAGGTCTACGTGTGTTTTCCTTATGGTGGAGGTCCACCGGACCTTTGCTGGAGGGTGAGCAGGGAACTACTGGTGCTGTCGGCATGGGGGCGGGAGGCCAGACAACATTCATTTGCACACACTGCCCACATTGTAACGACAGAGCTGGTTAAAAACTGACAAAGCTTCTGCTTAACGGCTGTAGCAACTCAAATTCAGCCAGCAACTTACTGATAGTAAACAGATATACACGTGTAAATAACACACATACGTAAGGAAGTAGAGGGGCACTGAAACCCAATGCTGTACCCTCCAGGAGGGGGATGAGAGGATGTACAGCTCCTCCTCATTTTTGGCAAAGTTGGCGTTCAAAGCTATCGATGAACTGAAGCTGTGCCGTTTCACAGGGCACCCAGCTATAAGACACCTCTTTGAGCCAACACCTGACTTCCTGCTTGCCATAGCAGTAGACTGGCAGCCAATTATTGGGCCTGACATCCGGCAGCCTGCTTTTGTCATGCGGAAGTGGGTATGGTTTCATCTAAAGTGGGTTGGAAAACCAATAGATGTGGCCCCAGTTGCCCATCTTGCCATTTTGGTAATTCAGCGCACGGATACCCGCAGATAAACATCAGTTCTCACACACTGTGTATTCATATATTCAGCTTATACTTGTAACTCTGTGTCATGTTTATCTCTGCCTATAGCACATTCTCTGCTTTGGCAAAGCTCCATTACCCTCAGTACTTGAGATTCTGCCTCACAACAACTTTTCTAATTCAATACATTTCCAGAGTTACACAACTCTCTTCTAAGCCTCAGCATCTGCTTATCATTTGTCTTTGGGTTTTGATTCATTTACAGCACACAGTATTTGTGGAAACACTCCTGTTAGCAGCCGATTCTGATCTCCCGGAGGTACTTTAATGTAACACCCCACACCAGCGAGTGAAGCCATGCAAACAGCATTTCCACACAATAATGATGCAACTTAGTAACTGCAAGCATGAAACCAAATCTCTGCAAGGTGACTTTCAAGCAGAACTAAAATTACTGTAAGCAAGTGGCTGGTTGAGAAAGGTGGTCACATGATTTAGTTATCAGATCTATGATTTTGTAATTTACTGCTTTTGCATGATGTTAATGTAGATCACTGTTCCTCTTACTGTTGATGTGTTTGGCTAAATTGCAATTGCATTAGCAGCTTAGCAGCATTAGCTTCCTGCACATGCTCGTAAGAACTGTAACAATATGCTCAGACACTGAGACGGTTCAGCAGACAGAATGAGCAGCAGCGTTTGGTAGTACATACTGCACAGCACTAGACTGAAGTCAAGGGAAGATCCAGCTCTTTATGTGGGATAATCAGCCTCCAATCCCTCTCCTCTTTGATAGAGCCCTGCAGCCCCGGGGCCTTGATCCAGTCCGAGAGCACTCATTAAAACCCCAGCAGAGAGTCCAGACAGGGCCTGGCACATCATGTCCTCCTGAAACTCCAACCATAGTACACAGAGACAGCCCGTGGTGGGAAACTAGCAGAGATTAGGACTTGTTTTTTTAGCCAAGCTTTGTGATGTTGAATGACCTTAAACTCAGAAAGGACATCTATTGGTGCCTTGATGATTGTTTTTCTGATTTATGATTAATTCTCTGTGCTTCTTTAGATGCTTTAAAAGAGGCAGCATCTCAAATAATTGATAAAAAGGCTTTTCAGTGTGATGAATTACTTAACTAGTGCAGTATTTAGCAGGGCTCTCGCTTAGAAAAAAATAGAGTTTGAGCAAATTACAACTAACACGTAATACATCTGAATTAATTTAAATGTAATCCACCTAACCTACTCCAAAACGACGCTGTCACATTGGCATGCTGTTCATTCACACTGCTTCTGCTCCCTCACATTAGTAAGAAGTCCTCCATTCAAAATCGTCAAATTTTACCTGAATAAAATAACATAAGTACTATGAATGCCAAAGCGAGTCTTTTATATTATGTTTATTTCATTGAGAAAGGGACAGTGCACATTTTAACATGATCAATTTAGTCACGTAAATGTGCCAGACTTAGTCATACAGGCTAATTTTCATCTGATGGTATATGTGTGTTTATACAAAAAGACATTAAAACAACATACAAAAGCACAGAAGCACACGAGCACAGATAAAAGCAGAGTGATGGCATGTCTGTAGAAGGGCACATAAGCACAAAGCAAACATATAACCATAGACAACAGCACATGAGCAAAAACAACAAGACATTAGCACTATTAAAAAACAGTGACATAACCATATAACCAAAAACATTAAGAACGTTCTGTACAAATAGACCAAAGCACATAAGCACAATTGGCAAGACAGTGACATCACTATAAAACCAAAGCACGTTAAAACACTTACTGTGTTATTTGTATTACGTATTTTATTATTGTATAATTTTACTGGCACATTTTTAGCATGTTACTGTTTGTTATATATCATACTTTGACAGTTATATCTATGGCAATCCACCATATTTTTGTTGACATTGACTCTATGTTAAATCTTAACATCTCCAACCAGAGTAACCAATAGCTACAGCTGTTAAATAAATGTTGTGGAGGAAAAAATACAATATCTCACAGTGTAATGCAGTAGAGGTACAATGGAACATGTACTGATAATACTGAAACAAAAGAGTACAAAGTACAGCTGCACAGAAACTGCGCTCACAAGTACAACATTCTTCTTTGTTAGATTCCACCACTGGTGAATTTTGGACAAATTCAAATTGTAGTCAGACATTTCAAATAAAAAGGGACTGCCCAATAACAAGTTTAATTTCATTTTAAATTTTGTTTTTAATTTTATTTTTCAATACCGTTTAAAGTTTCTGTTAGTTTACAGAGTTAATTAGTTTTATTTTTGTTTCAAAAATATTTAACTTTAGTTCAGCTTTTATTAGTTTCAGTATTAGTTTTATGTTTTATTTATCTTATAGTATAGGGGGAACAGTATTTGTCTGGGAAGACCAGAATTAAAATACAAACACAACACTTCGCGAAGACAACTGACTCACAGTCACATAGATATGTAAGAGTCTCGATAAACATATGTGCACAAATGCCTCCTCATGCTTGTTGTGTTGACAAATTTGACCAAATTGACAAAGACTAAAACTAAAGACATCCCATGTATATATTTTCATTCATTTTATTTTAGTATGTTTTATAAGTACACAGTAATTGGAGTCAAAATCTGTTTTTCATTTTTATGCGAGTTAACTAAAAATGTTTTGCACACCTAGTTTTAATTTTTAGTTTAGGTTAACTACAACACCCTTGGTCAGTTCGCAATAAATCAAATTAAAGTATCCAGAATGATCTGCTATACTGAGTGTGTCTTTTATTTGATAATGCGTTTCTGAATAAGATACCGTTCACGCCTGCAGAAAAATAATAATGAACTCAACGAGCAACATGGAATGTCTGAGGCTGGGCACATATCTTATCAATCTAAATGATTTTTATAGCTGAGCAGTGGATTTTCATCAGCCCCAACCACGGAAGGCATCTCTGTTTCCAAGCTCTCCTTCAGTGCAGCAGCTGCAGAGCTTAGATCCCACTAGAATATTATGAAACTGACCTAATTTCCCAAGCTCGCTGCAGGCAGCGATATGGCTCCTTTGTACTTTTCATTTTAGCCTAAATAATTGATTCAACCCTCCTTTGCCTGTAATCTTTCCCATAAAATACCAGCCAGTGATAGACTCATAGCTTGCGCCATTATAAATTAAAATGGATAAATATGTAATAGCTGTTGTCTCAATCCAATTGCAAACTCGTGAGACATGAAAAAAACATTCCTTTTCATAAGCCACTTTTTGGTCATATTTAAGCAGCAGCACTCCCTCTCCTATCTAGAAATGGATGAAGCACACAGCCAAATAAGTTTCCATTTCTATTTTGAAAAATGAACACTTTTTTGAGAAGTGTGGGGCTGTAAATTGAAAATGCAGCATGGCTCATAAAGACTATTTTACTGATACATGCACCCTCACACAAACATGTGCAAACATGATCGTAATGCAATGTGCAACTGGAATCATGCCAACCCAAAACAGGCTTCCTTGTCACCCCCCTCCCCTCCAAATAAAGCCCCCAATACAAACATCTTCCAGTGCTGATATACACAACGCCTCGGGACTTTTCCACATTCTGTTTGACACCTCTAGTCAAGTGCTCCCCGGCAGCTTAGAGTCTGATAAAACATTCAGAGTAGGATCCTGGCGCTCAGTGCTGCTGCTGCGGCTGCTCCTGTGATAAGGGCCCTCCTTCTCTAATTAAAGCCAAGTAAGCCCATGCTGGAGCTGCCTGCAGTGAGAAACCCACAGAAACTGCTGCGGACGGCTGTTTGAGGAAGCCCCTGAAATATTAAGACGCTGCTGACAAATGGAGGCTCAGGTGAGCATTCTGCTGTCAGCCTCTCAGCTTCACTTCCATCACGGCTCATTGAAACGGCTTACTGGTGGAGAGAGGCTGGAGGGTACTCAACTGGGTATGACCAGTGAAGGGTTTAAAGAGCCATACTGATGTTTTCTGGCACGAGTAGCTCCCCTGGATATCTATAAACTTGATAATTTTCATGCCAAAAATATTACAAAATCCACAAGTAATGGATAAGGCTGGCAAAATGGGTTTTTTTTTAATTACCGTCTTAGTGATGAGAAAGGTGTCACTGGTTGTGACAAGCCCACAGAGAATTATCACCTGCCTCCTCGCAGCTTCACAGAAAATTTAGCATCTTTCAGCTCGTTGTTTTGGTTTTTCAGCCCGCAACTTTACTGTTCTGGTTCTAATCAATATCAAAAACAGCTCTGATAAACCCACTGTACACTCTGCCCACCACCAAACAGCCAACATACAAATTTGGCAAATAGTGACCACTGACCAGTAGAGGACTCAGCAGCTTAAGAGCCAGACGTTTCCCTTAGGAGTTGGTGGAGACCAAAACCAAGCTACAAGAGAGGAAATATTGGACTTACATTCATCTGGTACCTAGATACACTATTCTAAATGAATGCTAATGTGCCTCTGTCTGTAAGTGTTAGCTAACATACTAACTATATCAACTTTGTGACAATATGTCAATGTTGTATTTACAGCGTCTTTGCTGCCAAGTGGACAAACCTTAAATGAATGACAAATATTACAAGGGATGACTATTTCCAACAAGCCCAAGCCTTTCAACAGTCAAACTTCACCAGCCTGAAGAAAAGGCCAGTCGAGTGGCGGTGGCTAGCTCAGACAGCTGTAACACTGGGGACTTTAGGGGACGATCACACAGAGATGAAACGCTAGAAGTGCAACGCCAGTAAAACAATTGTTTTCCTATGATACGGCGCGTCTGACTGGCGTTCAAGTGTCTTTTTAGACGGGTGTTTTTCCGGCGTCTTTTTAGACGCGCGTAGACGCTGAAAAGTTAAAATATTTTCAACTTTTTTGAGCGTCAGTAGCTAGCGCACATTGAATAAGCGCTTCCAGCATTTGAAGCGTCTTTGAAGCGTCCACGTCTCTAGCGTCTCATTTCTGTGTGATCACCCCCTTAAGTGAGCAGAGAAAAGAGTGGTCCAGGGATGATGTTTGGGCTATTCCAAGGCGTCACCCTGGTTCCCTCGACGAAAAAGCCAATGGGATTTTTCCATTGGATTTTGGATTACTGCAGAAAAAAAGCTCAGTAGCAAACAGATGTTTATGATACTTACATGTTTTGTTCAGCAACATAATCTTTAGAAGTGAACACTACTTTTACAGTTTTTTGAAGCGTAAATGCAATCCCCAGAAGGTATAAGCTAACATAAGGCTATAAATATACTATTGTATTACTTAAACGACACCAGCACATCAAGGCTGTGAAACCATATTCAGTGTGCTGACATTCTGTAGTCTTATTAAGCCTCTTGTTACAACCACCATTTTTAAGACACGTAAAAGAGTATTTACTGGCTTATTGAATATCATAGAAGAAAATGGGAAAATCTTGAAAAGCTTGTGTTAACCACAGGCGTTATTTCAGGCATCTAAAAAACACTGACTTCGAGATGAAGGAACTGGAAGCACTAAAATGCTAATTAATTTCCAGATATTAGGACTCTTTCTTGCAGCACTTAATACAGCTTTATCTAAAGGTTAGATACAACGCATGTTAGTGCATGTGTGTGTATCCCACTGCCTATCTTATTTTATCTTTCCACATACTTGGGTTACTGGTGGCATCAGAACAGTGTTGTTGTGGAAGCAGTGCCCACCCCCGACCGTTAACACTGACATTAGCACTGTTAGGCTCAGCCACCTCTATGTTAAGAAGCATGTCCTCACAACTCATACACTCACAGTGGAATTTCACAGTGGACCCTTTAAACAGGTGAAACAGAATACTGTTAGCTGTATGCTAACCTATTCATCAGTGTAAAAATCACAAAGGGTCTGAGTTCAAATAGCAAGTACTACAGTAGATGGAATATAGAGTAGGCTGTGGCTAGTAAACCATAGGACCATGCTTCAAAGACTGTAAGAGACCCTTGCCTCTGAGAGATTGCATTGAGTTACAAAAGCTACTGTGGGACACAACCTAGCCAGGCAGCGACATCAGGACTTCAGCTCTCTGTTCCTTCATTATAAGGAACACTGACACTGTAGTATATGTCAAATAAATCTAACATGCACCATCCTGGTGCTCCCTCAGGCACCAAGTGTGTATTGATTCACCGCTGAAAATAGTCCAACAAATGCACCATTTACTCCTGTTAAGAAATGTTTGCTAAAAACTACAGCGCCTGCTTTAGTTATTACTAACCCTTTTTTTTAATTAAAGCTACATGCTGTATTTGTCAGGCGATTCTTTCTTCTTTTTCTTTTCTTTTTAAAGATTTACGTCCTTAGTAAGAACCACTGGCCTTGATTAGCTTAGATAAAAGTATTTGGAGAAGACTAACACATTGTTGGTTTTCTGGAACAATACAAACATTATCCTCCAAATGTTTTTCCAACAGATTTTTATTCTTGTGATAGAGAGCTCTAGTAAAGCATTCATGCACCGCTTGTCGCGGGAGAGCCACGCTTAGAGGCAAAGCACAGCTTTGTACATGGCATCAAACAAGCAACCGTTCAACTGTAAGGCCTTGATTAAAAGAAGTGAATAAAAGTCAATATTTCACCATGTGTGCAAAACATTGTGCTGAGACGTTCAAAGAGAAACCCATCTGAGACAAAAGAGGAGAAAAAACACTTGTTAACTACAATCTGAGAGGCTCACAAAGACAGAATAATTGGGTCTCATATACTGTAATGAGATCCTTCATTCGATCACAGCTAGACAAATGGACTGTGGAAGTATTGACACATAATGAATAACCTTTCATTTCATGAGGGGAGGGAAAGCAATGGGAGCCATAATGCCCGCACCATTTTCCACAGTTATTCTATTTTCAGAATAATCATGCCATTAACAATTCATTACCTTTTTATGAAATCAGAACGACAGGGCTGAGAGCAGCTAATATTCCTCACAGCGCATATTTATACACAAAATGTACAACTCATTCGGGGTATGACTGCGTGGCCTAATCCATGGCTCTGATGACTGAAGTCATTAACCGGGCTGCTGATGACGGTGTTAGTCATTAGTGTCAGATTTAAGGTGTCATGGAGTCAACACATTAGCAGAGTGTTGTAGGCGAGCATGGACGGAGGGATGCGATCTCTCTACAAACGGGCTTTGAGTGGGCGTGGTAGCATGTGAGAGATGACACGGGGGTGGCGATGGTGCTAATAGGCAGTGACATCTGACAGTATAAAAGCAAAATCTGCAAGTCTGTGGGTGCAAATGACAGAAACACTGGAAAATAACAGTTAACATTTGATGTTAACAAGTAAAAAATGCTATCAAGTCAACGTGAAATGAGTCTATTTCTTTTATTTTTCATTAAGACTTTGCCACCACTGCAGGCAATTCAAAATAGAAAGTGCTCACAGGGTTTTCACTATTTATATTGCGACTGCGGCTAGTTTAAGAGGTCAGTTCAACAAAATCACAAAGAAAAACATGTTTTTCATTTAACTCTGGTGGTATCTAGCAATGCTGACAGTTTTGGTTTTATTTGTCCAGGTTTTGAGATATCTGTTTCTGAGATTTCTGCCCCATGTCATGATTCTCTCAAGACAACATTGGCATAAGATGTTTGGAAGACTTTGGATTTTGGTTACTTAACACAAATTAAAGCCAACAAAATGTCAATGAATCTGTTGTCAGAATTATATGTCAAATTGACGTTGGCATTAGACATCATCCTGACGTAGACTTCTGTAACCCATCCTAAATTCAATCATATATCAACGTTTAACAACGCTGGAGGCCAGCTGGTTGGGCAAGACTAAATAAGTGAGTTTTTCAAATATAATTTTAGTGGTATTTTAGGCCTTTTAGTCAGTGACAGTGGAGAGATGACAGGGAATCGGGGTAGAGACCTAGAGAATAACATGGAGCAAAGGGCCCCAGCCAGACACAAACCAAGTTTGTTGTTCCTTATGGTCAGCACCTTAACCCCTAGGCCACCAGGGCGCTCACATATGTAACACATTAATGTTTTGATCATCAACAACATTCCATTTATCTACATTTTTATTGAGATGGGGGTAAAACTCGAACAGATGGTTATCCTCCAGCACACTGCAAGTGGAACCAAAACTTTCTGCTTGGTTAAATACAGCTACAGGTAAATGTGGTAAATGTATACTTGTACTAAATGCATTCACCTCTGTGATGTCAGTCTCTCACTATGGTTTAAATTAGGATGTAGACTTTTTTTGTGATTGTTCAGTATCTTTATATTCCATGATTTTCTGGCAAAAACTCTCAAAACGATGGCCTGTATAGTGCATTCAGTGTTTACTTGAGAGGATTAATCGAGTCATGTTACGTGAGCTAGGGTTGTCACGGTACTAAAATTTCAAACTCGATATCGATACCCAGGAAAATATTCAATACTTGATACCATTTTCGATACGGCATCAAAAAATTAAGAGGCGTGTCATTTTTTAAATAAAGATCAGAACAGTAACATCAATGATAACAAAAAATCCCCCCAAAATAAATAACAACCAGAAACAAGATCTGTCCATACAAATGTATTTATCTACAGCCCTGTTTATTTTCTGTGCTTCTGGTGAATTGGCACCATATTTTCGTTGCTGATCAAATAGAGTTGGTAGTTTAGGCTCAGGATGCTCCTGTTTCTACCTCACTATGTGATCAGAGAACCAGGGGTTACGGGAGAACCCAAACGTTCAATGCCACTGGGGAATGCCACTGCCATAAGGGGGGGTACCTGCTCTGCACTGGTGTTTAGGTGGGTGAAGCATGTCTGGTGGCAACCCCATGAATGTCAGAACCCAAGGTTTCCCTACAGAACATTGCATTGTAACAGATGATCACCATTGTTCATGTCACCTGTCAGTGGTTTTAATGTACTGGCTGATCAGTGTACATATATTTTGCCTCTTCAACACACTACACATACGCACATCGTGTTGGTAGGTCATTCTGAGCAGTTACTATCATGATTCTGACACACTGTCTTTGCTAGCTCATCTTAAAATTGCTTAAATGTTCCTTGAACCATTCCTTGACCATTCTTGCATTATGTCAGAAAACTTAATCTTGTTGAAAGTTCCCACTCTCTTAAAGGTTCATGACCTTGAAACGGTCTGGACTTATATGATGTTATGTCTGTTCTGGCATCAAGGCATCGACCAAGAGGTATTGGGGAACCCAGCGTACGCCAGTTCTCTTCATTGTTATTTACATATTAACAATTACTAGCATTTTGTTTTGTATTATCATGACAAACTGGTATTTCTAAAGTCAAGAATGACCTGATACGTTCAAGTCAAAGACCAATTAACAAAGGTAAAGAGCCACTGGTATCCACTATAGGTCCAGAATGGATGCAATTATAATGTACCCATTTCAGTACTAGCAGGGGTCCTTTGTTGCTGTCTCTCTCTATGATTGCTCTGTCTCTTCTCATGTGTCTGCACACTTGGCTGTGATCTGGCAGCAGAGGAGCCAGTTCTTGCCCACATGAGGCTGCCACATTTAGGTATGTTTTGGGGGTGCAGACTTGGGATGATTTGGGCTGAACATCAATTCTAGCTGGGACTAATTCGGCCCATGGGATTGGCCCTAGTATTCTGGCCATTCATTCATAACCAGCCTGGCAACCAGGCGTGCCGTATTTAGGCCACTGCTGGTCCAAGCCTTTTTGGCTTACTGGGATTCAGCATAAAAACAAGATAAATACACTTCGTTTGGTGAGTTTTGTATATTGATTATAAGACTCTGGCTCCAGGCTTGGGAGAAGTTAATGTTTTTTTTCCAGCTGCATCAAATGTATTGTTTGAGCCCAGTGGCCCAGTAAAAAATAATTCCTGATGAAGACTTTCTTAACTTATCAAAACACAACAGTCATGCTGCTTCAGGGTGTTTCCTCGTGTTTTTGCCTTTTTAGCATTCTGTCATGCCCATTTGGAGCGAGACATTTCTAAGATAATTTAATGGCAAGTCTAGAGTGAATATTTGCACAGAGCTTGGTGAGACGTCTAAATCGCAAACTGTTCCCTTTGTTTATAGTGTTGCTGTTGTTGTTGTTTCAGCTTTTTTTTTTTTTCTTTTTTAAACCACTGTGTCCTCGACGTGTCAAGTGAGAAAATGTGACCGGGTGAGGACGCTCATAAATACAGTGAATACATTTCTAAGAACACCTCAGAGGGATTGGAGAAAAGAAATCCCAGTTGTGGAACAGCGGGATATTTCAGTGAACTTCTATTTACCTCGTGTTGAACTTCATCTCACTTATTTACTTTTTTATTCTGCATCCTATATCTAACACAGGCACCCATTCATCTCTGTGGAAGGTTGGAATTACAGTTTTTCCAGTTAAGTACAGCATTTACAGTATTTCTCACTTTGGCACGGTAATATTAATGTACCCATAAAAAGTGCAACACTTTATCTCTGTCACACACATTCGCGCACAAACACACAATATCCTCTCGCTTTTTTCAGGCTTCCATTAATCTCTCTTTCCATCTCTCTTTCTGCATTTCTCTCTCTGTATATCTCATTCTCTTCCTCCACTGACCTGTGTTTCACTCCTGTGGAAGACCCGTATTAACAGTAACTGAATCTATACAGTCTTTGAAACTCTATTCTCCATGGTCAGAAATGAGGCTATTTAAACGGCTTCTAAAAACATGCTTTAGTCTAACTGGAATGTCGGAGATGGCTTCCATATGTGCTGAGTGCAGATCAAAGTTTTTCCTTGTTCCTTCTGGCCCAAATGAATTAAGACACTAAAGTTGGAGTTTGCCGGTTTGCAACCATACTTTATATGAAATTACTTCTCGTGTGACTCCGATCACATTCATCTTGTGCAACAAGGGTCAAAATAGTGTAACCATTAACAGCAGGTGCCTCTTTTTCTTTATGTTTATGGATGGATTGGAACTGATGGCTTTGCATTGGTAGTAATATAATATCTTTTTAATCACAGAAATTTGTTTGATCAGGCGAGACCCTGGCCAAGTCTCCAGAGGAGAGTGTTGTCACTGTTCATTTCTACAAATCATGAATATCTAACATTTGTACCGTTCATATACATATCAATGTTTTCAATGTGACGCAATATATGAGTTGACTTTGTCATGGTGGTTGGTGAGACAACTACTACTGTCTCACGGTTTTACTTATTGTTTTACAAGTGGCTTTTTAGGCACTAAGCATGAGTACTTTTCAACGACCCGTCTCGGTTTCTCTACCAGGATTAATGCCACGAGACATCGCTGCATTTCCTGCCCAAACCACAACCCCATAACCCAGTGGTTTCTATGCCTAAACCTTACCACACGTTAACCAGAGAGTTGTTGGAACACAACAAAACATAAATCTTCAATGTATCCATTACATAATAATGTACAGGATTAATATGTGGGTTCCGTGCAGAAACATACAATGCCAACATTTTTCCAGTAATTGGGTTGGAGACCCAGCCCTAGCTCTTACTGTTTTAACCCTTTATTACTGATACCGCCCCTATAACAGTGCCTGTAGTGGAGTGTGTCTTCAGATGTAAACTATTAAACCAAAAGCTGTATATATAAGCTGTATATATATGTATGTAACAAAACAGCGAATTTTCAAGAAATTGAGGACGTGCTCTCAGCAGGGCCTTAGAAAACTCATTGCTACAATACTTTGACCAACCCATTCTTATTCCCAGGTCGTAAAATACTAAAGATTGGTCATGCCCATGACAACTGATACTTTTTTTTTTTAAAGATATTTTTGGGGGCATTTTTAAGCCTTTAATCAATAGGACAGACAAGTGTGAAGGGGGGAGAGAGAGAGGGAGTGATATGCAGCAAAGGGCCACAGGCTGGAGTCAAACCCGGGCCGCTGCGGCAACAGCCTTGTGCATGGGGGGCCTGCTCTACCACTAAGCCACAGACACCCCGACAACTGATACCTTTAGTGTCCGTAAACACACTAGGCTTTTAACTAACTCTAATGTAAACACATCAGTGGCAATATTAGACGCTCAGAGTAACTGATGAAGAATGAAGAGCAAGAAACAGCATAGGGAGGTCATGGTGGACAGATGGGTCAAGCAAACACAGGACTTTCACCCAGGAGACTGCATTCATGTCCAGTGTGAAACCAAAAGTCAAAAGTCATTTTAACCCAAGCCATGACCTCTTTCCTAAACCTAACGAAGTGGTTGTGATGCCTAAGGCTAAGGAAATGTATTACTGTATGCATGTAACAGGCTGAAACTGACACTTCCAAACTGACTCTAGAGGGGTACCAAGAGTGTCATAGTTTGAAGTGCAGACGGACTGGCAAAGCAGGCTTATTTCAAGAGTTTAAAGTGAGAATGTGTTGGTTATGATTTTAGAAACAGAGCAACTTGCTGGAAACCAGTAAAAAATTGCTGTTTAAAGGTGAATTTGTATGCAAAACTCATTATTGCATCCCTGTCGCCTCAAAGCGACATCTGCCGGCTATAGCAAACGAACATGGTGCATGGCTGTTAGTAGCAGTGATAACGCTTAAATGAAGTACACAACGTTAGCTCTACAGCAAGAAGATATTAACTTTGAATGTCCCAACCAATCAATGGACAGCATAAAGAGCGCAACACTGAGACAAGGGCTGAATCCAAAACCGCATACTATACTAGAAGTACATACTGATATTGCCAAAATGTAGTATGCAGTATGCAAACAAAAGCAAAATCTGCAGTATGCAAAAAATACCCGGATGTCATACTGATTTAGAAGAATTCCACAGTGTGCATCAGACCAGTCTACCTTGCCTACTTGCCGCCCCTGACCGGGACCAGTCAATTGTCGTAATGGCGGAAAATAGGGATGTCACGATTACTTGATTTCACTATTAACCGCGATTTTAAACGCCACGGTTAATTATTCGTAAAGATTCCTCAACACCGTCACTATCCAAAGATTATGCCGCGACACGGAACCATATACAGTAGGTCAGCGCAACTTGCACGGAACGAAAACAAAGTTACACAAGCGGCGTCTCCGAGTGATGAAGTATGGATGAAGAACAATCCCCCCCCCCCCCCCCCCCCAAAAAAACTGATAAAGTCAGCCGTGTGGGATCATTTTGGCTATTGCAAAAATGACCAAGAGGTCAATGTTGACGACGGCTTTCCAGTTTGTAAAACATGCCGCAAAAAAGTCGCGGCCAAAGGATCAAACAGGAGCAACATGATACAACACCTGCGGGACAACCACCCAGCTTTACATTCAAGTAAAAGTAAATGCACAATAACTGGGTTAAAATACGTCAATCTCAATTAATCTAATGTAACACTGAATTAAAAAATTATATGTTAGCGTGTCATTTGCAATTAATGGCGTAGTGGTATGATACGAGTTGGGCTTACAATGCAACGTGACAAGCTAAGGCACGTCTCAAAAACTTTTCTGATGGATAGTTTTGCAGTTTGTGTGCACACAGCGTGAGGTTGTAATGGTTTTTGGTCCGTGTAGCTCTTTGGAGTGAGACGACAGGAAGAAACTCATGTCCACACGAGTGCGGGATTTCACAAATGCTCGTCGTTAATTTTTACATCAACTTAAAAACACTCCAACCTTACCAAGCCCGGTTGTATGGCTACTATATTTTCATACATGAACAAAATAGTCGCCACACGTACTTATAACCATCACTGTTGTGTTGAGAGATAAAAGAAAAAGCAGGAGCACATGGAAATAAATGAAACTTAAAGATCTATAAGGAGTGTTCATGTGATTTTACACATTTATAGTGTGAAATTAATTAATGCATAATAATCGTGATAATCGTAAAACCGTGATTATTTCTCTGACAATAATTGTACCAAGAAAATCTATAATCGTGACATCCCTAGCAGATAAGAGTGATCAAGCCGGTTGTTAAGCATCATCCTGTACTATACTGTGTGCGTGATATTATTTTATTAAGCGTCATGCCAAATCTTTGATACCTTCCTGACTTAACGTACGTACAGATGCACTAAATCATGTTGTCTGTAATGTAGCTATAATAAAAACCCAAACTTGTGTAGCTTAATAAGATGAAACGAAATTCAATATAGACTGATCTGTTCATTCTAATACATTTATATTTATTGAAATTGTGACGTCTGTACATAAGAGCCCCAGAGGTAGCGCTGCTGTTCTGTCCAGTAAAAACATGAAGCTTCACTTTATGTTCAGACAAACTAATGTGGCAGCTACAATTGCTGGATTTCATCTATGAAACTAACATTTATCTTCCAAAAGGATTTATATCAGCCAGCGGTAAATCTCCAAAGAGCAGCAGGTCAGTTCATCGGATTGCTTTCTCCCCGGGATGACGACGGAGGTTCACCGGCGATCATCTCGGTATTCCGGCTGCGAGCTGCTTGCTGCTCCCGGCCAGTGGCTCCCACAGCGGCTCTTCTCATCCCTGAATACGTCGGAGCAAATTTCCAAACAGGCGTTATTTGGATAAACTGACCACATGTTGGGGATCTAAACGGTTACTGTTACGCCTGAAAAAATATTAAAACTTAATAAAGTGACATATTAACAGCTCTACAGCGGAAATTAAAACAGCTTTTAGCCTGCTTTGAACTCTCCACTTTTGCTGTCGGCTGGTGTGAAATGCATTTTGGGATACTTGGCTGTATACTGCATACTGCGAACGGTCTGCTGGAATGGCATACTGCATAGACATTTTGTATGCAGTATGCAGTACATACTGATGTATGTAGTACGTTAGTATGTGGTTTCGGATACAGCTAAGGTGTGTCTTTGGCTCCAAGTATGGGCACTGCTGGCTTTATATTGGATGTGCATCTTCGTAAGATGTTTGCATAACCTCCAAGGATCACTTAATCAACTTTCTGTTCCCTCTTCTTTGCACAGGGTGAATCAGAAATAGTCAGTGGCTTTTGAGATGTCAGATCTGCTACTTTCAACTTTTGCATAAGCATACATTTAATTAAAAATTCAGTATGCCTCCTTTAGCAGTCCTTGATAATTTTCTATTCTGTCTGCACTCTACTGTCTGCCCTATACTGTATACCAAAAGTCCTCATTAAGGGTAAGTCTCAGTCTAGAGTCCTGAAGAAGCAAACTTTTGCAGAGTAAAATTAGTCAATTTTTCTGTATAATAACGAGATGCTGTAATTTGTTAATCGTTTACATACCAAATGAAAGATTGACTATGATGTGAAAATAAATCTACGCCTGACATTTGGAATGAAAAATAGGAAATTTATCAATTACGGAGTTATAATTGCTTGGCAAGAGCAATCCCTCCTCCCCCTATTGATTCAGTTTGACGGGTTCCTTCATATTGACAAATCCAGGCAGGCAGAGCAGTGTTCCAGCCACCTCTGGGGTGTCATCCATCTCCCAGCCAGAGTCTCTGAGCAAAACTCATGCCTTAATGCTCATTTAAATGGGACACCAATCATCATCCAAGATAAATGGCCTATTCAGACGTAGTGTAGCATCAGCAGCAGCAGACTCTCTGCAACAGCATGAAAGCGATGCGAGAACGTCACAGAACAACTCTCATATGAAAAATCGTGCAGCTGCATGCGTGAAAACTGATATGCAGAAAGGCTCTGGTCTGCTTGATTGGGTGACTTATCTTTTGATGTAAAACTTAATCTCAGTGATGTACATTTAAATATATCTACTATATATATATATATATATGCAACTTTAATCTGATCTATGCAACTTTAATCTGATCTCAGTCATAAGATGGATTTAAATTACATGATGACATAAATTTAACCTTTTACAAAAACTGCTCATAATATTCCTTATTAAAAGTTTTGTTTGTGGGTCGACAAATACATTTTTTTAGTTGCAAGAGATATAATTTTAAGTGTTATAGCAAGCTGTAGGAAGCGTATCACCAAAAGGATTCACAGCTGTAAGACAGTCTGCAGTAGACTGACGCTTATGTTATCATAAGCTTCAGCAGCTTTGGTGCAGAGCTGTGAATTGCATCATTAGGGGTTGTTGGTACAATATCAAATATTGTCAGATATGACTTTAGTTTTATTCTGCTGTAAAACTACAAAGTTATCACAGTTTGGCACTATCACCCATACACTGTATAAAATAATGGATGTAGCCACCATGACACCATCCATTGATTTGTAAACTCCCATTCTGACGCTTGAAGTTTGGCATTTTTGTCGTTGACAAATCTCTGATTTTTGGAGCTAAAAGTGACCATTTTTGGATGAGAGGGTGAAGCAAACCCTAATGCTAGCTGCTAGCTTGGTTAGCACAGGGCATGCGCAGATGTAAAAAACTGTGATAATACTGACATTAATGCTACTTTTTGCTCGTCAAATACAGGCTTAAAATCATTAAAACCAAACAGCGAGACTTTTTAGATGACTAAAATGTCCCAATTAACTTTGATGAAAACACACTGAAAAGTGACAGTATGTATTTCTATGGTCTACACGCTGTGAATCTGGGTTTATGCCATAGTGACGTTACCTAACCACCATGGTCGCTGCAGTAGCAATTTGTCAACAAATGACACCCACCTGGCACTCAAAGATACCAACCGCTTAACTTTGCACAACTTCAAGTCTCCGTTTTTTTTGTCCGAAATTGTTGCACGTCTAAAAATAAATACGACTTGACATTGTGTCAATTATGTTTGCACACGAGTCCGAAACTGTCGTCCGTCATTAAAATTTTCGAAACAGGTTCAATTTTCTGCGTTTTTCGCATCTGTCTCGCTGGCAACTCGCAGGCAGGGCCAGCGGGGAGAAACACTACTGCACAAATTCGATGGGCCACACATACTGGAAGTAAACGGGAAAGCTAGAAACTTATTTTGAAGTATGCACAAGGTGAGAGATACCACTGAACTGAATAGGCGCCATGTTGGCATCAGCTATCTAGTACTTGTTATACATCTATGTTCAGGGTTCCCACACATTTTCATGTACAACATTTCCAGACTTTCCCAAGATTTTTTAAGGACCCATGATGAATAATTCTTTGACTTGCCCAATTTATCTACCATTTTTCAACAGATCTGATTCAAACATATTTTCAGCTAGCTGGCACACATGAAGGGAGAGATGAATCCAGGGAGACAATGACAAAAAGGACCCGTTTGGAAACAAGACTTGTCACGTGTTGATGCAAATGAAAACTATATTAAGTCGACAGCTAAAGAAAATAAATTTGCTGTGGTGTTACATTACGTGGAGGATTGTCCACAGAATATCACTGTATTGTTTATCATACACAACAAAATTCAAGACTCTGAATAACTCATTAACATTTCCAGGCCTGGAAAATATAACTGTTAAATTCCATGACTTTTCCAGGTTTTCCCAGACTGTAGGAACCCTGTATGTTTTAGCCCTGGAGGTCGTTGCTTGTTATTACCGTTACTGGCCAACTATGCAACACATCAATTAACATGACAGCATTTCTACATGATCATCTGAATATTGATTAATGTTATTTATACCAATAATTCAATATCTTATCTAATATAATTACTATGTATGTATGTATACCTGAAACATTGGCGAAATTGTTCAATTATCTTTGGAAAACAAGACACTCTAGAAATTGACAGTCTTCTGACTGTTTTTTATTTTTTTATATTCCATCTGATTCTGTTAATTGTGGAAGCCTTGATAAACAAGGTGAAAATTACTTTTTTGCATGCAGTGCTGGCCAAAGCCAAAATTCCTTTTTAATGTCTGCGACAACTTGGGTTTTGACAAACATTGCCCACAATTTTTTTCACTTTACCTCTTAGGGCCTCTGTAGAGAAAAGAAAACACTGCTTGCTTAAAATCAAAATACAAACTTTCTAATATATAAGATAGATTACATTCAATATTGCTCAGAAAAATCACAATCATGTATTTTTCTCAAATCATCCAGCCCTGTTTCAAACTAAGACCGTAACAATGCTGAGGCTCTGGCTCAACTAACTAAGGTGCTAAATCACACCACACTACACAACGGAGCTGTTTTCTCAATTAACCAAGCTGTATACACAGCTCCTCCAGAGGCCATAAAAGACAACTGCCCCTTGTAGAGCTGTAGAACATACTAACCCCAGTCAGATCGGAGCTATCTGTTCCTCTAAACACACTTTAATATTGCTTCATTCTGATCCCCAATGCTATAAACATGAATGAGTGACAGAAATAATCCATAGTTAGGTTCTAAAGCCAGCTGCAGCAGTTGTTGTAAGGGCCAATAACTCACACTAGATAGACTAGGTAAGACTTACAATTGGTGTTAAGGCACCAAATGACATAAAAAAGTCATACCCCGAGGACACATCACCACAACCGCTGCCATTGCTTTAAACAGTAAATAGAGCTTGCTACATCTCATGCAGCGTGCTCGGGATGATTTGGATATTGCATCGCTCTTTCATCAGACATTATGAAAGCATGGAGGAGTAATCATTTGACTCGTTACTCACAGTTTTGATGATCTGTGTGTGTGTGTGTGTGTGTGTGTGTGTGTGTGTGTGTGTGTGTGCGCGTGTGTTTTACAGCATTCGCAGATGTGGGCTCTGTCCTGAGGCGAGCCCTTGAAATCAAGTGACAGGTTCATTGGTTTGACCCCCAGGTGAGACCTCGACACCGCAACCTCCTGTCCATTTTCCAAGGCATGCTCTCATCATAAAAAAAGCAGCTGTGTAAACACATAAGGATGAATATCTCTTTTTAAAACCACACACTCGAGGAGGAGCCTGGAAGCAAAGTGCTGAGGGGGACGTATAAACAAAGGTTGGACAATTCTGAAACCACAAAATATTTAGGTGGTTTTGGCGTGATGGGAGTGTGGCTTGCACTTCCTGCCATCAAAAACTGAGGAAACAGTGTGCATGTCACAGATGGTGATATGGGGCTTTAAAGGCTTTAAAGTTGCGCCCCTCACTTTCTCTATAAACAATGGGTTGAATTACTACTTACAAAGTCAAAGTGGTGACTTGTTGTAACAAACTCACAGAGAATTATCACCTGACTTAGCAGCTCCCCTTCAGCTCTGTGCAGCACCTTTCATCTCACTGTTTAGGTTTGACTACCTGCAGCTAGGGTTTTGGTTCAATCTCACTTCTAGTTCAACGTCATTTTTAGCAACCAAGTTCATGATAACTCCCTGTATGCTACCTTCTCAGCACCAAACAGCGAATAGCCAAAGTTAGCGACTGGCTGGTGAACATAGTGGCAAACTTAAGCCCAGTTGCCAGAAGAAAATGTCGGCGCTGTACGTCTCTGCAAACCATGAATGCTTTACATTTGTACGTTTTATAGGTATCATATCATAGTTTCTAAAGTGAGGTTTATGAGCTGACTTTGTCAGTGGGAGGTGAAAGGGATGATGGATGGTGTGACACTTAGGCTAGCCACCCGCCAAGCTGCGGAACACTGTTTGAGACCAACTATCGACAAAACCAGTTGTTTTTTAGCGACTCATCACTGTGTTTCCAGCGGCATTTTTGCAATGAAACGTGAGTGGTTTTACGCAACCCCTCACTATTTTTCCACCTTGGATAGTGCCACAAAAAGAATCAGTTTTTTACTGAGACACTGCTTCATTTCCAGAAAGAAGAGTGCCATGAAAAACGGTTGTTTTTTACCAAGACATCGCTGCATTTTCTGCCAAAACAAGCAATTGTTTAAAGGGATAGTGCACCCAAAAATGAAAATTCAGCCATTATCTACTCACCCATATGCCGAGGGAGGCTCAGGTGAAGATTTAGAGTCCTCACAACATTTGTGGTGATCCAAGGGGAGAGGAGGTAGCAACACAACTCCACCTAATGGAGGCTTATGGCTCCCCTCATTTTTGGGTGCACTATCCCTTTGATGAAACATCACTGTGTTTCCAGCGGTGATTGTGCCGCCAAAACTGTTTTTTTAAGGCCAAACATGATCTTCGCCTTAACATAACCAAGTGTTTTTTGTGCCTAAACCTAACTACATGTTAACCACACTGTTGTTGAAACATAAATTTTTAATGGACAGGCCTATGCTACATATTGATGTCCAAATGTAACGTATCCGTGGTTTGCAGAAACGTACAATACCAACATTTTTTTCTAGCTAATGGGTTAAGCATTTACCAGCAGAAGAACCAAATATATTTTCTCAGGAGTTTGTGGAGATTAAAACTGAATGGAGGGTGAATATTGGACTTCATTGTAGGGCTGCCCCCACATAGTTGACATTAGACGACCAGAAAGGTCATTAGTTGGCGAGATTTCACTGGTTGCTTAGTTGCAGAAAAAAACCTAAAACAAACAAACAAAAAAAAGTGAAATTCTATTAGGAGCTACGGACGTGTATTGCATTCACTTGACAAATAAAAAAAAGCCCTGTTTTTCTGAGTAATTTTTTTCTGTTTTTCTGAGTAATTTTTTTTATTTTTACTGAATATACTTAACCTGTTACATTGAGCGATTGGCCTACACTAGAAGGATGCAGTCGAAAAATAGCTAGATTATGATACCCTGTGTGTAACTAATTACGTGCTTACCCTTATTGATCCCGTAGTTGAAATTGTCTAGGAGCAGGAGCACGGATGCAAAATACATCCATTAGCAGGAGTCACCATGGATGCAGGGGTCACTTGCAGGTGCCAGGTGGGGGCTTCTCGCGAGATTTTGAAGTATATCGTCTCCTCGTTCAGGAAAAAAATTACCACGAAAAACAGAAAAAAAATACCACGAAAAACAGGGAAAAAATTACTCAGAAAAACACAAAAAATTACACCAAAAAACAGAAAAATAAATAAATTACTCCGAAAAACAGAAAAAATACTCAGAAAAACAGAGCTTTAATCAATAGCTCATCAAGCAGGATAACTAGAGTCCTCAAGAAGTTTTATTCTGTTGTCTCTATCTGATCATGACTCAGGTTTGGTGAATTGAGTCACCCATTTTTTAATTTATTTCTTTGGCCCACTTGTCCCAGGCCCATCCCCTTCTCTCAGGAACAACAACTCAGGAAATAAACGAAACCGTAACAATGCTAAGCTAAAGAAACTTTGGATGCCCTTGCAGAACAAAGCCTCAAAATTCAACATAAATCAGCTCAGGAGAAAAGAGAAGCAGACATGTTTTAACAGCAGACAACTACTGTACAAAATCACAAGCAAAGAGTTGGGAGAACGTGTGGGAGGTTTTAGACAGTCTGTGTGTGAGTCTGTGCAAGAGAGATGTAATGGGGTAGAAAGCCAGGTGGTGCTGACTCTGGCGAGATAATCTTAATACTGTGTTGCGTCTGATGCTTTATTTTTATAATCCTGTGGGGTTCGAATCCAAGAGAAGATAATCTGTGCAGTTTCTCCTCACGTGTTTGACGCAGACTGATTTTGTAACTACTTATGATTTTAAAGACTCAGGTTTTCTGTTTGTTTTAAAAGTACACTGCAAACTTCATAGTCTATCACCTACATCAGATTCTACCACACTAGTGTTGATTTCCCAGCTTTAGTCTCAGGAGAGGACTCAGTTTTTGCCAGTTTTATCAGTCTGGACTCAGACCCAACTCTGTTTTGGATTCGGACTTCAGACCGCTCAGTTTTGGACTCAACTTAAGTGGTGTTGACTACAGTCCAGTCTGCAGGGATCTGTCTGGTTCAAACTCCACACTCTCCATCTGTATGTTTTTTATCTAGTCCAGGCCTTTTCTCCCTCCCTCCCTCCCTCACCATTAACGTCCTCTTCACCAGCACAACCATGCCGGAGCTTATTAAATTTATCTGGTGAATGGACGCCAACTGTCGCTTGTCTGAATCATGACCTTGTCACAGGGGTTACGAACAGGTCACATCCATCAATCTCTTGTTTATTTGGCAGCAGCAGCTTCATATTTAGGATTTAACCTACCCTTTCATTACCTTTAACTTCGGTAATAACATTGTGGAACAACAGACCAAAATGATCCCGGAGTGCAGCTGGAGATGTAACAAAGGAGTCAATGTCATTCTGTTTCATGAACCTGAGAAAGTAACGTGTAAAATAAATGCACAGTGACTTTGATCCTGATCAATTTTAATAGTGCTTATTAAAGTATTTCTCCTTTTTGTAGAGAAAAACCCAATCATAACTTGTGCTTGTACCCTGTAACACTTCGCCCCCAGAAACTACGAGGCAACCCCCTACATATAAATACAGCAGTATATTTTGAGCATATAACTGGGAGTAGCAGTGATAAAGATAATACAACAGCAGGGTTTTTCATAAACACCGTCTGCAGTCGGATAGCGAGACATTTAAACAACTTCAGCTGACTACTTTCACACTGTTTCAGGTCACATCACCATCAGTTTTTAGATTCTAGTGGTTTTTAAACTATACCTTTCAACCAGGTGAAAAATACAGACATCTGGATCTTGAGTAATTAAAGAAACAAGCTGAGTTAATGTCGGTGGTTGAAGTGAATCTGTTTTTTAACATGAAACTGCTTTATTCAATGTTTTTACTGGCTTTAACTACCTGGTCCAGCTGTTGTGGAGAAGGAAACCTCTGCATATAATCTGGCTCCCAGTAACACCATCAACTAACGCCTGGTTCACACTACACAACATTTCTGTCTGTTCCAACAGTCACTATGTCACATTAGGCGATTGTGGAGTCTTAAAATCGTGCCATGACTTGACGACAGACATGACACACTACATGACAGTCCACACCAATCATCCCCGGTCATCCTTCACAATAAAAGCCTATTTAAAAAAATGGAGGGATTCTCTCAGCCGAGGTTATAAGGGGCTTTTAATTTGCAATAAATTCAGCAAGTGTTGAGTTTGAATGTCGGTGTGATGCATAAACTTCATCAAGGCAAACAGGAGTGGAAAAAAAGTAAAAATATAAAAATACAGAGGGAGCTGGTAGCCTTTGCAACTACATAGCTAACATAGTGACTGTCAGAACAGACAAACATGTGTAGTGTGAACCAAGCGTTAGTCCACACACTATTATTACACATTATTCTCATCCAGCTGGGGTCCGTTTCACAAAGCAGATTTAGTGAAAACTCAGAGTCTGTTAACCCTCAAATGAGGGAAACTCAAACCAGAGAAAGAGGGGTAACTCTAGCCTGTTTCAGAGAGAGAGGTAACTTAAGCTCTCAGTCAGTTACCGTAGTAACAGACTCTATGAACCTAACCTGGTCAGGACCAGGTTTTTCTCAATGAACCTCGAGTTTCTCTCTGTCTCCGCCCTCTTTCAGAGCCACACACTCCATTTGATTTCCTCATTCATTCAGTCAGCAGGCGAGTTTTGGCGTAGCCTAGTTCTGCCGTCTGTCATTTAAAAAAATCATTAAGAAAATCAGAGTCAGTACATTAGAAGTCCATTAGGCACAGTAGGTGGCGACTTTTTTCACTAACATGACATGTCCTTTTGATAACGATCCCGTGGATGAAGGTGCAGCATTACTGCGCAGAGAATTAAATATTCCTCGGGAGGTGGTTATCAGACCGCGCATAGATGTTTTAGCATTTCCACACAATTATCTTTTCGAGCTGTACCGTTTCACATCACAGTCCATCATCTACATACACAACCTAATCCGTCCTTACATTTGCAACATTACCAATCGTAGTCATGCTCTCACATCCCAGCAGATATTGTGTGTTGCGCTGCATTTCTTTGCAAATCAAAGTTTTTTTGTACAATGTCGGAGATGCTGAGCACTTGAGTAAGGCAACTGTGTGCAGGGCGGTCAGAAAAGTGTGCTCGTTTTACGGGTATCTGCCTTCTTTCTGTTGGCTGAGTAGAAGTATGTGTTAGTTTAAACAGGCTTAATTATTTAACAGAACATGATATAGATGAGAAGACATTTATGTGTGTGAAAACAGCATTATGTTGGGGATAAAACAACTGCACAGTCAAACAGCCACTTAATATTTACTTTACAATGTATAGTGTGATCAAAATGAGGTACCCCCATGAGATTATGCCGAGGTCTTACCTGTTTGAACAATGTTTTTATATTTCATCCTAAACTGCTGCCAAGTGTGTTTCTCCTCCGCAGGATTGCACCTAAATGAAATAAATTAATAGGCTACCATTCAAGCAGTTTTCCCCTGTAATATTATTGTGATTGCAAAGGACTACATTTAAACTTATGCATTCTCCCACTCCGTCTCCCTCTGTTTTGCAGATGTGGCAGGGTTGCACTTCTTTTTGAAGATGTGTTCAAACTCGCCGTATGAGCGCACTACTAATTCTAGTGGGGTGAAAAACGCAGCCCTCCTCTTCCCCGTTGCCATGGAGACTCATCAAATTGGGACTCCATTGATGCTGGCTTTTTATAGTTGTGGTGCACGTGCTTAACTCCAGGTGAAACTACTCCGAGTTGATTAAACTGATTCAAATCAGCTGTTCTGGAACCGGAAACTCAGAGTTTCCTATCTCAGAGTAGATCAACTCAGAGTTCAGGATTAGACTCAGAGTTTGTTGAACCTGCTTTGTGAAACGGACCCCTGGACACTGAATGCACTTGTGGAAAACACTGAGCAGTAAAGACAACTGTGCAACCTCAACCACTGACTGAATGTAACATGGACCAGTGCCACATGCCACTGTATGTATAACCTAAACTCGTTTGCAATGCCAATCATTTCAGAGTTTTGTCTTAGTTTTGGCAATAATTCCTTATGTGTGCTGTTTACAGAGTATAATCAAACTAAACCTATTACCAAACATATAAGATGAAGGCAAACCGGGGGGGCTGGTTAGAACAATGACGCAATTTTCTGCAATTCGACATGTGCTGTATATTCAGAGACTTTGAAGGGATTATTTTAAAACCTCCCTAAATCTGTTTTTGTGGCTCAACAATCTCCCACTTTATATCATGGTAAACACTAGATTTCCATAACAATTATTTGCGCTGTTAAGGTGATTTACTTATTCACTCACTTCGAAACTGCTGCCACTGTTCTGTAGAGGGACACAGACACTAATAACCAGGCTGTATCCACAATGCAAATTAATTTAGATAACACTGAATATAAAGCAACAGGTGATAGAAATATGCTGATGCTGTAAAAGCTCAGGCTGAGCAGTACAAACCATATTTTCCAGATCCATCATCACCACTGTCATAACTACATTTCACCTGTAACCACACCTACACACACTGGTATAACTGGGGAGGGGAGGGGGGACTGTCATGCCTACCTTAATGTCTATCAGCAAAACTCAAATCCCTAACTCTCCAAGCTGATTACAGGTAACAAGATAACCTACCTGTTGCACTGTCAACCTCCTGACTGAGGACAGGCCTGCAGCTGTATGACCACACTTCCCTCTGCATGTTGACCCGCAGACATCACATGCAATTCAGTGTTTTGCTAAATAACTGTCAGCTCACTGCGTCTGATTAACTCCAAACAGGATGCTAAGCTAGCAAAAGACCCAGAAGGCTAATTAAACAACTGGACTGAGGGGTGGCTGCTAGCTTTAGCTTGTGCTAGCTAACTATTTTGCCAAACAAACAGTTCCCACGTTTCTCAAAAAGCAATAAAGAATGTTTAAACTACTTGTATTTCATTTTCACACGTTTTAAAAGCCATTGAAGCTCTACTAACCACTTCAGCGACACACCGTGACGCAGTAGGCTACAGCTCCTCTGCCGTTGACGCGAGTGGTGCACACGTTACTACAACAACTTTTGGAAGAAACCAATATCACAGAAAACGGGGAGGGGGTGTATGACTATCTGAGGTACGATCTGTGACACAATTGGAAGAATACGTTTGACCGACGATATAAATTGAGCATGACTGTGTGTTATAACAATACTTTTGATGAGATAAAAATATAGAATTTAAAAATAAATAACAAAACAAAGGACACTGGTGATTTTTGGATTCCCCTCAGATGGTGTTGACTGTTTTGTTGCGTTCAGGTGTTCCCCATGGGCCAGACCAGATTTCAGTACCACTCAAGGTGGCAAAACGTATGCAAATAATAATTTATTTATTATTTAAATGAATGATTAATTAATAATTTATGTAAATGTCCATGTCTGTAGATGATATTTTGGTATGATAGACATTCCTGAGTAGCAGCTGTGTCACGTCATCAACTCATTAAGTGAACCACCCCCTAAAGTAAATTGCATTTTAGATGCTGGTGCATATAGGCTCGTTTTCAATGTTTTATAATAGTGTGTTTGGTGTCGTTTTAAAGGGGACCTTCTTGGCTTTCATTCAAGCCCAATTGTGAATCTTTCTGATGAATATTGAGGTGACTGTAGCCCTTTAAACAGTCAATGACACATAAATTCACAATTGTCGCCTAAATTATATCTTTTCTATTATTATTTCTTTTCTAAATTGGAATACTCACAGGACTCTAAGGATTCAGGAAATGCATATTATACTCATACTATTTCATTGAGAGCCATAAATTAGAAGAATTACATTGACGGAAATCTCCGGCCCACATATGGTGTGTTCATGAGCTTTAAGCTGTGATGTGGTGCCCATGTCTCACGGTCTTGCACAAGAGAGCTACAATGAGGCTAAAAACAGCCCAGCAAGCAATAGTCGTGATTTAAACGTATTGGCTATATTTAGCTCCGATTTAGTCTAGCTACACGTAACCCAAATCTAGCCGATTTAATTTTGAAATTGATTAAATGTAATTTTCGCCATTGCAGATGGCGTGCGGTATGATATTCAATCACATATGGAGAGTAAACAGTAATTAAAATATGTTTATCTCCATGAAATAAAAACAGGAGGACTGTCCTGATAGTAAATTGAAAGTTTCAAAAAATGTTAAAAAATGCAGTCCAAACTGAAAAGTCCGAGGCACTCCGTGGTAATATTAAAAATCCTTTATTTAAGCACAGGGATATCTACGCGTTTCGACTACACGAGTCTACATCAGGATGAAGATATCAGATATCCTGAGGTAGACTCGTGTAGTCGAAACGCGTAGATATCCCTGTGCTTAAATAAAGGATTTTTAATATTACCACGGAGTGCCTCGGACTTTTCAGTTTGGACTGCATTTTTTAACATTTTTTGAAACTTTCAATTTACTATCAGGACTGTCCTCCTGTTTTTATTTCATAAAATTCATTCCCTGTCTTTGAAGAGCACCTGAGCAACTTTTTGTCTCCTGACAATCTTGACCCAGTGCAGCACTCACTATTTTTCTTTTATCTCCATGTTTGGACATGGTCTCTACATAGCCGTATAATTGATGACGTATACACTTTGGCTATGGTTAGATGTCTACCAAATTTTCACTGACATCCCAAATTCAGCCGTGATTTAGCCTAGACGTCAGGTCTTCATGTAGACGGCTATTAGACGTTTTTTAAACCAAAAAATGCTTGCTGGGAGAGTTCAAATGACGTTTTTCCAAACAGCTTTTTATGTCCGGGCTTCAGGACACTTGGATCACTATGGACGAGCAGTATGGAGATATTTTGTGGTTTCAATTATGTGTTTTTGGACGTTTGAATCTGGGGCACCATAAGCCTCCATTAGGTGGAGTTGTGTTGCTACCCCCTCTCCCCTTGGATCTCCACAAGTGTTGTGAGGACTCTAAAACTTCACCTGAGCCTCCCTCGGCATATGGGTGAGTAGATAATGGCTGAATTTTCATTTTTGGGTGCACTATCCCTTTAAGGGTAAGGCTGGGCGGGCTGGCTCTCACTACAGGACAGGTTGGTGCAGGTTTTTAAAAAACCCCAACCCGCGCATTACTACCAAATACCACTTGCACCAAGTGCCAACATTTTTGCAGACTTTCCGAGTTGTTATTCCAACTTGAGGAGGTGCTAAGTGCATTTTTCCAGTCGGGAATCCTTGTGAAATAATCACCAAAACTACCTAAATAAGACTCAGTATTGATAAAGCACATGGTCCAAAGCGTACAGGCTTGACAGTGGCATTGCTTCATCATCAGACAGTTTGCTCAGTTGTCAAGGAGATGGTTCAGAAAATGGACCTTCCTTGTAATGAGGATTTTTTTGTCAACGTGCTGTTTCCATGGTCCACGATGAATGAACCTTTTGTAATAAACCAGAATTATTTTTTAATCTTGAAAAACAGCAGCCTTTAAGTGTACAGCCGCTGTAGGATAGAAGCTTACAATGAAACCCATCATGATCCGATTTGATTTACGTTAACAATATATGTAATTACATATATTTTCATATTATTAATAATAATTTGTATTAATTTTCCAGAAATATAAACTTATGTGGCCGAGTGCTTTTAACTGAGCAAAATGAAGTAACATATTTTTGAGCAAGTGCTGTGAAATACCATCACCCTTGCTTCCCCGTGTGTGGATTGATCTCTTGAAACCTGCACTGAATGCGGTGAATCAAAGTGTATAGAGCAAAGCATCCTGGGTAAAGAGCCTGGGAGCACACACCAGCTATGACAAATGCAGCTTTGGTGGATACAAATTGAATTATTCAGACTCAGAGGCATAGGGCTGGATGGGAAAAAGATCATTGGTTTGTGTTCTCGTGTCCATCCTTCATGCCGTGGGACAATGACAACAGCGAAGGCAAAACAGAGGTCACCATCTATCATCTGCTGCAACATGCAATTAATCAGCATTTTTGTTTTGTTTGTGCTTGCGTGCGTGTGTGTGTGCATACGAGAGAAAGCTATAGAGTGATGGGGGTGGGAGAGGGAGGTTTATTTCAATACTGACTTGATCAATGCACCACATTAAATTTGTCTGACTCAGTGTGAGTAGTGAAAATCGAAGAAACAGCAGCAAGGTCAAAAGAGCTTACTTGCCTACACTACTGTATACAGAACACCACACACACACACACTGCTGTAATCTTACAGTAGGATAGCTTTACACTCAACTAACTGCAGCATTAAAAATAAACAGTATCACTATCAATGTTGTCATGTGGAAAGCCTGTAGCTCCTTTTAATACAGTTACTTAAAAAGAAGAAGAATTTCTGATTAGATTATTATCACTGCTTCCAAATTTATTTTATTAGGCAGTCAAACAGTCCTTCAGTTATTCAGTAGTTAAGCCCCTTTCACACATGAAATGTTCAGGAAGATTTCCTGCATTGACTCATGTTTGAATTTCGAGCAGGGATCCATATTTAGGGAAATCTCTCCTGCCAATCCCACCTCAAGACCCAGTAACATATTAGGGAAAATACCAGTACAGCTCTGTGGTGAATAAAAGCAGTAATGCTGCAGGGTTACATCCATCTGACAAAAGGCGCTTTCACGATGTATTTGGGTCAGCGACGTCTATATATGGGTTATCATTACTTGTCTCACAAACTTGTTGAATATCAAATATATTTAAAGAACATTGGCACCGGACAAAAACTGCTACTCGCCCGCCATGTTCCAAAAAAAAAAAAAAAGTTTCCGACTGTGTACATGTGCGTCCCACCTTGCCCTATCTCCTTTTTCTTCTGTTGAGTTTTACGCAACACATTCTCACTCTAACCTCGTCACATATCAACGTTTGGTCATGGACTTTGCACGTTGACATATGACATGCAAGGTACCCTGCGTGTGTTGGTTGTTGACATTCAGGGACACCGTGTCAACTTCAGCCTGTTACATGCATAATCAAAATACACTTCCATTTTTACAGGTAATGTAATCGTAAGTGCTATATCGTAGGCAACTGGACTTGCTTGCATTTCTTGAAGACATTTCGCCTCTCATCCAAGAAGCTTCTTCAGTTCTAAATGATTGGTACGAAGTTGCAGGCTAGGGGAACGCTTGCAGAGTCGTAGTGGTCACGTGAGCTCTTAGTTTCAGTCGTTAAGGTCACAATGTGAGTCGTTGACCCATCTGGCCACCATGTGAGTCGTTAAGGTCAGGTGGGACCAGGGGTGAATTGGTGTGAGGTCGTCTGGGGAGGGATCCCAGGACTGCATTGTAGATGGGGGATAAGTAGTGTCATAAGCCACCCCCTCTGTTTAACGATGGTCGAACGCACTTTGTACCAGTCATTTAGAACTGAAGAAGCTTCTTGGATGAGAGGCGAAACGTCTCCTAGAAACGAAAGCAAGTCCAGTTGCCTACGATATTAGCACTTACGATTACCATGACCTGGATGACTGAGAATCTTCACTGACATACAGGTAATGTAGTGTTTGTATGTAGTCTCTGTCAAATTAAATGCACTACTCGGTAAAACACAGCAAACTGGCGTTTATTACCCTCAACAACAATGGCACGCGGTTACACACACAGTTGGGTTTGGGCAACAAGAGCACATGGTTGGGTTTAGAAAAAAAGGGAGGGTTTGGCTTTACAAGCTTACAGGACCACCCTTTTTTTAGTCGGTGTCTGATGCCAGAAATCACTGCCGAAACACCGGTATTCCAGTATTCAATGACTTCAGAATACGACCGGGTTAGTTTTATGGCAGGTGGTATCCATAAATGTTGCATCTGCTGGAGTGTCCCATCCTCTATCTATCCCGGCATTGCCATGACACGTGTGAAAAGGTCAAGACGTAATTGTTCCCAAAATATGAGTAGTGACAATCACTAGTAATGTAGTCTATTAATCAGTCAGTCATTCCTCTAGCTAGCTAGTTTGTTAGTTAGTCATTCCATAGTTCAGTCCATCAGTCAATTACTTTATTAATCAGTTATTTTTTCGGTCAGTCATTCAGTTAATCCACTGGTTCTCATGGTACATGTATCACTGGTGGTACTTGAGCTCCCTCTAGTGGTATACAGAGGAATCTATGAATGAAAAATAAATATATTCATTTAAATATAAATATATACCAAATTTAAAATGAGTTTAGCCTTTCCTCTAATATTTCCATCAGAACATCAGTCTGCTATGTGGTTGCGTTCATAACGTGCATACATCCACAATTAGTTACAAGCTAAACTGTGATGGCAAAATAGTCGGCGGACGTAAAATGGTCGCCTATGTAAAAACACTACAATCCAAACTAGAGAAGTGCAGATCAGAAGAGGAATATTGCAGCAGTCCTGTTAAAATTGAAGTGGACGTCAATCAACTGAGCGAAAGTGCTGGTGGCTACTTGGGCAGCGCCAGTGAAATCTCCACAGCACCTGATGAGGAGCTGAGAGACGTGAGGAAGAGGTTAAGTGCCAGTTCTTGTTCTGCCCCTTTGTACAGCAGGGCTGTGGCTCACAGCAGCCGACAGTAAATAATCTTCTGATTAGGAATAAACCTGCCTCCTGTGTGGACTTCTCTTAGCTGAATAGGGTAGGCCTGTACGCTTCATCGGTTGTAATGGTGGTACTTGGGGAGCCTAATATTTTCTGAGGTGGTACGCTGTGTAAAAAGTTTAAGAGCCACTGAGAGTGGCTGTCAGTGCTTTAGACAGTTTGTTGGTAAGTTAGTGAGTTAATAGTGTGTAAACCATCTTAAACTTAGGCATAAATAAGAAATAAAACCGAGGACAGGATATTAACATGCAACATGACACAAAGCATCGGTTACCCCCTCGTGATTGATTGATTTGATTTTTTTGTACAGGCCTTTGTCTTTGCTGTCACCTCACAAACCAAAATATATCCTAATTTTTTTCTATTTGTGACCCACTGCTTCCCAAAAACTCTGCTAGGCACTGTGGGAAAATACACCAAAATTGATTTTAGTCTGTATGCTGCCATTTTTGAAAGAGACACGGTGACCAGTACACAGCAGGGGTCCTTTATTCAAAGTAATGTATTGAAATTTGACAGGATCCCAATAAGAAATGTCTCTCTACACCTAAAAACTTCAGACCACATTGTTGTACCTTTTACATTTATGTTCACATTCTCGCTGTTTCTGGAGTTGCAGACAACTTGTCTAGCATCTGTTTAAGTCAGATGTATCCCTGCTACTGTATACAGGAAATGGCTTAATGTGAGCACAGCAGCGTTTATGTTTTCTGCATTCATCCATATCACTCTTACTGTCGTTATTTCTTTGTCTCAAGACATTTTTATGTTATTTTCCACACCATCATAACACAGTGTCCAACACATTTTCCTTTGATACAAATGATTATGTAGTATGTGCCTTTGTTTATTCCTATTTGTTGTCTGCTCTCTCTTTGTCGTGTCCTATTATAACAAAGTCTGTTGCACCAATGTCAGGTCCTCACAGGGATCAATAACATTTCACCCAATCATTAATCATGTATCTTATCCTCCCCAGGACACAGACTGAGCGCTGCTGGGGGAAAATAAGTAGAAAGCTGGTGTCTGTTGTCAAAAGCTCCTTTCTACAGCACACAGCACATCATTGTGCCTTTGGTGCACATGAGTAACACATTTCTCCAGGGCCAAATATGAAAGTGGCCATTTGTATTCTGTTGGCCGCCCAGTCAGCGGTACTCTGTGTCTTTTTTTTTCTTTCTTCGGATGCCTCGGCGGAGTCCATCTCACTAAAGAGGTGGAAATCAAACCACCATTTGAAAGGCTCCTCATATCCCGGCATCATTTGCTAGATTGGTTCGGCATTGTGAAGTTCGAAAAGCTTTAGTATGGATTTTGCCTCTGAGAAGCAGGTGCCGTCTCTGCGAGATCAAAGCAGCTGAGACCAGATGATCTGTGCAGTGTTTAAGACAGCTCTGAGGGCCTGCAGACGTGACTGGACTGCCTAGACCAGGTCAGAGGCCTCTGAAGAGGTGATGGATGCCATCAGCCCCGAGGTGAGATGGATGAAATGTGAAGAGATGGAAGCGTGTTGCCTACTGAAGTGTTCAGAGGTGTAGAGGCTTTGAATGTGGTTGGGAGAGTGAGGCAACGTTTGCGTTGAGGCCTTATACTGGAGAATAATTTAAGGCGGGACACTCATGACATGATGGCTGCCTTCACATGAATAAAGACTTTGTATCAGCAGAAGGGGAGGAGAGGGGCGAGCAGGTTCCTAAGCCCCCTCCCCGAACCTCTAATAATGTTGTGATCAAAAAAACAACAACATATATATAAATAGACTGATCAGTTGAAGCTACAATTTACCAATGTTCAGTTGACTTCTCATATTCAGGCTACTGCTACTGGTAGCAGCAGATGATTGTAGAGCCCGGTCTCACTCTGAAGTCGTTGAAATCTGGCACTTGGGCAGTGACTTGTGGTGTCAAAAACCAACAAAAAAAGGCGTCCTTTAACGCTAGCTTGCTATGCGGCTGATTGCCCTTGTAGTTTTAGAGTGTCCAGTGGCGTCAGGGGGACACGCAGTGGAACAAGGACAAAAGTTAAGGGAGCGAAAGTCTGACTGGGGCAGGCGGAAGGGGTGGCGGATGGGTCCAACAAACATCGACTTTCACCTGAGAGAGTGATGTTTGCGTCCCGTTAATTATAAATACATTTCTGCTGTAAAGTTGGACATTTTTACATGGGGATCTGTGGGGATTGACTTTCTCTTGGAGCCTTAAGTGGCCATTCATTCACTTCTACGCTGGCTTCATTTTTCCGCCCCCGGTGGTTGCTGCTTACTTGGAACAAAGGTGTGTTAATTGCTGAAGAAAGTGCAGGTTACTAACCAGCAAGGAAGACCGAGTCTCTATATACAGACTTTATATTCAGTGAATGTAGAGTCTGTAGGCAAACCCCGGAGATCTTGCCTCCGGAAGAAGAGCGGAAGAGCCCTGGTTTCCGGTTGTAGGCTGTTTGTAGTCCACGTGATATTGACCAATCACGTTTGAGCCGGCCGCAGTTGTTGCCAGGTTAAATGGTCCGTGCAGTGAACTAACGAGGTGGAACATAATTGGCGTCACTGCAAACTCTGAATCCATCGCAATGGTTCAGCATATTTACTTATATATAAACGGAAGTCGGAAAATTCGCCTCCTCCGCCCAAATCAAAGCGGAATACCAAAAAATCGGGGGTCTGCCCCTAGAGGCTGTATCGCCATCTGCCAGAAGTCAGACGCCAAATACAGCCAATGGGTTCTGAGAATGAGACCGAACAAAACCTGTTAACTTGCAGTTCTTCACTAGACAAGGGGGGACTTCCACTAAAGTCCATATTAACCTTGTCAAATCAAAGACGGTACAGGATCTCCTTCTGCTCTTTCTGGAGCCCAGTCTCACTCCAAAGTTGACGAAATCCGGTGTTTGGGCAGTGACTTGCGGCGTCAAAAATCCAACAAAAAGAGGCATCCTTTGATGTAAGCATGATACGCTGCTGGTTGCCGTTATAGTTTAAGGGCGCCCGGTGACACCTGGGGGAAACGTGTCGGGACAAGGACGAAAGTTAAGGTGGCAAAAGTCCAACTGAGGCGGGTGGGAAGGGTGATGGATGGGTCCAACAAACACCAACTTTCACCCGAGACAGTGATGTTCCCGTCCCGTAAGATTATAAAGCCAAACTCTGTTATTTTTTATTCATTTTATGTTAGTTTTACCAACATAGTGCGTTTATTTTGAAAGAGACTGTATGCAGGGCGTTGGTGGCTTAGTGGCAGAGCAGGCGCCCTATGTACAAGGCTGTTGCCGCAGCGGCCCGGGTTCGAATCCAGCCTGTGGCCCTTTGCTGCATGTCATCCCCCCTCTCTCTCCCCCTTCACGCTTACCTGTCCTGTCCTGTCCAATAAAGGCAAAATGGCCAAAAAAAATCTTAAAAAAAAAAAAAAAAGAAAGAGACTGTATGTAAACGGTAAATTTCCTGCGAAAACACAAGTGTATTTTGAAAGAAGACAATGCATGTAACAGGCAGAACTTGACACGGCGTCCCAGAACATCAACAACCAACACACCCAGGGTACCTTGCACATTGTATCTGGACGTGGAAGGTCCATGACCAAATGTCGATATGTGATGAGGTCGGAGTGACAATGTGTTGCTTTCTGCAGTGTGCTCAGTGTCTCCAGAGGTGGCTGGAAAGTATATTACAACAATACCAGTGAGTAAAATTAGAGAGTTTATATCGCCTCTGACCTGCGTCACATTTAAACATTTCATCTTGTGACACAGGTCCTGAAATACTGGCTCGCTTTCACTTTTGATTTTCAGCACGAGCCCACGGGAAACTCATACACTGTCATGACTCACTCCCCCGTATTAGCTAGAAGACACAACTGCTCGGTCGGGGGCAGAGGGAATATTGTGTCAGCTGGTTTATTCATGAAAACAGAGAGAGACTCACTCAAAGGTTCGTGTAGGCAGATTAACCTGAATAAGACCTGAAACTGAGTGCAGACGACAGTTCAGCATGTAAATAGGACTTACTTTAAAAAGACAGCGCTTAGTTAAAGCTTCACAAAGCATTTCATGAATGCACTTGTTTATTCAAATAAAAGAGTGACCTCAGATTATTAAAATCACAAAAGGCGTCAAGCTTCTGGGTAACTGAACAAGTAATCTTCTTTATTGTGATATTTTTACCGCATCAGTTTCAGATCCTGTAACCAAAAAGTGTTGTCACATTGAGACATCACGTGTACACCATGAACTGTTTATCTGACACAATCTGGAAGAACACTGAGAGCCCAAAACGCTCACACACAACAAAAGCTGGAGACTCTCCTACTTCCGTTTATTCTAAAAATTGAGCAGGAATGTGAGGAATGTCCTCCCCAAGGCCTGAAATGTGTATTTACAGTGAGTGAAATGACCAAACCTAATTAACATTCCAGCTCCCTGTTAGTGATCACGCTTCCCTCTCCGCTGAATATCCAACTCAATTTGATTTTGGCAATTAAAAAAAAAGCCTAATGTTACTCATGTGGAATAGACATTGTGAGCGCATGGTAATTATTAGACTCAGAAAATCCTATAATGAGCAGAAAGTGGAGGAGAATACAAACTGTACCCAGTGCTGAACAATCCCTTAACCTTCCTTACTGGTACACAGTGACATCATTCCCATCACTTCGCTTTCTCTCCATCAGTGAGATGAGGAGACTGAAATCAGTCTGTGTGATTGGGGGAAGAACAGTAGCTCTGTAATGGACCACTCATCATCATCCAGACAGAAATGTAAGCTGTGAATGCACGTATCTTTGTTCCTGACAACCAATCAGCAATCTCTGTTGTTTGTCTGCAGAACTCCTTCTCCTCCTACTTCTTTTTTTTCCTCATGCACGCAGCTTTACAAGAATTTGGTTACTGAAGGCTAAGGATTTACAGGTGGATTCAGACACATATGGACGAGATGAGAGCAGCTTGAATATTATTAACAGCTGGATAATGAGGATAGAGTCAGTTACGCTCAGTTTGACTTCCTCCTGTGAAACTGTCTTCTCTCTTTCACACTCTAATATTTTATTGATATGCACATTACTGCATTGACTATATATATATGTACAGTAAAGCATCACATAACTTCACTTACAGAGACTAATGCTAGCCTACTTTCAACTGAAGATAGCTGGCAACAATAGCTGGAGTCAGGCTGTAACTGGCCTAGCTTAGCATAAAGACTGGAAGCAGGAGACAACATTAAACATTGCTACTTAGTTAACAATAAACAACATGTCTTTTTATACACTGAACAAAAATATAAACACAACACTTTTGTTTTTGCTCCCATTTTTCATGAGTGGAACTCAAAGATCTAAAACATTTTCTATACACACAAAAGACCATTTCCCTCAAATACTGTTCACAAATCTGTCTAAATCTGTGTTAGTGAGCACTTCTCCTTTGCCGAGATAATCCATCCCACCTCACAGGTGTGGCATATCAAGATGCTTATTAGACAGCATGATTATTGCACAGGTGTGCCTTAGGCTGGCCATAATAAAAGGCCACTCTAAAATGTTCAGTTTTATCATGCAGCACAATGTCACAGATGTCGCAAGTTTTGAGGGAGTGTGCAATTGGCATGCTGACTGCAGGAATGTCCAACAGAGCTGTTGCCCATGAATTGAATGTTCATTTCTCTACCATAAACCGTCTCCAAAGGCGTTTCAGACAATTTGGCAGTACATCCAACCGGCCCCACAACCGCAGACCACGTGTAACCACACCAGCCCAGGACCTCCACATCCAGCATGTTCACCTCCAAGATCGTCTGAGACCAGCCACCCGGACAGCTGCTGCAACAATCGGTTTGCATAAGCAAAGAATTTCTGCACAAACTGTCAGAAACCGTCTCAGGGAAGCTCATCTGCGTGCTCGTCGTCCTCATCGGGGTCTCGACCTGACAGTTCGTCGTCGTAACCGACTTGAGTGGGCAAATGCTCACATTCGATGGCGTCTGGCACGTTGGAGAGGTGTTCTCTTCATGGATGAATCCCAGTTTTCACTGTTCAGGGCAGATGGCAGACAGCATGTGAGGCGTCGTGTGGGGGGGCGGTTTGCTGATGTCAACGCTGTGGATCGAGTGGCCCATGGTGGCGGTGGGGTTATGGTATGGGCAGGCGTATGTTATGGACAACGAACACAGGTGTATTTTATTGATGGCATTTTGAATGCACAGAGATACCGTGATGAGATCCTGAGGCCCATTGTTGTGCCATTCATCCACGACCATCACCTCATGTTGCAGCATGATAATGCACAGCCCCATGTTGCAAGGATCTGTACACAATTTCTGGAAGCTGAAAACATCCCAGTTCTTGTATGGCCAGCATACTCACCGGACATGTCACCCATTGAGCATGTTTGGGATGCTCTGGATCGGCGTATACGACAGCGTGTTCCAGTTCCTGCCAATATCCAGCAACTTCGCACAGCCATTGAAGAGGAGTGGACCAACATTCCACAGGCCACAATCAACAACCTGATCAACTCTATGCGAAGGAGATGTGTTGCACTGCGTGAGGCAAATGGTGGTCACACACCACACCACCAATAAAGCAAAACTGCACATTTCAGAGTGGCCTTTTATTGTGGCCAGCCTAAGGCACACCTGTGCAATATTCATGCTGTCTAATCAGCATCTTGATATGCCACGCCTGTGAGGTGGGATGGATTATCTCGGCAAAGGAGAAGTGCTCACTAACACAGATTTAGACAGATTTGTCAACAATATTTGTGGGAAATGGTCTTTTGTGTATACAGAAAATGTTTTAGACCTTTGAGTTCAGCTCATGAAAAATGGGAGCAAAAACAAAAGTGTTGCATTTATATTTTTGTTCAGTGTAACTGCAAATATTTTATGAGGAAGGAAATGCATTAAACATGTGGATACACATAATGGGTTTTGATAAGTAGCACTGAATGTAGAGAGACGCTAAAGGTTGAAGAAAATATCTATAATGTATATCGGTAACAGGTAGCCTGGCTCTCTCTAGAACAGCCTATAAAACGATGTGTCTTATTTTTTAACCCGTAGCCTACATGAGCAGAAACATAGAAATGACAGTGCTAAAAGTAATTCAGTGCAAAAAACAGCTTGGCACAGTGACACACCAGGCAGACTATGTTTGGTACCATCAGCCTGTACAGAGACCAAAATAAAAACCTGTTCATTGCCCATGTCTGGCAGCCAGCGCTATAGCTAAAGACACTGTGAGTAAACTGTCAAGAAATAGTCCCAGCACACTTTAACCTTTGTATAATTAAGGACTCATTCACACTGGCACTATTTGGTCTGCTTCCACGGATAGTTCGGTTTGTTTGGAGTTGTGTGAACGCTCATTCGAATTCTGGTGTGGACCAAACCAGTGAACTCTGGTCTGCTTGAAAACTGGGGGTCTTGGTTCACTTGCAAGTGAACCCTGGTGCGGTTCACTTACAGTGAGAAATGCAAATGGACTATCCAGCGAATCAAAGAGAGGAAGTGACGGAGAGTGCGGTGCATTTTGGTGTTTGGTGTTCTTGTGATGAAACTGGCTGAAGGGGATGGATTTCCATTTTCGGTCCTGGCCAATCGACGATCATGCTTTTCTTTCTTCCTGGTCAGTGGTCGTTTTGGGCAATACCACCCCAAAACGAGCAGCTGTTGTCCAGGTGGTTTGGTCCGCTTTAAAAAGTGCAGTGTGAAAGTGAACCGAACCAAATGAAGGTGTGAAATTTTTTCGGCATTCCCTACCCAATCGAACCAAGTCCCCCGGACTATCCTGGTGTGAATACGACCTCAAACAAGTTAGACACAATATGTTAATTAGTGCGCTTTCGAGATGTTTGCTGGTGTTTTTATTTTGGTGTACTGAAGCATAGAGCTAGCTGTCTTTTAGTGTCGTCCATTTGCACTGGAGAGTCAGAATGTTTGAGTTCCCCGTTGGAAATTTGAACTGGAATGCCCTTAAGTTAGATTTCCAACTCGCAAAGTCAAAGGAACCTCACCAACCCTGATCTCAAAATCCAATATGGCTGCTCCGCGATACAACAGTAGTGAAAGCTGTAATAATTTATTGTTTAAAAGCCCTTTGGTCTTATTTGTGTCTCAGGAAAACAGTTGTACACACATTGCTGTCCAACTTCTATCCATGGACATGTTGCTATGGTGATTGTAAGCACAAAATACAGCATATGTTGTTATCATCTGGTATTGCTAATGATAGCTAACACGGCTAGAACTGGTGTTGTTGTCAACATCTGGAAAACAATCAACTCAGGTGTGACGTCATTTCCAGCTCCAGCCTTTAACTTCCAAGGTGAATGGAATGCAGCATTGATGCTAAGCTAGGCTAACCACTTCTAGCTCCACTCTTGAGACAAACTTAAGATCGATATCAATCTTCTCATCTCAACTATGAATAAAAAGAGTACGTCAGTTTTCCAAGATGTTAAATTCTGTTTTTCAGTCATGCACCTAACACTCATCTGATGGAACACATGACTTACAGCTGTCTTAACAGGCTACACCATATGCATGTAAATGTAACCTAAAGCCTATTTTACACTTCAAGTCTGTTTTCTTCTGTACAGTGCTGTACTGGGCTCTGAGTGCTGCCAAAACGCAGGTGACCTACACTTAAAACTGTGCCTGAACGCATCTTGTGTCGACATACATGGAGCTGTGAAACTGAAACTGTGTCTTTGCTAATGTGCTGATCAGCCGGTGCCTTTGTGGTAGATGCAATGTTAACAGTGCAATTTCAAGTCAGATGTTACGACAACACATTGTCATGTATCCAGCTGGTTACAACTGCTGCTGACAGTTATTTAAGCACCAGGGTGATTGAAACAAGGAGAATTCATTCAGTTAGTGCTCATGCAGTCAGTCTGCTCTGTATCAGCTGTCACACAGGACGCTGAAGCTGCACAGGCCTGACTAACTGATAGGGCCACGGCCCGGCCTGCTGTGTCCCGACAGGAAGAAAGAGGGAAGGTGAGCAGGAAGGAGAAACTCAAGGAGGACAGGGTGGAGTACAGAGTCATGTCCTCGCTTTGAACTAGTCTCCATTTCTGCAAACCTCCCCAAAATAACCTCAGGAATGTCGTACACATGAGTCATAAATAACTCTCAGTGACAGTTAAATACCCGGGCGATGCATGTTGATACAGCGCACCCTCTGCTTGTCTTCATTTAGGATTTTCAGGAACATATTGAATGGCTCTGGCTCCACAAGCTGTGAATCTGAAGAGGATTTTCACACCCCACCCCCCACCTCCCCTCTTATCATTGTCGTCTTTGAGGAGCAGGGGGGAGGGGAACGGCGTGGTGCCAGGGACACCCCGCCCCCCCTCGCCAGACACAGCGAACGGGTACAAACGCTTGGCACGGTGTGGCAACGAATTTGCCAACAGCCACTCTGGCAACCATCGACTCTGAAGGTTCAGTGAGAGGTGAATCATCACTCACCAACAGTAAACACAGAAACACACTGCACGCCGTACAGTACACACTGCCGCAAGCTGCAACTGCAAATATCACCAGCTGGAAATTACAAACCAAAATAATGAAGATGATGTTACCTCCTAGCTGATGATAATATTTGTGTGTAATTGTGAGCGGAGGCTGCTGGAACCAAGTGCTTACAAGTGAGTTTGTACAAGACGGTTTTAATTTCTGTTATCAGCTACTTACGTGTAGAAACTATAAATCATTAGCAGGCTATTATTTTGCTTTATAACAGTCTGAAAATCATTTAGCACAGAACCAAACTGGTTACATGAAATTGTATTGCATTATTGCTGACCCACTATTATGTTGATTTCCATGCATCCACTTCTTTCTGTTAATTTCAGTAACACTAAAAAAAGAAAAAGAACAAACTATCTAAATTCAGCTGAGGCAGGTAATGTTGTCTGCCACAGTGAAATATATATTTCTTTATTACTTTTTGCTGAAGTCATTTTATTGTTCTTATAAACAATGAGTCATCTGAAAACTTTTATCCCCAGCATCAGTTTGGGAATCCTGCGGGGAGTGTCCTCGGAGGAAACTTATTTTTGTCTGTGCAGAGTTTCATCATCATGTTTTCCATCTGAATTTATTTTTAAAGTTTAAAGTTCCGCTCCAGACACATTAAAAGTATCTTAAAGCCCCTACAAGGAACTTTCATTTTGAGTTGATTTTGGCGACCCTGTGGATGGTAGCGTTTTGTCGGAATGAAGCCTACATTTCCCATGAGCTCTGGCACGTATTGTCGTAAAGACGCTTACCTGGCTCGCGCATGTGTTTGTTTTGGGGATGAATGAAACAACAAGACGGGAAAACTTTGCCCCCGCTCCTATCGGGGATCCCAGCTCACCTCTGCCGCGCCCCAGCTCCACCTCTACGGCGTAAGCGCCACTGCCACCAGGGTAAACGCAGCGGTCGGCTGGTAAGGCTGAAGGCCTGTTTGGCGAGCACTTCCACGGCTTCTTGGACTGAGTATGGAGCGGTGCCTCGCCTCTTTATTTCTTGGCACTCACTGGACCCTGTCGACACCTGGCTGGTACCTGTCGTCTGCCCGGATGAGGTGTTCCAGCCCCGCGGCCCCTGCTCTCCTCGTCCCCACTGGCAAGGGGTGAATCTGCGCAACCTGTGGCCTCTGTGTGTGGCTCCCCAGACAGCTAACGCCGTGGACCCGCCGGCTCCTGCCAGGATTGGGCTGGTAAATGCTAGATCGCTAGCGAACAAAACGTTTATCCTGAAGGATTTCCTGACTTCCCGAGGACTGGATTTTGGACTCTGTGTGACTGAGACGTGGCTGACTGTTGGTGAGTCCAGTGCTTTCACAGAACTTTTACCCGATGACTGCTGCTATTTTAACTCCCCGCAGACATCGGGTCGAAGAGGAGGAATAGCGAGTGCCGTAAATCGTTTTGTCCTGGAAGCGACCTGGGGCGGACCTGGAGACAGTTTCCTAAAGGTATGGATATACACTATGTAGAAATAGCTTATCTTCACACCGATGGTCTCATTTGCTGTTGTAGGTCACGCACAGAAATCAGCAGAAACGCGAGACTTTTGCATATCCAGTTAAAAGTTCCTTGTAGCGGCTTTAAAAAAAAAAGATTATTTAACATGGTTTACTCACATTAAATAACTCTGAAAACGAGTTGGAAGCAGATCTTCTTTCTCTCTTATTGAGAAATTCTGGATGTGACCTTGTGCCCCGCCCGCCACCACTGCTCGCGCTAACCTGCAAAAGAGCAGTGCACATTCGAACGGCTGCAGGAACGAATGCAGGAAACATTGGAAAGATTCAGCCAGATGTGTGTGAGCCTCAGTCAGACCAAGACTGCGATGAGGAGCCTGCTATGAACCCAAATTGGCAAAAATTAGAATGATGAATGCCATGTCACCTATACTAGATGCCGAGACCACTGCAGACCACTTTTCATGACCAACAAAGTGATTGTTTTTTCGCGAGTCATTGTGTCCAGTGACGTTTTAGCCTTAAAAAGTAGGTGTTTTTCAGCAGCGGCACTGACACAATGCGACGTTTTCAGCTGAACTTGTGGCTGAACTCGTGGCAATCTGTCGTTTGCTTTGAAAGCTCCACAATGGACAAGGAACAGCTGGTCCATGAAGTTTAAATGAGGAATTGTCTACATGATACCTTCTGAAGTCACTACAAAAACCTAAAAAAGGTGGCAGCTGACTGGGAGATCACCAGGGAGCAAAGTGTCTAGTCAGCTAAATGTCCAATGCTCATGTCCACTAGGCTACTTGCTGTTGTCTATAATGTGTGTCACTTCCTGTAAATATCATATAAACCCTGTGTTTTCTGTTTAAGAAGTAACATTACAAACACAAGAGGATAGCAAATAGGCTTGTCACCCATGTTTTAAGTAGATAAGTCTCCAGTCTCATCTCGAGTGCCCAGCTGATAGCCATTTGTGGACACTTGTTTGGTGTTAGAAAAAGGTCTCATTAGGTTCCACTTGGCAGCGGATGTTTAGTCAATTCAAAACCTGGTGAAATGTGGTATACTGCCCTGGATTGGTTTTCAGCTTAATATCAAACTGGTTGAAAAACATTTTTAAACTGGCCCAAACCTAGTATGAACCTGTTTAAATCAGTGTTGGTGAGACTGTCATTGTTTTATCCTCCTGAGAGCCTGTGACCTCATATGTGGACATCACATTTTGGGCTTACTTGACCTTATATTTCATTCTACTTAACTCACACCTGTTGTCCTTGTTTGTGGACACTTTTTGTGCCATCTAGTGGTAGTAAGAGTGCAATACACTAATCTGTGTAAAAACAAGATGGCAGCCATCTCTGCCAAGTCAGTCTGCAGTGGATCCCAACACAAAAGAGGACAAGGGCCAAAACCTGGTCACATTTTATGGTTGAAACCTATTTATTTATGTTGGGACTTTATTGTCTTCTCATTTGAGGACACTGTCTTTATTATCATTGACAGTGTTTAGTTTTTTTTACCTTACTTACCAGGTCCTACTGATTCCAGATAGTGAGGAGAAATTCAAAATGCATTCCAAACAAAATTTTGGTTCTCAGGAGGTTAGCTAAGGCAAAAATGCTCAGCCATGGCTTTGACTGCTTATTTTGTTGTCTGAAGTATATTAAAAAAGAAAAAAAAAAAGTTATAATTTTTTTATAGCTTGAGTTTTTATGAGCACATTTATGTGTGAAGGTGCTTTAGTGTGCATAGTTTATGAAATGTGACACTGCAAATGCATATAAATAAATGTCGCTGCTAATATTTCACATATAGCAGCTGCAATCATCAAACCATAAATAATCAACTTTGTAGGAAGTATATTGAAAAAAAAATCATTTATTGTGTTTTTTAGACCATGAAACGGAGTTGCATCTTGACAAAAACATGCCAATTTAAGGGTTAAAGATTATAAAACTTCACTAATATCTGATACGTATGTTCAGGACTGATGCTGATTTAAAGAATTAAAAAAGATTTTTTTTTTTAGTTTTTATGAGCACATTTATGTGTGTAAGGACATTTACGTAACTTTTTTGAAGGGGCATCAAAGGGTTAAAAAACACCATACAGACATGTTAACAAGGTAAAGAAGTTGATATTCATTGGAGGGGGTCTTAATTTCATTTATTCAGTTTATTTAGATTATAGACACAGGAAGAACACTCTAAACAAAATTTGAAGAAGAAAAGCTTGTTTGAAGAAAAGAAAAAAACTTCAGCATCCAAGATCTTTGATTTGCTGACCAGCAGATCAAGAAATGACCAAATTCACGTCATCTTTCTCATCTATCTTCGCCTTTTTTTGTCCTCTGGATTTGACTTTCCAAAACACATCCTATGCAGACTTTTCTGCAGACACCTACTGTACGTGCTTTCAGGCACTGGAATGTCCTTGAACATAAGACCAAGGAGAGTGTATAAAATCATATTCACTTGCAACCCCACTATAACACACAGACAACAACATAATACCAGCAAATAGTTCGATTTTCAGGTCTCTTTCTGCAAGTTGATTTCTTAAGCTCACTAAAATCAACGACTGTACACGTGAATATGAGCATCTTTAGAATGAAGTGAAGTGTTATTCATGGTCCAACTGATCCTTGGCCTGTCAGGTGTTGATATTCAGAAGGCTGCAGCGGTGAGATCGCTCTACAGGTTGTAATTAAACAGAGGATCAAACTGTGATTCAGACTCATCATTATGACTTGACTCAGCTCTCAGCAGGAAAAAGAAGCTAAGCTCTGAGTGTAAGCAACACGAGCGTGTTCATCTGTTGTTAACTAGACTCACTCAAGTGTAGTTCATTACGGCCGCCTACTTTCTGCATATTAAAAGGCAGCTAAGTCTCACTGCTGAGTGGGGAGTGTGTTTGAACACCAGTTTCTGATGTGCTTGCTTTAATCACCTTCAGAAAAGCCCAGAATAGAAAGAAACAAATTCATTTGAGAAGTGAGGGATGAAGGGGAGGGAACCAGAAGAAAGAGGGAACAGCGGGGTGAAAAAGGAGGCAAAGAAGTGAGAAGAAGAGACAGAATTGAGGAAGAAAACAGGGGTTTGTCTCCGCTCTTGTTACAGTCACCATTAGAACTACTGCAATGCACCTCTCAACCATTATGTCAAATATAAATCCACATTTAAGAAAGTTTGACAGCAACTCTGCAGCTGAGGAATGAGAACCACCACCTGTGCTTCTCCATGTGGAGACAGCAACGGCAGCAGGGAAAAGTTTGCTGCTGAGCCAAAACCACCTTACAGAAACACACCAACTTTACTAGAGCTTGTTTTAACTGTGCAGCACTGAGCATTTGCTCAATGCACCAAATACGGTAACAGTTATATAGTGTGTACCACACTCTCTATTACGGTCTGCTGCTCTGTCTGTATTGCTGGTTCTTTGGGTGTCCTCAGACAGAACACAAGGCAAAGTTTGGGTTGCAGTCAGGTCCCCCGGATCCTAATCTGAACAAGCATCAGTAGGACCCCACCTTGTAACCCACAGGACTTAAAGGATCTGTCACAGATACCCTGGTGCTACACACCAAAGGACAGGCCCAGAGGTCTTTTGTCCATGCCTCAATAGGTCAGGTACCAGCACGTCCCACAGATGCCTGATTGGGATCTGGGGTATTTGGAGATCAGGTTGATGCCTTGAGCTCTTTGTCGTGTTCCTCGGGCCATTCCTGAGCAGTGTGGCATGGTGCATTGTTCTGCTGAGGGTGGGGGCACTGCCATCAGGGAGTGATGTTGCCATGAGAGAGTGTGCCTGGTCAGCAGCAGTGTTTGGGTGGGTGGGGCATGTCAAGTGGAAACCACATGAATGCCTGGACCCAAGGTAAAATGATTAATGTTGCTCACATCACCTGTCAGTTATCGTTGTAATTATGTGTTGTCTACTTTGTGATTCATTATTTTGTCACTGATTGTATAAGAAGTGTTTGGCTGTTTGATTGGTTTATTGTCATTTTAATGCCTCTCTCTGCATCGGTGACAGCTGCGGCAGGAGGCATACCTCTATCCATCCGTCCTATTCTTGTGAACACCTTATCTTAGGAGGGCTTTGAGATAATGTCCTCATATTTGGCACAAACGTTCACCTGGACTCAAGGATGACCTGATTAGATTTTGGTCGTCAATCGTCAAAGGTCAGGGTCCTGTGACTTCACATCCATTCCTTTCATGGACATGATATCTTAGGAACGCCTTGAGAAAACGTCTTCAAATTTGGCACAAACATCCACCTGGACTCAAGGATGACCTGATTAGATTTTGGTCGTCGATTGTCAAAGGTCAAGGTCCTGTGACTTCACATCCATTCCTTTCATGAACAGGATATCTTAGGAGCGCCTTGAGAAAACGTCTTCAAATTTGGCACAAACATCCACCTGGACTCAAGGATGACCTGATTAGATTTTGGTCGTCGATTGTCAAAGGTCAAGGTCCTGTGACTTCACATCCATTCCTTTCATGAACAGGATATCTTAGGAGTGTCTTGAGAAAACGTCTTCAAATTTGGCACAAACATCCACCTGGACTCAAGGATGACCTGATTAGATTTTGGTCGTCGACTGTCAAAGGTCAAGGTCCTGTGACTTCACATCTATCCCATTTTCATGAACATGATATCTTAGGAACGCCTTGAGAAAACGTCTTCAAATTTGGCACAAACATCCACCTCTCTGAGATGATCTAATTAGCTTTTGGTAGCTAAAGATCAAAGGTCACTAAAAACACATAAAACACACATAAAACACACAAAATTTCACATAAATGGATGTGGATGGGATAAAATGACCAAGTAATGACATTATATATCCAAAAGGTCAAACATCAGCTTCACTGTACCATCATAACTGCATGAAAGGACATTTGGTCAGATAGTGAATTAGTGACACTAGTCTCAGGTGTCCACCTTGAAGCTGTGAAGTGTCCATATTTAAGAATTTGTAGCTTCATTGCAGTAACATATTTTTAGTATTCTGTCATGGCTACATGTGAGTCTGGACAGACCAGGCCCCCAGGAAAGCAGCTCAGCTTTGCTTCCAATTTTTCCCCGTGGTGACTCACAGTATTGCAGTAAAAAATGCCCTGCTAAAAATGCACAAAATATCTAAAGAAAATTCACCAAATTGCCCAAGATGCAAAATCAAAGAAGGAACATTCTTACACATGTTCTGGCAGTGTGAAAAATTAAAGAGTTTCTGGAACAGGATTCATTTATTTGCAAAATCAGTTTTAAAATTAGGAGTTGAGTTGTCTCCATGTGTTTACCTCCTAAATGATATAATCAACTGTCATTTAGATCAAAAGAGAAGCAGACTGTTGATTACCATAACCTATTTTGCCAAGAAATGTATTCTTCTTTTATGGAAAAGTGAACGTTTAACAACATTTAGTATGCTTTTGGACCACATAGCTCAGTTTCTTCCTTTGGAAAAAAGAACTCTTGAAAGACATAATGTGGGTCACTTGTTCCATGACCTTTGGCATCCGTTGTACGCTGAAATTGAAAGACATGATTTATGAATGTATCTGATTGGTCACTGTTTGTGTATTATAATTGCATTTTTGGCTTTTCGATGAGTGTTATTGTATTGTTTCATTTCTTTTTGTCCTTGTATTTATTTACTTATTTATTTATTGTTCTTTTTTTCATGTGGGTATGTATGGGGTGGTGGACTGGGGTAGGCGTGGGGCACACTTGTACACCCGTGAAGCAAACGAATATTGTTGGACATCTTTTTCTGTAACTAAAGGAAAATAAAAAGAAGATAAACCAAAAAAATCCCCTGCGGCCCAAAAAGCATTTTCCCATAGGCAACCATTATAAAAAATGACATCTGTAAAACTGTTGACAGACCACCTCAAACTGCAAACAAGGTAAATTATGACTCTTTCTACTGAGAATTTTCATGGAGGTGTTATAGTTGTAAAACTTTCCTCAAACTGAGAAAAGAAATGACGTCATCGTAATGTAAAGTCTATGAGTCGAGCAGGAACTTGTGGGTGGAGCCAGTGGGAGAAACATTACTGCGCATATTGAGTGGGCTGCATATCTCAAAAGTAAACACAAAAGCTAGAAAGTTTTTGCAGTTTCTGCAGGTGAGCAGTTTAATTGGACTGAATAGGCACCATCTTGGCGTGTAAGGCAGGTTTCTCTCCCCTGTCTTACCAGTAAGCCTACTAGTTACTGAATTAATGATCAGAGGGCTGTGGGTGAAGTAGGAGCACGGGGACAGCTTCTCTGGGTAACTTGATCCACTTTAATGTCCGAAAAAGACCGTCAGACAACTTTCATTACCTGCATATAAGGTGCGCCATATTAAATAGGTCCTGAGTAAAATATGTAAACCATTTATGTACGCAGTTAACATCAAATTATTAAATTATATTACAAAAATAATCTCATTTTACACCATTATACATCTATGGGATAGACATGTAAACTGTAACTTCACTGGTTAATGGAGGCATGCAACCTCAAGGCAGTCATTCTTTATTGTATCTGTCTGTTTACATTTAACAAGGTCACACTGTGGAGTGTAGTTTTCAGTGGCATACTGTTGAACGCACAGTTAAGGAAGAGCCCCTCTATTAAAAAGATAATTGGACAAAGGGCTTGAGGTGGAAGTTTGCACTTTGGCGCAGCGTGACAATGCCGTGCCAGCGCACCTCAGTTTATATTAATGTGTTTGCCTGATTATATCTAACACGGAATTTAACATGACATTGATTATCAACTTCAGTCAAAACATATTTGTATATCAACTTTCAAAATCTCCTTTTAGATCAACAGTGTTTAGCATCATGTGACCTGCCCTAAGCTGGGAGAGCTGACTCGCTCAGAGCTGTGAGAATGTGTAAAACAAACACCGTGTATGTGTAAATGCTGTTTGACCTTTTAGCTTAGGCTACACTGAGCAAGCAGGCAGTGACAAGGAGTACGAGTGGTTTACCACAGCAGCAAGCCTGCGACAGACACGTTACGGAGCATGATGATGCCAGAGTATTAACCAAGAGGATTATTCAGATGAGAATGAGAGTCATTTGCAATGCAAATTAAAACAGTATTTAAAGCAGAGTAACATGCCCTTCAAATAACTTCTGCTGCAGAGAAATCCCAGTTCTCCTCCCTGTTAAAATAGTTATAAGGTGGGAAGTGCAGCACATGAAAGAGTCAGCGCTTCCACACTGAACATCACCATCACACTGAATTATCGTCGGCTCGGCCTCCTCTCTTAGATATGGCAGACTGTATCATAATCATTTCATGGACAGTTTTGTAAGGGAATTCAGCATGTGATTAATTCATTAAAATCACTCTGTGTTCCTCCCGCAGGTTAAATAGCTTAAAGAATCAATAAGCCCTTGTGACGAACTGTGTCGTGCTGAAACTGTACAGCAAAGTGGCATGAAGATGCACAGAGATGCAGTGTGCCAGTGTTGTGTGTGTCTGTGGGTGGTTGTACAGTTCAGTGCTATGGTGGATGATGTAGACACTGAAAACAACAATGTAGAACTATGTGGTTTTGAGATTGGCCCATGATTCTTTGTGGATTATTTCTCCTTAATTTGGATCTGTTGACTAAAAAAAAAAAAAAAAAGATCAAATCAGTGCTTAAAGTGGGTCTGTAATCACAGTACAGTCACTTTGCATGCATGTAGGTGACTAAATGTTCATAAACAAATTCCTGTATTAGGTATAATATGTTGTCTAGAACTTAGATTTCTGCCATCATCGCTTTTCCATAAAGTTATGTTTTTATACACTATTAATTTACATCAGCAAATATGTTTTAAAGACAAAATAGAATCCACTGTCAATGTATTTCATTTGTTTTCTGACAAAATCCATGAATGACAACTAAACACGATCATTGTTTTCATGGCAATATTTAGGGATTTAAACTATTTGGCTACTTGGATGAAGTTATAGGAATATCTAAATAATATGTATTAAAATTCAAAGGATAAGGCTGGGGTTTCTCTATTTTTATTTTTATATTTTGGTTAACAATACCTCAGTCTGTCTATCAAAAAATTTCCAAGCCCATTGCTTCCTGCTAAAGACGTAAGTCGGAGGATATGAAAAAAGAAACATGAATATACAGAATAGATTGATTAAAAAAACAAGTTGCACTTACATCTATGACTGTAAAACATGGCAGCGCACAAAATTTATACAATCATCAAAGTGTCAGGGTGGGCACCCAAGATAGGTGTCACCAATTCAATGCCTGATATGATGTTAAGTAATGGCTGGAAAAGTGTTTTTGCAGATCATTATGATGTCACACTGAAGTTGACCTTTGACCTTTTGGATAAAAAATGTCAACAATTCTTCATTTTATAATGTTAGACATTTCTGTGAAATTTTGTCATAATTGGTTTATTATTTCTTGAGTTATGGCCAAAAACATGTTTTGTGAGGTCACAGTGACCTTGAACTTGGACCACCAAATTCTGATCCATTCATTCTTGAGTCCAAGTAGATGCTTGAGGCAAATTTTAGGAAATTCCCTCAAGGTCTACTTTGTGGATTCAATTTTGTGTTCTTGGACGTTAGTCTGGGGCGCCGTCTGCCATTAGGTGTGCTAGCCGCTGATACCGCCAATCTCAGCAAGAGATGTGAGGACTCTAAAACTTCACCAGGGCCTCCATCGGCATATGGGTAAGTAGATAATGGCTGAATTTTCATTTTTGGGTGCACTATCCCTTTAAGTTGGCAAGTAAACATACTTCATATAAGCTTAACAACAATCTTTTCCAAAGTCTAACCATGTGGTTTTAGTGCCTAAACCCAAAAAAATGAAAGTGAAACCAAATAAAATTGCGACAGTTTCACAATGTTGAACATGCACCCTCTGACTTATTGGTAGGTGCAGTTTGCCTTATCTGAAGCATTATAATTGTAATGATAACAACTGATAACTACTATCTAATGGGCTGATAACATCTACCCACAAATTGGTGGCCTGGCCAATAATCTACGCACAAGAGTTAAGATACTATTAATATTTTGAATTACAAACCCCTATTCTACACTCAGGTTGATATTTCTGCACCATTTATGGCCCCAAATGTGCTATACAGGTACACAGGAGTTTGAACACCTTTTTATTTCAGTTGTAGCACACTGGCTTATTCAAGGACTTCCTATAGAAGTACACCTTAATATATTTTATGGACACTGTTGTATTCTCTGCCATGGAAAACAAATCAACACCTCATCAGTTAGGAAATGATTAAAAAAATGGGATTTGGGAAGATAAGATGCAAAAAGTGTTCTTGTTTCAGGGTTATTGTTTCGACACCCCACCCGTTCTTCCGCCATTGTCATCAGCGACAGCTCCTTATCTGGCTAATGAAGCATAGCAAACACGCTGATGCAATTTTTACATAAGGTTCATGGTAACAAATCAGTATGCCAGTTAAGTTCAGTCTTCCACTGAACAAGATATCTTTCATTCATTATTGATGTTGTGTGAGAGAAGCTTTCCCCTGAAGGCACACTAGGATTCCCATAGCCAGACTCAGCATCAAAGGCTTCTCTATAATCTTGTCTTCTCTTTTCCCACCCCTCCACTCCCTGACTCTCCACATTACATGGTCCATCTTATTCATTTACTGCTATCCCTCGCCATACGTGTTTAATTATGCTATCACTTGTAGTAGATAATGTGATACAGAGATGAACAGTGCAACGGCTGCTATTTGTGATATCCTTATTAAGAGCTAAATTTTCATATAGAGCATTGATTGTGCATGGATGGCTTATACCGTATAGCTTACATTGTTTCATCTCTGCATTACCTTACTAATCTACAGTGCATGGTAGCACACTGTGTAGCTTTACTGGGAAAGCAAGGCAACATACCTGCCAGGGTAAGGAGACTTTATACACTGGGGCTCTGCAGTCTCAGATATACTTCTTAAGGTGCTGCTGTAGCCACAACAGAGATGTCAGTTGTGTGTCAAATTATTTATAAGCTGTGTCCACTTCAGAGGATGTCTTCTTTGAATGTGGTTGAGGTTCAGTAGTATTTAAATGAATCAGAATTCTTCCAAATCTAATTAAATTTAGCTTTTGGGATTTGAAAGGAGCTAAATTTACAAATAACTCGCCTAAAACTGAAAGATTCAATTTAGATCTGTGGTCACCAAGCTGAGGGCAGAAACACTGGAGACCTAAGTAGCAGTAGCTACAACCTGAAAATAAGAGACCCTGCAACAGATATGAAATGTTAAACTTCAAAACGTACAAATATTATCTTCATTCATCTTCTAACCTCTTCATCCTCTTGAGGGTCGCGGGGAGGCTGGAGCCTATCCCAGCTGACATCGGGCAAGAGGCAGGGTACACCCTGGACAGGTCGCCAGACTATCGCAGGGCTCGTACAAATATTAATTAATTTGAAAACTTTTTACTTGCTTACATCAAGTAGGTTAAATTTCTAATGCTAAATAGCTTGAAAATTTGTTATTTGCTGGTGTTAAGTGACTTAAAAAATACTTGCTAGGATTAATTAATGTGAACACTTATTACTTGCTTTCACTGACTAAACTTAAACCTTGTCAATTTGCTAACATTAATTAACTTGAAAATGTTTTGCTTGCTAGTGTTAATTAACTTGAAACTTGTTACTTGCTTACGCTTAGTAACTTGAAAACCTGTCACTTCCTTATCTTAATTATCTTGAAAACATGTTGCTTGCTAATGTTAATTAACTTGAAAACTTGTTGCTTGCTAACGTTAATTAACTTGAAAACTTGTTGCTTGCTAATGTTAATTAATTTGAAAACATGTTGCTTGCCAATGTTAATTAACTTGAAAACTGTCACTTGCCAACGTTACCTTCAAAACTTGTCACTTGCTAATTAACTTGAAAACTTGTTGCTTGCTAACGTTAATTAACTTGAAAACTTGTTGCTTGCTAATGTTAATTAATTTGAAAACATGTTGCTTGCCAATATTAATTAACTTGAAAACTGTCACTTGCCAACGTTACCTTCAAAACTTGTCACTTGCTAATTAACTTGAAAACTTGTTGCTTGCTAACGTTAATTAACTTGAGCACTTGTTGCTTGCTAATGTTAATTAACTTGAAACTTGTTACTTGCTTATGTTAATTAACTTGAAAACTTGTTGCTTGCTAACCTTAATTCACTTGTAAACTTGTTGCTTGCTAACGTTAGTTAACTTGAAAACTTGTTGCTTGCTAATGTTAATTATCCTGAAAACTTGTTTCTTGCTAACGTTAATTAACTTGAGAACTTGTTGCTTGCTAATGTTAATTAACTTGAAACTTGTTACTTGCTTACGCTTAGTAACTTGAAAACCTGTCACTTCTTTATCTTAATTATCTTGAAAACCACTTGCTTGCCAATGTTACCTTCAAAACTTGTCACTTGTAATTATTTTGAAAATAATTCACACTTTTTGCTAACGTCAATTAAAGTAACAGAATGTAGGATTTAACAGCATTAAGTGATGAGGTTGCAGATTTCAACCAACTGAATACCCTTACCCTCATCCCTCCCTTTCCAAGCATGTAGGAAAACCTATGGTGGCCTTCACTCAATGGCGTTAATATCAATGGTGCAACCAGTACAGTGCACTACTATGACAACACTAGATTACTCGTGAAGCTAGCGGACCGTTACAGGCAAATCACCCTGTCACACTGAGCAGTGAGCCAACTTTGAAGTATCTGGCCAAGATGCTTATTGTGATCGTATATTGTGACAGTTGAAATTGGGCTGTGGTGGTTTGAGTCCAGGGCAGGCTGTAAGATTAGCGTTGATAAATTTGACGCCTTAGTGTTCGTGGTGCTGAAGGCTGGTTTGTAGGGTGGGACTTACATGGTAAGCCACTTCACGGTGACATAGCAATTGTCTGCTTTCCACAATTGCGGCTTTCTAATGCCAGAATTTCAAGCATATGTGGAATACTAAGGGCTATCCTTTGTAGCCCTCAGTATTCCACTGAATCCAAGTCATTTGACTGTGAGTTCAAGGCTGGAACTTAAAACTGTTTTCTTTTGCATACCATACAGATTCAGTCCAGAAGCCATTAGTTCTTTCATACCCAATTAAAGACCATTTCTGTCATCACCTCAAAGAGCTCCTAAAGTGGGCCATAGCTGTCATTTTGGGTAGGTTTACAATGGGCAAAATGAGTTGGGATTCTTTCTGCAAAAAATGTTAAGTAACCATGGCAGTTGGAATGAGAAAAATGTTAATGTTTTTGTATTGTACTTTGTAAATTCTCAGCAACTCAATCTCAAAAACTATTTGGTCAGTTACCTTGAAATTTGGTACACACATTCATGTCTCCCTCAAGATGAGTTGTAATAACCTTGGTGATCCACTGAGATTTCATATAGCGCCATTATCAAGTCACAATGTGTCCAATACCCACAAAATGAATGATATTCCATCAGCCTCAGCTGTACTTTTAGGAAATGTTAGCGTAGAATAGAAATAGAAATAGAAAAAGAAAGCCTTTATTGTCATTGCAAAGGAACAAAAGGATGCTACATTTACAACGAAATTGCAGGGGCTGCTTCTAAGGTGCAGACAAGAAATACAGTTAAGTTGCGTATACAATTAAGTATAACACCATAAAGATTCAGTCCAGAAGCCTTAAGTTCTTAGCCTGGAAATCCAGACTCAAATCTAGAAAGATTTTGAGTCTGACCCTCACCAATACACCCTTCCTACCCAAGGGGTGGCGCTAACTGAGGCATTTCAAATGCTGCCACATGCAATTGGATAGCACAATGGCCAATCAGAGCAAAAAATAAGGTGATGTATTCATTGCACTAAGCCCCTTTTGTTTGCTGAACAGTGGGGCTAACTGATATATTATGCTTTTGCCGTATCCCGTTGGCAAAATAGCAGAAACGTCCTTCCTGGAAGCGAAGGCTTCTAGGGCAGTCTTCTGTTCCTCTCTCAAGGAAAAAGATAGTTGGCTTAGTGTTTCTTCCAAAGCTAAATTGAATGAACGCGGTCCTTCGGCAGCTGCCATCTTGGCTGTTTACTTCTCGACTTCTACAGCGCAGCGCTGTCCTCATCATGTTACTCCCACCCAGAACCCGCCTCTGTCAGACAGACTGATCTGATTGGTCCGATAGGTGATGCTAGTCAGGGCCAGATTCCTGTGCAGTGCAAATTAGAATTTGCTAGTGGCGGGGCATCTGGATTTCCAGGTTATTAAGTCTTTCATACCCAATTAAAGACGGTGCCGTAGCATTGTTCCGACCTCTCATTGTTCCGACCTCTCATTAGTCCGATGTCCCGTTGTTCCGATATGTGATTATACTAGGCTATACTGTATTTGTGTACCGTAGAGGATCAGCAACGCAACAAAAGTAGGCTACTGGTCGAGATACAAGTGTCATAGAGAGGAGAGAATAAAACACCATAACCTCCTGTTATTAACTCTGGGGTCGGGGTTGTGTTGGGAGCTGGTCCACGGTGCAGACCGGCTCCCGGCGGGCGTATTTCTACCTTGATGGTGCGCCGCGACTGGCTCTGGGTCAGCTGGGAAAGGATTGAGGCGAAGCAGGCTCACGGCTTATGTGTTTGCCACTTTCTTTTTCATTTTAACCCACACCATGATCTTTTCCTAACCCTAACCCTAACCAAGTGGTTTTTGTGCCTAAACCTAACCAGACCTTAACCACAGGGCATCATGATGATTTCGGAACAACGGGACTTCGGAACAATGGGTTTAATATGGTCGGAACAATGGGATGTCAGACCAGTGGGCTGTCGGACCAACGGGCAGACCCCCTGAAAGACCATTTCTGTCATCACTTCAAAGAGCTCCTGAAATGGGACATGGCTGTCATTTTGGGAAGGTTTACAATGGGCACGCTAACACACCAAGATGATGAATATGGTAAACATTATGCCTGCTCTACATCAGCAAGTTAACATTAGCAACGTGATTATTTTAGCATGCTGATGTTAGCATTTAGCGCACTGTGGCTAAGCACAGTCACACAGTGCCGTAGACTCTCAGTCTTATTTCAACAAACACCACCAAAATGACAGAGAAAATACGAAGCACACTGCATTGTTTATGGCGTCCAAATAGCCTGCATAGTTCCTAAATGTGTCTGTGTGAATACAATAATGGCAACAAAGGCACCACAGATATCTATGGCTTATAATACCTACGGCATCATTTAGATATGCTTCATGGTTAGGAATACCATTACTTATAGCAAGCCACTAAGTGTCTGAGTTCCAGGAAAACCCCAGTTTTCTTAGAAAACTCATTATCATGACCTGAACAGGTCACTGATCTCTTCCATGCACCTTGCACTGATAGCAATAAACTCATCTCAGGTTGAAAAAAGTTTTTTGCAGTGACAGAAGGAAGCAAATTAGCTTCTGTAGCTTACATACTGAACAATGCCTGGCTCTCTGCTCAAGAAGAAAAAAAACTCGATTGCAAGTCTACAATTGGACAAGCTGTCCGTGACTAACATGGCTGTGCAAACACTGCCAGAGTTTGGGGTTCCATTCCCCAGAGCAAGGCACAGACAGCGCCAGGGCTACCGTCCTGGTATGCGGGGAGCGGGAATCCAACTCATTCCATTGTACCACTGTAACTGAAAGCCCTTGACATGTATTCATCATTAGAGGCAATTGCAGTCAATCTCTTTCAGACATAATATTTGGCTCCCTGACACGTCTGCTCCTCCCCTTCATCTCCAAATGTGTGGAGGGGAGAATCATGTTCAGCACTCTGCAGTATTTGTTAAGCAGCAAGTGGAGGCACTTAGCGGGGCAGCAGCTGTCACCCCGTCACAGACAGCTCAAATTATATTATACTTTTCACTTGCTATTATACTGTTTATACATTTTATACTTATATATCAGTATTTCCTATTTAATGTGCATATGATACATGATTATATGCACTATACATAAACACAATGTTCTAAATTCTTACATGTATTGTATGTATAGTTTCGAGGGCCTAGTTTTCCCGCCTGATGTTCTACAGCATTCCCAATGGGCATGGGCAAGGGTGCACAAAATTTTTGGCGTTTCTCAGTACAAACAAAGCCCTCAATATGTACAGGGAAAAGGCACTTGGGATATAGGATTTGCAAAAGGCATATGTGATGTCAATGATCAGAACAGAGATTGCTCATTTATGTAATTTGAGGAGGTTAAAGACCTGATAAAGTGGATTTCTGGAGGTTATTTACTGCTGAGGAGCAGTGTAAGATCTTCCATTGTACTGAAAAGGATAAAGGGAGAAGAGAATAAGGTTAAAGGGTTTCTAAATTCTCCTCATACTTGACACTCGCCCTCAATATTTTATAGGAAAATGTCAGATATTGTAGCTAAAATGTGTGACAGCCTGAGACTAATATGGCAAAAGGATCTTGGTTGTGAGATTAGGGCAGGATTTGAGCTGGAATTGGGCTACAAGGGATGCGAGAAGTAAGTTTATCCAATGTAAAGTCACACATAGATATTATTATACACCTCTGAAACTGTTTAAGATGGGCTTACTTCAAAACAATAAATGTTGGACATTGCTCCATGCTCTATGGGACTGTCCCAAGGTGGTACCTTTGTGGAAGGTGGAAGTGAGAAATCTCAAAGGGTGGCTCAGACATGCTCTACCAGAATCCCCACAGCTGTGTCTGTCAGGGGACAAATCTCTTGTGTTACCAGACCTTACAGAAGCAGAAGTTGGAGAGACAGGAACAGGTTTTATTGACGTAGCGAGGTTTATTCTGCGTCCACACAGGCCGGAGTTAGAGAGGCCGAAACTAATGACAGAGACTGCTGCCGAATATGGCAAAGAGAGGGTACTGGGTTAGGGGTGAGGACTTTCTTTGGGGTATTTTGTTTGTTTGTTCATTCATGTAGTTGTTTTTGTTTATTTGCTTTGCAGTCATGTCACCCAGTGTATTTAGTGTTGTCTTCTCTGGTATCATCTGTCATGTGTTGTTTCACTAAGGGACAGGATGTGTACATATGTAGTTACACCCATCGTTATTGTGCCAGGGTGGTTCTTTGTGGCCACCTTTTTAGATTAGGTGTCCCTTTTTCCTCTTGTGAATCCTCTTGTATCACATCCGTATCATTTTTGAATAAAGTCAATATGATAAAATGAAATAAGAATTTAAATTTCATGTTTCTCTGACTGGAAATCCGGCCTGGAAACCTGCACCAGCCCTCGAAAAAGAGCATCACCCTAACCCTGACATGCATTCTGGGACACGGCACACCCCACAAATTAGGATTCAACACTTATTCCTCAGATGTGGTTGAGTCATTTGAAGCCTATGCTCTCTGACAGAGCAGTGAAGAAAATTCTAGCACTGTAATAAGGTTGTGTTGTTTTTAAAGAGCCCTGAGTTTCATCCTCTGAAGACTGAAATGGGATGAGACAGAGAAGCAACAGCGATGTCTCTGAAACTCAGCTGAGCAGCTCTGACTACAGCGGGCTGCCCTTCAGAATGTCACACAGCGCCGTGATAGATCTCCTCTTATCCCTGAGAGCATTTTGCCACCTACTGACTGTTAGTGGTAATCACATGACTAATCCCATTTCACACACACCTTCCACATACATGCAGGGTGCGGTGGTGCAAGTTTGGGGTATCTATTATTAAAAATCACACTTGAAAAATCCATGATGACAAATGTAAGGGGGTGTTTTTCTGTGCAAAAATTTGTGGATACTGAGCTTTAAAAAAAAAACTTGAAAAATAAGAACACCAGGCATCTAAGTAATGTAAATCCTCAGTAAAAAATGAAAATGTATGGAATAATTAAAAAGCTTTGATTTGGGCACAAGGCTCAACATGAAAGCGCTGAAGGAACACTGGAATTGCTGATGGAATTAAGCACATTATTAATGTAGGCTTACTTGAGGCTATTGCATCTCTGAGGTTCATCCTTTGATATCTCCCAAAGTCATTAATATTGCATACTGTAGCTGAAGTCTTAATCACCAGATCCACCAGTGTATAAGGCACTACTTTTTTGTATCCAGAGCGAGGATTTCTCACAGAAACAAGTTGCAGACAATATCAACCCAGCGATCACTTAAACACAAACTGCCATTGACTTTGAAATCCCCACTGACAGCATGTCATTCTGTCATGGCTCCGTTTCCCCCCGATGGCATTTCATCGAGGACAATGCTGCGGTGCGCATACAAGTGGGTTAATTAAAAGATTCATAAGTCAATCAGAGAACATTAACATACTCGAGAGCGGTTTCAATGCACAGGGTTCAGCGCGAGAAAACATCAAAGGGTTTAAACTGCAGGCATGAAAGGCATGGGAAATGAGCTTTCAAAAGGAGAGGCACTGCCAAAGCCTGCAGGAGGAGAGGAGCCTCTCGCTGACTCTCAGGTACTCTGAGCCTCCGATGAAGCCCTCATACCCCACTGGCTGCATGAGGAGGAGGAGGAGGAGGAGGGGAGCAGAAGAGGAGTTCACACAATCATGTCTTGTTTTTTTTAAAACCTTCCTTTTCGTCTGTGAATTAAATTATTGGTTCAAATCCGACTGAATGCATGTGCGTTAAGCCAGTGTGCTGCTGGACATGCATTCTCCACTGTACCTGCACTGAAACCAGTTCTCCTGTCTTGAACATCAAATACTTTTTAATTAAAAACTAACATGAAAAACAAATTAAGACAGAAATATTCAAAATATTAATGCAGTTGTGTGATTTTACTTGAAATATGAACAACAAATGTCCCAAAAGGCGTCACTGCGCTCTGCTGGACTGTTTCCTAATTTTACACTGGTCACTTAGGTTGCAACAGGTAAGTGCCATCCCATTCACAACCATCATCATCATCACCACTATCATCACTATTATCACCACCGCTATCCAAACTGTCTCCGCCAACCTTCATTCATTCATTCATTCATTCATGAATGCCAAAAGCAACACCAGCACATGCAAACTAAAGAGCCAAGCATGCTGGGACTGAAGGTGGCCGGATGTTTGTGTGTCCATGCTCCAACGCTCTGCCACTTCCAGACGCACCAAAACAAACCCGTCAGGTGCCTGGATGCACGCAGCCACGCGCCATTCCCTGACCCACTTTACCCGACATGACAGCTCTGACGAGCCGCAGCATGTTCCCACGTCACATAACTTTTTCTGATGTGTGGTTAATTTCACGCATACAGAAAGAAAAATATATGTAGTCGCTTCAAGAGTCGTCCGCCGCAGAATGCATCTCATCCAGACATGACAGTGTGGAGAAACTTACCCGCATCCCGCACCTGCTCCTGACATCTTGATCTCAAACTTGTATCCTTAGTTGACGCTCCTCGCCCTCCGCGGCTTAACCTTTGCTTGAATGCAGCCGAGCGGAGAGAAGAGCCGCCGTTATTTCCTCTTGGGGAGGTGGGGTGAAGTCCTTTTGGCACAGGGTACCAGACCCGACGGCGCGCAGCCGCTGCTCACAGACGGAGCGCTTTATTATTTCTAACGGGCGCGCTACCGCAACATGGCAATACGGGGTCTAACCCAGCGTGATGGGAGCGCTCGTTAAAAACCGACACTGTTAACCACATGACACGAGCATTTAGGTGGCGCTTACCCGCACTACACAGTTCATCACATCGTCTCCACTAATGACTTCAGCGGGGCAGCATCACAGAATCCCCTCCGTCTGGCGTGGAGAGCTGTGAGCCGAATCCCGTTTGAAATATGGAGGGTTAATGGGAGCATCACCTCTTGGGAAACAGCACAGACTTTGCGAAAAAATTTTAAAGATGCCTTTTTGATCGTTGAGGGGTTCTTTCAATTTCGGCATAACATTGATCCAACAAGGAGCTCTTTCTTTCAATAAAATGTCAACTTTTATAAACTATTATCACGGTTTCCATACTGCACAGCATGAATGGTGATTAGAGAAGAGTAAAAGCACATCAGTTATTTAAGTTGATATTTTACATAGTTAAGTTTCATTTAAACATGTTTAATTAATGCCGAAATGAAAAATAGATTCCAACAATGTATGCGATTTCTTAAGGCACTTCTTATCAACTACCTTCTTCTCTAATGATTTAAGAAATCTTAAATTGTCATTTTTCATAAAGGAGTTCAACATTGATTTCCTTCTTTAGACATCCAAATATAGACATCCAAACTGATTAAAAGCTGCTTTTTACAGTAACAGTATATGAATAAATTAATGTGGCCTTTTCTGGGTCAATATAACTCCATCCATCAGTCCCACTGAGTGCCCTCAGGCAGTGAGGCACTAAAGCCCTCCAGCTCAGAGAGAAATGGTCAGCTGAGAATCTGAAATTGTCTCATTCACTGATTCAAGTTGCTTGTTGCAATTTTTACAACCACAGGAGTTTGATTTTGTGGAGGTGCAATGAGCTCTCAGCTGAAAATGTCACTCCAGAAAATCAGTTTAGTCACTTACTCCCCTTTCTTTCATTTTATTCCTACTGTGTGAGAGTACTGTCACTAATTATACTGTAGCCTAATAACGTAGGCTACAATATTTCTCAGCATGATTTTAACCAAAAAGTAGTGAGCCCGAGGAGTATTCTCAGTTTCATTTTTATACAACCGTTTGTGCCAACATGCCTGTTCATACACAGTAATATGGACACTCAACACATCATGTAGTGACATGATCACCTATTTAAACTACTGATCTGCTGCTCTGTTTAGTGTTCATCATACATGCATGTTTTAATACAAGCTGCCCTAAGTGTACAATTTTCTACTTTTACCTTTCCCGTCTATGTACCAAGCTTGCAGGATGCAGGGAAAATCTGCGACATCATCAGGGATCAGAATCAGAGCTATGTCATTGTTTTTTTGAGACACGAGACCAATGTATTGCAATTCATTGAAATACATGTGGGGATGTTAAAATGGCAACCCATTTTCAATTGAACTCATCAAATACCACCTCTTTGTCAATGTCCTGAACGTCAAAATGTGACACATCAGTCTGCCTCATGCTTCAGTTCCAGATCTTCACGGACGTCTTGTGCTTGTGCTTGTTACATACATTTTCAAAATAAACTTGCAACATAGGTAAAACACTTTACTTGTACTTCCTTAGGTGTAGGCAACAAAGTCCCTGGTTAGGTTTTGGAGAAAACATCATGGTTTTGCTTGAAATAAATAAGGTTCTTACTAATGTAATCAAATCAAATCAAGTTTATTTATACAGCACATTTAAAAACAACTGCAGTTGACCAAAGTGCTGTACAATATAAAAGAATGACACATAAATATATAGCAACATAAAATGTACACAAATATAAAACAGAATAAACTGGTAGGAACAATTACAAACATGAAAATATAAAATAAATACTAAAGTTCAAATTTGTGTGTCGTTGTCATAACAGTGAAAAGAGACTTTGCGCTGGAGGAAAATGGAGCCTAATGGAAGCATGTACAGTGCAAATAAAATGGGCCCTAGGATGGAACCTTGAGGTACACCACAAGTGATACGGGCAGATGAGGAGGAGAGGCCCCCAATTTTAACAGAAAAAGACCTGTCCGATAAATTGGAGGCAAACCCCTTGAGGGCAGTTCCCTGGATGCCAACCAGCTCCTGAAGATGGTTTAATAATATACGATGATCAAAATTGTCAAAGGCCACACTGAGGTCTAATAGTATTAAAATAGCACAATTACCACCATCTAAAGACAGCAGCAAGTCATTTGACACTTTGAGAAGAGCAGAATCTGTGCTGCGTCGAGCCTTAAAACCGGACTGTAATGTCTCCATGATGTTGTTGTTAGCTAGATGAGACACAAGCTGTGAGTAGACAGTTTTCTCCAGTACTTTGGACGGGAATGTGAGCTGGGACATGGGACTAAAATTGTTGTCAAGAGTTGGTTTGGCTTTTTAATGAGAGGCTGAACAATAGCATGTAATGTCACATCACATGACATATGTCATGTGTCTTTCGTCACTAGTGTAGCATGTTACACATACTAGTGTTGTTGTTAAAATAACTCCATAAAGTTTTGGTTTCTCATGGGAATGAACAGCGGGCTTCGCTGTTTGTTTGACCTTTCCACCTCCACTCATGAATTTATGGCCCTTTCAGTCTGTCTACCACAATCATAGCTGGAGGTGTCAGAATAGCCATTGCCCAGTGGGTATTATATCATGAAGATTGTCTCTGTGCTTCGGTATCTAACGCCAAAATCACTGACAAAGGGTATTTGATGATTTCAGTATGAGGATGGCCTGGAAATGCATAATGGAAGGCACTTATAGCCCACTAACCTGTTAAAGAGAGGAAGCATCTTTGCTATGTTGTTACCAGTATATGAGTTTGCAGAACCTCTTGCTTTTCTTTCGGCCCCCATATTAACAGGTTAGAGCGGCTGTAGTCTTTCGTAGCCAGACCAATCTCCACAGCACTGTGTCAGCGCTATGGAAACGTCTAGAGGCACACATTATCATTCTGCTATAGGGGGGAAATAATCTAGCTTGTTTGCAAGTCTTTAAACCAATTACAATCGTCTTGGACTGTGCTCTTGCAAAATAGTGATAGGGTGTAACTTGCTTTGTTGGAGCTTTCACACACGAGGAGGCGAGCCCTGGCATCAAAACGAATAAAGAAAAATGACAAAGCCTGTCACTGTCAGCAGGCAGCAGCAGACACTGCCACCGCATTAATGGCGGCGCCGCAAGATGGTGGAACACACAAAGCAGTCGTCGGAATCTTGTATAAGGCACCACTGCAAAGCACAAGCTTACAGGATCAGGCTGGCGTTATTCTATACTGCCTCAACATCATATTTAGTATACACTGACCTAGTTACTGGGACATCACAGAGACTGCATAGAGCTTCATATTCCTACCAAAAACTGCACTTCTTTTCTGCATGAAGGAAATGTATAGGACAGACAATATATGTCCATATTACATCAGCAATCCAGACAGTGTGTCATGTTTTGACACATTTAACAGAGACTGTTCTGATTAGGTGCCACCCTGGTGCAACATTTTTGTTGTAACCTGCTCATCTTCTTGTTACTTAATGTAAACCGCTTTATCCACCGTACTTTCTGGTAATGTTGCTTTAATTCAACCTGCTCTGCCGGTGTCTGCATTTAGGTCCTCTTCCCTGTTACATCATGCAGAGTAAAAAAAAAATTGACAGACTTCATGTATTCTTGCCATTTAAATCTGAGCAAGCGGACAAAGACTATCCCTGAGCTGACAGCCGCCCTCCCTGCAGAGTCTGGACACCCAATATTTAATGAACATGAACACATGTTAAAGAAACATGTATGACTACATGCTGATACAGGAGGGGCCTGTGCAGGTGGAGAGAGCTACAGTATGTAGCAGTGAGGATGCAGAGCTCAGGGTTGTATGCAGACTGAATAAGCACCTTCAAATCACGAACATAGTACATGACTGGAAGATGTATGAAACATGCCACTAAAAAATGACTTCTGTTCCTGCCTGAACGACTGCAAGAATCTATTAAATTTTCTCCCCTCAAGTCTAAATTTAAGATTTACGCTGATTAGATTAGAATCTTGCAGCCCTGTCACCAGAAGAGAACACTTACATTTGTGCATTCCATATGTATAATATCAGTGTTTCTAAAGAGCTGACTCTGTCATCGGGAGGTGGAGGAGATGGTAGACGGCCAGGCAAACACCTGCCACGCTGCAGACCGCTGTTTAGGACCAACAAACAACAAAATCGGTTGATTGTTTTAGCATTTCCAGTTGCTTTTAAGGCACCAGATGAGGATGGATTTATGATCCATTGTGTGACGCTTTTTTTTTTTTTATAAACGTCTGGAACCTCCCGTCTACAGCGGGCTTGAGATGCGCCCTATTTGAGGCTCAGATTCCAGAGTTACTTCTTATCCTGAAGCCTCCTTAAGGAATCTGATCCCGTTTGATTCTGCGGGGGGAACCTCTTGCGACCGCATGCCTTTGCTGACACTGACCCCAGCAGGATTCGAACCCTAGACCTTCCGCATGGAAGACGAGTGCTCTAACCACTACCGAGGACAGTCCTACAAAAAGCAATTGTCTTTTACCAAAACATATGTTTCCTGCCCGGACAGTTCTGTGACAAATGGTTGTTTTTACAGAGCACTACTTTTACAACATACAGTATCTCACATAAGTGAGTACACCCCTCCCATTTTTGCAAATATTTCATTATATCTTTTCATGGGACAACACTATAGAAATGACACTTTGATATAACTTAAAGTAGTCAGTGTACAGCTTGTATAGTAGCATAGATTTACCTTCCTCTGAAAATTACTCAAAACACAGCCATCAACATCTAAACAGCTGGCAACATAAGTGAGTACACCCCACAGTGAACATGTCCAAATTGTGCCTAAAGTGTCAATATTTTGTGTGCCAACCATTATTATCTAGCACTGCCTTAACCCTTTGGGCATGGAGTTCACCAGAGCTCACAGGTTGCTTCAGGAATCCTCTCCCACTCCTCCATGATGTCATCATGGAGCAGATGGATGTGAAGACACCTTGCGCTACCCCACCTTCAGCTTGAGGAGGTGAGTTTAGGGCTGGATACATACTTAGCCAGTCCATCACCTTCACCTTCAGCTTCCTCAGCAAGGCAGTTGTCATCTACTAGGTGTGTTTTGGGTCATTATCATGTTGGAAAACTGCACTGCGGCTAAGTTTCTGAAGAGGGGCGATCATGCTCTGCTTGGAATTCATGTTTCCCTAAATGAACCGAGCTCCCCAGAGCCGGCAGCACTCATGCAGCCCCGAACCATGAAGCTGCCACCACTATTGACTGTAGGCAAGGGACAGTTTGGACAGTCATGGTGCTCTTTCGGCATGTGTGACACCTTGACCTGTGGGCCATCCTCAAGCTGAAGGTGGAGGAGCGCAAGGTGTCTTCACATCCATCTGCTCCACAATGTCATCATGGAGCAGATGGATGGTGTCTTCACATCCATCTGCTCCATGATGACATCATGGAGCAGATGGATGGTGTCTTCACATCCATCTGCTGAAGCAACCTGTGAGCTCTGGTGAATTCCATGCCCAAAGGGTTAAGGCAGTGCTAGATAATAATGGTTGGCACACAAAATATTGACACTTTAGGCACAATTTGGACATGTTCACTGTGGGGTGTACTCACTTATGTTGCCAGCTGTTTAGATGTTGATGGCTGTGTTTTGAGTAATTTTCAGAGGAAGGTAAATCTATACTACTATACAAGCTGTACACTGACTACTTTAAGTTATATCAAAGTGTCATTTCTATAGTGTTGTCCCATGAAAAGATATAATGAAATATTTGCAAAAATGGGAGGGGTGTACTCACTTATGTGAGATACTGTATTCTCACTCCAACCTCATTGTATATTGACCTTTGGTTACGAACCTTCCACATCAGGATAAAACATGAAATGTACCCTTGTGCGTTGGTTGTCGACGTTCTGGGACACTGTGTGAAGTTCTGCCTGTTAAATGCATTGTCTTTGTTCAAAATACACTTCTGTTTTCACAGGAAGTGTGATGCTTACAGACAGTCTCTTCCAAAACAAACACACTACATTGGTACAACAACGCAAATAGTCTTTTTTTTTTCTTCATTCAAGTAACGCACGTGGTTAGGTTTAGAAAAAAAGATCAAGGTTTGAGTTTATAATCTTATAGGACGTGAACACTGCTCTCCCGGATGAAAGTCATTGTTAGCCGCCTTAACTTTCATTCTTGTCCTGCGACATTTCCCTCTGACGCTGCGTATCACATCGACGTTAAAGGACAGCTTTTATTGTCAGTGTCTGGAGCGCCGAATTTCAGTGACTTCAGAGTGAGACCGGATTGTCTTTTCCAGCCAGGATAGTGCTACAAAAAGTGGGAATTTTATGCGACTATTACTCATTACGTTAAAGCTGCATACGTTTTTACCACCTGGGGACACCAGAGGAATCTGTGTAATGGCAACTTTGCTTGCAAACAACTGACTATTGATGTCCGGCAGACTCCTAGCAACAGTAGCATTCATTCAGAGTCGAGTTTCTGGCCATTCGACACATGTAAGTCCAGTATTCACTCACAGGCATTGATTTAAAAGGGTACACAGGGGACATGTTCCCCTCAACATTTAGAACATGTGCATTTGTCACATTTCAAATTACATGTAGTAATCTGATGCATTGTTTGCATACAAATATTGCTAACTTCACATCATTGGGTGACTGACAGTAAAAATTCCTATACTTAGATGCTGCAGCCTGCTTATAGCTGTCATGGCCTGAAGCCTTTTGAGCTTCCCTCCGCCTCTTTCCCATCTCACTTAATCACTAAACATTCTGTCAATAGTATATATACTGCAGGAATTAGCTGGGATGCTCAGAGGCAGCATGCTAATAAGATCAAGTCATCTAAGAGTGCTAACCATCTTATTTAGCTTATTCAGTATTACAGATTGCTATTGATGTACAGTAGATATACTGATATAGAGTATATGGTTGTGGTCCCTGGCCTTTTGTGGGCCTCATGGTGTTTCTCCAGCTGTGCAGAGCAGCCCAGATATTGTAGTGTTTGCCATTGACTTCTTAATGTACTTCCTACCCCCCCTCTGAAGCCCATTCAGTGGCAAAAGATGATGTTGTTATCAGCACTAAGGGCTGAGTGTGCATTCCTCTTCCTGAAGATATTATCGGAGCCCTCCTCTGCAGACAGCCAGAGAAAGGAGAGAGTGATGGCAGCGGAGGGGTGGGAAACTCCTCTTTTTGACACCATATCAACTCAGTGCTCCTTATCGCTCCCATTTGCTGCTGAGCCAGACGATTACCAGAGTGGCTTTATTCACACAGCCTCGACACTCAATTAGTCTCCCACACCCACTCGCTCTGTTAGCGCTCGGCGCCGGGGACCCACAGCAGCAAACGCAAGAGCGGGAAAATGTAGATGAGTTGACCCACACCAACAGATCGAAGCTCACTGTGTTTTAAAGAAAGTCCACTCCAGACCTCATGTCATACAGAACGATTTTTTTATTGTGCAGTGTGAAAACAAAGACAGATTTGTTTCTGAGTGCTCTAGTGTTTTGTGCTTTTGTGTTTTTCTGAAGGAGAGCTATATGAATAGAATCAGATGTCTCAGTTTAACACAGTTCAAATATAATTGGACACATTTTGGAAATTAAGGTTTTTGGGCAGGTGGGTCATTAGCAGGATTCTGAGTCAGTTATTGATAACTTGCAGAGATGTTGTGCAATAGTCCACCTTCCACCTTCTCCTCCCCTCTCTGTCTGTCTCAAACACATGCAGAGCAAGCAGCTTTAACATCATTGTTTCTATTGTCCCGCTTTTGACCAGAAAAATCTATTGAAATCTGACATATTTAAATATCTTCACTCATAATATCCAGTGAAATATTTTCCTTTGAGAACATGTGGGCCTAATACTGTGTCCTAAGGTCAATCAAGTGTCTCTTTGTCCATACACAATCTGTTAAATATTCCCTTCCGTTAGGTCACGTAAATGAATCGCTGTACCTGTCAGTTGTGCGCTGATGGAAACAAACCACACAGGATATCACAGGCCTCGACTTCGAAGCAGGATTTAGGGTTATGGAAGTAACTTCAGGGATCACAACCTGTCAACACCCCGACCACTAACCAGTCAGATCACTGGAAAAGTATCCCGACATGGACAAAAGTCTGGTTTTAAAACTGTGTTGTGCACAACCTGTGAGGGTTTTCAAAGCTTGAGTTATTTTTGAGGCAAAAACTGGCTTGTTTTTGTGATTTAGCAGCATCATGGAAGCATAACCCCCACACCCCAACTCATTTCAGTGATACGTCACAATAGAGAAAGACTCTCAGATATTATTGACTCACTTCAGACTCATTCATTCATGATATAACATATAATCAATGAAGAATTCCAGGTGAAGGTTCAATTATTACTGAAGTGCCCTTTTTTCCAAGACACGTCTGAGCCTTTATCGGTCGACTCCATCTTTCAGGGCAGAAATTCTGACCCAGTGTCACACTAGAGAAGTGGTTCCCAGCTGGTGGGTTGCCATCCAAAAGTGGGTTGTGGGTCCAATAAAAATGCATACACTCATAAATGTATCAAGTTTGTAAAAAACACACTTAATTTTGGAGAACAGTGAATTTCTGGTACAGGGCTTTTATTTTGAAGTGTCGTGTCCTGCTGTCAAGTGGCTACGTAACAGAGACAGCAAACTAGCTCAACAACATGGCCGAACAGTGTGGACCTTGAACTGATGAATAAGGAGAAATCTGGACCAGTTGGGAACCACTGCACTACAGGACCACTTGAGTGACCAAAGTGCTGCTCCGTGGCCCTGTGCTTAGTCCTGACAGCCGTCTAATACCACTTTCGCATCATAATTAGCATTTAACTGCAGTTTTTTTAAATGTGGAAAACCCACAAAAAATAGCCAAAAGACTTCTTTCCTGTTGCCAGTAGATGAGTATGCTTTCCTGTTTTTTTTTACTGGTGTGTCATGTATGACTTCACAAATGGACTGGGAAAACGGGTTAGGTAACTGTAGAAAGCAGCATGGAGGCTGGTGAAAAATGTTACTGGTTACTGTTTTTTGTTACCTCTTACTTATTCAGTCTGTCTTCAAACTCGCTGCTGACTAATTCAGAATGATATTCAAGCACTGCTTTGATGGAGATGGACGGGATCTGTGGTGGCACATCACTGAGTGCAGTTACATGATGGCTTCTCATTCAGAATGAAATAAATCTGAATGAAATCATTCAGAATTAAAGTTTTTCGAGATAGTTTACATGAGAAATATTCATTCTGAATGAGGGTTTACACGGGAGATCAGTTTTTATTCGCCTTTATTTGGGTCTGCGCAAGGTTTGGGGCAGGGAAGGTTTCTGATTGGATAGGGGGCGTGGCGCATGTTAGGTGTTTACGTTTAACGGAAGAAAACACTGTAGTCCTCGCTCCGGACAACAAGATGCTTGACGACGCCGTTCTTAGTGCCTTTTTCGGGCTTGTTTTGCTTATATTCTTGAAGCAGCAGTACGACAACAACCTTGTTCTGCTAATGCTTCGTCTGTTGAGGAGGAGAAGGGAGGTAGAAGGTCGAAGAAGGAAGATAGAAGACCGCGCTGTGGTGAATGGAAACCGGTGAGTGCAACAAGTCCGACTGCTCTATCTCGGCCCGTTGCTATGCACACTGTATACGTCATCGCACCAGAAGGGCAAGGAAACGAGCATGCGCAGAAAGACCGGAATGGCTGAAATCGGGTAGGAGGTGTATACAAGACAGAAAAATTCTTCCATTCAGGTTCTGAAAAGGAATATTCCACCTCTGTGCACCCGATTAGCTTTTCATTTGGTTTGAGGTGTTTACAAGGAGCATTTCTATTCGGGTAGGGCTTCCAACCCGAATGCAAAAGGAATACATGGCTCCATGTAATCGCACGTATTGCGCCGTGCTGCAAAAGGAGGCAAAAATCTGGTGTGTCCGCTAAAGTGTCATGTTTACTTCACTTCCAATTGGAGCCAATTGGAGCTGGAGTCAATAAATACCTGAGACTACCACAAGGTTATTTGTCCAGGGAATGATTGCCGATTGTAACCTCTCTTATTAAAGACAAAAGCTACATATTAGTGTTTTTTTCTGGGAGGAGAGGGGCTCAGTTAGATCAAATGGTATGTTGATGTTACCTTGAAATTCACAGCAAACCCTGTTACTGTTCCTGACCAGGCTGAATTACCAACAACCCTTGTGTACCAGGACTGTTAGTTGCCCCAACGGCCTGAAACATCTGTATTTGCTGGACAGTACTGCTGCTTTGAGAATAGTTTCTCACTATTTTTATTCCTGCCTTTCTTTTCACAATCTTCCCAAAAAAACAAATTACATCTGTATCAAGTCTAGACCTCCTGGAAAAGGCCCTATCTGACCACATGAGATAAAGATTCAAGCTCTCAATGTTCCCTACTTTGACAGACCATCAGTGATCTCAGTCTCAGTTCAGCTCTCACGAGAAGAAATGTTGTCATGTAGTCATTCTCTTGGCTTACGGAGATCAGGCTGTTCGTAATGTGGAGCGTTTGACAGGAAATGTTGTCATTTGTTCATCTATTGACTCGGCTTCAAAGCGGAGAAGACAACTTTGGTGTGTTTCCCAGGAGCTGAGAGGATAAATGCTCCCTACCTCAGTGCTGCGCTGCTCCAATCACCAACGTAATTACACCAAGTTTATTTGCTGGGGAAGATTTGCTACAGCGTCGCTTTTGATCAATGATCATGCATGGAGACCTCCAGACCCCTCCCCGTCACACTTACTGTACATCTATCTGTCACTGTCAGCTCATCCATTTCTCACTGTTGAATCCCTCATTCCTGTTTTTTTCTTCACGCAGCACATATTTACAGGATTGCATTTTTTTAAAGAATGTGAAGTCAGCAAGCGAGGCCTAATGTCTGTCATATCTCAGTGTGATGGGCATCGATGGCACAGCGTACTCCTCTCAAAGAGCTTTTGATTATTGCACACACAGCGATGCTGGCGGGATCTCACCTCACCTGCCTCTCAAGAAGATGCTTTTCCTCAAGAGCCCCCCATTCTGTTTCATCCGTAGTCATTCATGCTTCTTTAACAAATTTCAGTGGTTGTGTGTTGTGTATATATTTGAACTACACTTCCCTGCAGGCATAAGCCACCGGTGTAATATCTGGAGATACAGTCTAGACTTTGGGAACACATCTGTGAAATAACTGAACTTAAGGCTCTTACTATCTTTTTCTGGGGCCTTCAACTGTAGCTTTCGATTTACCAGTCCATCTACATCCCAACCCTCACCAATGGTCATGAGCTCTGGATAGTGACTGAAAGAATGAGGTCGCGGATACAAGCAGCTGAAATGAGTTTCCTACGTGGGGTGTCTGGGCTCAGCCTTAGAGATAGGGTAAGAAGTTCGGACATCTGGAGGGAGCTCGGAGTAGAGCCGCTGCTCCTTCACGTTGAAATTGGTCAATTGAGGTGGTTCGGGCATCTGATCAGGATCCACCTGGGCGCCTTCTGTTAGAGGTGTTCTGGGCACGTCCTTCCAGTAGGAGGCCCCGGGGCAGACCCAGAACACACTGGAGGGATTATATATCTCGTCTGGCCTGGGAACACCTTGGGGTGCCCCAGGAAGAGCTGGAAAGCATTGCTGTGGAGAGGGATGTCTGGGGTGCTTTGCTTGGCCTGCTGCCCCCGCAACCCAGCAAATGGATGGATGGATGGATGGATGGATGGATGGATGGATGGATGGATACAGACTGTGTGCCAGGTGTGCCCACATTCCTGTCCAAAATTGTTTTTTATTTTTCTCGTCTCTTCTGACTGTAGGTTTAATGAAACACAAGCTTATTACCCAAACTAAGTGTCCCATAATGGATCATGTTCCATAACACCACAGATACAGTAGATGACACTGAATACAGCACAACCTATTTGCAATGAGCAGAACTATTCGACCCACGTGCAGTATTCATTGTACAGGCCTGTAGCCTGTATTTAATGAGGTGTTAAAAAGCACAGAGTGGTTCTGTCCATATGAAGACGAACATGAAGCAGCTGGAGTCCATCATCTTCCCCCAGTCTTTGCTCTGAATGATACTTCAGGACAGGATGCTTCTTCATCGTCTAGACAGTACAAAGGGAGTTGCGTGTTATTAACATGTTTACCTCACACACACTCCACACGGATCGATGCCCACTTTGTCCCGATGCTCGGAGGGCTCTTACTTGCCATTGATTGACGGAGGGAGACGAGTTGCCCGACCTGTGCTGGAGAAAGAAATAATTATTGAGCAGATGTGAGAGGATAAACTGTGGCTCATCCTGGCTTAGTGGACATTGGGGCAACAGGACAAATATCTGCCGTAAGTTTTTTATGTACATGCAACATTTGTACTTAACCTTCACAGTGTAACTTTTCCAACATGCAAATTGACCTTTTGCGAAGCCCTGCCCTTTTCTGATGGAGTAAGCATGGAGCCCACACTGTAACTAACCGCACTCCCTGAAGAAATATTATCATATTTTTGGAGAAATGAAAGAGTGACTCCAGAGAGAAGCAGACAGAGGGGTCTACAGTCTGTGTTTGAAGGATATATGCAGGATGTCAAACTGACTCAGCAGCAACAACAGGTTAAAAAGACAAAGATAGTTAGAAGCTAAAGCCGAACTATAGGCTACAGATCACAGTGTAAAAGTGAACCACCACATCACTGCTGATCGCCACACAAGACGATGAATATAAAGGGAAACTTTATATTGAACCAGCTGTGTGGCATCACAGTGTGTGCAGATGAACAGTGTTTGGCTGTGTGCAGATGAACAGTGTTTGGCTCCAAACATTGGCTGAATACCAAGGTTGACTATCAGCAAAGTTTCCCTGCTTCCCTTCACTGGTTCCTGTACAGCAGGGTCGGTCTTTGTTTCACTGTTATAATCATTAAAAAGCAAAAGCAGCATGTGTATACATTCAGTAGGCTATATCTTCAGTAGCTAGCTAGCTAACCCTACACTTTTCAGGGTTTGATTTTGGTTTTGGAACAGGGAAGAAACGTATATCTTTTTCCAACCTCTGCAGGTAACAAGTATCATTAATAGACGACGTGCCCCAGGCACAACATTTAGCTCCAAATAGTGAAGTTAGCAGTCGTTTTGAAAGACTCTCAGATCTGTGCACATGTGGTGGATACTTGTCGTAACAATGCTTATCAATGCGTATCACTGACTTTAACTGGTTCCACAAAAAAGTAATGCACAGATTTAATCATACTAGCTGATATACGTTAATCCTCCTCTGGTGTCTAACCATGCACAATGCAGAGCAAAAGTGTGCTCATTGTCATCTCAGTCAGATGATGACACAGATGCAGCCGTTGGGGAACACCTCAGACATCCTCCAGGAAAGCAGTTTGTAAAAACAGTGTGAACTTTATAACTGAGCATTAAATAAACCATGTTCACCTTTTTATTTATATGTTGGTGCTGCTGCTGTTTGAGGCAAGTTTGTAATAATAATAAAAGACTTTGTCCTGAAGTCAGGATTAATGTTTTTGTTTTTTATTATAAGAAAAAAAGCCATGATTGCAATATTAATTTACTTCCAGGTCCAGAGGAGACACACAAATGTTGGACTGTTTCAGAACATGCAGCGTATTACGTTGCTAATCTGGACGTATACGATGTAGAAGGCTGCTGATGCACATTGTGTAAATAAACTTGTTCATGGTAACAACATATTTCAACATTGCTGGAAGGCCCAGGAGGGACGTCCTCATTGTTGCACTTACGACTACTGTCTGGATCTCAAATTGCTCTTTGGAGACATGAAAGTTTTACCTCGCCTTATCTTAGTAACCTTAAATCATGATTGAATTTTAATATAAGAACAGAGTAATAATAGATTTTTTGTGGTATATTGTTAAATGGGTGCACAAAATAGCATTGTTTTAAAATTTCATCTCAACTTTAAAGTTAGATCAGCTCCGTACACCTTAATTTATCGCTGTATGAGCAGCAGCTGACGGCCCAGATCAACAGATAAACAGTAGATGGAAATAAAAATGTTTTCATAATGTAAAAATACTGAAAAATATAAATATAAGAAAATCCAATAATAAATACACAAAGAAATGAAGCTGCACAAAATGTATAAAAGATAAACTGCAGTGATAAAACAGCAGAGGATGAGGTTAGACGATTATGTGTTTATGTGTGGATTTATTTTTGTGTGTGTCCATTTGTCTGTATGTGTGTTTGTCCTGTTGTGTGTTTGTTTATATGTGCATTTGATTATTGTTTGTTCATTTCTGTGGGTTTATTTAATTTTAATATTTAATTGACGTTTTGGGGTGTATCTTTGTTTTTGTTTTGTTTTTTGGTGTTTTTTTTAAGTTTATGTGTTTATTTGTGTTTTTATTGAATTTTTGTGAGTGTATCTTTGTTTTTGTTCTATGTTTTTATTTTTATTTTTGCGTTTCCTTTTCTGTTTGTGTTTTTGTAATTGATTTTTTGTGTATCTTTGTTTTTGTTTTATTTTTATGTGTATTTGGGTTTTTGTTTAATTTTTTGAGGGTGTATCTTTATTTTTTTATTTATTTTTTATTTTTATTTTTATTGTTTATCTGTCTATTTGTTTCCTTTTGTATCTATTTGTGTGTCTGTTTTATGTTTTTATTTAATTTTTGTGTTAACTTGTCTTTTTCCTTTGCTGTTTTTTTTGTGTTTTATTTTTTTAATTGATTTTTGTTGTATCTTTGTTTTGTTTTATTTTTGTGTCTATTTGTCTGTTTGTTTCCTTTTGTGTTTATCTTTGGGTTTTTTTCTCTAATTGATTTTTTTAGGCGTATCTTGTGTGTGTGTGTGTGTGTGTGTGTGTGTATGTGTGTGTATTTGGGTTTTCGTTCATTTTTTCAAGGGTGTATATTTGCATGTATTTTATTTTTGGGTTTTTGTTTTATATCTGTGTTTATCTGTATTTTTGTTTAATTTTTTGGGTATATTTTTGTTTGATTTTATTTCTGTGTTATTAGTGTGTGCAGATAAATACAGCTGTCAGTAGCTCCAACCTGTAAAAACTCATCCAAAGCTCCTAAATGTGTCATTCCTGCACCTGCCGTTAACACCCTGCAGCTCTGACTCCTTCTTAATCACATCAGATATGATGGAGGAAACTTATGTGAAATTTGTGGGCTTGATGGATGACTTTGTGCCATAGTTTCATCAAGCGCTGGCCAATGTAATTTGATCCTCTGGAGTCTCTGGGGGGAGGAGCGAGAGCAATCAGGAGAGAAGGTTCCGCCCTCCATAGCTCAGAGAGCGGTCCCTGAATGCATCGTTGCAGAAACAGAGGAATTCATCACTAAAACATGAAAACACTGACAGAGGAGGTTCATCAAAACACCCAGCATTCATCACTCAGTCTCAGCTTCAAACACCAGACACCAGCTTCCATCTCATACCCTCCTAAGAATTTTTGGGATTTTCCAGAGCTCCACACAGACCTTCCAGAGGAGCGCTGATGCTGTAGTTAAATGATATTGTTCAGAGTGTTTTTGCTGAGAACAACACCTCGCTTTTCAGATGGATGGAGGTCCATGTTCGTCCTGTGGTGTATGATTTCTTATCTCCGTCAGCAGGCAGTGTTGTAAGCTCACCAGGCTTCAGAGGACTATCAATCTAAGTTTGCAGCACAGCTCAGGGGAACTATTGAAGGGGTCAAACTAAGGGCAGCGCAGGAAACAATGACATGGAGCAGATAATGACACAATACAATACAGTGGCCTGAAAATGGCTGTCTTATCATCAAGGATATCATATGTCCGGGAATATTGCGGCAGCGATATGAAAAACAAGTACTCCCCCTAGTGAGGGAACACAGTTTTTAGGGACTCTTATGTTCCACCTGAGCATGACTGAGTGCTGCAAAAGTACTCAGTGCTTTACTTAAATAAATAAATTAAAAAAAAAATTCCATGATGATGAAAGTCCTGCATTTGAAATTTTACTCATCAGCAAAATAAACTGAATGTATCAATAGGTGAATATACTGAAGTAATAAATGTACAGGATGAGATGGAGCTACATTTAACAGATGTTTTGTTACGGTTGGGTGGTGCATTGGGGCTGTGGCTCAGTCTGTAGGGACTTTGCTTGGGAGCCTCGTCGTAGTTTGGATTAATAGCAGCAGAAGTGCCAGTTCTCTCTACTAATGCATGAATATTGGACCTGTGTGTGCATATGTGTGTAATTAATAACAACAATAGAGCATAAAAATTAGATTTACCCAACTAAAAAAGTGCCTCTTCTTCTATTTAAAACACCTGTCATATCTTTTGTACGTAAAATCCAGTTGTGGAAAGTAATTAAGTACATTTAGTCAAGTCATGTGTAACCGCTGGACTCTAGTGTTGTCTGCGTTGTATTGATATGAAGATGCTCAGACCGTGGATATCTTTGGAGGCGATCTACGTTTATTCCTCTCCCACTGAGCACAACAGCAAAAGGGCGGCCATGTTACGTTCAATTAAGCACAATAAAACTCAGAAAACACACCTGAGAGTGAGAGGTGAAAACTAAATCCTCCATCAAACACAACCGTATAAACTCCAGCCCTACACAAATTAAGTGACACAGGAATATGTTGGCATAAAATGAATTTATAAACAAATATTACTAGCAAAAGGGGAGAGGTAAGGTGGGAGACACTCCTTTATAGGTGGCGTATTCACAAAGGTAAAATAATAACTACAACTAAAATGACCACATCAACAAGGCTGAAGGATTTTGGAGTTCTGCACAGTAGAGGTCGGCAGCATTCACTCTTGTGCTACATTAAATAGACAGCATGTTCCCAAAACACCTGCAGCCTGAGAGAATGTCTGTTAATGTTTTGGCCACTGTTTGTTTTGTGTGCATGAGTGTGATCAGACACAGTGGGTCAGAGTCAGAACAGTAGAACACGAGGAGCAGGAGCGTTTCAGTTTCCTCTCTGCTGTATAGCAATGTTTAAAGCTGTGTTCAAGGTATGTGTTTGTGATCTGTGTCTGTGTTAATGGTGCCGGGTTAGAAAAGAGGATGGCTAGTGTACATGCAAAACCCTGTGTCTGTGCAAAGCATAAATCCAGTTAGTGATGAGGCAAAGCCAACTGCCCAGAATATTGCTCTGAATAACGTAAATAAAATCCAATACATCTACACAGACAAAAACTAAACAGTCCTGTGCCTAGCTGTGCACAGCGGTGATTGAGCGTGCTGCTTCGTTAAGGGTGCATGCCCGCTATATGTGACTTTACATGACCAGCAATTCACTCCCATTACTTGTGTCTTTGAAGATACCTGCCAAGCGGACCGAGCTGGCAGTGTGACGAGAGGGCGTGACGGTGCTCACATCAAGACAGCCAATCATGCTGCAGCCACCAGCGAATTGTGGGACGCCGCGTCAACTCCAGCCTGCTATATGCATTGTGTCTTTTCAAAATACACTTCAGTTTTCACAGGAAATGTAGTTTGTGTACAGTCTCTTTCAAAATAAACACATTACGTTTGTACAACATCACAAATTGACCTTTTATTTCCTTTAACAACAAACACATATGGTTACATTTAGCCAACACACACGCTGCCCAAGCATTGATATTCAGCGACTTCGGAGTGAGACCAGGACGGGGAGGTGCAGGGGTTATTAGTTTTGTTATGTAGTATTATCGACACCATCACCTCTAGGGGGTATTTTTCTGCAGAGGAGTACTTTAAAAACATTCTTCTGTTTGTCTACTAAAAGGACAGCTTCACATTTTTTAGTCAGGTGACTGACAGTGACAGTGGTTGCTGCTTCCTGCTTCTGAAGAGTGCAGACGCTTTTCTGCTTGCTCCAGCCTGCTTCCTTCTTTACTCTGCTTTTTAATCCTTTTACTCCTTCTACAAATCCTGGAAAATCTCTATATCCATCATTTCATCAATTATTTTAAGTAAACCAAGACTTTGAAGAACATTTTTATATTTTTAGCCAATCTGACGAGCCAGCAGCATGTCCGGGGGAAGAAAACAAACAAATTCCTTCTGTGAACGCTGTCGGAGATATCAACAAGAAATTAGTGAGCTACAAGCACGGATTTTTGCTTTAGAATCTGAAAAAGGACTTCACAAGACGCTCCCAGTGACATCCGGTGGTAAGAAGCCCACAGTTACTTTCAGTAAAAAGGGTGAAAAACCTGCTACTTTCATCTTAAACCTGAGTGATACTGTGTCTTTTCCAAAATTCTGTAAAGACCAAAACGCCTCATCCTGGAGAGAACTTGGTGCTAAGCCAACGTAGCACAAAGTGATGAGAGACAATGTTAATACCTACATAACATCACCCAAAATACAGCTTACAAACAGATTTTTGCCACTGTCAGAGACTGAATTTAATGTTTCTAATGAACAAAGAGAAAATGGATTATCTTCACGAAACTGGAGCCATAAAGTCGGCAAAAGACAGCAGGCAGACAGACAATCTGGACCAAACGTCAAGGTCAGAGATACGCTGCTGATAGGAGACGGCGCTATCAGTGGCATAAACCACGGAAGAATTCAAACATGCTGCTGTCCCAGTGCCACTGTCTCTGAGATAACAACACTCCTCCCAAAAGTTTTGTCTACACACGAGGAGTCAAACAGCTGATCGTGCATGTGGGTGCAGTGGACATCAGAAAGGAACAGACTGAAGTCTTGAAAAGGGATTTCACTAAGTTCTTCGAGGAGCTTGATAAAGTGGAGGTCAAGGCATTCATTAGTGGACCTCTTCCAAACATAGACAGGAAGATAAACAAGTTCAGCCGGCTGCTTCAGCTGAACACATGGCTGTCCAAAGAGTGTGCACACGGAGGATTGCACTACATTGAGAACTTTTATCTGTTCTGGAAATGAGAGGACCTGTTCAAGGGAAAGGGCCCACACCTGTGCAGAGGTGGGAGGAGAGCGCTGACGGAACACCTCCTCCACGCTCTGAGGCATCAGAATGGGCCGGGACAGGGTCCTGAGCGACCAGTGAGAGAAAAGAGGAACGAGAGAAGCATCTCTGTCGCAGAAGCCAGAGATGAGCCAGTGTTTCAGCACCAGCTGCACCACAACAGCCTCCACCGCCCCCAGTGAAGGATTCAGGCCCGCCATCGGTTCCACCTCCCCCTGGGCCCTCATCACAGGCCTTGGACTCCTCTGTGACGGCCCCAGCTGAAGTTTCAGACCAGGCAGCACCCCCATCACCTCCTCTACCCACAGACCAGCCCTGGGCCCCCCCTGCCACATCTACCCCCTCTAGAGACTTGTCCCGCTCCTTTTCATCCCCACCTTGGTGCAAGTCAAAGCTTCATGTTCATTATGAAATTTATAAAGAAAAGTTGTACGTGTTCAACCAGGTCTTACGTAGAACAAGGGAGAGGTACTTTTCTGAAATTATTGGAAACTGCAGTAACAACTCGCGTGTCTTATTTGCAACAGTGAACAGATTAACAAACCCTCCAGCTCAACTGCCGTTGGAACTGATCTCCACATCTAAGTGTAATGAGTTTGCAGTATTCTTTTGCGACAAGGTTCAGACCATTAAAAATGCCATCAATTCCACAACACCAATAACAACCCTGCAGCCACCTAGACACTTAGAGCTGACTCATTTTGCACCTGTAACTGACAAAACTGTCCAAGAGATCATCACCAGTCTGAGTTCATCTACATGCTGCCTCAATGTGTTACCCACTAGATTTCTAAAGTCTGTGCTGAGCAGTTTGTTACCACCACTCGCTCACATAGTTAACATGTCACTACAATCTGGAATATTCCCAAAGGCCTTGAAAACTGCAGTCATAAAGCCTCACCTAAAGAAGAGCAGTCTTGATGCCACAGTACTGAACAAATACCGGCCCATTTCAAATCTGCCGTTTTTAGGCAAAGTCCTTGAGAAAGTTGTTTACCAACAGCTTACTGACTTTCTCCTGAAGAACAACTCCTTTGATGTTTTCCAGTCAGGTTTTAGACCCTATCACAGCACTGAGACCGCTCTTATTAAGGTGACAAATGACATCCGCCTGAACACTGACGCAGGCAAAGTCTCAGTTTTAGTCCTGCTAGATCTGAGTGCTGCTTTTGACACTGTCGATCATGAGATCCTTTCACAGAGACTAGAGGACTGGGTGGGCATCTCTGGCACTGCCCTAGATTGGTTGAAGTCCTATCTAGAAGACAGGAAGCACTTTGTTGAAATTGGTAACTGTGTCTCAGACCACATGGCCTTGACCTGTGGGGTGCTCCAAGGGTCAATCCTGGGACCCATTCTGTTCAATCTCTACATGCTGCCTTTAGGCCAGTTAATACAAAGTAATAATGCGTCCTACCACAATTATGCAGACGACACTCAGATCTATGTCTCACTGACAGCAGGTGAATATGGACCAGTGGATTCACTCTGTCACTGCATCCAACAGGTCAGTGTGTGGATGCAAAACAACTTTCTCCAGCTAAATTCAGACAAGACTGAAGTCATCGTATTTGGTCCACAGAAACAAAGAGAAAGTGTCAGCAGTCACCTCCAGTCTCTCTCTCTAAAACCTACAAATCAGATTAGAAATCTCGGGGTAACAATGGACTCAGACTTGAACTTTAATAGTGTCTAAACCTGACTTGGAGAGACTTATCCATGCATTTGTCTCTAGTAGGCTAGACTACTGTAACCGCCTGCTCACTGGCCTCTCCAAACGGGCCGTAAGACAGCTGCAGTACATCCAGAATGCTGCTGCTCGGGTCCTGACCAGAACCAGGAAGTACGAGCACATTAGTCCTGTGCTCAGGTCTCTACACTGGCTTCCTGTGGCTCAGAGAATAGACTTTAAAGCAGCTCTGCTTGTGTACAGGTCTCTCCACGGCCTAACACCAAAGTACATCTCTGACATGTTAGTGCCATATGAACCATCTCGGACTCTGAGGACCTCAGGGACCGGCCTCCTGCTGGTGCCCAGAGCCAGGACTAAACATGGGGAATCAGGATTCCAGTTTTATGCAGCTAAAATCTGGAACAGTCTTTCTGCAGATGTGAGACAGGCCTCTACTCTGACAATGTTCAAATCTAGGCTCAAAACAGTTCTATTTCACTGTGCATATGACTGAAAGGATCTTATCTGCACTCTTCTCTTTTAAAGTTCATTTTATAATGATTATTTATGTTTTTATTTTGTATTGTGATTTTAATGCATTTTCTTGTTCTGTAAAGCACTTTGAGTTACTTTGTGTACGAATTGTGCTCTACAAATAAACTTGCCTTGCCTTGCCTAATTGTTCCTTGTGTCCATAAGAGATCTGTTCCTACAGTGATTCTGATATAAGTGATGGGGGACAAACTCCACAGTGAAAATACATTATTCCTCTGAAGTCAATGAGTCTTCAGCACCCTGAGTTATTCAGATCCAATGTACATGTGGGTATGTGAGTGTTTTAACAAAGACTTGAACCTATCCCTTAAGTACTTAACTTGTAATAAAGTATTTTAACTCTGTTTTGTTTTTTTTTTACTTTGGCAATGGACCTGATTTTTTTTTTTTCAGGGTAACTATACTTAGTCACTGTAGCTGTCAAATATGTGAAGAAAAAAAGTCTGAAAATGTCTGAAAATGCAGAATTAGGCCTAGAAGGTAGATTTAAATGGAAAAACTGAAGTACCTCATTATCGTGCTTCCTTCAGTAAATGTCTCTGGATGCATTGTGTGCTGTCATTGTTCCATAACATTCAACCTATTATACAGATGCTATTATTTAATGAACTAATATATCTACTGATTAACCATTTGAAACCTGAGCAAACTGGCTTGATTTCTTTTAGCAATGAAAAACGAACAGGGAAAAATTATAGCAAGAAATTTGTAAAAAGAAAAAATTAAAAACAAGACAAGGTCAAAAACAAAAACAAGGAAAGGGTGCTTAAAATCAAAATAATTAAAATTATAATAATTCTGTCACAGAATTTTAAGATATGATAATAATAATTAGTTTTTCTCAACCTTTTTATTTATTTTTCCCTAGGTTTCAATTTGTAGGATATGTTTTACTAAGTTGCTCAGTGTCTTTTTTACCCATATTTTTGAAAGAGATTGTGGCACTTTGCTCAGGGTTCAAAGGTTTAAATACTTGCAAAAGGCATCTGAAAGCAGCACAAGAAAATTGATGGCGCTCCAGGTTTCAGAAGGTTAAAATCAGTTTCCCTAGTTGTTCTATTTATTCCTTCCATTATTATTCCACTATTCTTCCACTTTTTAGTGCAAGTTTATTAAACACAAATCTAAATCAGTCTGTAATCACAGCCTGCAAATGTTGTGCATTCTCAGTTTGAAATCGATGTTGCCTCCATCAGACTTTTTGCTTTTGCTTATTTATCTATATGTATGTTTTTTGATACTGTCTTTATTCATTTTATTGGTGTATGTTCACACTGTATAAGTCTCTGGGCTGCTGTGAAACTACGCCTACTTAGGGCAACAAAAAGTTTATCTTGGGTGCGTTGGGAGAATGGACAACCAGGAAAGGACGTCAGAGGAGAAAGGGTCACAGGCTGAGATCAATGCAAAAAAAAAAAAAAAAAAAAAAAGCACTTTATTTCGAACATCCGTGCACAAAAAGAAGGGTGAATAAAAACAGCAGCAAACGTTTCGGTCCTTTACGATCATCAGTGCTACTGACATGAGTGTGTCACAGAACAGATAGAGACACAGACAGATTCCTACCAGGTGTGATGAATCAGTCAGCTGCTGCCACTAATTAGACGAGATCAAGTATTGCACTTATCACAACATCCTCAAACACCAATGTATGACAGCAGAACATATACAGATGTACAAACAACTCAACTTTACACGGAGCAATTCAAAAAAAGCACAAAATATGGCAAAGCATATCCAAGAGGCCCCGAATGGAGGCTCTGCTAAGACTTACAAAGGATTAAAACAGTGAATGGTGGTGAGAAAGCTGCAGAGTGATCTTGGAAAACAATATAAGTAAATATCATGTTTATGAAGACTGTATACCATGAATGATAAGTATGTGGTCTGCAACCGGGACTCAGCGTCTCAGCTTTACAGTATGAAACAGAAGATTGAGCCTCTGCCCCTAAGAGGGCGCTCAACACAGGTAAAGATACAGAGGGGGAGATGAGTCAATTCATAATTTTTGCTATAAATAAGATGTACGAGAAGGACAGCTGTTGCTAAGCAATTCCCTCGTCTTTTTATTGCACTCCGTTTTATTTAGCTCTAAATTCTTCCACAGTAGTCATTGCACTACTGCCATAAAATCACTGTAGGCTTCTTTAAATCTCACAACAATGATAACATTATAATAAAATTGGGAAGAAATAAAAGTACAGAAAAGCTAAAGTCATTACATTATAATCAAAATATAATGTTTTAAATAGAAAGTTAGATATTTTAGATTTGTTATGTGTATTTACAGTAACAACACATTTAATTTGAGACATTTTGAGACATTGAGCAACAAATCATTTTGTTCAAAGATCTTTATATTTCCTCTGTAAAAATAATTTTTTAAAAAGTACAAAGAAACAGCTCCTATAATTCCATTCTCCAGTATCAATATGACAGAAGTGCAGTTCTCACATGTGGCCACTTGATGGCAGCAGCAGACTATGTATTTCCTGTTACATAATTTGGCCCAGCACCAAAACTTTCCCCACCAATCAGATAAAACCTTTAAACTGCCACATATCTACAGCAAATATGTGATTAATGTGCAGCGTTGGTGCATATGTGAGGAAAGACATGGCAATAAAGGGCTCATATCAAAGCCACATTTATCAGTGTTGCGGGAGAACTGCCAGGATGCAGTGAAATATTTGGATTTGGCAGCTGGGGAGGGCTTCATGGTGACACAGTGAGAGACTGAGGTTACTGTGTGTGTGTGTTTAAACTGTCTAACCAGCTGTTGGGATTACACACTTGGAGAGCAGAGCAGCGGGAGTCCAGAGAAATCTCAGCAGCACAGACCCTCCACTTTTCTTCACTGAATCGATGACCTGAAACGAACCCGGCAACTGACTGGGCGTTAGTCAACTGCTACCAAAGACGCTGGCTAATAATGTGCTGTCTTTTGTTTCGGGGCGTGTTTCAGGCCTGTGCTTTGAACTTATCAGCAGACTAGAACATAGTTTGGATGCCGGCCAAGTTTCCAAATTTCCCAAGTCAACATGAGAGTGGACTGAACACTTATATAACGAGACATTGTGTCTTGTTCTGTATGTTCATGAGATGAGTTCCAGGTCTGTAAAAGAATCAGTGCTAAACTATAAAACAGTCACCTGCCTCTCTTGGTTGTTTTTCACTGTTCTTCACGGTTACCAAGGTGTAGGCGCAGCCAACATTCAGTTGCTTTAAAGCCAACATCATAACGCCAGGATCAGATTACATGATATCGGCCTGATAGTGATCCAGCCTGCAGTGGCGTCCCTAAGACGGGGCCATGGTCACCCTGATACCTTTTCTGGTAATAATGTAAGACCAATATTACTGTGTTCAAAAGGCTGTGGCACACTCATAGTTTAAGCTCTTATGGAGATAGTGTTATCTTGTGAAACTAGATAACCTAAGGCATCTATTGGTACCAACCATGTCAGCATTGCTTTTAAGAAGAGAGGCTAAATAATGCTTCAGTTGTAAGTTAAATTAGGCAAGGGAACAACTGGCATGGCCATTTTCAAAGGGTCCTTTGAACTCTCACCTCAAGATATCTAAACAAAAAAGGTTCTATGGGTCCCCATGAGTCTTCCCTAAACGTTGGAAGGCTTGTTCCCAGCAAATGATTTGTTCCTTACAATCAGTGCTCTCCTTTAGATGAAAGTCGTATTTGTCTTTTTAAGGAAAAGGACAACCAAACTATTTGAAGAACAATAAATGGTCTAACATGTACAGACACATAACACATTAAAACAGGATTGTTGTGAAACTCAAAATGTAACTGGAGTCTTTGCACATCAGATAATTTGCAACATTAACTGAAAAATAAAACCAATGTATATCAGAGTATATATTTTTTACAGAGTTTGGTAGGCGAGCATTTATATGCATCTCCTTATCTGTGGAATCGTCTACAGAAGGACTTAAAGTTGCACTCTTTGGTTCCTCTCGAATGTTTCAAAGCTCTGTCGCAGGATTTTTGTATGCAGTCATCTACATGCCAATGTCAGGGTGGATCTTAACTGGTCTTTGTAAACATGTGTTTTTGTCTTTGTAGTAAACTTATATTGTGTGTACATTTTTATTCTGTGTTTTTGTCCTATGTTGTCTGTCTGTAATTTATGTCACTGCCTGTCTTGGGCAGGACACTCTTGAAAAAGTGGTTAAGTAAATGAATATCAGTATGCAGTTTCTTAACTCTCCATTTGGACATAGTTTTCTATCTAGCTTATATGCTACAACAGCCTAACGAAATCCCTGAAATTCAGTTATGGCTTTTGTTTTTGATGCACCGCCCCAAGATTGTCAGTGGCCCCATCTGGCCACCCCTATGAAGAATTGCTGGGAGCTCAATTCCCAGCTGGACAAATGTGGGACGTCAGGAACAGAAGTGAGTGTTGGGCTCTAGAGTTGCTTGGTTTGCCTCATGTAGACAGTGGTGGAAATGTAAGATGTGTGTAATGGTACAATGGATTTAGGCCCAATCCCAAACCCCCCCCCCCCCCTTGTCCACTACCCCTTAACCCTTGGCCCTACCCCTAGCTCTTGCCCACTACCCCTGGGCCTTCGAAATGAAGCAACGAGGGGTAGGGGTTGAAATCTTTCCCTAGGAATTGGGACACCACTCACTACATCACTGCGTCGGTTACGTTCACGCATACGTAACTATTGTAAACAGGAAGCTGCGAGCCATCTACATTTCCAACCGGCATCTACAATGGAGTCTCCAGTTGAGTTCATCCTACCTATCGCGTTTGCATTATTCATCATGGTTCAAACGACAGACGACGGAGGACTTCTGCTAGCTAGCTAACCAGCTAGCTAACCAGCTAACATTACGAGGCAGCATAGTTATACTAGCTGCCGTGTTATCGTAATCCGACAATTTGCAGAACAGGACAGATGACAGACGCCAGATAGTGCGAGCTAGCTAGCTAGCTAACAAGCAACCTGATGACGGTAACGTTAGCTATGTATGAACTTTCTTCCCTGTCTCTTGCTTGGTGGTAGCCATAGCGACGTCTAGCCCTCACTGGCATGTCAGCATCTGAAATCCCTCGCACCAAAGGGCTAGTTTCATACCCACTACCCCTCGGGCGGGTATTGGGTCTGGCCCTTAATGTCCTCAATGGTTGCTATATGGCCCTGAATATGGGACCTATATTATGAGTCCAATATCAGTAATATCAATAGTAGTAGGCCACCTCCACTGTAGGCCACTTTACACTTTCATCAAAGGGGATTGCACTTTTAACGTACTTACTTACTTACTTTATTTATTTAAATGTATTTGACATCTATAACTACTAGTTACTTTCCACATTAAAATTTTACTAACGATCTCAAGATTTCAACAAAAATGATATGATAAGCCTGTAAAACACAACATATTGTTAAATATTAAATAACCCTTTCTCAGCCTCAAATTACTGTTTGAGGCCCAGAGAGTAAAATGATCCAACATGTCTGTGAGAAGCAACAGTTTAGTCCAAAATCTGCCCCACGAATGTGCGAACAGTACATGAGAACAGCCTGAACAGGAAATGCTGTCAGTAATGATTTATAAGCCACAGGAAGCATCTTACTACAGAACTTTACTTTACTTTAAGCCATTTTGCTCTTGCGTTCTTTCGCCTAAGACGGATTTTGAATTCAGGATTTCTACTTGTAATGGAGTATTTTTTTTTGCCATGGTGTGTTTGTGCTATTATTCCACCACTGAACACAGTGTGTCACAGTTGGAGACATTTGATGACTCACAACGTTCTGAGAAAAAGACCAGTGTGTCCACATTACTTTCTGTTGCCAAGTTTCTTTGTTGTTCTTTATGATGTTGCCCTGTACGAGCTCTTCTTCCCACAACTGTTGAGATAGTGTAGTAAAAAAGAAAGTTTTTATTTCACATCAGTGAACCTTTAACCATTGACATCACCCTCTGTACAGTATTAAACAAACACTGCTCATTCACACTGTCAGGTCCCAATCTGACACAGGGGCCGTCTCAAATGACAAATATATTGTGTGGTCTAACACCACTGGGCCACCTGCCTGAGAGTGCGTGAATGGGACTAAAAACAAGACACAACAAACATGAAGCACATGTCTGCTGGTGGGTTCACCTCTAATTTTACTTTTGCAATAAATATTGGTTGTCAGTATGAAGCGTTTCCATCCCCCTGTCTTTATGTGCATTTTCAATTTGTACATACTGTTGCATGCAGTATGCACGCCATCAGGACATACTACTGTCTCGTTATATTACACCCTGAACTTTGACCCTCTTGCTCATGTATCGGTTACCTTGGAGATAAAACACTGTTAACTGAGCTCGCCAGAGACGTAGGGCAACCTGAGGAGCTCTGCTGTTGTGACTTTGCTGTGTATGTGGTGTAACTTTTAGTTACAACTGCATGCAGTGTAGATTCTAACGTTATAATCAGTATTCCTATTTTTACTGTTCGACTCGTCATCAGTCACCTGTATACGCTGTCATCTGTCATTGCGACATCTGACAGCTGTCAATGAGCTGTCAAGCTGTCCTCTTTTTGCGAATCAGTTGAGGTGATGTATCTTCCACTGTGCCAACCCACTGTCATGCTGAAGTCGTCAAATACTGGTGCTTGGGCAGGGACTTCTGTCCTTCTATGTCGGTATGATACGTTGAGCACACTGACAGCGCCCGACGTATCATACCCACATAGAAGATCAGACTGATTACTGTTGGGGAAAAGCAGCTGTACACCAATATAAGTTAAGGGAGCAAGAAGTCCTTATAGGGCAGGAGGAAGGGGCACTAGATGGGTCCCAAAATCACTGACTTTCACACAGGCGGCTGGTGTTTGCTTCCCACATCAGTGTTAAGCCAAATATTGTTATTTCATCTGATCTATTTTGCCTAAACCCAACCACTTGTGTGCATCGGCTAAACTTAACCACCCAGCCAACATTTGTACATGGGGCCCAAGTCGATAGTAAATGAGCTGAAAAACAGACCCTACATGGGATTGTCCAAGGGTTCCATAAAGGCCCCATGCCAATTGCCCATATGGGTGGTTTTACTGAAGTGGGCCCAATATAAGATGCCCATTTTGGGCCCATATCCACTTGGTGTCCTAGCATAACCCATGTGGGGCCCACTTGGGTAAAGCCACCCATGTGGGCAGTTGGCATGGGGCCTTTATGGAACCCAAGGTCAATCCCATATAGGGCCCTTTTTTGAAGCTCATTTACTACCCACATGGAGCCCACATACAAATGTTGACTGGGCAAGTGCATTTGTCGTTGAATGAAAAAAAAACATCAATTTGTGGTGTTGTATCGACATAGTACATTTATTTTGAAAGAGACTGTATGCAAACTGAACATTTCCTGTGAAAACGGAAGTGTATTTTGCACATACAATGCATGTTACAGGATGAATTTGAGACAATGTCCCAAAACATCGACAACAAACGCGCTTCTGCAAAGAGGATTGTGGGTCAGAATAGCCAGAGAGTTTGCATACAGCAAAGCGCAAACAGGAGCAGTTGAACATCCTGGTATATTTGGCACACTGCATTTGACAGAGTATGTATTGGAACATGCTAAATCCTTTCCTGGCAAACTAAATAGTATGGTAGTATGTGTAATAGTATATGTATAATGTCTATCACATAATCACGGCAAAATGTGGCACACAGAGTTCACCATTGTCTGTATCTGTACCTTTCTAAATTATCTGTATCCATATCTGTCCTCGGAATGAGTGGAATTTCAACCACGGTATTGGAACGCACAGTGTGTGTTTTACATTTTTCTTCTTCAATAGTATTATGCCTCTCAACTGGAGAATGAGCTCCAACTACTGTTTGTCTCAGTGACCCAACTATTTTTTGTCGCATAACAGTAGTGTATAGAAATGTGCAATAATTTGCGTTTTCTTTTGCTGATTTTCTGGAAATTAATTTCAAATTTGCACTGGATTTGGAGTGAAAGTTGGGTGGTGTCATGCTGAAATGTTTTAAATGAATCTCCAGTGTAAAGCCTTGACTTGTCTGACTTTTATTTGAGCATTCATGAAATTTGTTAAGATTTAAATTTAGGGGTTGAGACGTCACCGTAAACTGCAGTTTATCTACTTTGAGTCCATCCAGGAACTTTGTTGCATCTCTCGTCCTCATTCCCCGTCATCTCTCCAATGTTGGTCGGCATAAGTGCCCAAAATAATGCTTATTGTACGTGTGCCGGGAACGCATGATGTCAGCTACCAGAACCCTGGGCATTCTATGGTAACTTCTGAGCAAGATGTGGTGACACATTTCTGCTATGAAGCCACCACCAGAAGAGGAAAAACGAAGATGAACATGTTGGATTTGGACAGGAAGAACAGACAGTTAAACGGAGTACAAATGTCGCACGGCATTTTATTGAAAAATGGAAACTAGACAACGCTGGCCAGCCGCGGTCATGGCTGACCTTTGACCCCCACACCAACACGATGAGCTGCAGCCTTTGCCGCAAGCACGCCAAAGAAACATGGAGGACAGTGTTGGATTTTCCTAAAGTTGGATTTTCATAAGAAAAACGTAAGGTGATTATTTTTAGTCAAACTAGGCACTATTTGGCTGGTGAAAAATATGTTTGGCCGGTAAATTTTTGGAGGTCACTAGCCAATGGCAGATGAGGTAAAAAGTTAATTTTACGCCCTGTCTCCGCTCTTGTTGTTACTTTAAACCTGCCCAGTGATGTAAAAGTTGCTGAGAGGATTGACCACCACCTTTTATGAAATTCCCAAGCAACTAAACTTCAGGATAAAGCTCATTTGAACAGGTTTAACAAGACAGGAAGAGGTGGAGGATAAAATATTCACTGTGCTCCTCTGTAATTTAACTAATTTTTCCAGCATCTTCACCATCTGGAAATTACAGTTTGTGGTCTGTAATAGACATGGATGTAGGACAAAGCAAAGAGAAAAAGCCAAAACCCTCCCCAGGGGAGTGCGGAAGAGTTGGAGGGGAGGTGTGGAGAGACAGACATGAGGCAAAGATACTGCGTCAGGTGAATTTCAATCATAATTCAGTCGAATCTTTACACACAGACATGATACACATATCTATCATTCAGTGAGTAACACTGTCTGAATTCTACATCGTTATCTCTGATGTCAATCTGGAATAAACATCTACCCATCCTACCCATGTCTGGCTGAAACCTGAAACGGGCGAGGACGCTGGGCAACACATTCTCACTCCGACCTCGTCACATATTGACGTTTTGGTTGCAAACTTTTCACGTCCACATATGACATACAAGGTACCCTGGGTGCATTGGTTGTTGACGTTCTGGGACTCCATGTCAACTTCTGCCTGTTACATGTCTTGTCTTCTTTCAACATAGGCCTCCATTTTCACAGGAAATTTATGTCGGTACAACACTGTGAATTGAAACATAACCACATCTTTTTCCCTTCAACAACAAACACACGTGATTAGGTTTAGGAAAAAAGAACAGGGTTTGGCTTTAGAATCTTACGGGACACCAACACCGCTCTCTGAGGTGAAAGTCGGTGTTTGTTGGACCCATCCACCTGCCCCACTTGGACTTTCACTGCCTTAACTTTCGTCTTTGTCCTGCCACATTTCCCCCTGACAGCGGGTAGGCTCCACTGGAAATAGGGAGGGTTAGAAGCAAACTTTTCTGTCTGAAATAGCTAATTGTGTGCAGTGGTTTGAAAGCATAATATAGAAAAGCCAAACCACAAACCAAAGCAGAAAAAAACACATAAAGTCACAAACCCACTATTACTTTCACCATTCATCCTACAAACCAAGACAGGATGATACACTAACTGTCATGAGTCTCCATTTACTATGACTTTAATCAGCTGGGGCAGCTCAGAGGTGGAGCGGGTCGTCCACGAATAGGAAGATCAGCAGTTCGATCCCTGACTCCTCCAGCTCACATGCCGAAGTATCCTTGGGCACGATACTGAACCCCAAATTTCTCCTGATGGCTGTTCCATCACTGTGAGACTGTGTGTGAATGGTTAAACCGTGTTGTTAACAGGTGGCGAACATCAAGAAATAACCTAAAAAGTTTAAAGTTTATTATCATGAGTTACAAGAAGTTTCAGGGCTCACCTCTCACCATCCCAAATTATACCTTTGTTGGTCCACATGATACGTCTAATGCATGACCTCATATGATGCAGCATTTTCTTTGAGCATTACTCCACAAGACATCGCTGCAGCAATCAGGTTTAAGGACCAAACTACCAGAGGACGGCCCCTGAGCTGGTTTCACTCTCTGGTTAATGTCAGTTCACCTGCATGGTGACCTGTGAAACAACTAGTTTTGAGATGTGTGTGCGTGTGTGTGTGTGTGTGTGTGTGTGTGTGTGTGTGTGTGTGTGTGTGTGAACTGGTCTGGAGGGCTCTGTGTTGATGTTGATCGTAACTCCACTTGACAGCTCCCAGAACAAAATGCCCCAGTTGCCAGAGGGAGCGGGCACTCAGCTACACACAGATACTTTATTTATAGGTGGAGGAGATCAGAAAGAGGACGGGTTCATGAGGTCAGCTGTTTGTTTTTTTACATCGCTGGATGGCACTTCGGACAAACCACAAAAATGAGAAGAATTCTCCTTGAAGCACGAGTCCGGGGAATATGGAGAAGACTGATTGAATTTTTCATTCAACAACTTATTTTCCCAGGAATTTATTACTTTAGTCCAGCAGAGACAAGTTCATCTATGAATGGTCTCAAATACCAAATTTAATACGAAAAAAGTCCTACATTGGTGAACTTTAGAGGAAGAATTAGACAGAACAGACAGCATAGACAGAAATCACAAGAGAGGACGCTTCCTGGAAAACAAAAGGGAGCTGTCCCCACTTAAATTGAGCATAGCGTTCAAGCAGGACACGGTGTCAAGCTCAGTTCACATCCCAGCTACATCAGCTGATCTCAAATAGCCAATCAACTTATGGAGCAGCTGACTGATGAAGGGAGTCAGCTGATAGATCACGATTCCTTTCCATGCTACCAACTGGCGAACCTCATTCAAGGCGCCCTATCTGCTCTGGCCTGCCTACTAGCTGCTTTGCAACCCTCCTCCACCCCAGCTCCTCCTTTTTTCATGCTGCGTCTGACTTATCAGTGTCATTTCTGTTTGTCACTGATGCTGCTCTGTACTGTTCCCGGGGGTCTTTGCTGCTGCTCTCCCTGCCTTAGGCTTTTCATGTAGGCGCATGGAAGGGCAGGGAGGTTTGCTCTCTGTAAAGTTTGCCTCGACTATTAGAGCAGCTGAGAACTGCACAACTAATGTTACATAGAAAGTAGTGATAGGATGTAAAGGTCAAAGTAGAAAACTGTGCACTTCTTAGAACAGCTTGCATTCAAAAGGCCCAGTGACTGACTAACTGGTAAGGTCCGAGCTGTTGTTAATAGAAAAGTCATTGGGACTATTCTGCAGTAATGTTTATCTTGTCAAGAGAGAAAGAAAGAAAGAAGGAGCCTGCTCTCCGTAAAACTTGTAGTTTACTCAAGAGATTCATTAAGATACGACAGCACCACTCTAAAAGTAGACCCACTGTTAAGCTAAAAATCTCCCACAGCTCGAACCCCACTAAGATCCACTGAACAGCCCATACAGGCCATACAAACATCAAAGCCAAAGTTGGAGTAATATTAGATCAGATTACATTACATTGGATCAGATAAAACTTTAATGATCCGTGAGGAGAAACTGGGTCACTGCAGCAGGCAAAAAATGATAGAAAAGAATAGAAAATTTAGAGTACAGAGGATAATAAAACAATTACAAAGACAAATGAAGTATATATAAACAGAAAGTACAGATACAGCTTCTCTATCCTTCTAATACAGACCTCATTTTGGTTTAGGAGAGCAGGTTTTACAAGTTGGAGGATGTTTTCTTCTTAAAGAACAACAGCTGTCAGAATAAAGGTGATGGACTGCATGTAATTAAGCAGCTTTCGCTGTCTAGACTGCACTTACAGAATGGATGTGCAGATGTGCCTGACCACCAGCTGATCATATGAAAAACACATGTATACAAATGTGTAGAGGCCTTACTATCCAGGCAGCCTTCTAAGGCAAGAACTAGAGTGTTGTAATGAATGCAAAGGTCATTGACTATTAACAATATACTTAGTGTAACACAGTGTTTTAAAGTCTTAGTCTAGGGCAAGGGTATAGAAGTCCTAGCGTAGTGCAGGGGTCACAAAGTCTTGGTCTAGTGCATGTCTCAAGAGCCCCTTTTCCACTGACCAGTCTGGTTCAGTTCAGTTCGGTACACTTGTTTCTCTGTCTCCACTGTGAAAAGCTGTGGATGGTACCAATGGCACCATTCCACACCATCCCCATGTTTGGTCCCCCTCTGTTGGGGTACCTAGCACACAGATCTGGTACTAAAAGGTGGAGCTGTGAACACTGCAGTCTGATTGGTCAGTAGAGGACGGTCACTCTGCTCAGGGCTGAGTTGTGTCTGGTTTTGAGGCTCATGTAACCACTGTTCATACTGTGGAGAGTTTTATTAGTAAACTGTAACTATAAAATGAAAGGATGTTTTGCTGCCTCTCACAGCAGCTGGAGTCTGAGAAAAAAAACAACTGAATTCACCGGAAACCCTAGGGTCTAGGTGCCATGTCTGACAGGTTACTTTTGGTTCCTAAGGTACCATACTGAAAGTGATTGTTGGAAACAGGGCTTGAGTCTTGGGACTTTTCACAGCTACCTCCTTTGGTTTGGGCTTGTGGACTTTTTGGGCTGAATCAGGTGTGAATCTCCCCCAGACCACGGTTTGGACCAAGCAGCTTAACTTTGGTCCGACAAAAAGAGGCAGTCCTGCTCCAGATCAAACTAAACCATGGTTTGATTGTTTCTGGTGTGAAAACATTTTTTGGATGGTTTGGACTTTTGAATCAGGTACAAGAAATTTTGGCAGGCTATTGTCAAGTCATACAACTAGTGTAGCGCCTCAGTGTGTAGTGTATGTGTGTGTTTTAGGGACAAAGAGAGTGACTGTGCAGACAGGTGTTGGTGATCAGAGCAGAGGAGAAATCAGCAGTAAAGTTGTCAAGTGGTAGTAAAGGTACAGTGTAGGTGTCAAGATAACAAAATAAGCTGCAGTATCGCATGGGGAGAAGAGGAGATAACTTTGTGCAGAGTCCATTTGAAAAACTTACAAAAACTCACACTTTTCAATTATTTTCCGAGAGGATAAGATGCAGGGGATATGAGAGGATGGGAGAGCTTGTCCACAAACCAATCATAAGGAGATGCAACCCACGTAGGTGATGACAACGAGACATAGGTGTGCCATATGAAGCTCAGCGTAAGTTCAATTACCCTTTCACATCTTCTCCATCCCACTCTCACTACTCCCTCTATCAGCTGACTAATGGGTGTTCACTCCTCTAGTTATCCAATCGCACTTTGCCACGATCTCTCAGCCAATCAGGATGCCACTGCAAAATTTTAAATCTGCTCTCCATTCTGCTGCTGTCGGCCATCATTTTAGGCAGAATCTTTGCGCCCTCCTCCACCCCGGTCACCTCCAGCCATCGTATCCAGAGTCCAGGACAAGCTCTCAAAGACTCATTCCTGTACTCGTCCAGATCATCGGCACTTCTCCATCTTCCTCTCATCTTATCTTCACCACCTCTACCACCACCAGCGTCTAGACCCCGGGGCGGTTGTCTATTCCACTATGGATTCATCCCCCTCCTTAAATCAAACCATCTCTACGGGGTCTAATCGCCAAAGACTTTCCACATTCTTATTCATTCATTCACATGTTAATAAATATTCTTTTACCATAAAAACGTGTCTCTCCTGATTGAAATATAATTCTTTAGCATGCTCACATAAATCCAATGTGAAACCAAAACCAACCGGATCAAATGTATGCAATGTCACTAAATGGGGAACCTTGGTTCAGACAATGGTTCAGACCTTGGTTTGGACTTTCCGTGTGAAAAAGCTCTTAGTCTAGTGCAAGAGTCAAAAACTCTTAGTGTTGAACAGGTGTCTCAAAGCCTTAGTCTGGTGCAGGGGCCTCAAAATCAGACTTATTATTTGGTTGAGTGGGAGAGTGTCAGGTCTTAGTGTAGCGCATGTGTCTTAAGGTCTTCATCTCGAACAGGGATGTTAAGGTTTTGGTCAAGGGCAGAGATGTTCATTTTTTGTTCTGGTGCAGGAATCCTAAAGTCTGTGGTCTAGAGCAGGGATGTTAATGCTTGGGTCTTTTGCGAAGGTTTCAATGTCTTTGTGTGGTGTAGTTTAGACCCTTGCACTAAGACTTTAAGCATTTCCAAAGTGTTTTACTTCTAAAAGAAATCTTTACAAATTAGCCATCTGCACATCACCTCCCTGGAAGACAACAGCTAGAAATCAGTTCCCTCCCCCTTCATTGCACTGATGTCAGTCTGGTTCTCTGACGAAACCTGTAATCAGAGGCATCTGGAGGAGTTTCCCATGATGATGCTCTGAAACTGAGCCAGGTTCTAAGGTGACGTCGGGGGTAATTCAGTTGCACATCCAAACTTGTGATGGCTGAACATCTGGTGCTTTGTCAGTTTGGGTCTTTAGAGGCATGAAAAAGACAAAGAAAATATTGAGAAGCATTGCCACTTTAAGCTGTCTAGGTTATGCAAGCTAATTATAGCTAACTTACTGACCTTCCAAAGTGACGGATGTTTGTGTAGCTATACCTCCAAAGTGGCTGTGATTCATGGTGTGCAGGTGTTCTCACTGCTCTGAGCTTCTCCCTGAGCACGAATGATTGGTTTAAACACACTTAAAGAATTGACTAAATGGTTTGCACTATGCCTCAAGAACTCTGTAGTGGGAATAAGCTGTACTGAGCAGGTAGTTTATATGAATGCTCATGTTGGCCTGGATGTAAACATCAAGAGAGTCTTTGATTGTTAGACAGTAGAAAGTAACCCAATAATATTTTGATAAAGGCAGTTACGACACTTTTCTCATTCAACTTATAGCCTGCTAAATAAAGCCTTTCTACACTTTGCTGGTGGTGCTTTCCAGAAAAGACGAGTGATAGTGTTCTACTTCTATATTAACTAATGAATGAAACAACCTCAAGGAGACACAAAATGACCTTAAAGAGACACAAAACAACCACAAAGAGACACAAAATTACCTCAAAAAGACATAAAATGACCTTAAAGAGACACAAAACAACTACAAAGAGACATGAAATGACCTTAAAGAGACATAAAATTACCACAAAGAGACACAAAACAACCTCAAAAAGACATAAAATGACCTTAAAGAGACACAAAACAACCACAAGGAGACACAAAATGACCTTAAAAGACATAAAATGACCCCAAACAGACACAAAATGACCTCAAAAAGACACAAAATGACCACAAAGAGACATAAAATGACTACAAAGAGACACAAAATGACATAAAATGACCACAAAGAGACATAAAATGACCCCAAACAGACACAAAATGACCTTAAAGAGACACAAAACAACCTCAAGAAGACACAAAATGACCTCAAAAAGACACAAAATGACCACAAAGAGACATAAAATGACTACAAAGAGACACAAAGAGACACAAAATGACACAAAATGACCTTAAAGAGACATAAAATGACCACAAAGAGACACAAAATGACCTTGAGAAGACACAAAATGACCACAAAGAGACATAAAATGACTACAAAGAGACAAAAGAGACACAAAATGACCTCAAGGAGACGCAAAACAACCTCAAAAAGACACAAAATGACCACAGAGACATAAAATGACTACAAAGAGACACAAAGAGACACAAAATGACACAAAATGACCTTAAAGAGACATAAAATGACCACAAAGAGACACAAAATGACCTCAAGGAGACACAAAATGACCTTAAAGAGACACAGAACAACCACAAAGAGACACAAAATGACCTTAAAGAGACATTAAACGAGACTCAGTACCAAAAAGATACATATCGACTATCAAGAGATGCAAGACAGCAACTGAAAGAAGGACGTGACCCCCCCAAAAGTCTGTGTGTCCTGCTCTTAAGTAGGAGAGGAGTTGGGGCCTTCTGCATATCTGTGCCCAGGGGCTCATCGTCTCATAATCTGCCCAAGGCAAGCGCCACAACAAACACAGAGTGGTGAGACTCCAAGCACAGTTGGTGATTATCACAGGGCAAAGTGCAAAAAGCCCAGGTGAACATAGATCAGAGGGTGTGGTGATTAATTAAAACACTCAGCCAGTCACACCTCTGCTCTCATGGCTGTGAAACAGCTGAGCCAGTCACAGTGAAGCATGACAACAACAGCAGCTCAACACGTGAAGAATTGGCTTCGCCAGGAAATCGGTTTGCTGTCTGGATGGTGCTCGATGTGAACACACAGCACCACAAATCTGCAGCCAAAGACAGATGATGTGTCTATGAACAGTTAATTAGTGCAGCCATCTTGGAAACAATTTCTTTACCACTTTATTCGTGTCTAGTGTTGTCTGTCACTTGGCACTCAGCAGGAAGCGTAGTGAGTTTATCAGAACTTTTTTCTTGCCTGCTGCTTCAGAAATGAGGTTTTTAACAGCTGTGAAGCTGAACTAAACAGGAAGGGTGGTAAAGCCTCAAAAAGCTAAAAGAACCTAAAAAATCATATTGCTGCAAAGTTGTGTAGTTGTTCTCTGTGTGTCATCCCTTTCATATTACAAACTTAGTTTCTCCAGTGTTACTACTATTAAAACAACAGTTATTAATGCAGCTTGAATTGGGTTTGCAAGACCCAGGTGAAAAGGTGTAACTCTGCTGAAGATCATCCGGTATGACCTAATTTGACCTTGAACGTGCCGTAATCACTACACCAGTAACACAATGTTCTTTTCAGGCACCAGCACACTTTGTGAAAACAGTTCCGGCATTTTTAATGAGCCTGCATACAGGGTTATATGCAGCTGTGGTTTGGCATGCTGCAGTGAGATCTTCCTGCCATGTTTGTGCTCAACACACTTAATAATGAAGGTGTGTGTTTGTGTGTGGTTTACCTTGAATTTTGACAGTTGGTTGAATCTATGGAATCTATTTATATAGAATTAGGAGCAGGTCTGCACTTTGTTGTTCTTCTTCCTGCAGTCTAATGAACAAAGTCATCGGCAATGTGACATTATGTTGAGATATTCTGTTTCCAGTTTAGGAGAAATGGCAGACAGTGTGTCAGCTAATAAAAGGCATTAACACAAAAGTCAGCTCTGGTGTCAGTTCCTCTAAATCAAAGAGCCGGGGTTCTCTGAAACTCCTGATTTCGCACTGACAGGGAGGAAAAGCTACTAATGCAATTTAAACAAGAAGATGCCCATACACACCTTTATCTGAATACAACATGGACATTTACTTTTATTTTCACACACATAAAACTGCACAGAATCAAAATAGTAAAAAAGAAAAATAAGGGTGGTGTCACGAGAGGTCAAGAAGTGACAGGCTTACACAAACAGACCTCATGTCAACTTAGGGTAGAGACAGCTAAAGGGTTACTTTGCATGTTCTCCTTGTTCTCCTCATGTCAGCGTGGGTTTTCTCCGGGTTCTCTGGCTTCCTCCCCCTAATTAATGACTCTAAATTGGCTGTATGTGTGAACATGAGCATGAATGGTTGTCTGTCTCTATGTGTCAGCGCTGCGATACCCCGCCTCTCGCCCACTGTCAGCTGGGATAGGCTCCAGCCCCCCCCCCCCGCGCCCCCTAACAGGATAAGCAGTTACGGATAATGAATGAATGAGACAATGAACACAAAGGAACTAAACTAACATAATACAGAAAGATACAACAAAAGATATATGACAACAGGAAGCACACTGAGCAGAGAACATAGTGCAGAGAAAAAGAACAAAATGGAGGATGCGGGTGGAGGGCGGGGGTGATATATTTATATCTACAAGTCAAGAAATAGTTTAGCATCATAAATTAAACGTAATGATAATTTCCGTTTAAAGAGCTCTTGACAACATGTTCTTTAGTGTTCCAAATCTGTGCACCACGATACCTAAGGGAGACTGGTTTTGTGAATAGGAATGTGGAGCTGTTTAACTATTATATGAATGAATTTGGAAATTTTCAAGATTTCAAGAAATTGCTGAATGATGATGGTAGAGAAGAAGGTAAGAAAATATATTTATATATAAACCGAGGCCTTAGTTATTGGTCCTGGAGCTCAGACAGAAAGAAACTCAATTTAAAACTGCAAGAATCCTGTCAACAAGTGAAAAGTTATCTTTGATTCAAGTCTAACTCTACGTTCAAACCAGAAGCTTCCAAAGAGGCAAAGTCTGTCGCGGACGCCCAAGAAGCACGACTGTCAAAAATATTTGTGGCAGCTTTGGTCGCTCATCATGTGATTCATTCAATGTTCGATCATGCTTGTCATTTTAAAGGAGCCACAAAGCAGACTACTGGCTTGAAAGCAGCGTAGTTGCTGCCTGCTGTTGTCCAGTCTAAGGCCTCTAGTTTCCCGGCGCGACGCAGGGTGGTGCAGGGTGGCGCAGGGTGGCAAACCCTGCACAGAGCTAGTTTCAAGCAGCGCAACCCGAGGCACGCTCAGTTTGGTAGTTTGGCAGACCGAGGTGCGCTGAGATGGGTGTGGTGGTGCAGCAGGGGGAGGTGCTGACAGATGCAGCTTGGCGCAGTGACAGTTTGGTGCCAAAAGGCTTCGCTTAGGTGTGCTAAAAGCTCGCCAGCTGAAACCAGGTCTACTGTCAGCGCAGGGGGAGCGCAGCCGGTATAGCGGAGGTTTGGCTGACCAGCGGACAGTGCGCACACGTCACCAAAACCTCACAGGCAGGTTTCCAGAATATCAGGCACATTAACGATGCAATAAATACCCACAAAACCACTATTCAATGCAACTATCTGCAATCAGCACATAAATGTATCTCTATATCGACTGTCCCGTCACATCTGATGTCAGATCAAAGGGGATTGGCACCGTTTGGCACCGTTTGGCACACGTAATGGAAACCCAACCTGATTTGATTAACACAGCTGCAAACTAATGAGTTCACATCCCTCTCAGCCAACCACAAACAGCCACAGCATCAGATAGGGAGTATATATTCAGCATCTGTCATCTTAGAAAAGTCAAAAGAAAAGAAACAGAGTGAGACTGCGAGAGAGAAAGAGAGAGCGCGCGCGCACGAGAGAAACGCAACATTGATTTACAATTGCGGTGACCTCCTCCCAGGCTACCTTTGCATCATCAGCCCGTGGACTTCTGCTCGCAGTTCCGTATATTCGGACACTGCGAGCAGACCTCCTGGACCAAAACATCAGTTTCCTCCTGGGAGAAGTTTGGCTGTCTGACGCTGCCGCTCTCTTCTGCCATGGCGAATGAGTAAGCTCTCATTAATCCTTCGCGCGGCGCATTTAAGGGCGAGGAGAGGGGCTCATTTGATTGGTGTGATGTGTGTAAAACCCACTCCATGCCTTCTCTCCTCCCTCTTTCCGACTTGCGCAGGTAGGACTGATGGAGGTGGGAAAGAGGAGTAGCTGCGCCAGGCGCACGGTGTGCCAAACTTGCAAAATCCACCTGGCCACACCTAGTTGGTGAAGCGCAGGTGCGCTGTGCCCCCGCCTCGCCCGGTCTGCGAAACTAAAGGCCAAAAAGCTCATAGTTGGCCTACAGAAAGTTATGTTTGGTCAATGAAAACAGAAAACGTATGTCATCCCATTCAAACCAAGCAAAGAAGACCTGCATGCAACGTCACAACATTAGCCTGCAATTCTCTCCTCTTCTCTCTTCTCTTCTCTCCTCTATTACTAACCTTACACAATTTAAAACTCACCAGACCAACCAAGTACCTCCGTGATGCGGTCCCAAGCCTTATACTTTTTATTCTGGTCTCTGTAACCGAACAGCGACACATTATAAAGGACTGAGTGGGTGTGAACGCAAGTAATAAACTTCTCGATATCCATTGTCGGAACAAGTGTGCTGTAGGAACCAAAGTTACATGGCTTGTTCTCTGGGACCCGCTTCATCGTAGCACGTCAGCATTCCAATTGGTTGCTGCCGAACTGCGTCAGAGCTCATTACCATAAAGTTAAACGAGTTTTAACTCCCCTCCGGACCACTGCGGTCGCTTTGGTCGCCCAAGACGTGCGGCTGACGACCAGGTCGCCCAGGTCGCCGGGCTCTCATTGAAAATGAATGACTTCCGCCGCTTTGGAAGCTCTGGTCGCTGTTGGTGTGAACGTACAGTTAGTTTTGAACCACATATTAGAAGTATGTCCAAAATGTGATTTTATCATCTTAAGAGCATTGCCAGAGTGTGACCGTTTCTCCTCCAAGCCAACACGGAGGCACTGATGCATGCCTTTATTACCTGCAGAACTGATCACTGTAAAGCTCTACCTTCTGGTATTCTTAAAAAAAAAAAACAAAAAAAAAAACATTGCTCAATTCCAGTTAATACAAAACCCAGCTGCACGTGTGCTGACGAGGACCAGAAAGAGAGCAAACATTATGTTTTTTATTGTGTGAAGCACTTTGTCTTGCTTTCTGTTTTTTATGAAAAGTGCTAAATGAATAAACTTTTAGTGACTGACTGATAAACACATATATCTCATGAATATTCATATCATATACTGACAGAAGTTTCAGTTTCCTGAACAGTGGAATAGAGGCCTCATTAAAACTGGAGACAGTTGCCAATCTGACAAATCATTTTTGCAGCATGCTGCCTGTTGACTACCTGCTGTTGAAACAGTCAGTGCAATAAAAACACAGACAATGTACACTTCATCATAACTCCTGGAATGTTCCGAACTTTATTCTTAATTTGAAGTCTTCTGCCTTCATTTGCATTTTGCAGTTTTCTGTTGAAGCCAATATTTTTCAGAGGGGAAGATAATCTAAACAGTAGACTTTGTCATGTGAGGCTCAAACATCCAATCTTGCACAAAAGCTGCCAAAACGTTGCCCCTTTACACACTTGGCGAGTGTCCAAGTTAAACAAACAGTACAGAAAAGCTGAGCTGAAGGTGAGTGAACAGACTTGACAGACAACAAGTGATCTGTGCCATACTGTCTAGATAAGAGGGCATTCACAAATTGCTGCCAGAAGACCTTGAAACCTTCCACTAATAATTTACCTGGAATCTGAGATTCTGCGAGCCAAACTAAAAGTCAGTGCAGTTAGAAACTGGAAAAGCAAATTTAAAAATGGTTAATCAAGCTGCAAGGATGATGTTTCTGTCAGAAGACTCAGAAAAAAACATTCATGATAAATTAATGTAAAATGATGTTATGATTTTTAAATTATATTTCTATTTCTAAGTGTGCCACATAACGTTATCTATCATTACAGAGCAAAGATGGTCAAAAATGAGCAGGCAGTTATTAAGAAGGCCATGTGAGCCCCATATGGCTAATGCCTGGTACACACTACACCATATCAGCCTGATTATAGCCCAACGCAGCATCGTACTGTGTTGGCTCGGATCATGAACGACAATGAGTGTGATAATTGCGATAATCCATCGTTTTATCTCGTGTAGTATGTCAAAGTAGACGACAACTGACGCCACGTCTGGGGCGCCTCACGACGTTCCAACAGAAAGTCTAGCATGTTTGATTTTCTTTTCGCCGTTCACGACTTCTCTGCACGAGCGATCTGCTGCCGTAGACAACTGTACAGCAACAACACCCCAGCATTTTTAATATTTCCTCTAGGGACGTTACCATGACAGAGTAAAAGGGAAAAATGATGGTGTGAGACAGCAGAGGCACTTTAGCAACCCGCTGAGTACCATTAGCATCAAGCTAGCAAAGAATGTTATTTCTTCATAATGGAGGATATAAATTCTTACCATAACTGTGGAGGCTACCAGCTTAATTAGAAACAGCCTATCATTTATTATTCGGTCTGTATTTTTATATTTTCAAATTAAAAGCCCCTTCAGTTGAGAGAATCCCTTCATTTTCTTAAAAGGCTTTTAATGTGAAACATTTGCAGGAACTTGTTGTGGAGGTTTCAGTGACTTGCATGTTTGCGCACGGTGCTTTAAATGTAGCTCCTGACATCTGGTGGCACTTTGTACGTGACTACAACAACATTTCAGCTGGCACATGAACAGACACAGTGACTGAAATAATAGTAATAATCAGAGTTGGGTATAACGCGTTACTTAGAGTAGTTTGATTACTTTTTGCAGTAACAAGTAACCTAACATTAGTTTGCTGTTTGAGTAATCAAATACTTAAGTACATTTTCAAACAAGACATCAGTTACTTCTGTTACTTTTAGAACGCTGGTCCTTCAGCTCTGAAACAGCAACGGCTGTTGTTTGGTTCTAATAACGGAGATAACGTTAAACCTATCAGTCTGAAAGAAGCCACGGAGCTTGTGGCTCGCTACGTGGTCGGAGAAATGCTGCCGTTGTCTACGGTGGAGTCTAAATAGGTGGAGTAGGACTCGCTGACAGACATATTTCAGACTCAGGACTTGCATTATGCCTGGTACACGCTACACGCTGGTACTCACCAATTATCCCCGGTCGTCTTTCACGGCGTGTGTGATGTCATCGGGTTACTCTTGTCCTATTTTTATTACTTTGACTATTATTTGAGTGTGTTCATGTGTCAGCCGACATGTTGTTGTAGTCACTTAAAAGCGTCAGCAGATGGCAGGAGCTACATTTGAAGCGCCATATGTAAACTATCAAGCTACTGTATCTTCCACAGGAAGTTCTGACAAATGTTTCAGAATAAAAGCCTATTTAGAAAATGGAGGGATTCTCTTGGCCGAGGTTATAAGGGGCTTTTAATTTGAAACAAGTGTTGAGTTTGAAATGACGGTGCGATATGTTAATGGTCAGATAAAAAAATTAAATATATAAACACACAGAGGGATTAATAAATAACGGAGCATCTATAATGTAGTTTGTTTCAAATGAAGCTGGGAGCCTCTGCAGTTGTGGTGAGTAAAAGCCCCGCCGCTATTTGTTAATGTTATTTCTTTATGTCCGAAGGTGAGGATGTACCATTGTTTGCTAGCTTGATGCTAATGACAGTAAAGTTAACTCAGCGGGTTGACAAAGTGCCTCTGCTGTTTCACACCATCATTTCCCCCTTTTACTCTGTGTGGTAACATCCCTAGAGGAAATATTAAAAACGCTGGGGTGTTGTTGTCACACAGTTGTCTACGGCAGCAGATCGTTGTGTGTTTCTACTGGTCAAAGTGATGGCTGTGATGGGAGAACTGGATCTCAGTGAAGGGCAAGTGGTCCATAACTTTACTTTTGGAGACAGAAAAATGTAGGCTTAGCGTCCTGTGGTCCATTGCCCAATAGGAAATGTAGAATACTCAAAAGTACTTTTAAAGTAATTGAGTTACTTTACTCAGGGAGTAACGCAGTAGAGTAACTGGTTACTTTTTTAAAAAGTAACACAGTAACAGACTGTGAAAGAACGACAGGGGATGATTGGTGTGGACCACCATGTAGTGTGTCATGTCTGTCGGCCATGTCACGACACGATTTTATGACTCCATAGTGAGAGACAAACATGTCGAGTATTGTGAACCAGGCATTAAAGCAGGCTACATGGGTACAAAGTGAGCTTGGGCTGAAGGTGGGCAAAATGTGTGGCTCCCACATGAGTTCATCATCATGTGTCCCATGTGGTGAGCCCATACAGGACCCATTCAGTTTAAATGGGGGCTAAATGGGATTGAGTTGGAGCTGGTTAGTCTATTCTGAGCTTTACGAGTTCAGTTACGTGGACCCCACATGTCCAGCCAGTGTGGGCAGACTTAATGGGCCCTTTTAGGATGTCTTGTGGGCTAGCAAAAATTTGGCTCCATGTGGAAAACCCCTCTTTATTAGAGACTTAATTACTCTTGATCACCTCATTAATCCAATTAAAATATTTGGGTGTGAAACAGCAAATAGTTATTCTGGTTTGTATCTGTTTTATTATGTCACTTGGTGTCTAATTAATATTCTAGACTTTATTCTTCCAGGTAAACGCTAATATTCTGGCTAACTCTGGTACATTTACATCAGTGAATTAAAATGACTAAATGTTTCTTGCTTTATTGTTATTTTGTAGACACCAATCCAGACACTCGGTGGAAACTTGCAAGAGCAGAAGCAACATTTGATGTACAGACACACACTGAACTACTGAAACCAAACTGCCCAGAAAGTAAAACAAATAAGTCTTTGAGTACTTTGAAAAACGTCTATAAATAAAATGTATTATTACTATTATCATTATTATTTAAATTTGGTATTGTTGTCATATAACCTACTATTATTGAGCTGTTAACCCCCATTATACTCTACACTGGGCTCACTCTGTTGGTTTCATAAGTCATGGGATCATGTTTTTTCATATGTCATTTTATCGTTATTCTGTGTAAACTGCATTATACTTTTATATGCATGGATTTATCTACAAGTGAAGAGGAGCTCCACTTCCCCTCCTCCGGGAATTGACAACCATGCAACATCAGGCATGTTTTGACCCAGAGAGCCAAGTGTTATGCCTAAAGCAGGCGCATTATATTTTTACCAAACATGCAAAATGTTGAGTCAGGAATAACGTCAAAGACTTGTGGACAAAGTCGCAGGTTTTTGTAATCAACTCTGGGGGAGGAGGGCATCAACCTGGTCTTATTCCCAGGTCATCAAATACCAACGCGTTCTCACTCCGACCTCGTCATATATCGACGTTTGGTCAAGGACTTTATCTTCCACATACGATGGGCAAGGTACCCTGGGTGTTGGTTGTTGACGTTCTAAGACGCCATGTCAAGTTTTCCCTGTTACATGCATTGTCTTCTTTCAAAATACACTTCTGTTTTCACAGGAAATTTAACGTGTAAATACAGTCTCTTTCAAAATAAAAGCACTACACCGGTACAACACCGTGAACGCCGACCTGCAACACTATTCTGGTGTGAGAAACCCTTACACATCTTCAGGCCCTGACTCACCGGGCCAAGGATCGGCTGTTGCTCAGTGTTGGTCTGTCTGTGAGCTTTTGTCGCCTTTGTTTTTGCAGTGTGTCCTGCACCAGTGGCCCTCATTGGCTCTTGTCAACTTCTTTTCATTCAATTCAGCATGTTGAATCTGCGTTGGAGACAGTGGAGCCTGTCAGTAAATAAATTCACTCCAATTGGCAGTTCGACTCAGCACAACTGAAGGAAAATGGAAGTGAGGAAAGTAAACAAACGGCACAAGTCAAGAGGGCATTATATTAAAACAAACTTGATATATTAGGTAGGTTTATTATTATTTTTGAGCCCTGATCTCGTCAACAAGAACAGTTTGTAATTGTTTGTATTATTGATCACCAGCGCATGGTGAATATCTTTTGCTCCTCTCAAATCAGAATTGTTTTGTTAAAGTGCTAACTGGCTAACTAGCATAGTTAGTCCGTCTTATATTAGGAACATGATTGAGTCTCTTAAGGTTGCGGCAGGTAAAAGTGTGCAGTTTAGGAATGGGAAAAAATGGTGATGACATACTTTAAAATTAGTCCAAGTTCACCTGGTCTCACATCGTCTCCTGGAGGAAAGTCCTGTGTTTGTTTGACCCATCCATTCCCCCAACCTGTCCCTGTACACTGACTTTCTCTTTTTATACTACTTTCTTTTCTCCTGGCATCAGAGTATTGGTCACGTAATTGCAGCCTTCACTACTCACAATTATGTATGTTATTTACGCATTCTGGTGCATTACCTTTTGTCGAACACTGCATGAAAACAATCTGCCATGTTCATGTTGTCAGGTGACTTTGCGGCCTACATTAGTGATTTGATGGACTCTGAGCTGCAGCTCAGGAATTTCCGTTCAGCATTAATGAGCTGCAATAAAAATACTGTTTTATATTCACTTACAGTCAAACAATGGAAAAAATGTCAGTGAGAACAGCTATGTTGTGAGTTGTGCTATAAAACACTTGTAAGTGTTGAGAACCTGCTAAGAGTGTGGAGAGTAACCAGGCTGTGTCTGTCCCACTATTTTCCAAGATAATGGCAGTCAATCTGACTTTAAGAAAACACTGGCGTGTTTACAAATTGTTCCTTTTTCTTTAATATAAACTGTGATGTCCTTTTGACGTGAGTCTTTTCCGAATTAAAGCCATCTAGTATGTTGCAACTGTGATTCATTCAGAGTCTGCCAATAGTGGCTGAATGACTATAAATGTGTTACTTGAATGTTGTAATACATTTCAATGATTAACTGCAATTCTGTCATATTGTATTTTGATCTGTGAATGTGTGTGCAAATGATTGTCTATCTCAAAGTGTCAGCGCTGTTATTGACTGCGTGTCTAGGAACTGAGTGTCACCTATGATAGGCTTCAGCTCCTCTGGGACCCTCAAGGATAAGTGGGTACAGTTAATTGATAACTAATTGAGCCCATATGATAAATAAATCATTAGATGTAAAAATAAGTTCACATGTAGCTTAGGTATCACCCACCTAGGCTGCTACAGGTGGCGCCCATTTTGAGTCTTGTGTAAGTAAGCCAACTGGGCCCCACTTGTAGCACAGTTAAATCCCATATGAAGTCCATTGTGGCCAATACAGGTGGGGCCACTGTGGAGCCCCCTGACAAACTCAATTCTGAAACAAGTAAATGTGATAAAGTGACCTCTAGAATGCCCTTCCAATAAAGAAAATGTGATGAGGGCCATTTAGAGTGCCCTTACAGTGGAGAAAATGTGATGAAGTACAATTTAGGGTGCCTTTCCGATAAAGAAAATGTGATAAAGTGCCATCTAGGGTGCCCTTCCAGTGAAGAAAACATGTGAAAATGCCCTCTGTTGTGCCCCTCCAGCAGAGAAAATGTGATAAAGGCCATGTAGGGTGTCCTTCTAGCGGAGAAAATGTGATGAAGGCCATGTAGGGTGCATTATCACTGGAGAAAATGTGATGAAGTGGAATTTCAGGCAATCTTCCACTAGAGAAAACATGATGGAGTGCCATTTAGGGTGCCCTTCCAATGGAGAAATTTGGGGTGAAGGCCATTTAGGGTGTCCTCCCAGTGGAGAAAATGTGATAAAGTGCCCTCTGTTGTGCCTTTCCAGTGGAGAAAACATGATGAAGGCCATGTAGGGTGCTCTTCTAGGACATAAAACATCATGAAGTACCATTTAGGGTGCCCTTCCAGTGAAGAAAACATGATGAAATGCAATTTAGGGTGCTCTTCTAATGAAGAAAATGTGATAAAGTGACTTCTAGGGTGTCTGTCCAGTGAAGAAAACATCATGATGTGCATTTTAGGGTGCCCTTCTAATAAAGAAAATGTGATGAAGGCCATTTAGGGTGCCCTTTCAGTGAAGGAAATGCGATGAAATGTGGCCTTAAAATGTAGAAAACGTGATGTAGTGCCATAAAGACTATGGTAGAAAACTTTCTGCATGCTGGTGCACCACAGCATGCTCCTGGTGCCCTATTTATTTTTCCACCCTTCATACAGATGCTAGCTTGGCCGTAGTCTGATGGTCTAGTTTGGTGATCTACATGACATTTTCTTGTCCATTATGATGTACTGAGCACACATGCATGTACATACAGAAACCAAGAACGGCTGTGCTTCCAATTATATTTTTAATGCCATTATTGTGAGATCATGAGCTAATTATTTCATAATCTTGAGATAATGAGATAATCACAAAGGTAATTTCCCCTTGTTAGACTGCTTATAATGTTTATTGGAGATCAGGGCTGCCATGCCAGCATGCAAGGGCGGAGTCTTGAAAGGTTTAGCAATTGATTTAAGATGAAAATGTCAGATTAAGGAGCACCAACTACTGATCAACACTCGTGTCCTCTGGTGCGCCTTATTGCTTGGGCCTTTCCTTCACACTGGTGACTCTCTACAGCTTATCTGAAGGCAGCAGGTATCTGTTCCATCTCTTTAACTGGAGTGGTGTTGTGCACTGTGTCGAGCCATGATTACGCACAGCACATCCGCTGGTTACGTTTTGTGCAACCAGCGTCAGACTGTTGTAAAGTAACCACAAATCACCCCGAGCTTTTGTGCAAATCAAACGTGTCATTTTTGATCAAGCTAATTATTCCGCACAGTTTCTCCTGCACATCAACAGGGGTGTTGGAGACTGACGCATTGAAAACAGTTCACACAGCTCAATTGTGAATCACTTAAAACATCCTGTTCTGCTCACAGCTCCCCGGGGACTGTGTGTTCCTGTGTGAAGGATTGACAGGGGTTAGAGACTGGGGTTACAGCTGCATGCATCATCTTTGTCTGGACTGGGATGGTTAAAACGCGGCCTAGAGCACCACATTTTTAATTATAATACTGGGAGATGTGTGGCTGTGATGAGCAACATGATGCGGTTTAAAAATTAATGTTGAAAATAAGAAAATAAGTCAGACAACAATAAGTTCCCTCTGAGGGAAACTCTCCAGAAGATTCCCACGCTGGTAGTGTGTCATCATGACGGGAAAGCCCTGTGAAAGCAGTGGATGTGATAAGACGCGATCATCACAGCCTCTAATGCTAATGCCTTCTTTCTGATCCCATCCCGAACACAAGTGTGCCACAGGTGCACCAAGGGGTCTGGCCACGAAACTACCAAGAGTGCATTTGGCACATGCACAGACACTTTGTGCTACCACTTAATTACCATAACACCTGATAGCTGTGAAACGAGCTTAGGCTGTAACTTTCTTCCTCACCCCACTACTCACTCCTCGCACTCATGCTCACTCTCCGTCTCTGGCTGTCAGTGTTCGGGGCTGTCGACTGAGTCATCAGCTTTTCTACAGCTGATATACAATCAACCATTAGCACAGCGACACACCTTCTCCGTCAGCCTATCATCTCACTGCTCCTCATTTTAAATGTGGTTCTTTTTTTGCCCACAGGCCTTTCATGCTGCACCCTCCAGCTCCTGATCACCACCCTCCTCGGATGCAGCCTCATTGCGCCTCATTGGTCATCTATGAAGTCATCAGCCACCACCACAGATGCCTCACGATCTCAAATAATCTCCCTGTTAATCTGTACACCTATATTTCGCATTAAATTTAATCTGTATTCCATCCTCCTGTCTCTCCTGATGAACTTATATCAGTCACTACCAGTGTTGGGTAAGGGTTACTTTAAAAGTAATCAAAGTACGTTACTGCGTTTATTTCTAAAAAAGTAACCAGTTACTTTACTGCGTTACTCCCTGAGTAAAGTAACTCAATTACTTTAAAAGTACTTCCAACGTTACTCCCTGAGAAAAGTAACTCAAGCACTTTTAAAGTACTTTTGAGTATTCTACATTTCCTATTGGGCAATGGACCACAGGGTGCTAAGCCTACATTTTTTTGTCTAAAAATTAAAGTTATGGACCACTTGCCCTTCACTGAGATCCAATTCTCCCATCACAGCCGTCACTTTGACCAGTAGAAACACACAACGATCTGCTGCCGTAGACAACTGTATGACAACAACACCCCAGCGTTTTTAATATTTCCTCTAGGGATGTTACCACACAGAGTAAAAGGGGGAAATGATGGTGTGAAACAGCAGAGGCACTTTGTCAACCTGCTGAGTTAACCTTACTGTCATTAGCATCAAGCTAGCATCAAGCTAGCAAACAATGGTACATCTGGTACAACTGCAGAGGCTCCCAGCTTCATTTGAAACAAACTACATTATAGACGGTCCGTTATTTATTAATCCCTCTGTGTGTTTATATATTTACTTTTTATCCGCTCCGTTGTCTTTGTAAAGTTAACATATCGCACCGTCATTTCAAACTCAACACTTGTTTCAAATTAAAAGCCCCTTATAACCTCGGCCAAGAGAATCCCTCCATTTTCTAAATAGGCTTTTATTCTGAAACATTTGTCAGAACTTCCTGTGGAAGACACAGTAGCTTGATAGTTTACATATGGCGCTTCAAATGTAGCTCCTGCCATCTGCTGACGCTTTTAGGTGAATACAACAACATGTCGGCTGACACATGAACACACACAGTGACTCAAATAGTGAAATAAAAACAGGACAAGCATAACCCAATGACATCACACACGTCGTGAAAGATGACTAGGGATAATTGGTAAGTACCAGCGTGTAGCGTGAACCAGGCATAATGCAAGTCCTGAGTCTGAAATATGTCTGTCAGCGAGTCCTGCTCCACCTATTTAGACTCCACCGTAGACAACGGCAGCATTTCTCCGACCACGTAGCGAGCCACAAGCTCCGTGGCTTCTTTCAGACTGATAGGTTTAACGTTATCTCCGTTATTAGAACCAAACGACAGCCGTTGCTGTTTCGGAGCTGAAGGACCAGCGTTCTGAAAGCAATGGAAGTAACTGATGTCTTGTTTGAAAATGTACTTAAGTATTTGATTACTCAAACAGCAAACTAACGCGTTAGATTACTTGTTACTGCAAAAAGTAATCAAAGTACTCAAACGCATTACTTTGGAAAAGCTTATCTAATGAGTCAAAAACACACAGCAAAAAAAAAAAAGAAAAAAGAAAAGAAGGGATGAGGCAAAGTCCAACAAACCAACACATCTCAAGGCCTTGTTACTTTGTAATGCGTTATACCCAACTCTGGTCACTACAGGTGTCAAGACGCCATTAGCGCGTGCTGGCATTTTGTCTCATAATCTCATATGAGTCACCTAACATGGGTGCAGATCCCAGGGGGGACGGGGGGGACATGTCCCCCCTAAATTCTGAAAAACACAAATTGTCCCCCCCAATTCTAAATAGCTTAAATGACTGAAATTGTACAAATGTATACAGTAGTTCTATATACTGGGAGAAAGGGAAGATGATGAGGAGAAATGGGAATCCGTATAACATGCCTGAGACCCTGAAACTAGAAGTAGCATTAACTAACAGCGAAGCAGTGAAAAGGAGGGTGATGGCTTGTTCCATGTACTACTGGCTGTTTAAGAGAAATAAACAGTAAAGGTAAGCATGTGATTCTCTTTGTAGTGCTTTTTGAATGACTTGGCGATGGTGATGAGCCTCTATGAAATCGTGAAATATGCTGGCAATCTCAAGCGCTCTGTGGGCATGATTTGCACGTGTGCAATTAAAAAAAAAATCACAACTGATTGTGTCCCCCCCAAACTTGTCATCAGATCTGCACCCATGTCACCTAATCAGAGGAAACAACCTGTTTGTGATTATCTTTTCATCTTGGGATAATAGAGCAAAACCGAATAGCGAATAATAATAATAATTAAATTGTGATTTTCAGATAACAGCATTAAAAAAATTATTGCAGTAAAGGCTGCTGTTGGCTTCCATACATATACACGCTGACCATCTCGAAAAATCTGTAAAAATAAAATTAATATATAATGAGAATAAAAATATGAATTGTTAAATATTTTAATTGCAATTAATATTATTTTAATTTAATTTAAATAACACTAGGCCTACAGTGATTTTTTTTTTTTTTAGACTTGTTGCCAATAATAGAAAATAATAATTAATAATTTGATCAACATCTTTCCTCCTCTGCTCTCCTTGAACACACACACACACACACACACACACACACACACACACTAAGTTTGAGCATTATGTTTCCTGCCCTGTCGGCATGTACCAGGCCTACTGTAAAAACACCCAACCGCCATCGTAAAAAAAAAACAAAAAAAACTTGGGAGTTAGTAATAAGGGCGAGGCTTATTTTGTTCGGTTCCTGCCCGTGATTCGGCTCCCTGATCCCCCGTAGCGAGCAGCCGGAGCGCTACAATTGTCAGTTTCGTTACTGTGCCGCTTTTTAACGTTTGTTTTCGGCTCCATGTTGAAGTTTTTTGCGTGCAGAGACACAGATTCTCGTAGCCGCAGACACTGTTAGCCCATACTACTCTCACTTCACACACACACGCACACACTCACACAGTGCACACGCAGACACGCGCGCAGCTCTCGCCTGATTTGCACCAGCGCGGGTCATTTTAGGTTAAACCCTGGCGCTGTGTCCCGTTCAGTTTAGCCGACGGAGATCATCACTGGTTCCAGTTGAGGAGGAATGCACAGGCACTGGGACTCCAAATAATATTGGGAAAGGATCTCGTCTTGCATATGCGGTATGTTTTCATTTTTGGGTATTTTTGACAGCAGTCTAGCCAATGACAGCCTCTCCAAAAACTGGGTGCTTGACAGTAATAACAGCTAGATAGCCGTGCGTTGCGCGTGCTGAGCCAAATGTTCATATACATGTTCACGCTGTTAACATCACCACCAATGTGTTATTTATTGCCAATGGAGGGAATAACATGTGCCGAACTACATTCAAAATTCCTGCAATTCAGTGCTTCCTTGCCAATCGGCGGTCGGTTCACACCTGGGTGAACATGTCTTAGACCTTTCCAGAATAACTTCAGTCTAAATGACAATTCGGGGTATAATTTATCCAGCAAGCAGCACTTTATCACTATGATATTTAAACTTTATTATTGCTTGACACTGCTCCTCTACGCCCACGATGGTGTATTTTGTTTGGGTGAGATAGCAGGCATAAAAGAAGAGCTGATCATAAAAGTTGAGGTTTTATTATATTTCTGGTGTGTTTTATCCACGCCGAATTTAACACTGGGTTGTAGTGATTAAAAAACACACTAAAAAGCTGTTGTTTTATGAAGATGATTTTACCAAAAAGCGAGAGCAGATTAAATTGGCAGATATTATGTAGAGGTTCTGCTAGTGCAAGACAACAACACGTATCCGGGCTAGCTTTTATGAAGACTTGAGGGAGTTGGTTTATGGGCCCAAGTTATCGTGTCCCTCAGAGCCTGTGGCATCCTATCAGCTTATGATAATTCTCCTCTGACAGACTCTACTTCACTTTTACTTCATGTGAGCTGGAATATATGTCGGAAATATATTCCAGCTCACCGTTTCTGATGTAACCTTTGCTTTCGTTTTGGCAACATCAACTTCACAGAGGCGCTCGATTAACATCTGGCATGCAAAATAAGCAATACTTTGACAGTGCATTAGTGACCTTAAAGGTTGGAGTCCTGCACATTACACCTCAGTGTGTCACCAACACTGCACAAACTGAAGTTGTGTGTTCATGCTTCATGTGACAAAACATGAGGCATTAATGTGAGGAGAGATTTTCTGTGCGAGTGCGAAGTCAGTTGGGCCTGTTTGCAAATAATTAGTAACTGTGATGTTTTCCCTGGCTGTAGTTTGAAGTGTGATAGGTGACATGTTACCTTATGAGCATAAAATGATGCCTTCAAAGGCTGTCAGAATATAGAGTGGTCGCGCATGAACGATCCAGCAAGGTGACTGTGGGAGTTTTTATCCTGCGTGTCGAGATGTGAGGCTCAAGGGGCGGATAGCATTGAAACTATGACATCAGCTAATGTTGCAAGTAATATTTACAACATATGTATGAATGCATTATTTCCTGTTTGGTGCAAAAAAAAAGCAGGCAATGACTAGAAATATTAAAATGTTGCATATGTATGCACAACAGCTGCACACAAAGCATTTCAGACATCGAGCATGATCTGATTTCATTAGGATTTCATAGATTTCTTTAATAATAAGTCAAAGAAATATTAAAAGTATATGATTATGAATATTTCTCCATGCTACATCGTGGCATTTAAACACGTTTCGATTCGTGCAAATCGTTAATTTCCCTCCACACATTAAAGCAGCAGCATAAACGCAGTAAACACTTCGATACTTCGTCGACACTGCCTTATTTTATTCCCAAACCAGCACTCAAATGCACGACAACTCATATTTACATCATGCAAAGAGAGAGTTTCCAAGGAGCTTGTGAACGCAGCATCGGTTCTCAGCCGAGGGTATTTAAGGTCGTCCAGATGCCTTTTTTTCCCACTTCTTTTTGGGAGCCTGTGTATGGAGGTATAATGATGACAAAAGATTTGGGAAAGCACAAAACAGATTCTGGTGCTGCACAGGCTGCAAGTCGACCACTGAGAGGGCATCTGTATGGATTTGTAGGAGCAGGATAAGATTTGTGCACGAGGAGGGACACAAATATAGGGTGTGAATGTTTCCTGTCTGGTTTGATATCTGGTTTGATATTGTTAATAAGGCTGTCGGGATGAAACAATTTCCCCTGTGGTGATTAAACGTGGCTCAACAGCATGATATTGTTATTTTTGCAAATCAATTAATTTATTCTGATTTTAATGCTTTGTAATTAAGCTTTATTGTTCAGCTGTTATCAGGGTACACTGTTGCTATTTTAAAAGACCAGGATGACACAGTTTCAAAACAAATTAAATACTTGTTAACTGTTAAATGCAGAAGCTCAATGAGGGTGCAGCATTTAGTTGCATGTGGTTGCTCTGATGCAGGAGCACCTGCTCTGGATGAAGGAAGGGAAGGCTGAAGCACGTAGGGAGAGAGGACGGTCCGACCGGTCTGTGTTGGTTCAGTATTAATTTCTCCTCCATTGTTGTTGTTGCTCAGCGATGTGATGGTTGGTGTTTGTGGTATTAGACCTGCCCGTCCTCCACTGTGATTGGACAACTGAATAAAAAAGGATAGTGATGATTTGCTGCAGTTCTACCTGAAGTTGTAAAGTTGTTTTTTAACTCCCATTGAGCAGAAAAAAGCAAATGTGCAGCGTTCGGCGTAGTGTAGGTGCTCAAATAAATATGTGTAGTACACAGCGCTCAGAAATTAATTTAAAAAATGATCATATTTGGATTTGCGGTACCTTATACTTAATTCTGCTTAACTTAGTCTGCAGCTGATGTCAACACAAAAGTGGGCAAGGTTCCTGATCAGATTTTTTAGGGTTTAAACTTATTTGTGCTTAATAACATCTATAATTAATAATATTAATGCTGCACACAAATTTGACCCGTGTAAACAACAGTAACAAGCTAAGACGCTGTTAATTAAAAAGTTTTTATTTGAGGACATTTGGACTTTATTATTGTATCATCACAAAATTTTAAAGGCCCGTAAAATGTGACAGACTGTTCCAAATTCACACAGAGCGACAAAAGACTTTTAGAAATGTCCGCAAGAATATATATAAATAGAAATATTTGCAGTTTTGTTTTGCACAGCTGTGTTCAGGCATTGAAATTAAGTTTTGAACAGTTTCAGACTTTAGACAGTGACCGTGTTGATGTTGAAAAAAATGTTAAGACATTGAAATAAACAGTTTTATACGTCATTACACACCTGTTGACTATTAAGAATAAACCCACAAAAACTACCAACTGTTCAAAGACAATGATTTGTTTTTTATACTTATCAAATCCTACTAATCTGAAATAGCTCAGAGAAGTTGAAAGTTCCTAATGAACAGAAGCTGGAGTGTCAGGAGGAGGGTGGTCAGTGGCGGTTGCTTGGTATTGCAATACTGTGGTTACCGTGACAGCCCTACCGGGGACGCTGAATTTTACCACCACTGCCAAGGCAGCTGATCTCGTCACCCCAAAAAACACATGAACTTTTTAGTAAAGAAACAATGTGCATCATGCAGATTCCCCCTCTCCTTCAAGTTGCCAGCTTTGGCAATAAATTGCTCATTGCCCGTCAGACATTAGTGGCTCTGTTAGTCCATCTATAAACAAACACGTTATGTTAATCACATTGTCATAAAGCCTTTTATTAATGCAGTACGAGTTGGATTCAGTGCAGTGACGCTGTCGGCACAGGTTGCTGATGTAGGCTCCTTTTTCATTTGCCAGAAAGTGTCATAATGACAAATGCCTGCTTGCATAAAATCAAACTGGGTCAAGCTCGCACACTGGTCCGGACCAGCAAGAACTGAAATCAAGCCAACTCTAGTCACAGATGATTTGAACAGGAATTGTGTAACTGTATCTGAGTCAGTGCCAAGGATTGTCTCCGTCTGCGTCCCCTGGGTTCAGACCCAAACAGGGAGCAGAGCGTCACCTGTTCAGTCTGACCTGTTGGAGATAGATCAAAACCATTTGTCGGCAAATTAGGTAGTTTTAAATCATTATGGCAGCGTAATATTAAATTAAATATTCTAATGAATTAAATATAGTTGGGCCTTTATATCGTGGCCATGTTGGGCTCAGGTCACCTTTTAATTCTAATGTGATTTTATGAAGCAGAGGGAGGCAGAAGGGTTTTCTTATTTCTTCTTTTTCTGGTCAAGGCCTTGAAACTTTTTTGAAAATCGACCCAAATAGATTTGGGTCATTGACAGAGCTTTGAAGTTCTTCTGATATCGTCTGCCTTCACTGTAACAAAGCATAATAACATTTCTCAGTGTCGTAACACCAATTAACCTTGATCCGTGTCCCAAACTTTGCCGTGTTGGGGCCTTGAACATGAAGGAATTGGGCCTGGAACGTCCTTGAATCTGATGTTTAAGAAGGTGTCGGAGCCCTGTTGGCTGAACAATAAGGCACACAGGGATACATTATGTTAATCACATGTCGTCTATGTTATATTCAGAAGCAGACTGAGTAACACTCAGACTTTGTTTCGTCAGTATTCTCCCAAACCCGCGTCGACATCTTCAACTCAAAGCGTCCTCGTGTTTGCAACAGTGCAGCATGCATCACTGCAGTTTGCATACAGCAGGTTTTATTAAATAATGTAATTTATGTACATGTTGTTTTGGTGTATTTGTTGGAACCTGTTAGCTGCTAGATGGAAGCCCCGCCCCTGTAATGACAGTTGTTTGATTTAACAAGTCTTGACTCCTAATAGCAGAGAGCAGTGGCATCAGATCACATACAGTGGGTGAGCAGGGTTATAGTGCAGGTTACATTTGTGACGTCTGTGCCCATGTCAGGCCTGTTATTCTGTTAATTAATAACATATTGCATTTAATTGATTCGGATTAATTCTTCAAATTGATTTAGGAGCATTTATTTCATTTATAGAAACAAGACTTGATTAATTGGGACGTACTGGTAAAATTATTGTCTTATGCTGATGTTTAAATATCAATTTGGCCAGTAGCCAACAAGGATGTTTTGTTGTTGTTGTTGTTGTTATTTATTCCCCTCCTTGTGCCAAGGAAACAAAGAAATCTGCATTATAAAAAATAACTGAAATGTTTTAAAGCCATTCAGTCTTTTGAATAAGCACAAATTCAATCATACAAATGTATAAAAAGAACCTTTAAAATATTCTTTCACATGAATAATCTTTAAAATAACTGCTTCAGAAGCCTTTTTATTATAGATAATATATTAGATTTACCTCTCTAATATCTGTTTTTTTTAGCTGTGAAAATGCAACAAAAAACAGGAAATTTTAATCAAAGCACCACATGTGACATTTTGGATTTGTTTATTACATTGCTGTAGTATTTCTCATTGAGTATTACCAATTTTTGTAGTACTAGAAGCACCTTTATTAAAGAAAAAAAATATATGAAGTTTAAAAATATTTTCTCCTACAATTTCACCTTGAATTTATATGTCATTGTGACGTCTTTGTTAAGTTGATACTCGAGGCACTGTTGGCCTTTTTGTAAATGTACTTTTTGTTAATATATTTTTGTAAATGAATTGTATTTCTTTGGTGTAGTTTTGCACTCTGTTTCTGTATAGTTACATGTGTTATCACATGATCTGCTGGGCGACCACCATTGGTTGTACATATAGAGGTGTGTCTCCTGATGTCGTTCATGTCTGATGAGGGCTGGTGCGTGAAACGTCACATGTGATGATGCGATCGAAATTTCCAAAAGGAGCAGTTTCTGGTGTGCTGACCTGTTTTTTTGTTGTATTTTTGTATTTGTTCTTCAGTCCGAAAACAGTATTTATTGTTTTTGGATGTGCATGCTGTTTTTTGAGCCTTCAGTTTATATTGCTGTGAAAACATCAAAATATGAATTTATCAAACAAGTGTATTGATTCAAGTTTCTCACCAGAAACTACATTTTACAGAAGTAACTCAACATTATAGTTAACTAATTTTAAGATAAATTACACTTTCACTAGGGCTGGGCTTTAACGTGTTAATTTCAGTTAATTAATTACAGAAACAATAATGCATGAAAAAAATATTTTAATCACACCTTTCTTAGTTCCCTAATTTCTGGCCCACAGTAACACTGATGCACACACTCCAGCCCGGTAGGTGGCGGTAATGCACCTAAATTTCGTTTCACAGCCTTGAAGAAGATGCACAGGATGCATTGAGTGATGTGACACAAGAAAGTGTGGTGAACAGTGATGGAAGACAAGACCTCATTGCTTGGTTTGTTGGGCAGATGGCAGCTTGGATAAGAGCATGGTTGTGTGCAAACTGTGCAACAAAGGGTTTTCTTACCACCGCAGCACTTCAGGCCGACGGTATCACGTCAATGCAAAACATGTTGCTGCGAGCGCGGACACCAGAGCTAACGTTAGCTACGACAGTCCTGGTACAGACAGGTTCAGAGCCAAAAAGCCTTAAAATGTTGAATATAATATTACACTTTGAGTTTGCACTAATCTGTGAATGTAGTTGACAGATGAAAAATGCAGAGATAAATATAGATCAAAATAATCATTGTTGTTTAAGTTCACGTATATGTTTATTCATTGATTCAGTCATCAACCAAAATTTATTCGAATTGAAAAACTTTGCTTATTGTGTCAAATATTGCTGTTTAATAAAAATGTGATTAATCGAGATTAATTAATTACAGAGCCTCGAATTAATTAAATAATTTTTTCCTACTTTTTACTGAACAGAGCTTGAACGCATCATAACGTATCTCAATTTAACCTCTGTTAGCTGTTAGTTCCAGCCACCGACTGCTAACTGCTACTAGCAGTTTACTAGCTCTCCTCCTTCTGATGTCAACACAGATTTGTTGTTCTCAATGTTATCACGGAAAAAACAGGGTAGTGGGTTTACTGTGTTCTTTTGTCTCTAAGGCATCCATTCTCTCAAACACATTTCTGTTGTCCAAGGGACGACAGGACGTTGTTAGTCTCGAGCCCTGTGTGTAAAATTGACCTGACACAACACAGAAACATCGGCCACTGTGAGCGTCATATTATTTGCTGACAGGCAGACGACGGTCAACAAGGCAGATATCGGCAGATAAATGCTGCGTCCTGTTAGCAATGAGCCAAAAATGTATTTTATTTTAATACATGGGGCAGTCATTTGAAACTAAACACAAACTACTCAATAAAAATATTGTTTGTTTTTTTCATTTGGTACAATTTATTATTCACGCACGGATGCAACAATTTAACCTGAGCAGGGGTCCAATCAGAAACAAATGTGAGGACGTACAGGCGTCCCAGGCCTTGCCACTCCTTGTATGTATTTAATCTACTGTGTCTTAAGTCGTTCTGCTGCATTCATCTCTACAATAGAGTTCAGTATTTTGTTTATGCTGGAATATTATAGGAAACCACCAAAGTTGCTTTTGATATTTTCTTACAGAACTACTCATCAGTTAAATAGACTGTGTCTATTTTCACAGGTTTATTAATCTTAACGTGGGCCTATATGAGGCCAAGCGTGTACTGTGCAGCTTTTTTGTGTAGAGCTGCAACAATTAGTGAATTAGAAAATTAAATGGCAATTATTTTGATTCCAGAGTAACTGATCAATCACATTATACTGTAGAATATTGTTGTGGTGTTTCATAGACCAGGTGATTAAAACATATTAGAGAAAACAATGGGCATATTTTTCAATCATGATAATAATTCCCGGGAAACAATTAATGAAAATGTTTTAAGAATAAATAATAGTTGGTGAAATTCATTTTCCCATTAATTTCCACAGGCATTTGTTGAACAATTAATTTGATTTTAGAATACTGGAGTGAGACTATTTAACTGTGATCTTCTCACAGAGGAGAACAGCACAGGTGTAACTAAAGACAAAGGAACACAGGAATAATTTCGAGGTCACTCGGTGCTTTTTGCAGTTCGACAGGGGAACAACGGTTTGTCTTAGTAAAAGTTATTATATTTTTCAACTGTGGCTCAAAGTCGCATTTATCCACTGAAATAAATGAAATTGAAATGAGCTTCTCCGCGAGCCGCGTGTCATTATGTGATCATTTCCTGCAAAAACTTCAGTTTGACAACTGCAAAATAGGCAGTGCGGTACACGCCAACCGTCACATCTCAGAAACATGTCATTATGAAATATGCACCCACTGTTATTATAATCAGTACAAGTATCCACAGTGGTTCATAAAGATTTTAATAACGTCTTGGCACAAAACAATTAAATGTGGCCCCTCATTTCATCCCATCCTCCCTTTGCTCCAAATCTTGTCAGTCATCTTGATGAGCTGCAAGTAACCGAAGCACAGTCCGTCTAATGTGCACTTAATCCACGCTGAAGCCAATGCCAACAGAGACTCCTTTTAATGTGTGAGACCTATAATGCATCATGCTTTTTTTAATATAGTGATAAATGACAATGACACCATTATGTGTCCCGTTTGTTTTAAATAATCTATGAACAGCAGTGCTTCAGATGTGTTTCTAGTAGGGATGTAACGATATGGAAAATTTGATATCTCGATTATAGTGATCAAATTATCACAGTAAACGATAATATTGCGATATTTTTTTAAGCGCTGTAAAATGTCCAAAAAATAGATACATTGAAATAACTTCACTAAATCTTGTAACTTCCTTATCATACTAAAATGTTAACGGCCAAAATCTTATATTTAAATGAAACTTTCACATTAAAGGGGCAAGGGATTGGCACAGCAACAGAAAATTTTATTTTAAATTAACAAAATATGTAAACACATTGCAGGAGCAAGGCTTATTTGTCCGGTGCATTTTAACAGTCAGCAAAATATGTAAACAATTTATGTATTATTTATTTATTAGCATGAGAGGAAAAATATATAGAAAACAAAACAATGCAAGAGTAGAACAAAAAAACATACAATATATAGGATAGATGTCACAAATGTGCAGGAGAAACCAAAAAAACCCTAAGGGCAATGGTCATCATCACACAGAATAATTCACACATTAAAAGTGTGCATGTGAGTGAGAGGATTACCTGTATGAGAAAAGGAGTGCATGTTCTCGTGTGTGTGTGTGTGTGTGTGTGTGTGTGTGTGTGTGTGTGTGTGTGTTAGGTCAAGACTATGAGCAGTGAATTTAATTAACCTTATAAAACCGAGAGCCCCCATTAAGACTCTCGGTTAAAAGTTAACACGGCAGCGTTTTATGTTGTTTCCTTGAGTTTATGTCGAGAAAGCATAACTGCCCGTCTATATCGATTCTAGCTCGCCATACAGTAACCATAATCACAGTGATTCAATCATAGTTGATCTCAGTTAGCGTTACGTTATGTCGGTTTATATTCTGTCGGCTCCACTCAGTGTTTTCAGCTCCGTTTCATTTTGAAACACTTAACGTTAGCAACATAGCTGCTAATACGGCTATTAGCGACTCAGCTAGTGTCTTAAACGAAAACGGAAAACCTAGTCGCCGTTTAGGAGGACAGGTGCGGCTCAAATGTCCCGTATACATCGAGAGTTACACATTATGACAGTCTTAGTAAAACTGAAGTCCCTCACACAATAACTGACGTTTGCATAGCATAACTTGCATTGGCTGTAAAGCTGTGGATGATGGTCACGGAGATGAGCCAGCATATTTGTAGTGTTGCTACCCTTCGCAGCAACTTTCTTTCTGCATGTTCTGCACACAGGATAGTTGTCCTCCACCAGCTGTCCCTCGGCATTCTTCAGAAACCCAAAGTACGCCCAGACCTCAGACTTTGTACGATTAGTTGTTTTCATTCTTTGTGTTTACACATGCTACGCATTCACGCAGCACCTGCATCGCGAGACTTGAATGAGTCTGTTATTACATATCCTGATAATGCACTGCGACAATGCAATTAATTTAGACATAAACGGTAATTCTTACTGTGTAAAAATTAACCGAAATTTACCGTAATATCGGTAATCGTTACATCCCTAGTTTCTAGTCTGCTGGGAAATGTACATGTTGTCTTACAATACGATGCGTCACTTAAGGAGTAAAGTACATTATGGAAGCATGGGATATAATAAAACATTAGAATCAGAAGTATTTAACCTGCGAACCCGTAAAAGTCACAATACAAGCACAGCCAAAGCCAGTGCTCCTGGACTGCTGCCCCACTCGCTGCTGTAGTTTATGAAGCCGTCGGCTATGTAAGTTGGCAGGTGTGTGTTTGCATGCAAGTACAGGCAGTCGCGCCTGTCGTCATACTCACTTATTCTTATGAGATAATCTTGTTACATTCCAAAGTGAGAGTTTTCTGCTATGAATTTATCTGATCGTGTTAAAACAGAATGAGGTTCTGGAGAAGCTCAAACACAGATCTGTTCTAAAGCCTACGAAAGTACGATATCACTGCATTTATAAGTACATGTGGATATATTCTAATCCATATGATGAAATGCTGTCATCGGCTGTATGGTTCGTTAATGTGGTCTGTCAGGCGTAGGTGTAAATTTTGGGGGATTTAGGACGTGCATTTGTCTCCTCAATAAAAACATGAAAGCAGCAGAGAACCTTTACGACAAGTTTAAAGACATTTACACCACAAATTGATGCACAAAGGTGCAAAATAATTCACCAGAATGCAGGAAATTAAACGTTTGATGCTCAAAATGTTATCCTGTTTCACTGATCTGTTCAGATGCAGGAATACATACAGTAATACAAATTAAACTTTTATCTTACAGTGAAAAAGTTATGAAAGGCCAAATTGCAGTTACACAGTGTGATGTGGAGCACTGAAGAGGGCAGGAAAAGGTTATGAGATGAGTCAAATGTGTAAATGAACATGTCAATAAATAATATAGTGTTGCAAAGCAATTACACATTAAATAATGAAAGGAAATGTTAATTATCCATAGAGTCAGTGTGGGGTGCCTTCGCACTTCTAATTGGCGTAAACTAATTAACATGTGTGCCAGCTGAAATTCTGTGACTCCTGATACAAGAGTTCATAGAGTGATTTTAATACAGCAAACAGAGTTTTGGGCAAAAGCTAACTTTAGCTAGTTAGCTAAAATACAGTTATAAATTTATATGAATACATTTTCCTATAAAATAGAAGAAGAGAGGTCAGCCAAGAAGTTCTAATAATAATAATAGTAATAATAATAATAATAATAATAATGATAATAATATCAAAATGTTCCTTCAGCCAAAAAAAAGGAAAACTAATCAACTAAAAATAAAATAATTGGAGATGATAAACAAATAAATAAATATAATAAATATCTATGAATCTATATAAATATAAATAAATGTAAATAAATATTTAAAATAAACTAATAAACTGATAAATATATATATATATATATATATATATATATATATATATATATATAAAACATAAAATGAATAAATATATAAAATGAATCTATATAAATATAAATAAATGTAAATAAATGTTTAAAATAAACTAATAAACTGATATATATATATAACATAAAATGAATAAATATATAAAATGAATCTATATAAATATAAATAAATGTAAATAAATGTTTAAAATAAACCAATAATGATAATAATAATAATAATAATACATTTTATTTCTGGGCGCCTTTCATGACACTCATGGTCGCCTTACAGAGTTAAATACAAAAAAAATACTAAGTACAAGATAATTTAACATTTAACAACAAACAAACACACAAATATCAGTTTAAAAAGTAAACAAAACAAACATAAACAAAACATCTGTTCAGGCTTAAGAGAGTAGGAGAGCCTGAACAGGCGAGTTTTCAGCCAGGATTTAAAGTGTGGGAGTGAATCAATATTTCGGAGGTCAGAGTTGGGGAAACTGATACATATATAAAATAAAATAAATAAATATATAAAATAAATTTATATAAATATAAATACATATTTGGAATAATAAACTGATACATATATAACATAAAATAAATAAATATTTAAAATAAATTTATAAAATATAAATAAAATACTTTTTTATTTCCATTCCACTTTTTCAAAGCTGAAGTAGACGTTTTAATTTTGGCATCAATGAGCAGAAATCCCGTAATAAACTTTGAGCATACTGTAATTCAAGTGGTCTGAAAGAACACTAGACGTCTGTCCCTCTGCTTGGCTCTGTTTCCAGGCTTCAGAAAATCTAGGCCAGGACGGGAGAGTTCGGGCAATCACAGGCCATTTTCAGAGAGAGCAGCTGTCAATCACGTCAATCACTGCGGTGAACTGTGGTCAAACTGTCAAACAAGGCCACACTGATCAAATAAAAATCTGTTACTGCATTGATCCCGCCCAGTATGACATGCTGGCCGCAGTTCACGAGCAGCGACTCACATGATTGACAGCTGTGTTGGAGACTTCGCGGCTCTCATTGGTTGTTTTTGTGATTCTTGTAAATGCCATTAGGAGCACTGAGAGGAGGCAGATTATCAGCCTTCTGTACGGCTGCTAAAAGTTACCCTCTGTAGCGTTAATTAACTGGTGTGTTTTATTAATGTGCTCAGTTATATTTTCGACTCCTTTCATAACTTCTTGTTTCCTTTTGTCAGTTTTTGGCTCCACAGTGTGAAAGCTTGTCCAGATTTTACAGCACATCTCACGTCATGTCCACTGCTCAGAGTACATGTTCCTCTGATTCCATTAATAAACCATAACCTCCGCCCCGACACATGTGGAAGTATTTAGTTGTTAAATGGACTATCACGGTACAGTGGAAGTTTAGACTGCATAATTGCAATTGCAGTTCACCCCACAGCCCCCTTGCAGTTGCAATATTCAGTAATGGTCACCAGTGAATTTCTGTCCTCCCAGCATTGGGTCTGAAGGAGAGGGAGGTCGGTTGGGAAATCTACTCCTGCAGTCACTCAGATAAAAGCTTTGAATGGCTGTAATCAGCTTCTCATGCATTTTACACGTGTGAGCTCGAGCTTTTGTTGGCGAGATGAAATCACATCGGCTGGGAGGGCTCCTGTAACAGGGTGCAGGTAACGGGATCCAAAAGCTCACACCGGGACGCAGCAGGTTGAGTTTAAAAGGCAGTTCACTCGGTCAATAAGGCAGGATTACAGCTGGCAACTGGCGGACTGAATCAGGCAGCTCTCAGATAAACAAGCAGGTGTGCAGGTAGGCCAACAGGTAAACAGCAAGGCAGGGCTTCGACATTCCTAAACCTGGTCTTGGGAAGCACCGCTCTGTTTTTGAAGGCGGTTATATAATGTCTTGTGTGACTCTGCAGGAGCTTTGACAATACTGAGAAATGATGTCATCAGCGTTGTCTCAGCTTGGGCTTGGAGGAAATATTTTGATGGGAAACTTACAAGCTGGGCAAAGAGAGTTTAAAAGATGTGAAACGAAACCATTGAGTTGCATTATGGGACTTGCAGGAGGTAAACATGAACATGAATATATTGCTGAACTAT